>NC_044036.1:201528727-202164561 GCF_901765095.1 Microcaecilia unicolor | reverse complement strand
TCCATTTTTCCCTATCCAGCATTTCCCCTCTCTGCCTGAGGCCTGCTCTGCAATCCATATCCATCCATGCCCATCTGTCCCCTCCATTCATCCCTATCCAGCAATTCCCCTCTCCCTGTGTCCTGCCCCTTCCAATCCATGCCCATCCATGCTCATCTGTCACCTGGCCCCTCCATTTTTCCCTATCCAGCAATTTCCCTCTCTCTGCCTGAGGCCTGCTCTGCAATCCATATCCATCCATGCCCATCTGTCCCCTCCATTCATCCCTATCCAGCAATTCCCCTCTCCCTGTGTCCTGCCCCTTCCAATCCATGCCCATCCATGCTCATCTGTCACCTGGCCCCTCCATTTTTCCCTATCCAGCAATTTCCCTCTCTCCCTGAGTCCTGCCCTCCCAATCCATGCCCATCCATGCTCCTCTTTCCCCTGCCCCCTCCATTCATCCATTTCTAGTAATTCCCCTCTCTCCCTGTGCCCTGCCTCCTAATCCATACCCATCCATGCTCCTCTGTCCCCTGCCGCCTCCATTCATCCTTTTCCAGCAAGTCCCCTCTTGCCCTTCCATGACCCCCCCCTCGCATCCATGCTACTCTCTCTCCCATGTCCCAGCCTGGCCCGCCCTCTTCTCCCCCCCCCTTCGCATCCATGCCTCGCATCCATGCCCCCCCCTTCGCATCCATGCATCCCCCCCCCCCCGTTCGCATACATGCATCCCTTTTTTTTTTTTTTCTTCTTCGTTTTAACTTTACCTCCGTGGCGGTTCGTGCAGCGAAGCGTCAGGGAAGGAGGCGGCGCTCCCGACGTCTAGCTTTCCCTTCGCTGTGTTCCGCCCGAACACAGCGAAGGGAAGGCTAGACGTCGGGAGCGCCGCCTCCTTCCCTGACGCTTCGCTTCCCGATTTGTTTGGTTTGAGGCGAGGGCGGGGCAGAGACGGCTGGCTGACTTGAAGGCTTCACTGGGAGTGACGTCAGATGGCTTCAAGGCTTCAAGGCTTCAGGGCTTGAAGCTTCCGGCTTCAAGTTTCCGGCTTCACAGAACGTTGTCTTCAGAACGTTCACGGTGCGTTTTATTATATTAGATAAGAATAGTCATACTGTACTTCTCTGTCTCCAGGTTCTCACTGTCTGAATGTTAATACCTCCAATTCTGTATAACCCGATCATGTGGTCACATGACTGTTGTTCTCACTGCCACTGAGTGCTAATACCTCCAATTCTGCATAGCCCAATCACGTGGTCACATGACTGTTGTTCTCACTGCCACTGAGTGCTAATACCTCCAATTCTGCATAGCCCAATCACGTGGTCATGTGACCAACAATGTAAGCACCAACCCTGAAGGCTGCAATTCACACCATGGCTCTGCTGATTGTTTCCCTTTTTTACTACTCTGTTTGGATGGCTCCTAATATGTGCCTGTCGATATGCTGACGATATGGGGAAATTAATCAGCTAGATATCGCCTAGCCAATTCTACTGGACAATGGAAGGGGAATGGAATGGGACTTGACATACTGCCTTTGTGTGATTTTTGCAACTACATTCAAAGCAGTTTACATAGTATATACTGGTACTTATTTGTACCTGGGGCAATGGAGGGTTAAGTGACTTGCCCAGAGTTACAAGGCGCTGCAGTGGGAATCGAACCTAGTTCCCCAGGATCAAAAATCCGCTGCACTAACCACTAGGCTACTCATAATGAGGCAACTTAACCTCATTATTTGCTCCTTTTGGTGTATTCCTTCTACACATCCATTATACCTTTCTCTATGGGTTTACTAAATTGCTGCTTCCTTTGCATGGTCAATGCTTGTCTGAGACGTGACTTACTTTTACCATCTAGACTTTCCATGCTTAACTGATACTTGGCTTAGAGAGGGTGTCTCACCAGGTCTTAATGCTTACCATTCTGCCCGTGTTTCAAAGAGGGGTGGTGGTGGTGTCTTGGGATCAGCATTTCAGCAAATCTCCTTGTTAAAGAGATTTCCTTATCCACTTTTCAATATCCAGAACTTTTAGTTCTTTGTGTATTAACCGATCACCCATTTGTCTTCCTACTATTAATTTAGATGTCTGGGATACTTTATTACAATCCCTGGCAGATGTCGTCACTTGTTATTGTGATCTAATAGTTGTAGGTGATTTTAATATTCACACTAATGCCCCAAATCACCCACATTTGCAGTCATTTTTGTCATTTCTAAATGATATAAGGACTGCAGAAAATCTTCATCGATTTAGGTATGCCAATAAATCTTACAATCTGCAACTTAGAGAGGCCAGGAGAAGTGAAAATACTTCCTGTAAAAGGTATTGTATTCTCCGAGGACAGCAGACCAGTAATTCTCACGTATGGGTGATGTTATCCACAGCGCCCAGTGCAGAATACTATTCAGCATACTATTTCTTTAAGAGCAGACAGTAGTGCTCTCTCACTACGCATCACCTTCACAAAAGCAGGAAAGGAAAAACTCACAGGTGGAGATACTCACCTTTCCTCTGGTGGGCAAGGGTCTTATTGACCATGGATCTTCATCAGATGCCCATGAGCAGTCTGTATCGAAGTCAGCCAAGACCTCCTCATGGGAGGGCCGTGGCAGAGCCCACCTCTGGTAGGAGGAACTGAGTCCTTGCCTGGGCTGGGGTTGAGATGCAGGCTGCACCCCTGAACCTGGCAAAGCTTCCTCCATCAATGTCGAGGGGGTACCCACATGAGCGGCTGTGGATGCCGACACCGCACGCTGTACTGGCATCAGTTACCTCAGTGCAGGCTGAGAGCCCTGCGAGGCAGCAGGTGGAAACATGGCTGGTGCAAGCACCCCGATGCCAATGCACTCTGCTGCAGAATCCCGCCAAGTGTTCCTGGAGCATGGCCCAAATCTACTCATCGAGGGTTGACATCGGGAAAGGCTGGTGCATCAGGTCAGAGACAGCCTGCAGAATTGCTGATGTCAACTGATACCTGGTCCCAGCTACAAGGAGACCCTTGTGCCAGCACCTCCTCGATGGAGGGGGAGCACTCCTCTCAATGCCAGCACTTCTCAGGTACCAGATCCCTCTGTGCCCTCAGTACCGTGCGTCGAGAATCGATGCTGGTGCTTCTCGGGCTTTACCTGATGCCAAGCATCAACACCTCTTGATGCCAATGAGGAATGTTGAATCCTCACGCCTTCTCTGTGTCGGGTCTGATGCTGACCAGTCCTGGAGGCCTTGTACAGTGCTCGAAGCAGCTGGAGACCTGCTTGATGCATGCCCACTCCCAGTGTTGGACATGGGTCTAGCAGCCATGGGGACCGATGCCGGTGCAAGCGCCAAATGCTGACAATGTCTATGCTGATGTTGACAATTTGAACCAGACTTCAAAAATTTTCTCTTTCTGATCTTCTCTGGACTTGTGGGGGTTTTTTTTTTGCATATGCCACCAAAGAATACAGTAACTAGAGTTATGGTCTGGCCCCAAACACAGGATACACCAGGAATGGGGTGTCAGCCCCAGATATGGTCTTGACTGTACCGAGAACAGCGCACCTTCAAATACATCATTCACCCAAAGGACGCATTCCATTTTCCATTCCATGACATGGAAGGAAGGGAAAACAGTCGTGGCCAAATCAATAGCTAAGGAGATTTAAAAAAATGGGCAAGTCACTGAAAACATAAAGGGGAAAATCACAGCTGATGCTCAGGCTGAAGATGGTCTTGTTTAGCCCAAGAAAAATAAAGAAAACTTAAAAACTGGGGAGAACAAACTAAAACCTTTAATAGAAGAAAAAAATATCCTGAAGATGGAAAAGACAAATTAGGGCAAAAAATACCACCAGAGAAGGCACAAAGCTCAAAAAAAGAAACACACAGAGGCTGTGAGGAGCAGAACCCAACGCATTCTCTCCTCACAACAGATGGAGAGACTGATGGTCCCGTGCACTCACAACGGGCAGGAAGGCACTCAGGAGCTGGAGCGCCATTGTAAGCTCTTAAAGAAATAGTATACTGAATATGGTTCCACAACAGGCAACGTGGATATCACCACCCACAACTGGCCTGCTTGTCCTCGGAGAAAGTTATTTTTCCAAACTGATAAGCAATTCAAATAATCCTGGTAAAAAATTATTTACCATAGTTGCCTCAGTGACTCATGCTGGGATTAACAATCTTATAGCTTCTATTCCTTCAGTGAATGCTTTAGCTTCTTATTTCTCAACAAAGGTAAAGAAATTACGTTGCCCTATTGTTTCCTCTACCACATACAATAAATTACCTTTAGAGAATGTAGTCTCTGCTCCTGCACTTGCATCTAATTGGTCATTATCTGCTCTGCCCTCATTAACTCAAATATCCTCAACTCTTTCTGCCATGAAGTAAACTACTTTCCTACTTGACCTGGTAGCATCCAGATTAACTCTTATCTACCCATTTTCTTTTACCCTACATTTTGCATATGATAAAGCAAAGTCTCTTAAATGGTTCAGTCCCACTGCTTTGGAAAAAGGCAGAGTGATTAGATCAATTCTCAAGAAGTCCTTACTGGACTCCCTATTACCAGAAAATTTTCCTATATGTGTCAAACCTATTTTTTCCTCTCTAAATTATTAGAGAAAATATTTTTTGATCAGCACCTTTTTTGAATCACAACAATGACAATTCTTCATTCTAGACAGTCTGGTTTTCAGACACACCACAGTACAGAGACTACAGTAACAGCATTGGTTAGTGAACTCCATTCAGTGCTTGCTTGATGTAGATAACACTGCTCTTGTACTATCACTTGACTTTATGTAGCCTTTGATTCAGTTGACCATTCTCTTCTGCTAACTCGGTTTCAAGCAACTGGTCTATCTGGTATTACTCAATAGTGGTTTTCTTCATATCTTTCAGATTGAACTTTTATCATCACTCTTTCAGGCTCTATTGACATAAAACTATTTTGTGGGGTCCCTCAGGGCTCTGCTCTGTCTCCCCTTAGCACTTATACAAGACTTCAATATTAGATTTATTTTTTATGCTGATATTGTTTTGATTTTTCAAACTTATCTACAGTCAAGTTTACTGGTCGTCTGACTGGTTGGCCACAAATAAATTGATGCTCAACCATGCTAAAACAATGGCCTCTTGGTCTGTAGGTAATCATCCAATACCTTCTCTTATTCCAGTGCTTTTTAACACACTGATTGATTCATTTAGATACCCAGGAGTCATTTTTTACTCCAAGCTCATTTGAAAGGCAAATTTCTCAAGTAATCAAGCAGGGTTTCCTGGGCTTATGCAACTTCTCTTCAATAAAGAAGTACCTAGACCAGTGGTTCCCAAACCTGGAGGCACCCCAGCCAGTCAAGTTTTCAGGATATCCACAATGAATATTCATGAGATGGATTTGCATGCACTGTCTCCACTGCATGCAAATATCTCTCATGAATATTCATTGTGGATATCCTGAAAACCTGACTGGCCAGGGTGCTTCCAGGACCAGGTTTGGGCACCACTGACTGATTCACATCACACTCTTGTTCAAGCATTTTTAATATCACAATTAGATTACTGCAATCCAGCATATGCTGGTGTTGCCCAAAACCAAACACATTGTTTGCAAACTTTACGGAACACTGCAGTTCGTTTCCTTTGTCAAGCCTGGAGTAATGATTACACCAATCCACTACTATCTAAGTTACATTCTTTGCCAGTTCAGTATTGTATTTATTTTAAAATTGTCTAGCTCATAAAGCCTTTTACTTGGGTAATCCGCTTTCTCTCTCCTCCCTGAGATTTCATACACAGTAAGTCATGCACTACACTTCGTCAGTGCTTATTGTATAGTCCTGACTTTGTCAAAAAGGGTGCACTATTAGTCAAGGCAGTCAGCTTATTTTCTTTCTGCTTCCAAAGCTATGGATCGACCTGTCATTGCTGATTAGATCATTATTTTCAACAGGCATTTGGTTACTCTATTCCCTACAACTGGTTACTGTGGTGTATACTGTAAATGGGAAAGAACAGCAATGCATCTCTGTATGACCAATTACTTGTATGCATGATACCAGACTACTTTCCTATTGAATATGGTGTTTTTTTCTAAGTACCATATTACTTTGTTGTAAATCACGGATCTTTTTGTATGAGTAAAGGCAATATATCAAATTTATTAATAAACATCTAGCCCGGTATCCTGCTTCCAATAGTGGTCAATCCAGGTTACAAGTATATGGCAGAATCTCAAATAGCAGCAAGATTCCATGCTACCGATCCCATGGAAAGTAGTGGCTTCCACCATGTCTCTCTCAATAGTAGACTATGGACTTTTCCTCTGGGAAGTTGTCCAAACCTTTTTAAAATCCAGATTAACTGCTGTTACATCATCCAGCAACAAAATCCAAAGCTTAACTATTCATTGAGTAAAAAAATATTTCCAACTACTTGTTTTAAAAATATTTCCATTTAACTTCATTGAATGTCCCCTAGTCTTTGTACTTTTTGTAAGAGTAAAAAAAAAATGTATTCACTTTCACCTGTTCTACACCACTCAGGATACTGTAGGTCTCAATCATGTCCCTCCTCAGCTGTCTCTTTTCCAAGATGAAGAGCTCTAACCTCTTTAGCGTTTTCTCGGAGTAGCCTAGTGGTTAGTGCAGTGGACTTTGATCCTGGGGAACTGAGTTTGATTCCCACTGCAGCTCCTTTGTGACTCTGGGCAAGTCACTTAAACCTCCATTGCCCCTGGTACAAATAAGTACCTGAACATACTATGTAAACCGCTTTGAATGTAGTTGCAAAATCCACAGAAAGGAGGTACATCAAGTCCCATTTCCCTTTCCCTCATATGACAGGAGTTCCAACCCCTGTATCATTTTGTTAGTTCTTTTAACTTTTTCTAATTCTGCTATATACATTTTATTTTTTTAATAGGACAACTACAATTGAACACAATATTTGAGGTGAGGTTGCTTCTGCATACTTTACATCTGTGCAGCACAGATAATAGCTTTATTTGCATAGATTTAAAATGTAGTGAGAGCTTATATCAACCTAAGGCTTTGTGCACAAACTCACTTTTACACAGTGTGCTAGTTTAGTACATATTACTGCATTAGCTCTGAAGAGATGTAGGTCACCAGTAAAGTATAACCTATTATTCCATTCAAAACTCTTTCAGTATATCTATTTTTATGTTTTGCTTTGTTTGGACATTTGAACACTGTTGTATTATGTATCAGTATACTCCTGACATATCAGTAATCACTTTTCTGCAAAACTGCCCTTTGCATTTTTATCCTTAGCTTGGTGTTATAAACAAAAACTCTGGTCTTAACAATACATTTTATATTACGCTATTTACCTTGCGGTTCTGTGCAGATCAAATCAGTAAGAGACTAGATATAATCAGGAAAATACATCGGGAAATAACATTTAGTCACATTAGTCCACATACAAGTCCTATACAAGCACACAGCTCTGGAACTCACTGCCACTTAACCTGAAATCGGTCTACGAAATGACCAATTTCCGCAAACTCCTGAAAACTTCTCTCTTCGACAAAATATATCATAAAGAACGACACGCGCAACTCTAATTTCTTTAAGATATCCAGGAATGTTCTTTATGTCTTTTGTTTTCACACTATCATGCACCTAACATCTATGGCTTTAACACTATCATGTATTTTACCATCATGTAACCAAAACTTCTGCTAAAACAAATGTATACTCTTTTCTATTTCCAATATTATGTATTTCACCATCATGCACCCAAACCTTGCTGTAAAACCAATGTACAATCTTTTCTATTTCCAGTATCCATGATGAATTGTAAGCCACATTGAGCCTGCAAAAAGGTGGGATAATGTGGGATACAAATGTAATAATAATAAAAATTACTTAAACTCACAAATAGGCTCTATCTTCAGGATACAGCAAGGTTGATCTGTCAGTTTGCAAAATAGGAATATGCAATCCCTTTACTTAGGCAGTTGCACTGGCTCCCCATAGAGGAAAGGATGTTGTGTGTGCTGATATTTAATATTATCTATGATATTATCTATGGTTTAGCTCCTGCACCACTTATATCAATATTATCATTACCCTCTTCAAGAAAAGGTCTTTGTGCTGAAAGTCAGTTAACGCTTAATTTTCCTTCAGCATTTCAAGTGAAATATAAAAGGATGCATAATTTATTACTCATCAGTCAGTTATAATTTGGAACTCTTTGCCAAATGGCATCAGACTAGAAGTGAATTACTTAAGATTTAGGAAGAAACTGAAAGCACACTTATTTACTTGTTATCTGAATGAGTTAAATATTAAGTTTAACTTTTCTGTTATTTCCCAGTTTAAACTGGTCGGCTATTCGTATTATCCGCACTGGACATGATGGGTAATTACTGAATACAAGTAGAATGTAAAATGAAGATGCATACCTGTAGCAGGTATTCTCCAAGGACAGCAGGCTGAATATTCTCACTGATGGGTCGTCGTCCGCGACGGCCCAGGAGACCGGACCAAAAACTTCTAAAGCAAAAAGGAAGTCTCTAGAACGCACCGTTGCGCGGGCTGAATGCACCACTCATTCACGAACGGCTTCCCGCCCTTGATGCGATCATGCCCTCACTCAGTTTAAAAGCAAAATAATACAGAACTGGAACAACTACAATGGGGAGGAGGGAGGGTTTGTGAGAATAT
Organism: Microcaecilia unicolor; assembly: GCF_901765095.1. NCBI lineage: Eukaryota > Metazoa > Chordata > Amphibia > Gymnophiona > Siphonopidae > Microcaecilia > Microcaecilia unicolor. The sequence continues at coordinate 202,155,896 of NC_044036.1, read as the reverse complement.
TCAGCCTGTTGTCCTCGGAGAATACCTGCTACAGGTACGCATCTTCATTTTCTCCGAGGACAAGCAGGCTGAATATTCTCACTGATGGAGTATCCCTAGCTCCCAGGCTCACTCAAAACAAAGAACATTGGTCAATTGGGCCTCACAACGGCGAGGACATAACATAGATTAACCTAAAAAGAAACACAACTAAGTGAGAGTGCAACCTGGAACAGAACAGAAATGGGCCTAGGAGGGTGGAGTTGGATTCTAAACCCCGAACAGATTCTGCAGCACCAACTGTCGCGTCGGGTATCCTGCTGAAGGCAGTAGATGTGTGGACTGATGACCACGTTGCAGCCTTCCAAATCTCTTCAATGGAGGCTGACTTCAAGTGAGCCACTGACGCAGACATGGCTCTAACATTATGAGCCGTGATATGGCCCTCCAGAGTCAGCCCACCTTGGGCGTAAGTGAAGGAAATGCAATCTGCTAGCCAATTAGAGATGATGCGTTTTCTGATGGAGACTCCCCTTCTGTTAGGGTCAAAAGACAAACAACTGGGCGGACTGTCTATAGGGCTTTGACTGCTCCACGTAAAAGGCCAATGCTCTCTTACAGTCCAAGGTGTGCAACTTGTCTTCACCAGGGCGGGTATGAGGACAGGGAAAGAATGTTGGCAAGACAATTGACTGGTTCAGATGGAACTCCGACACCATCTTCGGTAAGAACTTAGGGTGAGTGTGGAGGACTACTCTGTTATGATGAAACTTGATATAAGGTGCATGCACTACCAGGGCTTGGAGCTCACTGACTCCACGAGCTGAAGTAACAGTCACCAAGAAAATGACCTTCCAGGTCAAGTACTTCAGATGGCAGGAATTCAGTGGCTCAAAAGGAGCTTTCATCAGCTGGGTGGGAACAACGAAATCCCATGACACTGGTGGAGGTTTGACAGGGGGCTCTGACAAAAGTAACCTTCTCATGAAGCGAACTACTAAAGGCTGTCCAGAGATAGGCTGACCTTCTACACGTTGATGATAGACACTAACTGCACTAAGGTGAACCCTTAAGGAGTTGGTCTTGAGACCAGACTCTGATAAGTGTAGAAGGTATTCAAGCAGGGACCGTGTAGGACAAGAAAAGGGATCTAAGGCATTGCTGTCACACCAGACGGCAAACCTCCTCCATTTGAAAGAGTAACACTTTCGTGGAATCTTTTCTGGAAGCAAGCAAGACTCGGGAGACACCCTCTGAAAGACCCAAGGGGGCAACTTCTAGGCTCTTAACAGCCAGGCCAGGAGAGCCAGAGACTGGAGGTTGGGAGGTTCCGACCCTCGTTCTGAATGTCGGAAAACACTCCAATCTCCACAGTTCTTCGGAGGACAACTCCAGAAGAAGAGGGAACCAGATCTGACGCGGCCAGAAGGGTGCAACCAGGATCATGGTTCCGCAGTCTTGCTTGAGTTTCAGCAAAGTCTTCCCTACTAGAGGTATGGGAGGATACGAATACAGAAGGCCTGTCCCCCAATGTAGGAGAAAGGCATCTGACGCTAGTCTGTCATGGGCCTGAAGAATGGAACAGAATTGAGGGTCCTTGTGATTGAGCTGAGTGGCAAAAAGATCCACCAAGGGGGTGCCCCACGCTCAGAAGACCTTGCGGACTATGCTCATGTTCAGTGACCACTCGTGAGGTTGCATTATCCTGCTCAGCCTGTTGACCAGACTGTTTACACCTGCCAGATAAGTGGCTTGGAGAAACATTACGTGACTGCGTGCCCAAAGCCACATCTGGACGGCTTCCTGACACAGAGGGCGAGATCCGGTGCCCCCCTGCTTGTTGGTGTAGTACATGGCAACCTGATTGTCTGTCTGAATTAAGATTACTTGGTTGGACAGCCAATCTCTGAAAGCCTTTAGAGCGTTCCAGATTACTCTTAATTCCAGGAGGTTGATCTGAAGATCCTTTTCCTGAAAGGACCAAGCTCCTTGAATGTGAAGTCCATCTCCATGGGCTCCCCACCCTAGGAGGGATGCATCCGTTGTCAGCACTTTCTGCGGCTGAGGAATTTGGAATGGACGTCCCAAGGTCAGATTGGATCGAATGGTCCACCACTGAAGGGAACTGCAAAAGTCAGTGGAAAGATGGATGACATCCTCTAGATCCCCTGTGGCGTGGCACCACTGGGAAGCTAGGGTCCATTGAGCTGATCTCATATGTAGGCGTGCCATGGGAGTTACATGAACTGTGGAAGCCATGTGCCCTAAGAGTCTCAACATCTTCCAAGCTGTGATCTGTTGAGACGCTCGAGCCAAGGACACTAGGGCCAGGAGGTTCTCTGCCCTTGCCTGGGGGAGATAAGCTCAAGACGTCCTTGTGTCCAACAGAGCTCCAATGAACTCCAATTTCTGAACAGGGACAAGGTGGGACTTGGGATAATTGATTACAAACTCCAGTAGTTCCAGCAGTTGAATAATCATGCGCATGGACTGTAGAGCTCCTGCCTCTGAGGTGCTCTTCACCAGCCAATCGTTGAGATAAGGGAACACATGCACTCCCAGTCTGCGTAGCGATGCTGTGAAAACTGCCAAGCACTTTCAGAAGACCCTGGGTGCAGATGAGAAGCCAAAGGGTAGCACACAGTACTGAAAGTGCCGAGTTCCCAATCAAAATCAAAGATACTTCCTGTGAGCTGGGAGTATCGAAATGTGGGTATAGGAATCCTTTAAGTCCAGAAAGCATAGCCAATCGTTTTCCTGAATCATGGGAAGAAGGGTGCCCAGGGAAACCATCCTGAACTTTTCTCGGACTATGAATTTGTTCAGGGCCCTTAGGTCTACGATGGGACGCATCCCCCCCTGTTTTCTTTTGCACAAGGAAGTACCTGGAATAGAATCCCAGCCCTTCTTCCCCTGGTGGAACGGGTTCGACTACACTGGCCTTTAGAAGGGCGGAGAGTTCCTCTGCAAGTACCTGCTTGTGCTGGGAGCTGAAGAACTGAGCTCCCGGTGGACAATTTGGAGGCTAAGACACCAGATTGAGAGTGTATCCTAATCGGACTATTTGAAGAACCCACCTGTTGGAGGCTATAAGAGGCCACCCTTTGGTGAAAAAATATCAACCTCCTCCTGACCGGCAAGCCGTCCGGCACGGAGACTTTTTCTGAGGCTATGCTGCAGTGGAGCCAGTCAAAAGCCTGTCCCTTGCTTTTGCTGGGGAGCACTAGGGGCCTTAGGCGCTTGGTGTTGACGGGAACGCACGTGCTGGGACTGAGCCTGAACCGGCTAACGAGAAGCAGGAGTGTACCTTCGCCTATTATAGGAATAGGGAGCACTCCTTCTCCCTCCAAAAAACCTCCTGGATGAGGAGGTAGTAGCAGAAGACGCCCAGCGGGAGAGAATCCATAGCATCATGGTGCTTTTTGATATGATCGACCATGTCCTCTACCTTCTCTCCAAAAAGATTATCCCCCTGGCAAGGAACATCCACCATTCGCTGCTGGGTCTTATGATCCAGGTCAAAGACACGCAGCCATGAGATTCTGAGCATCACTATACCCTGAGCAGCTACTCGGGATGCTACATCAAAAAAGTCGTAAGTCCCCCTGGCCAGGAATTTGCGACACGCCTTCTGCTGTCTGACCACCTGGTGAAAAGGTTCGGCGAGCTCCAGAGGGAGTGCTTCAACCAAACTAGACAGTTGCCTCACCGAGTTCCGCAAGCGAATGCTTGTGTAGAGTTGGTAAGTTTGGATCTTGGCAGCGAGCATAGTGGCCTGATACGTTCGCCTCCCAAAAGAATCTAGACTCTCTGCCTGGGGGTGCCGAGGCATAGTTCTAGTACCCTTGGCTCTTCTGAGAGCAGAGCCCACCACCATGGAATCGTGAGGAAGTTGGGCCTTCACCATCACAGGCTCTCCATGGACTCTGTACTGGGACTCGGATTTTTAGGGGACCACAGGAGTAGAAAGAGGGCACGACCAATTTCACATAAGCACTTCCCTCAGTGTATTATGCAAGATGCCGTTGCAACCTCAGCAGGCGAAGGATAATCCAAGACCTCAAACATCTCGGCCCTGGGCTCATCTACATCTTCCATAGGGAATGGAATGTCCTTACACATTTCCCGAACATAAGATGAGAAAGAAAGACTCTCTGGTGGAGACATCCTACTTTCAAATTGGCGGAGTGGGATCAGAGGGTACACCACATGACTCTTCCTCCGAAAAGTACCTGGGGTTTTCCTCCTCTTCCCACAAGCGATCATCCTCGGTATTGGACAAAGGCTCCCCAAGAGCAGCCCGAACCCAAGCCTGTCTCGACGTCGAGGAACGACCTTGTGGGGGATGTTGAGAATTCAACCCCTGCCTGGACTCCGGCGAAACTTCCTCCACCGACGTTGAGAGGGAATCGAACCGGGTGGCGGCCGACGTCGGTACTGCAAGCAGCACCGAGGACGGAAACCTCACCACAGGCAATGGCCCAGATGCCGCCTCCGCAGTCGGTACAGAAGGCGCAAGCACCCCCGACACTGAGCAGACTGGCACAGCAACCCTTCCAGGAGCTCTGCGAGAAGGGCCCTGATGCGCTCGTCGAGAGCTTCCATCGGAAAAGGCTGGGGGGCCGGTGCAGTAGTCGGTGCCAGAATCTGAGGGGGCTCGAGAGCCGGTACCAGGCTGCCAGATGACCGACACATCGGAACTTCTCGTATAGAGAGTGAGCGGTCCTCCCAGCGCCGACGCTTCTCGGATGCCAACTCCTTCGGCTCCCCTGAGCTCTCGGTACCATGCATGGAAGGAGATCGATGACGGTGCTTCTTAGCCTTCGCCCGACGCCCGTCACCGAGACTCCTCGGTACCAAAGAGGAGGACATGGAATCCTCAACGCCTCCTCAGGGCCGGGTCCAACGAATGTGGTCGTTCAGCAGCCATTACCTGCACTCTCGATGTTGCTGCTTCCTTCGACGCGACGACCTCGGTACCGATGTCAATGCAGACGTCGAAGGACTGGACCGGTCAGAAAGAAAGTTTCTCACACTGGGCCTCCCGAGCCACTTGGGTCCGTTTCTTCACCAAAAGACACAGTTTACAGGCAGCTGGGTGATGGTCGGGCCCAAGGCACTGAAGACACCACGTGTGGGGGTCGGTACTCGAGATGGTCCAGTTGCAGCGAGTACAACGCTTGAAGCCGCTGGGAATCCTCGATGACATGGACGGAACAGCACCTGCGAAATTAAAAGGCTCGATGGTGCCAAATAAAAAGGCACAAAAAAAGGGGAAAAGACCCGGCCGAGCAGCCTAAAAGTGGCAGCAATGAAAAGAAAAGGAAACTTGAAAAACTAAATATAAAGGAAAAACTACTTTTTTTTTTTTAAAGACTAAAACTAGAAAAGGTAAAAGAAAAAGAAACAAGCGGGTAGCGATAAACGTTGTAGTGAGTCTCCTGGACCAAAACCTGAGCAGTGGTGAAAAATCATGACTGCCAAGGCACAGACCAAAAGAAACTGAGTGAGGGCATGCTCGCGTTGCGGGCGGGAAGACGTTCGTGCATGTATGGTGCGTTCGTCCAGCACGACGGAGCGTTCTAGAGACTTCCTTTTTGCATTATAAGTTTTTGTTCCGGTCTCCTGGGCCGTCGTGGACGACGACCCATCAGTGAGAATATTCATCCTGCTTGTCCTCAGAGAATATAATGATACTGCAATGGTTATGCACACTCATTCATATTCACTATAGATATTCTCATAACCAGTCCTGTTTGTGACTCCAAGGACTGTAGCTGGGAAGCTAGTAGGTAGTAATTTTAGACCTCATTAGAGGAACACACATTAAGTTGTGTGAGGGTACAGTGAAAGCAGTTAACAGGTGGATTTAAAAATGTTTTAGATAGGTTCCTAGGGAAAAGGCCCATAAACCAGGAATACCTGGGATAGCTATAAGCACTAAGGAATGGATCTACTGTCTGGGATCCTGCTCAATACTTGCGACTTTGGCCAATTTTGAAAACAGTATGCTGGGCTTGAAGGCATGACTCAGTATGATAAGTCCTTCTTAAAGCACAAGGTCAGCCTTAAAGGCTACAGTCAACCAACAGCCAAACTACAACCTAGGAATCAGTATTTCAAGTTAATTATGCCACAGGCGCATTAACTCTATTCAGAGTAACTATTCATAAATTTATCTCCTAACTGCTCTTTTCAGATTTTTGGAAAACCAGACTGATGTGCAACATTTGAGCACTGTAGTGACTACTCTTAGTCTGGCAGAGTACATGCTTTCACAGAGACACCCTGCATGACCTATGCCATAGAGGCTGGCTGGGATACTACAGAATGAAATTAGATGAGAAAACGGACCAGTACGTAGTATACCAGTTCAAATCCCACTGCTGCAGCTTGTGATCTTGGGTAAGTCACTTAACCCTCCATGGCCTCAGGTACAAACTTAGATTGCGAGCTCTCCAGGCACAGGGAAATACCCAGTGTATCTGAATTTAACTCACCTTGAGCTACTACTGAAAAAGGTGTGAGCAAAATCCCAATAAATAAATAAAAAATGTCTGGTAATATCATCGAAGGCAAAAGTAGAGACTAATAGACGATTCACCACTGGAGACGTGAGTCCAACAGTCTTTATTATATCAGAGATAACGACCCGACACAGGCCGTGTTTCGACGCTAAAAAGCGTCTGCATCAGGGGTCAATAAATACACTAACAAATCAAAACATATAACATATAAATAATGCCAATAAAAACATATATGCACATCCATATAGAGATATGAAAATTCAATAGACACTAATTTTCTGATCAGAGGTCAATATGCTCAAATATGCTTAATAACCATTAAAACAGCATACATATATTCAAAAGGAGAGATCAGCTCTGCCATTCACTTCAGAAAACAACTGAAAGATCATCTTTTCTCACAAGCTTTTGGCATCTGCTGAGATTTTGCTCTGCTTATCATCTTAAAACTATTGTCTGAATTGTTTCATATAGAATTTTTTCAAACACTCAACAATCCTATGGCACTATGTCAAGATTAATATTTCATGCTTTCTATCCTACAGGAGACAAACCCAATTCATGCATAGTGCTGTCATGATCACAAGCAACAAGAAAGCAACAGAACAGTGTTGTAGCTAATGCAAAATTGTTTAAAGGTTTGAAAGAAGCCCTGAGAATAATTATTCATACAAATATCATCCTCTCAAAAGGGACAAATTAGAAGTGATTATTTAAATTTGTCTTTCATGGGGCTGCCAATGTGCACCACCACAAAAACTTGGTAACAGTGAAAATAAAATAGGACTACCTGTATGTAAACTGCTGTAAGTGTCTAAGCAACAAAAACTTTCTATTAAGCAATTCAATGAGAAATGTAAGGAACAGCGTGCAAAAGAACACATAACAGACAGTTAACTGTGTATGCAAATATTAAGTTTCTACATAAATATTCCTTTAAGGTATACAAGCATTTCATCATTTCGGGTTAGTCTGTGCAATGATAGATAAAAACCTTTGAAAACAAATGGGGTTTTTTTTCCATCTAATAGATTCTGTTGAACTGGATGACTGAAGATGCAACACTGGTTTTATCTTAATGCTTAATGGCAGAATTATTCCTCTCTAAATTACAGAAAAATTCTATTAATATGTCTATTAATATGTTTTTGTATTGTAGTAGCTTTGGTTTTTAAACAACTAGAAGAAAAGCTTATACATCTGCCCTCATAACTTGTACTCACAAATGATGAGGGCAGATGTATAAGCTTTTCTTCTAGTTGTTTAAAAACCAAAGCTACTACAATACAAAAATCCCTATTTAGGAAGTGTCGTATTTAGAAGGAAACAGTTTTGAACTGAAACATGGGAAACAACCTCAAAACACAACTTATTATTGAAAGGGATCAGATACACAGATAAAGAAAGAATGTGGAGTATTGCAGTGTTTATTCAAGACAAAGATTGCCTCAAAGCAATAATTGTTTTGTACTTATTTTCAGTCAATGGAAGCACCCCATATCCATCTCCAAGTGATTTTTTTTAAAAAGGTGTCATGAAAGGAAATCCCTTCCTCATGGGGAAATGCAGTTGTTACCTATCAAATAATAAAGATCAAGAATAATCTAGCTGAAAGCAGCAGCAAAGACTGATGCACTTTAAGGAAACTGTCAAAAGACTGTTAAAGACAATGGATTTGTTTTGTAATATGTTTGATGCCAAGATGGTTTAGCCACTAGTTTTGTCTCTAATACCATATTTTTCTTTAAAATTGTTTTGTTTAAAGTGTTTCAGCCATATAGATGAAAAAAGGGCCCACTTGGATAATACTGTGAAATAACTAGTGAAAGGCTTTATATATTTTGGCTGTGATAATTTGTTCTCCCTTTGCTGGTCCCTTAATTTGTTCATTTTCCCCTCTTTGATGCCCAATCTTATTGTGGACTATAAGAAGATACATTTGTTGTTTTGATATGCTAAAGAAATACAAATATTTCATTTTACCAACTTTTCCCCCTGTCATTCAAGTTTGCTGTCTTGGATGTAAATTCTAAACTTTAATAATTAATAAATGGAAACAAGTAGAGAAAGCACATTGAGCATGGCTGATGGAATTCTCTCCAACCCCTTTACATGTAAGTGTTAAGTGTGTGTGTGTGTGGGGGAGGGGGAAGTGAAAGAGTGTGCACATGTGTGCTTTCCTTATCTGTGATGAGATGAGAGGAAGGCAGTCTGTGATTTAGATTGTAAGCTCTTTTGAGCAGGGACTGTCTTTTCTTCATGTTCAATTGTAAAGCCCTGCGTACGACTGGTAGTGCTATAGAAATGATTTATAGTAGTAGTAGTAATAGTCTGAAAGCTGTAATTCCTTATTCACTATAAGTTACAGTGAATCAGTGTATATACTGCAGCCGTTGGAACCATTTATCCAACTGTTTATTGTGGCATTTTTTTGGAGGGTGATTGTTTCTCTTCTACCTCCCACCACATGCAAAAACTTAACTTCTACAGCACAAACATCTCCTATATCTTCTCTACCATTCCAGTCTTCTGTCCCACTTCCTTCCCACTGGCTGGATCCTATGTCTCTGCTGCTTGTTAAAGCGGGCAGCACAGGCTCACTTACTTGGAGGGTGCCTACAGAATAGATATTTTACACTTGCAAAAATATCCACACATTATCCCTCCCTTCTGAACATTAATGTAAAATTCTGCTGACTTCTGAAAAAATTACAAATATAACCTCCAATATCACATCTCAAAAGATTCTTTAGCAATGTCTTCTCAAAAGCGCCAGACAGCTGGCAATCCTATCCTCCTGAGTCCTAAGCACATCTCAGAGGGCCTCCCTAAACATGTGGGCATAAATTTGCCAATGACTTAATGTCCACGACTAAAAAATGTTACTTGGCAATGCACACAGCGAGCACAGTAGAATTAACAAAGAAAATGAAATAATGGGATAGGGAATTATTTACATTTCCTAAATGTGTGGTCTGTGTGGTAGGTAGCAGGGGTGGGAGGGTGGCAATTATGGTGCAGAAAGTGTTTTGGGATGGGGCAATTTTCTGGATGATAGGCCAGTTGCGGGGAGTAGTTTGTAGTGGGGTAGTTTTAAGGGGTACAGGCAATTTTTGAATGGTATAGCAGTTGCAGAGGGTATTTTTGGGTGTGGGGAAGTTGAGAGGTGGTTTTATAGGATGGAACGGTTCATAAGGTGGTAGGGCAGTTACAGATGGGTAGTTTTTGGGCTGTGTGGGCAGCTGGAGGAGTGGGGGGATTAATTTTGGGGTTTGGAAGAGTAAGGAATTCAATTTGTTAAACTGTTACCCTGTACTCTCACTGCTACTGTTCACACATTTTTTAAAATTTGTTATTTATTGAATTTACAATTTACTTCAAGTACAATTCTTGAAAGAGAAAAGATGATTTTAAGTCAAAATAAATTCTAAGGAAAATTAACAATTATAAAGTTGTTTCAAGATTGATCTATTGCTCATCTTTAGTCCACAACTTGGAGGCATTACTAATACTTAAGGAACACTTGAAATAACAGAGGGGCATAATCGAACGCGAACGCCCATCTCCATGGGCGTTTATCTCCGAGGACGGGTCCACGAAGGGGTGGGCCAGACCATACTTTCGAAAAAGATGGGTGTCCATCTTTTGTTTCGATAATATGGTTTGTGCCGGGCAAATGCATTGCATTTGGGCGGATTTGAGCTGGGCGGTATTGGTTTTCAGTGATAATGGAAATCGAAGGCACCCAGTTCAAAAAATGAACAAATCCAAGGCATTTGGTTGTGGGAGGGGCCAGGATTCGTAGTGCACTGGTCCCCCTCACATGCCAGGACACCAACCGGGCACCCTAGGGGGAACTTGTAACAATTAAAAAAAAAATTAAAATACCTCCCAAGTCTCATAGCTCCCTTACCTTGGGTGCTGAGCCCCCCCAAAACCCACTGCCCACAACTCTACTCCATTACCATAGCACTTAAGGCTGATGGGGTCACCTAGATGTGGGTACAGTGGGTTTTGGGGGCAGTTTGGAGGGCTCCCATTTAGCAGCACAAGTGTAACAGGTGGGGGGGGGGGGGGGGGGGAGATGGGCCTGGGTCCACCTGCCTGAAGTCCACTGTACCCACTAACAACTGCTCCAGGGACCTGCATACTGCTGTGATGGGTGATGGAGCTGGGTATGACATTTGAGGCTGGCATACAGGCTGGAAAAAAAAGTTTTTAAAGTTCTTTTTTTTTTTGTGGGAGGGTGTTAGTGACCACTGGGGGAGTCAGGGGAGGTCATCCCTGATTCCCTCCGGTGGTCATCTGGGCAGTTGGGGCACTTTTTGGGGACTTGTTCGTGGAAAAGAAAGGCTAAAAAAAAGTGACCCAAATTCTCGCTTCTGGCGCCCTTCTTTTTTCCATTATCGGCTGATAAACACGCCCCAGTCCCGCCTTCACCATGCCTCCGACACGCCCCCGTCAACTTTGTCCGTTCCAGTGACGCCCAAAATCGGCTTTTGATTATACCGATTTGGGCGCCCATGAGAGAAAGGCGCCAATCTCCCGATTTGGGTCGAAATATGGGCGTCTTTCTCTTTCGAAAATAAGCTGGATAGTAACATAGTAGATGACGGCAGAAAAAAGACCTGCACAGTCCATCCAGTCTGCCCAACAAGATAAACTCATATGTGCTACTGTTTGTGTATACCTTACCTTGATTTGTTATCTGCCATTGTCAGGGCACAGACCGTATAAGTCTGCCCAGCACTAGCCCCGCCTCGCAACCACCAGCCCCACCTCCCAACCACCAGCCCTGCCTCCCCCCACCGGCTCTGCCACCCAATCTTGGCTAAGCTTCTGAGGATCCCTACCTTCTGTTATGGAAAAGGCGAATGAGAAGAAGGCCCAGTGATAATAGTACTTATTATGGAGTTGAAGTTATATTCCTTGGTTGTAGCATAGGTGATTGAGCTAGTTTAGCTTCCAAAAAAAGAGTTTAACTGTTTAGAATCAAAGAATACGTATTTGATAGAGTTTAACTTTAGAACACATTTGCAGGGAAAGTTCACCCAAAACAAAGCGCCCAATTGCAAAGCTTTCGGGCGTAGTTTAAGGAACTCGTGTCTTTTCTTTTGTGTAATCTTTGAGATGTCTGGATACATTCTTATTTTACAGTCCAGGAAAGTTTGTTCTCTATGAAGAAAATATTGTTTGAGTATCCAGTCTCTATCAGGTTGTAAGATAAAATATTACTTTTAATGTTGCTGTGGTCAATCCCACTTTATCATCTTCAAGTATTTGTGTTAAGTCCATATCTAGCGTCTTTTGAGGAGAAACTGCTCTCTCTCCATGTTCTAATTCTTTCGTTACAAAAGGCAACAAGTAGTAAATTTTTGATATAGGAGGATGTGACTGATCAGGAATTTTCAAGACCTCGGTTAGATATTTTTTAAAAGTTAAAAGAGGTGAGATTGAGATTTGCTTTGGAAAATTTGTCAACCTAAGGGTATTTGAACGTTGATAATTTTCCAAAATTTCAATTCTATTTGTAGGAAAATGTTTTCTTTAACCAAATTAATTTTGTATTGTCATAAAGTTTTTTTCAATTTCTTTATCCATAGTACTACTTTTTTATCCAAAATTGGTATTTTTTTCCGCCTCAGAGTGAAACTGTTGATTTAAGGACAAGAACTTTTGGGAGAAGGAGGCTTCCAGGCCCACCAAAGCTTCCCATATATTATCTAAAATTATAGTCTCAGGTTTATTAGGCAGAAAAGACTTACTTGGTAAGCCCAACTATAAAATGGAATCCACCGCCAGCCAAGTCTCCAGTGCTTCAAGATTTTCTCCAAGAACTGTTTCTCCTCCTTCACTCGCCATTTCCTTTGCGGGGAAAGTCGGCATTTCTAGTCTCGAGTCGTCGCCCGTGCCTGGAGACCCTGTTGATTCCTGTGTATCCGGTGTCTCCTGGGCTGTCCTCAAGGCTCCCGCCGGCATAGGAGGAGGGTTTCTCACTTTGGGACTGAATGTTTCAACTTCCAGCCAGGAGCATGGCAGACCTCTCCCCAAACTTTCCAGAAATGAAGGAGTACCCGCTAAAACACCCAGTAACAAAAAGCAGTCCAGCGTCCCTGCCACAGGCAGAACAGGTGTCACGGGGCTGGCACATTGTATGTCTCTCCTTTTTGGCATTTTACAATTTAGGAAACAGCGTTTCTCTGGTAAATTGGGCAAGCAGGTCTGGAGCAGCTTCTTTCACTTCTCACTCGGTCGCCATCTTGCCTCCTACCCCGCAAAATTTTTTATGCTAAAAAATCTGGAACTCCTTTACCCATAAAAATGGATTAGGCCTTTTTTTTTGGGGGGGGGGGGGGGGGGGGGGGGGGGGGAGAGAGCATTTTTTTCTCTTGAGGTTTTCAACCAAGTCCTTGAGTCACACCTATCCACTTCGGGTTTTCAGGATATAGCCATTGAATTTTATGTAATACACTTAAATTAACCATACAATATATTTGACTATTCAATTTTTGTAACTAAATTATCCAATTAAATATTTTTCAAAACTCTTATATCAAAACAGTGGTCATAGTAAATGCGGTGCGTGTAGGTATTGCCTATATGCATTAGAGACGATGGTAATCCAAATTCCAAATAATAGATTTGAGCAAAATTTCAGTTAAATTCTAAAACGGATTTTAATTCTTCTTTTGTACTTATGGGATAAGATGTTAGTGGCCTGTGGTACATAGGTCAAACTATTAGGAAGATTACGTTTTTTTGGCCCAGAATTTGAGCAATCTTAACTTAAAACATATGGAAGCACCATTAGTGCAACATTGGGACACTGCCCTGCATAGTTTACAAGATTTATGATTTGTAGTGCTTATCCAAATGGATCAGAATAGTGGGCGTAACAATGCAAAACATGTTGTGATTGGAACAGAAATTGGTATTTAAGTGGATTACGGTAGCTCTGAAAGGCCTTAACAAAGAAGTTGTCTGTGTGCTAGGTATGGAAAACCTCTTTCAGTAAAATTGAGTAGTATAAGTAATAAGTATATGTAGGCACCCTTAAGGGACTGGCACCATTGCTCTCATTGCCTGAATGGAGTGCTTCCTCAGTTTGTGACTGTGAAAGCAAGCGTTAAAATTAAGGTATGAAAAAGTAGATGCTAAGATGTGAAGTTGGTTTTGGAGGGAGTATGTGATATGTAATTTGCAAGAGCTCTTTTCTATGTTATTGCCATGTTATTTTCAGCTAAAACCCCCGATGACACATAATAGCGAAACACGGGACTATGTTGGGTTTAAGCAGATAGAATAATACAGATACACATAACTGGATAATCAGGAATTGAAGGAGAGAAAGGAGCAGTTGACGTTCATGCATAATTACATTGTTGGACATTTGAATCCAGAATAGTATTCCAACTGGAGTTACATACAAAGCAGTTTACCTGGGGTAGATATTTTTGTTGGAACGACTCAGACATCAGTAAATTAAAAACAAAATTTTGATATGGCTTGTTAATGTGATGGATGATAGGTCTCAAGAACAAAAGAAAAATGCTATGGATAAGCATATCTGAGATTAAAATATAACATCATGATATGCAAGGGATATATTATATATTGATGTTGAACTACGAGCATTGTAACAGAGGGAGAATTATGTAGGGTTGGGGTCCTTACTTACAACAAATATTGCTGTGTATGACCCATTTGTTAAAGGTGTGTGTGGATTTGGATATGTCTGATTTTTAAAGTAGGGTGGTATGAAAGATGATGGTGAATGGTGGATATTTAAAATGTTTTAATGGGAATTAAGAAAGGCGATACAAGAGTTTTGAGAAATATTTAACTGAATAAAGGTAGTCAAATATATTGTATGGCTACTTGAAGTTTATTATATTAAATTGTTGTAACTTTAGTGGAATACAGCTAGCTACTCATTGTTATATATTAAGAAATATATTGAATTTAATGAGGATATCCTGAAAACCCCAACTGGCTGGGTGTGCCGTGAGGGCTGGGTTGAAAACCTCTGAAGCCTCAGTTCAATTTGTTTCATTTTTGAGCTCAATGCACTCAGTTCTTTCCCGCATGCCAAGTTTCATCCCATGCCATTAAATGTTTGGAGAGCTAGTTTGCCTGACATTCTCAACCCCTTTTGTATAATCCTTCTCAACTTCTGTTGCGTTCAAAAGGAATAGATTACTTTATTATCTTTATCTTTATAGTATAGTTTTGATCTACAGTACTCCAGAACTTCTTTAATGGAACTTTCCAAACACAACTTCAGGAACCAAATGAGAACTTTAAAGTAGCAGAGCCACTAAAATACGAAGGTTGTGTTTTTTTTTTTTGTTTTGTTTTGTTGTTTTTTTAAAAATCTCTCACTGTAGTGCTTCAAACCATAGAAAAGAAAATAAATATGGAATACATGCAAACTGAATTATTCAGATTTATTTTTGTCTTTAATAGTTTTCCTAGGAAGTAATTGCATGTGGCATCTCATTTGAAGTTATGCCCTGATGTGATGCTTGTTCACTATTAAGAAAAATACAATTTTATTGCCACTTTACCTGCACGGCATGTACTATGCACAATTTACTTTACCTGTCATTAACAGTCAAAACTGGAACCATCTCAAGAAGCTAAAGTACTACACTAGTCCAAATTACTCCCCCCCATACACTAATTAGCATAAAAGTAAAGGACAACAGCAAGCCCATTGACTCACCCACATAAACAGAATATCACCTCTAAAAGCCTCTAGAAATCCTATCAGATAGAGACAATAGGCCAGCAATGTGTGTTTCTGCGTGTGTGTGTGTTTGGGGGGGGGGGGGGGGGGGGGAGATATTGTAAGTCTCTGCAGCTATTTCTTCCTATCTACCAATGCTTCCTAATTAAAGGAAGTACATAACTGAGTTAAAAACAAATAGGAGAAATATTTCTTCATTAAACTGTAAACTAAGCATTTAGCCCCTGTGTGATGACGTGAGAAGTATAAGTGAGTGAGGTGGTATGAGAATGAGGGAAAATTGGAGAGAGGGGAAGTGGAGAGGTGGATAAATGGCAACGTGATCCTGAGGGGGTAAGCGGATAAAAAGGTATGAATGACAGTAGGTGGACTGGGTGCTTATTTATTTTTGAAACGTTTTTAATTGGAACTGCAGCAATATTAACAATCTCATAGAAATTTCAAGTTACATGGTACATCAAACCACATTACACATGTAAAACATATAATCAGCGAGTATCCAATACTTTTCAGTTTTATCCCCTCCCCCCACTATTCACTTCTCCCTCCCCCTTGGTATGTCCATATGTTCTTCCCTCTGTGATCATATACTCCCTCCTCTCTCTCCCCCCCTCCTTACCCCCCCTACCTGTTTGCATGTCCCGTACCCTCATCCATCCAATCTCCTCCATTCCCCCATGGTAGTCCATTAAGCACCTGACTAGGCGCTCGGAGTGATATCACATTAATGTATTTCCCCCAGACACTCAAAAACCTCATTTGTCTTTTCGGTGTCAGTCTCGCTCCTCTCGCTCCCCAACGCATAAGCTGATGCAACCTATTCCTCCAGTACCAGTACGAGGGAGACATGTCCATTACCCAATGATTGAGAATACACTTTTTCCCCACTATGCAAGATTTGCTCAGAAACAAACGTTCTCCTTGGGTGCCTACTCCCCATTGCCCAGGGATCCCCAACAGCATTCTGTCAAAAGTGATGGCAATCAGGTACCCTAGCACCTCTCTCATGAATTTGCCTAGTCTCCCCCAAAAGGCTTTTATGGGCCTACACTGCCATATGCAGTGCGCAATAGTTGCTCTACCCTGCTTGCATTTTAGGCAGTTGTCAGCAAGTATTACTTTTGCATGGAATGCCCGTCTGGGAGAGAAATAAGCTCTATGCAGAATTCTATTCTGGCATTCTTGTAATTCCGCACTATGTACTACCCGTGGTATTCCCATCAATGATTGCTTTATGTGACACTCAGAGATTTGTTGTTGTGCTTCGGCGCTCCACTTTTCAGCCACCTCCAGTACCTGCCTCTCCCGTTGCCCTTTCCCTAATTCCCTACAGAACCATGACACCGAAACCTCCCTCCAGAAACTCCCGAAGCTGTCTCCCAAATCTAAGGGACAGCCTCTCTTTCGGCTGACTATGCACATAGTGAGAGAGTTGATAAGCCAAGATCTCCGCTAGGCCCCTGGCGCATCTTTGCTAGAAATCAGATATTGAGATCAAGGTGCCATCCTCATGGAGGAGGCTAACAGTTCTACTCCCTGTTCCTGGAGCTTACGAAATACTGCATTTTCTCTACCTGGTGTGAAATCATCATTCCCGGCTAGTGGTAGTAATGCGCTAAAGGCCGGATCCTGATCCCACCTTTGCAATAGCTCCCTCCACATATGCCATAACGGCCCCAGCAGCATACTGTCTCTAATCCTTTCAGGCATCATTCCTTTCCGCTTAACATGCAGTAGATAGTTCAGATGCCAGGGATAGAAATACGCCCGTTCCAGGCCCACGTCCGTGTATGTGGTTGTATCCAAGATCCAATCCCTTAGATGCCTCAGGAGGCATGCTTGATTATATACACGCATATCCGGTATTCCTAGCCCCCCTCCTTCCTCCAGTTCCCTATTAAATATTGCCATTTCATCTTGGACTTTTTCCCGGCCTAGCAGGACTGGGTGCTTAAATGTATATGTTGAACTAATTGGGGTATTAGGAAGACATTGTTTTTAGGAGCAATTGTTGACTGGGAGGATGACGACACATTCAAAGACCAGGTATGCTTTGAGCAAAGGGCAGATGACAAATGAGACATATAAGGACTGATGCATATAACCTGTAAGTTTAGACAATGTAAAGGAATGGCTATGTGTATATGGGCTGCTCTGGAGGAAGGGGGGGGGGGGCATATCTCTCGGGGTAACCTGATAGGAGACGCCTTGCACAGAAATGCTGTGGGTAGGCAAACCTCAAGTGAGGTTGTTTAGGGAGGTAAAGGATAAAGGGGGGGAGTTATGGGAAGGGGAGGGGATTCAAGGGGGGGGGTGGAGAGGGTGGGAGGGAGGGGTTGGCTAGGTGTTCTCCGAGGAGGGAAGTATTAGGGTAGGCTTTGAGGCGGTGGGGGGGGGGGGGGGGGGGGGGATGGACTATGTAAAGGAACTCTGTGGGGCAGAAGAGGGAGAGTTGGAGGCTGGGTCAGCTCTCCCGATAATGGAAACAATGGAACGGGAGATTAAGTGGAAACTGAAAGGGGAAGGATGAATCCGTTGAGATTTGTATCTTGGAATGTGGGAGGGGTAACATCACCGCTCAAAAGTCAAAAAGTTTTACAATTATTGAGTAGACAGAAAGCAGATATAGTCTTCTTACAGGAGACCCACCTGTCATCTTTGGAACATGCTAAATTTAAGAGATGGTGGGTGGGATCTTTGGTGGAGGCCCCAGCTCAAAACTATAAGGCAGGGGTAATGATACTATTCCGGAAAACACTGGATGTTCAGATTAAAGGCTGCTGGCAGGCGAAAGATGGCAGATATGTTATAGCCAAGATACTAATTAATCAACAAACATTTCTGCTGGCTAACATCTAGGCGCCAAATACATATAATCATAAATGTTTTAGGTCGCTGGTCCAGGCTCTTGCTCAACATGAGGGAGTCCCACTGATTATGGGGGGAGACCTGAATACGGTTAATGATCCTAGCCTGGATTCTTCAAAAGGCCAGAGGGCAGATGGGGGGACATCTAAGAAAGGGATTCCACTGCTGTGTGAGGCCTTAGATTTAGTGGATGTGTGGCGTCTGCTCCATCCGAGCGATAGGGATTATACCCATATCTCTAGAGCCCACTCCTCACAGGCTCACATTGACTACTGGCTCCTCTCTAGATCTCTTTTTACTAGAGTCCAAGACGCGGGGATAGGGCCCTATGGGGTTTCGGATCACGCCTATGTCTGGTGGTCTCTGCGGGGGCAGCCTAGACATGGGCAGCAGTATCACTGGCAATTTCCAACATACTTGATGCAGGATAAGGAATTTGGGGAGCACTTTGGGAAAAAGTGGAAAGAATATCAGGTACACAATGCAGCACATCGCGAAGATCCCATACTCTTTTGGGACACCGCAAAAGCTGTGCTCAGGGGGGTCAAAATCGTGTACACGAGCTATAAGAAAAAGATGAGACAAAGCTATTATTCGTTTAAGTGAACAAGTAGGGGAGGCCAGGAGACAGTGGGCTTCTAGGCCTACATCACAAAACAAGATGAATCTAATGGCTATACAGGCGGCCCTGAATACCCTGTTGCATGCTAGAGCAGTAAAGTCGATGCAGTATTACAAATATCAGTTATATCTTCGTGGCAATAAGCAAGGGAAATTGTTGGCTGGGCTAGTAAGGTGGAAAACTGGGAAACAGGTGATACAGCAGGGGGCTTTATGTAAGGCATTGGGTCCTGACGGTTTTAGATATGAATTTTATAAAATCCTTGGGCATCACATTGTCCTACCCCTGAAGGACCAGTTTAACAAATTTATAGAAAATGGAGGTATGTCAGACAGCTTGAAGGAAGCCAGGGTGGTGGTGTTGCTAAAACCAGGCCGAGATCCAGAACGACCAGCTTTGTATAGACCCATTTCTTTGATGAATGTAGAGACTAAAATATTTGCAAACATTTTGGCAAATAGGCTTGCGGTGATACTACCATCGCTGATAGAGAGTCAGGTGGGATTTGTCAAAGGAAGGACAATACCTAAGAATATGAGAAAAATATTAGCTTCAATGGATTGGGTAGAAAGACAAGGAATGCCTTCTCTGCTGATTAGTTTTGATGCAGAGAAGGCGTTTGATAGAGTTAGCTGGGACTTCTTGTTTGCAACTTTAAAGGCATATGGTTTCGAGGGCACCTGGGCACAAGCAGTGAGGGCATTATACAAGGAGCCAAGGACAGTAGTGTTGGTTAAATAGGACTGTCTCAGAAGCCACTGACTTGCAGAGGGGGGACAAGACAGGGTTGCCTGCTGTCACCTTTGTTGTTTGTGCTCAGTATAGACCCTTTGGTCCGGGAGATTACGATGAATCCGGAGATCAGTGGAGTTAAAATGGGGGACCATGAATTTAAGATATCGGCTTTTGCCGATGACCTGTTGGTTCATCTGACCAAGCCCGGAGATTCCCTGCCCGCGTTGATGGAGAGTTTTGCTGAATTTAGCGACTTCTCCGGGTTTAAATTGAAGCTAGACAAATCGATGGCACTACCAACCAATAACTTGATACGAAGACAATGGGAGGGACACTTTCCTTTGAAATGGGCTACACGCCACTTTAAATATCTAGGTATTAGCCTTCCCTATAAAACGTTCTTGATACATGACCTGAATGTTAATCACCTACTAGAACAGACAAAACAATCCTTATTGAATTGGTTACTATTGCCAGTTTTGCTATACGGGCGCATTCAATTATTTGGCATGATTTTGTTTCCCAGGTGGCTATATGTGCTGCAAACATTACCGCTCAAACTTACAAAGAAAGAGTTGGGCGAGTTATATAAAATGGTATCTCATTTTTGTTGGCAGGGGAAGAAACCTAGGACCCCATTTAAATATCTGATAGGGCCTTGGCGGCAAGGAGGACTAGGAGTACCGGATATGCAGAGTTACAATTGGGCATGCCTGCTGCGGCATCTGGGGGACTGGGTGTTAGACAGCCAAATATACACGCCTAGGGCGCTGGAGCAAGCTGTGTATGGTAAATGGAATATTTTATCTTTGGTCCCGTGCCCTAGGGCTCAGATCCCTGCGGAGCTGCGGCCCGGTTTCCTTTTGAAGTCGATGAGGCTAACATGGAAATATTTGATACCACTATTGAAGGGGAACGGGCAACAGTCAGACTTGATTCCATTGGTGGGTAATGCAGAGTTTGCTCTGGGGATGGACAACCAGAGTTTTAAAAGATGGGCAAAGAACGTGATTCAATATGTTGGGGATCTCTTAGATGAGGAAGGGAATTTTACAACATGGGAGACGTTACTGCGGTCAGGAAAGGTAGAGGGAAGGGATATGTTCGCCTATAGACAGATACAACACTATGTCAGCACCATGGATTTGAAGGATGAGCGGTTTCCCCTTAGACAGAGATTGTTAAATTTTTTTTTTAACCCATCCAAGACCGAGGGGTTTCGGTGTCCGACCTGAAAAGAGCATTGGAGGATATTCAAGTGAACCCGGGGAAAGTGGAACTGCTAAGTAAATGGACTCGGGATTTAGGTATTCCATGGGATTCGTTCACTTTGAATCAACTAGTTGGACGGATACCGTCGGGATCAGTAAGCGCGGAGTTACGAGAGTAATTTTCACCTGCTGCATAGAGCTTATTTTACGTAGGAACGACTTTTCAAAGCGGGAGGAATAGATACTCCACTGTGTAAAAAATGTAGGACAGAAGTAAATTCCTTTGTGCACGCATTCTGGAATTGTGTCCTGATTCGGAAATTTTGGGTGGATATACTTGGCTATTTAGAAAGACTGGGTGGGACTTCCGGTTGGGGAATGGAGTAGAGAGGCGGAAGGTGAAGCTACTCCGGGACACAAAGTGATCTGCACTCGTAAACAGCGTCCTAAACGAAATTAAAGCGCTAATCTGAGAGCGGGAGGGTGTCCTGCATAGGCGAGAGCCAAACAGCTGAGAACCGGGAGCCATGGCGGCGAAACTAGGGCGGAAAGAGCCTAAAGACTGAACACGCCCCGGAGAAAACAAAATGGCGGATAAAGGAGCGCCAGACTCGCCCTCGCCTAGTTCACTCTGGGCCGCAGAGATCACTGAAGAAGTGAAGGCGGCAGTGGAGCAGACGATCGATCACAAAATGCAGCTGATCATAGATAAGCTGGACGGCATGGACGAGAGGCAAACCACGCTGATGACGGAACTACACGAGGTACAGCAGCGTGTGGGGCAGGTGGAGGAGGAGATCCGGAAAGTAGCAGAGGAGCACCCGAAAATGACCCGTAGGTTGGGAGAACTAGAATCGAAGCTGGAGGATCTTGAGAACCGCTCAAGGAGGAATAATTTGAGACTTGTGGGACTCCCAGAGAGTGTGGGGGAAAAAAATCTGGGTGCTTTTCTTGAAAAATGGCTGCCGGGAGCGCTGGAACAGCCAGGTCTTGAAGGCAAGCTGAGAATTGAACGGGCACATCGGCTGGGACCCTGACGTGACAACGCGGAGAGACCACGGGTGACCATATTAAAGATCTTGAATTATGCTCACAAGATGGAGATTCTGCAGAGCCTGAGAGCAGGGAAGAAGTTGGAATACCAGGGAAAGAAAATTTTATGTTTTCAAGACTATTCACAGAAGGTATCTACAGCCAGAATGGACTTTGCCCCCATCTGCTCAGCTTTGTTTGATCTTAAATATAAGTTTAGTCTCCTGTACCCAGCAAGACTGAAGGTGATAAATAATGGACAAACAGTCTTCTTTGAAACAGTGAGGGAGGCTAAAGAATTCATGGGTAAACTGAAAGGAGCAGACGGAGGAGCGCCCGAAGAGAACAACGGATGAAATGAACACCGGACTGCAGATACTACTACTACTACTATTTAGCATTTCTATAGCGCTACAAGGCATACGCAGCGCTGCACAAACATAGAAGAAAGACAGTCCCTGCTCAAAGAGCTTACAATCTAATAGACAAAAAATAAATAAAGTAGCAAATCAAATCAATTAATGTGAACGGGAAGGAAGAGAGGAGGGTAGGTGGAGGCGAGTGGTTACAAGTGGTTACGAGTCAAAAGCAATGTTAAAGAGGTGGGCTTTCAGTCTAGATTTAAAGGTGGCCAAGGATGGGGCAAGACGTAGGGGCTCAGGAAGGTCGAAAGGGCGAAATAGCGGTGGGGGTTCAAGCCTGCAGAAATATGGAGGAGACTTTGCGTTGATTGACACACATGTTGATGATGGCTCGTCGTTGCGAGCCAAAAGGATTTCTGGTTGTGGTTGTGTGCAGATTGTTCACTGGACAAGGATATCACAGGGTTGTAGCCCTCAGAGCAATAAGAGAGTGTCCTAATCCTGGGGACACGGAAGCTCACTTGCCCTCGGGCATGTTACATAGTAACATAGTAGATGACGGCAGAAAAAGACCTGCACGGTCCATCCAGTCTGCCCAACAAGATAACTCATATTTGCTGCTTTTTGTGTATACCCTACTTTGATTTGTACCTATGCTCTTCAGGGCACAGACCGTATAAGTCTGCCCCGCACTATCCCCGCCTCCCAACCACCAGCCCCACCTCCCATCCACCGGCTCTGGCACAGGCACAGACCGTATAAGTCTGCCCAGCACTATCCTCACCTCCCCAGCCCTGCCTCCCAACCCCGGCTCTGGCACAGACCGTACAAGTCTGTCCAGCACTATCCCCGCCTCCCAACCACCAGTCCCGCTTCCCACCACCGGCTCTGGCACAGACCGTATAAGTCTGCCCAGCCCTATCCCCGCCTCCCAACCTCCAGCCCCGCCTCCCGATCTTGACTAAGCTCCTGAGGATCCATTCCTTCGGCACAGGATTCCTTTATGCTTATGTTGGGGGTAAAGTATATTGGGGGGGGAGTGGGGGGGGGGGGAAGGGATTAAGGGGAAGAGGGGAGGGAGGAGTAGGATTTGAGGGGTTGGTCAAAGAAGGGTTAAGAAGAGGGGTCGAATGTGGGTGCGTGAGATGTATGAAAGAGAGATGTGGCTGTTTGATAATAGTGGTGTGCGACATGCGGACAAAGAACTGTACCCGGGAGGTGGAGGCTGGGACATCTCCGGGGTGTATATAAATTGGAAAGCAGAAATGGAATCATACATTAGTAAGAAGAGATGACAAACTTAAAGATTGTGATTTGGAATGTGGTGGGTATTCACTCCCCAATAAAGAGACAAAAAATCTTGAAAGTCCTTAATGACCAGAAAACGACAATAGCTCTCCTGCAAGAAACACACCTGACACATATAGAACATGAGAAGCTAAAGAGATGGTGGGTGGGTGAGGTCATGGACTCCCCAGCAGTAGGAGGGAAAGGAGGAGTGATAATATTGATTCGTAAGGGGCTGCATGTGAAAATACGGAAAATTGTAAGAGATACTAGAGGGCGGTATGTCCTGGTGGCCCTTGAGATAGAGAGACAACCAATGCTGTTATGTAATATATATGCACCCAATACTTTTGAGAAGGTGTTCTATAAGACGCTTTTGCGCAGAATGCAAGACATGGGGGAAAGCCTTGTGGTGATGGGTGGCGACTTTAATGAGGTCAGAGACCCGCTACTAAACAGGTCGAGGCCGACGGGGAGGGAGCTGTCCAGGGGCCAGAAGGGGTTGGGGTTACTAGAGGAGGCGCTAGATGTGATAGATGTCTGGAGAATACTGCACCCGTTGGAAAAAGACTACACGCACCTGTCCAGAGCTCACTCCACACTGTCCCGTATTGATTATATACTGATTGCAAGGGAACTGTTAACGCAAGTGCAGGGGACTACGATTGGACCAATAGTTGTCTCTGATCATGCCTGGGTATCGATGGAGATGCGACTGGATAATAATGCGCAGAGAATCTTTTCTTGGCGTTTCCCGACATACCTCTATCGAGATAGGCAATTTCAGTTACAATTAAAGGCTAGGTGGGAACAATATCAAGGGGAAAATGAGGCCCACAGGAATGATCCGGTGCTTTTTTGGGAAGCCGCGAAAGCGGTTCTCCGAGGTGAGACAATAGCCTATAATGGTTTCCAAAGGAAGGTACGGAAGCGAGAAGTATTGAGATGGGAGAAGAGGGTAACAGCCTTAAGGAGAGAATATGGCCACACTCAGACACCAGAAGTGCGAGCCCGGTTATTAGAGGCGCAGCAAACCTTAAATGAACTGCTGCAACAGACAGCGCAAAAATCTGCAATGTACTACAAATATAAATTGTATAAATTTGCTAACAAAGGAGGGAGATTTCTGGCTAGACTATTGAAAAGGCAGGTAGGGTCCAGAAAAGTGCTCTCACTAGCTAATAACCAAAAAGAGCTGAAACACACGGATAGTGCGATAGCAGAGATCTTTAGGCACTTTTATGAACAGCTGTAAACTGCAATCAGAGGTGGTAACTCCGAGCGCAGCATATCTTGGAAGTGTGGAACTACCAAAGTTGAAAACTGCAGACTTAAAGATCTTAAATGCAGAAATAACAGAGGATGAAGTAGATTGGGTAGTGCAGCAGAGCTCCCTGGGGAAGACACCTGGGCCGGATGGCCTCAGCAACAAATTTTATAAATTACTTAGACCAGGAATTGGACGACAATTGGCGGAGGTATTCAATGAAGTGGTCAGAAGGGGGCAGATGCCTGAGCATATGAATAAGGCTAATATTACGGTTATACTGAAACCACATAAACAGGCACACTTACCGGAATCTTACCGACCTATTTCTTTGCTGAACTCAGACGAAATTTTTTGCTAAGATTCTGGCGAATAGGCTGGCCCGGTTTTTGCCGACATTGCTGGAAGAATCACAGGTGGGTTTCGTGAAAGGTCGAAAAGTGGTTAGGAATCTGAGACGAATACTTGGGGCACTGGAGCGAGTGAGGGACGAAGGTTTGCAAGCCATGTTAATAAGCTTTGATGCCGAAAAAGCCTTTGACAGAGTGGACTAGGGCTTTATGTTTGAGATCTTAAAGGCTTAAGGCATAACGGGCTTTTTCGGAAAAGCTGTAAAGACGTTATATACAGATCCTAAGGCGCGAATTAGTGTCAATGGGTTATTCTCCGACTGGTTTGCCATAGGGCGGGGCACCCGGCAGGGATGCCCGCTCTCGCCGCTACTATTTGTATTGACCCTGGATCCGCTATTGCGGGAAATTAGCAACAACGTAGAAATTAAAGGCGTTCGGATCCTGGATCAGGAATTTAAAACTGCGGCATTTGCAGATGATTTATTGGTGCTGATAACGGAACCGCAGAAATCGTTGACCCGGTTGTTGGAAAGTATGAGGGAATACGGGGACTTTGCGGGCTTCAAACTGAATCTAGAGAAATCAGAAGCCCTAGTCAGTGTGGGGGTAGACCCAGAGATTTGGAGTCGGTCACAGATCCGCCAAGCACATACGGAATTTAAGTATTTGGGAGTTCAACTGTCGATGGATCCGGCACAACTATATAGAGTTAATGTCCCTCGTTTGATTGGGGAAACTAAAGCACAACTGATAGCTTGGGTTTCCTTGCCGTTGTCTTTTCTAGGTAGAATTCATTTATATCGCATGGTCATATTCCCGAAATGACTGTACATGTTGCAGATCTTGCCTATCAGGCTGTTGGTCAGAGATCTGAAAGCTCTGCAGAGGCACATAGCATGGTTTTGCTGGGCGGGGAAAAAATTGAAAATGAAGTGGAAATATGTGTATGGGACTCAGCGTGAGGGTGGGTTGGGCATGCCTGATTTAAAAGATTATAACTGGGCTTGCATGGCCAGACACTTGCGAGATTGGGTCTTGCACTCGACAACATATACTGACATAGGTTGGGAACAAGCTTTGTTTCGACCATGGTCTTTAAATTGCTTATTACACACTAGAAAAGTGAAGATACCAACTCCTTTCAAAGATAATGTACTTTTGCAACCTTTACGTTACGCCTGGAGGACGTTGTTGGGTTTCTGGGGGCAAGATCCGGAGGCCAGTGTGCTGTTAACGTTAGTGGGGAATGTAGACTTCCCGGCGGGCAGGGAGAACCGAATTTTTAAAGATATGGAGCGACAGGGAGTGACACTATTGGAGAGTTTTCTTCAAGTGGATGGGTCGCTGTTGCCCTATGGGGAATTTGAAAAGAGGTGCGCAGGAGGTTCACTGGCGAGATTGGCCTATTTACAACTGGAACACTATTTCAGAAGCTTGCCCCGGTCTGCACTCACATTGGATTTTGGGAAGAAGGTTCGGGATTTTCTGAAAGGGGATGCAGTGGAGCAGACATCAATCTCCTGGTTTCATAAGGCTTTGAGGGATTTAAACCCCCCCAAAGATGTCAAGGAGGTAGTGGGGAGATGGGAACAAGAGCTGGGAAGTTCATTTGCTATAGAAAAGGTGATGACAGCACTAAAAGGGATGACAGGGGTAGTGCATAGTGCAGAACTGCAAGAATGTCATTTTAGAACAATACACAGAGCATACTTCTCGGGTAAGCAAGCATGGCATGCAGGGATAGTGGAGGCTGATAGATGCCGGAAGTGTGGAGTGGGCATGCCTTCTTTGGCACATGGGTTATGGCAGTGTCAGCGGATTCGGGGTTTCTGGACAGCTCTTGCCCGGTTTGTATCGAGGATCTTGGGGTGTAGAATACAGTTCACATTCGAACGTGTCATGTTTAGCTCGCCAAGAGTGTGGGCAATGGGAGCAAAAGAAGAGAAGCTATTCCTGAGTAAGTCTTGCATTTTGGGGAAGAAATGCATATTGAATCATTGGTTAATGGACATACCGCCCTCCTACTGGTATTGGAGGAATAAATTGCACGCGCTTATGATGTGGGAGGCCAGAGGTGCCCGATTTACTCCCAAAAGGAGGAAACATTTCATTAAAATTTGGACAGCATATTTGAATGTAGTAGCGCCCAGAGTTAGAAGTCAGGTGTTGAATGAGTTGGAGTGAATGGGGATGACTGTGGAGATTAGAGCGAATGGTGAGGTAGGGAGAAGTACTGAGGGGGGGAGAGGGCGGGGAGGAAGGGAATAGGATTGGGAATAATTCTGAGACAAATACCGCCGACAACTGATTATGTGGGAACTGTTTTAGTCTTTAAGGGAGTTGATGTTGGTAATAAAGCTGTACGACTCATATAAGAGGTGGAGAAGCTAGATGAAGGGTTATAAGAAACAAGGCCCTGTGCAGTAGGCCGTGCCTTTAATCTACTGCCTCATGATGAAGAGTTTTCTTATTATCAATACCCTGAACAGTATATCCTACGTATTGTAGCACTCTACGAAGTTGGTTTTCGTTAATAACTTGAGGGGGGAGGCGGGTGGGGAGAGGGGGATGGGAAGGGGGATAAAGCAAAAAACATTAACAAGTTGACTTGAGTTATAACATTGATATTTGTATTGATCTCCTTTCATTGCATAGAATGTACAAGTTTAGTTGTTCTCAATAAAAAAGATTTAAACATAGAAAGACTGGGTGGTAGACCAATTAAGGTGTCCCTTACGGGTTTATTATTGGACCGGTATGAAGACTTTGGACCGCAAAATAAATATTTTAAATGGTTATTCCGGAAGGCCGGGATGTTGGGCAAGAGAGTTATCTTGGGGGCGTGGACTAGCGACCTGGCTCCCTCCTATTGGCAATGGAGGAATAGGCTGCATAACTTGATGCTATTAGAAGCACAATATGCCCGACTCATTCAAACGAAAACAATATTTTTTTATTGGTTTGGGATACATATATCCAATCCCTGTCCCACAGAGCCCGAAGTTTGGTGCTGAATTCGTTTTCTTAGATAATGTACAGAATCTGTAATAGAGAAGGGAGAACATGATGAATAGAAGAGTCCTGGGAGAGATGGATATGTGGGGAACACAGGGCTGAAAGGTAGTTGGGGTGGGGGGGGGGGGGGGGGAGGTCATTATTCTAAGGGGCAAGGATAGAAATGGGAAGCTCAGAAAGGAAGGTGGTGGGATGGGAAGAGGGAAGAGACCGGGGGGGGGGGGGGTACTAGGGGGGGACAGTTACCACAACTAATGAGCGAGTTCATGATCCATGGGTGTATTACCTAAGATATGTTTATTGTTATAGTTTGGGTGTAGATATAATACCTCTGTTGGATCCAGTGAATTGCAAGTTCCAAATAACAGATGTGGTGGGAAGGGGGGGAGGAACTGTTCAATGTTTGATGACCGCAAACAGTGGGGTATAAATGATGAGTAGAAACCAGAAGGGTTATAGAATTGTATTGTACTCGCTGTGTTGAAGTGGTTTTGTATTACCTTTGTTCTGTCATTAATAAAAACCGTTGAAACAAACTGTAAACTAAGCAGTTCGCTGTTAGAGAATGTGGTCAAACAGTTAGCTTAGCAGGGTTTCAAAAAGATTTGGACAAATTCCTAAAAGGAAGTCCATATACCATTAAGGTAGACTTGGGGAAATTCACTGCTTATTCCTCAAATAAGCAGCAAAAATCTATTTTACTCGTTGGGATTCTGCTAAGTATTTACTTCCACCTTCCAGGTGCTGGGACTGAACCAAGCTCCTACAAAAAGGACAGGTTTATTCTGACCCCTAAATCCCAGACTCTTCTCAAATTGACTGGCATTAGGTGCTGGGACTGAACCAAGCTCCTACAAAAAGGACAGGTTTATTCTGACCCCTAAATCCCAGACTCTTCTCAAATTGACTGGCATTAGGTGCTGGGACTGAACCAAGCTCCTACAAAAAGGACAGGTTTATTCTGACCCCTAAATCCCAGACTCTTCTCAAATTGACTGGCATTAGGTGAGAAACCTACCTGATATTGTCTAAATTTTTAAGGCTTGTTGCTTAATCAATTTAATTAGCACTGGGAAACCTCTCTGTCTGTCTTTCTTTCTGTTCCTGCCAAACTCTGATAGAGGGGAGGGGCATTTTTACATAGCTGACACTGCTATAATTATTGGCAATATCTAGATTTATTTAAAAGGAAAGTTATTAATATCTTAGGGCAGTTTTAAAAAGTATAATAAATTGTAAAGTGCTGGATCAGACACTACCATTTTGGTCCATTCAACTAGAGAATTCCCTTGATAGCAGCACTTAAGCTGACCCATTGGGTGCGTGCGAAGGACTACTCTGTTGTGATGAAACTTGAAATAAGGTGGATGTACTACCAAGGCCTGAAGCTCACTGACCCTACGAGCTGAAGTTAACAGCCACCAAGAAAATGACCTTCCAGGTCAACTACTTCAGATGGCAGGAATTCAGTGGCTAAAAAGGAGCTTTCATCAGCTGAGTGAGAACGACGTTGAGATCCGATGACACTGGTGGAGGTCTGACAGGGGGCTTTGACAAAAGCAAACCTCTCATGAAGCGAACAACTAATGGCTGTCCAGAGATAGGCTTACCCCTCTACACGGTGATGAAAAGCACTAATCACACTAAGGTGAACTCTTACGGAGTTGGTCTTGAGAACAGACTGACAAGTGTAGAATGTATTCACGCAGGGTCTGTGTAGGACAAGAAAGAGGCAATCCTCCTCCATTTGAAAGAGTAACACCTCTTCGTGGAATCTCTTCTGGAAGCAAGCAAGACTCGGGAGACACCCTCTGAAAGACCCAAGGAGGTAAATTCTAAGCTCTCAACATCCAGGCCATGAGAGCCAGAGACTGGAGGTTGGGATGTAGAAGCGACTCCTCGTTCTGAGTGATGAGGGTTGGAAAACACTCCAATCTCAAGAGGGAACCAAATCTGATGCGGCCAGAAGGGTGCAATCAGGATCATGGTTCCACAGTCCTGCTTGAGTTTCAGCAAAGTCTTCCCTACTAGAGGTATGGGAGGATATGCATATAGAAGGCTTGTCCCCCAATATAGGAGAAAGGCATCTGATGCTAGTCTGTTGTGTGCCAGAAGCCTGTAACAGAACTGAGAGACTTTGTGATTGAGTGCCAAAAGATCCAACGAGGGGGTGCCCCACACTCAGAAGATCTTGCGGACTACGCCATGTTCAGTGACCACTCGTGAGGTTGCATTATTCTGCTCAACCTGTCAGCCAGACTGTTGTTTATGCCTGCCAGATAAGTGGCTTGGAAAAACATGCCGTGACGGCGAGCCCAAAGCCACATCTGGACAGCTTCCTAACAGAGAGTGAGATCTGGTGCCACCCTGCTTGTTGGTGTCAAACATGGCAACCTGATTATCTGTCTGAATTAAGATTACTCAGTTGGACATCCAATCTCTGAAAGCCTTTAGGGCGTTCCAGATCGCTCTTAATTTCAGGAGGTTGATCTGCAGACCTTTTTCCTGAAAGGACCAAGATCCCTGAGTGTGGAGCCCATCTATATGAGCTCCCCACTCCAGCAGAGATGCATCCGTCGTCTGCACTCTTTGTGGCTGAGGAACTTGGAATGGTCACCCCATGGTCAAATTGGATCGAATTGTCCATCACTGAAGAGAATTCCGAAAGTCGGTGGACAGTTGGATTACATCCTCTGGATTCCCCACACCTTGAAACCACTGGGAAGCTAGGGTCCATTGAGCTGATCTTGTATGTAGACGTGCCATGAGCGTTACATGAACTGTGGAGGCCATGTGCCTCAGAAGTCTCAACATCTGCAGAGCCGTGACCTGCTGAGACACTTGAACCATGGACACCAGGGACAGAAGGTGTCCGCCCTTGCCTCGGGAAGATAAGCTTGAGCTGTCTAAGTGCTCAGCAGAGCTCCAATGAATTCCAATATTTGGACTGGGGTGAGATATTTATGACGATCCTCAGTAGCTCTAGCACCTGAATAGTCATTTGCATGGACTCCCGAGCACCTTCCTTCAAGGTGCTCTTCACCAGCCAATCATCGAGATAAGGAAACACATGCACTCCCAGTCTGCATAGCAACGCTGCGTTGTAAACACTATGGGCGCAGACGCCAGGCCAAAAGGCAGTACATGGTACTGAAAGTGCTGTGTTCCTAGCCGAAATCAAAGACTTCCTGTGAGCTGGAAGTATCGAGATGTGTGTGTAAGCATCCTTTAAGTCCAGAGAGCATAGCCAATCAGTTTCCTGAAACATGGGAAGAAGGGTGCCTAGGGAAACCATCCTGAACTTTTCTTGGATTTCTTAGGTCTAGGATGGGACGCAACCCCCGTTTTCTTTTGCACAAGGAAGTACCTGGAATAGAATCCAAGCCCTTCTTCCCCTGGTGGAACGGGTTCGACTGCTTGGGCCTGTAGAAGGTCGGAGAGTTCCTCTGCAAGTACCTGCTTGTGCTGGGAGCTATAGTACTGAGCTCCCGATGGGCAATTTGGAGGCTTGGATTCCAGATTGAGGGTGTATCCTAAACGGACAATTTGAAGAACTCACCGGTCGGAGGTTATAAGAGCCACCTTTGGTGAGAAAACATAACCTCCCCCCAATCGGCAAGTCGTCTGGTACAGACACATTTACTGAGGCTATACTGAACTGGAGCATGTCAAAAGCCCATCCCTTGCTTTTGCTCGGGAGCTGCAGTGGCCTTAGGTGCACACTGTTGACGAGAACGAGCGTGTTGGGACTGAGCCTGGGCAGGCTGTTGAGAAGCAGGAGTGTGCCTATGCCTAGCAAAGGGAGCACTCCTCTTCCCTCCAAAATACCTCCTAGATGAGGAGGTAGTAGCAGAAGACGCCCAGCGGGAGAGAGAATCCATAGCATCATTGTGCTTCTTGATCTGTTCACCTAGATCCTCTACTTGGAGAGCCATGGGATAGGAAGTAGAGTTCTACTGTGGATGAAAAACTGGTTAAAAGATAGAAAACAGAGAGTAGGGTTAAATGGTCAGTATTCTCAATGGAGAAGGGTAGTTACAATCGACCGCAACCTAACACTAGAGAGCTACGTGAAATCCACAGCTAAGAAAATGTTCCACTAAATGTGGAAACTCAAACGCATGAAACCATTCTTCCCGAGGGAAACATTTCGGAATCTGATACAATCAATGGTATTAAGCCACCCAGATTACTACTACTACTTAACATTTCTAAAGCGCTACTAGGGTTACGCAACGCTGTACAATTTAACATAGAAGGACAGTCCCTGCTCAAGGAGCTTACAATCTAAAAGACAGGTGTACAAATCTAAAGACAAGTGTACAATCTAAAAGACAGGTGTACAATCTAGAGACAAGTGTACAATCTAAAAGACAAGTGTAGAGTCAATCTGATAGGGCATACTATATTTCTCGAAAGGTTAGGTGCCGAAAGCAGCATTGAAGAGGTGAGTTTTAAAGCAGAGATTTGAAGATGGGTAGGGAGGGGGCTTGGCGTAGGGGTGAGGAAGAGTGTTCCAGGCATAGGGTGAGGCAAGGCAGAATGAGCGGAGCTTGGAGTTGGCAGTGATGGAGAAGGGTACTGAAAGGAGGGATTTGTCCTGAGAGCGGAGGTTACGGGCGGGAACATAGGGGGAGATGAGGGTAGAGAGGTAGTGAGGAGCCGCAGACCGGGTGCATTTGTAGGTAAGGAGGAGAAGCTTGAATTGTATGCGGTATCTGATCGGAAGCCAGTGAAGTGACTTGAGGAGAGGGGTGATATGAGTATATCGGTTCTGGCGGAATATAAGATGTGCGGCAGCGTTCTGAACGGATTGAAGGGGGGATAGATGGCTAAGTGGGAGGCCGGTGAGGAGTAAGTTGCAGTAGTCAAGATTACTGCAATGGAATTTATGCGGGATGCAAAGAACAACTCAAAGAAAATTCAGACCGCTCAAAACACGGCAGCCAGGCTTATATTTGGAAAAATGCAATTCGAAAGCGCCAAGCCCCTCCGTGAAAAATTGCAATGGCTCCCAACCAAAGAACGTACTGCTTTCAAAATCTGCACCCTGGTTCATAAGATTATCTACGGCGAGGCCCCGGGATACATGACAGACCTCAGCGACCTACCAATCAGAAATACAACCGGATCAACACGAACATATCTAAACCTCCACTACCCAAGCTGCAAAGGACTCAAATACAAATCAACTTATGCATCTAGATTTTCCTACATAAGCACATAACTATGGAACGCACTACCAAAAGCCGTGAAAACAACCTATAACTACCTAAACTTCTGGAAATCACTAAAAACCTACTTGTTCAAAAAGGTATACCCTACCGACCCTACTTAAATACCTGAACCCTGCAACACTACGAAACCAAAGAATGTAATGGATATAACTTAACTCTTCCCCTGTACTATTCCCTAATATGTTTGTTCCACATGAACCTGATTCTACCATAACATCACTGTTTAACTGTTTATACCAGAATTGGCAGACGCCTTTACGGTACTATATAAGCCACAATGAGCCTGCAAATAGGTGGGAAAATGTGGGATACAAATGTAACAAATAAATAAATAATCATATACAGAATGCTTTGAAGTACTCTCTTATCAGAATGAAATTGAATGTGGGTTAAAGGCCACAGTCTAGTCGGATTTTCAGGATTTCCCCAATGAATATGGACATGAAGCAGGTCAATAGTGCAAATCAGACTTTATTATAGGGTTAGAACCCAATAAAATGCCCAACACAGGCCGTGTTTCACCCAAAAGGGCAATGTCAGAGGCTAAAATATGATCTTCAACAACAAAAATGTGTATAGCCTAGCTACCACTATATGTAACTTCATTTACATAGTAAAAGTTGCTGATGGTAACAACTTAGCATAAACTGGAGGCAGTGTAACTGAATTGTTGCCGTCGGCAACTTTTACAACGCAAATAAAGCTACATATGGTGGTAATTAGGCTATACACCTTTTTGTTGAAGTTCATAATTTCGCCTCAGACTTTGCCCTTTTGAGCGAAACACGGCATGAGTCATGCGTTTTATTGGGTTTCAACCCTATAATAAAGACTGATTTGCACTATTGACTGATCTGCTTCATTTGTTCCACATTGGATTTTGTGACCCCCCCCCCCCCCCCCCCCCACTGCCACCAATGCTAACAGAGCGAATTTGGTGTCTCTCCCAGTAAGTAGCGCTGTGATTAAAAAGCGGTGGCCGAGGAGGGATCCTTCCTCCAGCCCCCCTCCCCTACAAAAAAAAAAAGGCAGAAAGGAGGAGGAGGAGGCGGCTATTACTGTTTCTGCTGGGAGCGCCTGGAGCAAGCTCGCAGAGCTGGGAGCTTCTCTGCATGGACACTGGCCGATGTTGCAGGGAGCCCATTGAGCAGGTGGGTGCACGCACTCCTGCTGCTGCTCTGCTTCACTGTGTACTGGAACGGTGGAAGCGCAGAGGTTTTCCCTCATTCTCGCTCGCGCTGGACCCGAAGCACTTTCCACCATGCGTGCAGAGCGCAAAGTTTCTGTCCACACGCCTCCCTGCTGCCGCCGCCCCTCCCCCATCGCCGCAAGGTACCTTTGTTGGCGGGAGGTCCCCATCCCCCGCCAGTCTTTTTCAGCTCCGGTCGACTCCAGCGCCTTCGCTGATGATCTGTTTCTAACTCCTGACGTCCTGCGTGCACATCCTGTATGTAGCCCCTTGCAGGCTGGACGGAAGGGGGAGAGAGCGAGAGAAGGCAGGTGAAGGCTGGATGGAAGAGGCAGAGATCGAGAGAGGGCAGGCGAAGGCTGGATGGAAGAGGCAGAGATCGAGAGAAGGCAGGCGAAGGCATTGAATATCTGAGTTTTTTCGGCTGGCGCAAACGTAACCAGCTAAGTGAATATTCAGCACTGGCCATTTAAGGTAAAGATAGGACTGCTACTTACGTGGTCCGATTTGCCCACTAAGCTTAGCCAGTCATGCAAAATAGCTGGTTAACTTTTTGGTGCTGACTACAAATATTCAGCAGCAATAACTGGTTCTCTCATGCTGAATATTCACGGTTAGGTGCCAAACGCTATTTAACCAGTCAGTGGCCATTTCTGGCCTGTTAAATAGCTTTGAACCGCCTGGACCGATATACTCATATCACCCCTCTCCTCAAGTCACTTCACCTGCTTCCGATCAGGTACCGCATACAGTTCAAGCTTCTCCTACTAACCTACAAATGCACTCGATCTGCAGCCCCTCCTTACCTCTCTACCCTCGTTTCCCCATACGTTCCTACCCGTAACCTCCGCTCTCAAGACACATCCCTCCTCTCAGTACCCTTCTCCACCACCGCCAACTCCAGGCTCCGCCCTTTCTGCCTCGCCTCACCCCATGCTTGGAATAAAATCCCTGAGCCCATACGCCAGGCCCCCTCCCTGCCCATCTTCAAATCCTTGCTCAAAGCCCACCTCTTCAATGTCGCCTTCGGCACCTAACCACTACACCTCTATTCAGGAAATCTTGACTGCCCCAACTTGACATTTCATCCTTTAGATTGTAAGCTCCGAGCAGGGACTGTCCTTCTTTGTTAAACTGTACAGCGCTGCGTAACCCTAGTAGCGCTCTAGAAATGTTAAGTAGTAGTAGTAGTAGTTTCGGAACCATTCAGATCATTATTAGGGTGACATAGTATGAGGACTTTTGTTTTCTCTCTAATTTTAGTTGAGATCTAGAATTCTACTACATCTAAATACATTTTTCATCTATAGATAAGATGGACACTATTAATGTAATATCGTTAGCATATAATCTGAAACCTAATCATAATATTAAACAAATTAGGTGAAAATCAATGAATCCTGTGGTACCCACTTGTAAACAAAACAAACAAAAACAATCAGCAGTTGCACTAAAAACTTTTAAAAACAGAAAAATAGAAAAGATGAATGTGTGTTCACCTTTTAGAAAGTACAACTAGACAAAGAGCCCTTGACAGATATTGAAATAAAACTGCAATTAAAAAAAATTAAATATCATGTAATAGCAACAAAAAAAAAAAAAAAACAATCTTATAACCCTTCAGAAAAGCATTTTTATGTCAGTCAAAACCCATCCACTAATACATAAAAAAATGTCTCAGAACTTTAGAAGTCATCTATAAAAAAAAAAAAAAAAAGAGCATTTTTGAAGTGATAGTTTTAAATAACCAGGCAGCCCATGTTCATACTCAAACTGGAGGCTCTATAACATTCCTCTATAGCCAAGTAATTAGCAGAATAAAAAAATGTAATTTCCGACAAAGTATCAACTGACCATATTTTTATTAATCTACATGTTTCTACTAAAAGTATTTTAAAAAACACCATATGGTAAAATTATGTCCTACCTGATAATTTTCTTTCCTTTAGTAGCAGCAGATGAATCCAGGAACTAGTGGTGGGTTGTATCCGCCTACCAGCAGGTGGAGATAGAGAACACTGAATAGAAAGCAGCTCCTTGTCTCCTCAGTATAGATCGTATTCCAAAGCAGATGAAAGGAGTCATAAATAGCAGAAAATACTCTCCTCACAACAACAAGTGAACAGCCAAGGAAAAAACTCCAACAATAATGACTCCACAAAACAAAGGAGTCAAACATCGGAATCCATCAACTTGTGTAAAAAGAAATTCCTCTTGGTTTCTTAAAGGATCCCCTACAAAGACCAGAAAATAAGGCGAGAAATCCGGCTATCAATAGACTGAGGGAGGGATCCTGGATTCCTGTGCTGCTACTAAAGGAAAGAAAATTATCAGGTAGGACATAATTTTACCTTCCTTAGCATAAGCAGCAGATGAATTCAGGAACTGGTGGGATGTATAAAAGCAATCCCTTAAATAGGGTGGGAAGCCGCCACTCCCCGAGAAAGCACCGTAGCTCCAAAACGCACATCCTGTCTTGCCTCCACATCAAACCTGTAGTGTTCAACAAACGAATGGCAAGAGGCCCAGGTAACCGCTCGACAAATGTTATCCAAGGAAACCCTCCTGTCTCCGCCCAAGAAGCAGCCTGAGCCCGAGTCAAATGAGCTTGCAAACCCTCCCGGAGGAACCGAACCCTTCACCAGATACACAGAGGAAATGGCTTCCTTAATCCAACGAGAAATGGTCGCTTTGGACGCTGCGTGACCCCTTCTAGGTCCAGCAAATAGAACAAAAAGATGATCAGATGCGCAGAACTCGTCACGTGAAGATACTGGAGCAGAGAACACCGAACATCTAAAAGATGCAAACGAGCAAAGTTTTCAGGAAAATCCGCTCTCCGAAAGGAGGGAAGAAAAAGAGGCTGATTCAAATGAAAAGCGGACAGCACCTTGGGCAAAAAAGAAGGAACCATTCTCAAAGAGACACCAGACTCAGAGAACTGAAGAAAAGGCTCTCGAAATGACAGAGCCTGCAATTCCGAAACTCTTCGAGCAGAGGAAATAGCCACCGTCTTCAACGTGAGATCTTTAACCGAAGTGGAACGCAATGATTTGAAAGGAGGGATTTGCAATGCACTAAGCACAAAATTCAACTTCCAAGAAGAATAAGGACGCCGAAGGGGAGGACGAAGATGCAGAGAGCCTCTCAAAAAATGCACTATGTGAAGATGGTCAGCGAGGGAAGCACCAGCCAGACGCCCCCGAAAACAGGCAAGAGCTGTGACCTGCACCTGAAGAGAGTTAAAAAAGACAACCCTCTCTGAAGATCCTCCTGCAGAAAAGCCAAAATCTGCGAAACCGAAGCCTTAAAGGGAGACCAGACACGCTCAGCGCACCATGCCTCAAACGTACGCAGCCGAGGTAGTGGAACGCTTCCGAGCGCTAAGCAAGGTGGCAATCACAGAATCTTCATAATCCTTCTTCCTCAACCTAACCCTCTCAAGAACCAGGCCGTAAGACCAAAGCGGGAGACGTCCTCCATCTGAACCGGGCCCTGATGAAACAGCCCGGGAAAAACTGGAGTCGAAGAGGGGGCTCCTCGAGAAGTTGCACTAGATGTGGCCAGTCTGGAGCTACCATTACCACGAGACCTCGATGAAGCCTGATCCGATGCAGCAGACGTCCGATGAGGGGCCCAAGGCGGGAAGACAAAGAAGACCGACCATTGGCCAAGGCTGTAACAGGGCGTCTAGACCTGCAGACTTTGCCTCCCGCCTTCTGCTGAAGAACTTTCCTATTTTCACATTTTGTCTGGTCGCCATCAGATCCATAACTGCACACAATTTTTACTGAAGGCCTCCGTCATCAATTCCCACTCCGCTGAATCCAAGTGTTGACGGCTGAGAAAGTCTGCTTGCACATTGCTCTGTCCTGCAATGTGAGCCGCTGAGAGACAAAGCAGATGAGTCTCCGCCCATCACAGAAGATCAGTCGCTTCTGAAGTCAAGGCCACACTCCTGAGTGCCACCCTGGCGATTGATGCACGCTACTGCTGTGATGTTGTCCGAAAGAACTCGAATGCTTGCCCATCTAGCAGATCCTGAAACTTCCTGAGAGCCAGACTGACTGCTCTCAACTCCAAACGATTGATGGACCACTTCGTCTCCTTAAGAGACCACTGGCCCTGCGCCACACATTGAAGACAATGGGCTCCCCAACCCGAGAGACTG
The DNA here is from genome assembly GCF_901765095.1 of Microcaecilia unicolor. NCBI lineage: Eukaryota > Metazoa > Chordata > Amphibia > Gymnophiona > Siphonopidae > Microcaecilia > Microcaecilia unicolor. The sequence goes on along the minus strand of NC_044036.1, from coordinate 202,117,292 downwards.
GCATCTGTCACTACAATTATCCAGAGAGGGGATGCCAAAGCCATTCCCTTGCGAAGATTGTCGGCACACAGCCACCAGCGCATGGTGTCTCGCCAATGGAAGCCACGCCAGACGGCAACAATAATCCTGGGACACTGGAGACCAGTGACTCAGCAAGGATCGTTGAAGGGGGCGATGAGAGCTCTCGTCCAAGAAACAACTTCTAGAGTGGCTGTCATCGAACCCAGGATCTGAATGTAATCTCAGGCCCGGGCACAAGAGGAATGCAACAGGCTGTGAATCTGAGAGCAAAGTTTGAGCCTTCTGCTTTCTGGTAAGAAAACTCGTCCCCGAGCTGTATTGAACAGAACTCCCAGATATTCCAAGGTCAGGGAGGGGAGTCAAGAGCTTTTGGAAAAGTTGATTACCCAACTGAGGGATTGCAAAAACTCCAGGACCCAAGAGGTGGCTGCAATGCTTTCCTAGGCAGAAACCGCCCGAATCAACCAATCGTCGAGATACGGATGAACTATGATTCCCTCTTTTCTGAGGGAGGCCGCCACCACCACCTTGGAAAAGGTGCGAGGTGCCGTGGCAAGACCGAAAGGAGGCACACAGAACTGAAAATGGTGCCCCAAAATGGCGAAACGGAGATACTTTTGATGAGGAGGTCAAATGAGAATATGCAAGTACGCTTCCTTCAAGTTCAAGGCCGTGAGAAACTCCCCTGGCTGAACAGAGGAGATCACCAACCTCACCATCTCCATCCAGAAGTGACGAACTCGCAGACACTTGTTCATCTTCCTGAGGTCGAGAATGGGCCTGAAGGAACCTCCTTTCGAGCAACAATGAAGTAGATTGAATAATGGCCTGAGCGCCATTCAGCTCGAGAAACGGGAACCACCGCCCTGAGATCCAACAACGTTTGCAATGTAGCCAGAACGGCCTGCTTTTTGGACACCGTGGCACAATGAGATTCCAAAAATCCATCTCCAATTGGAAGGGCAAACTCTAACCTGTAACCATTTCTTATAATATCCAAGACCCACTGGTCTGAAGTTATGGTGGCCCACACCCCGCGAGAAAGATAATAGCCCTCCTATGGAAAGGTCTGAGGTATGGACTCGCACCCATCATTGGTCAGGGCGATTGGGAACTTGAAACCTACTTGAAGCTCCTGCGGCTCTTGTCATTCCGAAAGGAAGACTTCTGCTGGAATCTGGAACGCTGAAACTAAGAATTACGCCCAGGATGGTAGCTCTGAGCCTCCCTAAAACGAGGCCTAGTTGAACCAGACTTAGGACCAGCTCGAGACCTGTCCTCAGAAAGACACAGAGAATCCCCCAAATACTTAACTATCTTTTCGAGATCCTCTCCAAAAAGCAACTTCCACCGAAAGGGAAGCCTAGTGAGACGCTGTTTAGAAGCCATATCAGTGGCCCAGTGACATAACTAAAGTAAACGATGAGCTGAAACCGCCAAAGCCATCTGCTTGGCCGAAGCTCTAAGTCATAGAGGGCATCCGCCAAATAGGCAAGAGCAGACTCCAATGGAGTAGCAACCAAGACTCCCGAAGCTAAATCCTGTTCCTGCTCCAAGGACTGCTGAAACCAGGAAAGGGAAGCTCTAGCAGCATAAGAACTGCAAATAGAAGCCTGTAAAGCCAAAGCGGCCACCTCAGAGGAATGCTTAAGCGAGGCTTCAAGATGCCTGTCTTGCATATCCTTAAGGGCAACACCACCCTCTAAAGGGAGAGTGGTCTTCTTAGTGACCGCTGTCACCAAGGCATCTACCTTAGGCAAAGAAAAGGTATCTAAGGTAGCCGGGGACACCGGATAAAGCCGAGACATGGCTCTAGTCACTTTTAAAGAACCTTCAGGGTCTGTCCATCGAGCAGAAATGAGCTCCTGAATGGACTCATTAATAGGGATAGCCCTCGATGGCAACATCTGAGCAGTGCACCAAACAGGCTCCCGCTGCCGAATGGCGCGAGCCGTAGCAGGAACATCTCTTGACCGCCTCTGTCGCCATCATGAACCGCCCCGCTCACGGACCCCCGCCAAAGCTCTCTCCAACAAAAAGGAAGCTGAAAAGCACTCACCGACACTGCAGGGAAGGCAAAACACGGAGCGGTCACTCTGTTTACACAGAAAATAAACAAATTCTCTGTTTCTCCTAGGCTGCCTTCACAAAAAGCTGTGAGGAGAGAAAACTTTTTTTTTTTTTACAGACAGCTAGGAAGGAAGACTACAGAGAGCTGGGGGAGGAACAGGGTAGGACAGGGCCTGCAGCACAAGTTTGTCCTGAAGTTCAGCACCCTCAGCCAAACACCCCTACACAACTGGCCAAACAGGCCAGGAGCTCCCTAAGAATCCAGGAGCTGGGAGAAATCCGTCCACCACCTGCTGGAGATAGAGATATACTGATGAGACAAGGAGCTAGGCGTCCAGTGTCACTGCTTTCGATTCAGTGTTCTCTATCTCCAACTGCTGATATGCGGATACAACCCACCACCAGTTCCTGGATTCATCTGCTGCTTATGCTAAGGAATTAACATTAAAATAATCCGTAAACAACAAAGTAAAATTAAAAACCAAATCCAGATTTAAAAAAAAAAAAAAAGGTCAGCGATTTTACTTACAACCATGTGTCTAACTGCTCTAAGGGACATGTTTACTAAGGTGTGCTAGCGTTTTCAGCATGCACTAATGCTACACACACCCATAGGAATATATGGGCGTCTCTAGCATTAGCGCATGCTAAAAACGCTAGCACACATACAACACAGCTTAGTAAACAGGGCCCTAAATATTACTGATGCTGCCATTAAAAACGTTGCAGTCCCGCAAAAAACATCATTGATGTCACTGTTTTAATGACCAAAAAACCCACTAAAAACATATAAAATAAAAGGATTTAAAAAAAGGGGAGCCTCAAAAAATGGGGGTGGGGGAATACTACTTCAAATATATATTCACTAGTCCTAAAAAAACAGAAGCCATAAAACAAAAATTGATCTAATAAAATAAAATAAACTCATCAAAAACAATTTTAAAAATAGGTGCGTACAGCACATACCAGGCAATCCATACAAATAATACATTTTGAAAACTATGGGCCCTGTTTACTAAGTGTGCTAAACTCTAAAGACACCCATAGGAATATGTGGCTGTGCCTAGCGTTTAGCGTGAGCTAAAAACGCTAGCACGCCTTAGTAAACAGGGCCCTATATCTTCATCAAGAAATTTCAAAATCAATGTTAAAATCATATCATAGATAAAAACAACATGGAGAAAAACACCAACAAGAACAGAATACTGGAAACAGTAAAAATTATGTACATCTAACATATGTGGACAGCTGAAATTGAATCCATGTGGCGCTCAGCCCAACTCCAAAAGATGCTGCCTCTTGAGCCATCGCTGCACTCCTGGTTCCTCCTTGCTTGTTCATGAATGCCACCGCCGTGGCATTTGTTTTACATCACTTGGTCTTACATTAGAAGTACCAAAGGGGAAGATTGCCCTCATCGTCAACTGATAGATCAGGACATCTCCAGCTTGGACCACCTATCCTGCACCAGAGCATCCATGCAGATTGACGCCCCAACCCAAGCACTAGAGGTTGGCATTAGTGGTAAGTACAATCCACTCCGAAGGGTCCAAGCTCACCTCCCACAGAAGGTGAGACAGGTGGTCCCACCAGGTCAAGTCTCTGAGAAGAAATCTGGAAAGAGGTAGATGAACCATCAAAGACCAGGTGGATCCCTTGGTCACAAGTCTTGTGACCAAAGGGACCCACCTGGATGACAACACTTTCTGCAATGGTATCATGTAGGCTCTTGCTCAGGGCACCACACTGAGGGTCACTACCATAGACTGCAGAAGCTGCAGTTAGTTACAGGCCCTCGGTGTGGCCAGCACACAGGCTGTTCTCTGAGCCTAGAACTTTCATTTGCTCCTCTGGAAGGAAGACCAACACTTTGGTATCAAGACTCCCATACTCTATTGACCTGTTGCATGAACAGATGACTCTTGGTAAAATTCACCACCTAGCCTAAACCCTTTGGGCCTGGAGTATGCCTCCAACTCCAAATGCATCAGCCAACCATCCTGTTAAGGATACACCTTGACTCCTTCCTACTTGGCAGCTCTAACCGTTTCTTATACTCCGACATGTACTCTCCAATCACTCACTGACAGACTGGTTTTGCCATCCCCTGCCATGGCCAGATGGTAATCTACGCACACTTCAGCCTTTTACTTTCTCTCTCCAGCTCTATGGAAGTAACTCCCACATCTATACGACTGGAAAAATCATATACACTGTTCTGTACTATGGTGAAAAACACACTTCTTTCAATTAGCATTTGGTTCCCTTTGATTCAACATTAAGCAAAATGTGAGACCTGGCGGACATCCTGCAATGTAGAACTGTTGATCTATGTAGGAATGTTGACTTATGTTTTATAGACATTATGTTGTAATCTTTACCTTTTTTTTATTTTTAGAATTGTATTCTTGTTAATTTGAATGTACTGCTTGTTTTATGGATTTCCTTTAAGTATTAAGTATGATACTTAGGGCTCTGTTTACTGAGCCGTGCTGTAGGTGCACTAGCGTTTTTAGCGTACACTAGCAGTGGCGTTCTTAGGGTGGCTGACACCCGGGTCGGATCGCCAATGCGCCCCCCCCCCCCAGCGAAAGGACACCCCCCCCCACTGAAAGAACCCCCGGGTGCACGCCGCTGGGGGGGGGGGGGGGGTGCCGCGCGTGCCTGTCCTTCGTTCGTTCCATGCTCCCTCTGCCCCGAAACAGGAAGTAACCTGTTCTGGGGCAGAGGGAGCATGGAACGAACAAAGGACAGGCACGCGCGGCGAGCAGGCGGGGCGGACCCCCCCCCCCCCCCACAGCCTTGCAAATCTCTTCTATAGTGGCTGACTTCAAGTGGGCCACTGACGCTGCCATGGCTCGAACACTATGAGCCGTGACATGACCCTCAAGAGTCAGCCCAGCCTGGGCGTAAGTGAAGGAAATGCAATCTGCTAGCCAACTGGAAATAGTGCGTTTCCCGACAGCAACTCCCCTTCTGTTGGGATCGAAAGAAAAACATTTGGGCGGACTGTCTGTAGGGGCTTGTCCGCTCCACATAGAAGGCCAATGCTCTCTTGCAGTCCAATGTGTGCAACTGACGTTCAGCAGGGCGGGTATGAGGACGGGGAACAAATGTTGGCAAGACAATTGACTGGTTCAGATGGAACTCCGACACCACCTTCGGCAAGAACTTAGGGTGAGTATGGAGGACTACTCTGTTATGATAAAACTTGAGATAAGGAGCATGCACTACCAAGGCTTGAAGCTCACTGACCCTACAAGCTGAAGTAACAGCCACCAAGAAAATGACCTTCCAGGTCAAGTACTTCAGATGGCAGGAATCCAGTGGCTCAAAAGGAGATTTCATCAGCTGGGTGAGAACGACGTTGAGATCCCATGACACTGGTGGAGGTTTGACAGGGGGCTTTGACAAAAGCAAACCTCTCATGAAGCAAACAACTAAAGGCTGTCCAGAGATAGGCTTACTCTCTATACGATAATGAAAAGCACTAATTGCACTAAGATGAACTCTTACGGAGTTGGTCTTGAGACCAGACTCTGATAAGTGTAAAAGGTATTCTGTGAAGGATAACAGCGAGAATCTAGGGTCTTGCTGTCACACCAGATGGTAAACCTCTTCCATTTGAAAGAGTAACACCTCTTCATGGAATCTTTTCTGGAAGCAAGAAGGACTCGGGAAACACCCTCTGAAAGACCAAGGAAGAGAAGTCTACGCTGTCAACATCCAGGCCGTGAGAGCCAGAGACTGGAGGTTGGGATGCAGAAGTGACCCCTGGTTCTGAGTGATGAGGGTTGGAAAACACTCCAATCTCCACGGTTCTTCGGAGGACAACTCCAGAAGAAGAGGGAACCAAATCTGACGCGGCCAAAAGGGCGCAATCAGAATCATGATCCCGCAGTCTTGCTTGAGTTTCAGCAAAGTCCTCCCCACCAGAGGCATGGGAGGATACGCATACAGAAGGCCCTTCCCCCAATGCAGGAGAAAGGCATCCGACGCTAGTCTGCCGTGGGCCTGAAGCCTGGAACAGAACTGAGGGACCTTGTGATTGAGCTGAGTGGCAAAAAGATCCACCGAGGGGTGCCCCACGCTCGGAAGCTCTTGTGGACTACGCCCGAGTTGAGCGACCACTCGTGAGGTTGCATTATCCTGCTCAATCTGTCGGCCAGACTGTTGTTTACGCCTGCCAGATACGTGGCTTGGAGAAGCATGCCATGCTGTCATGCCCAAAACCACATCTGGATGGCTTCCCGACACAGGGGGCAAGATCCGGTGCCCCCCTGCTTGTTGATGTAGTACATGGCAACCTGATTGTCTGTCCGAATTTGAATAATTTGATTGGACAGCCGATCTCTGAAAGCCTTTAGAGTGTTCCAGACTGCTCGCAACTCCAGGATATTGATCTGAACACCCGATTCCTGGAGGGATCAAACTCCCTGGGTGTGAAGCCCATCTACATGTGCTCCCCCACCCCAGGAGGGATGCATCCATTGTCAGCACTTTTTGCGGCTGAGGAATTTGAAAAGGGCGCCCAAAGGTCAAATTGGATTGAATCGTCCACCATCAAAGGGAACTGTGGAAGTCGGTGGACAGCTGGATCACATCCTCTAGATTCCCTGCAGCTTGATACCACTGGGAAGCTAAGGTCCATTGAGCCGATCTCATATGAAGACGAGCCATGGGAGTCACATGAACTGTGGAGGCCATATGGCCTAGAAGCTGTGATCTGCTGAGACGCTCTGGCCATGTAAACAAGAGACAGAAGGTAGTCTGCTCTCGCCTCGGGGAGATAGACATGAGCCGCCTGTGAGTCCAGCAGAGCTCCTATGAATTCTAGTTTTTGAACTGGAAGAAGATGGGGCTTTGGATAATTCTGAACAAACCCTAATAGCTCCAGGAGTTGAATAGTCATCTGCATGGACTGTAGAGCTCCTGTCTCGGAGGTGTTCTATACCAGCCAATCATCGAGGTAAGGAAACACATGCACCCCCAGTCTGCGTAGCGACGCTGCAACTACCGCTAGGCATTTTGTAAACACCCTGGGCGCAGATGTGAGACCAAAGGGCAGCACGCAATACTGGAAGTGCTGTGTTCCCAGACGGAATCGAAGATACTTCCTGTGAGCGGGAAGTATCGGAATGTGTGTATAAGCATCTTTTAAGTCCAGATAGCATAGCCAATCGTTTTTTTTTTTTTGTTACATTTGTAACCCGCGCTTTCCCACTCATGGCAGGCTCAATGCGGTGGGCAATGGAGGGTTAAGTGACTTGCCCAGAGTCACAAGGAGCTGCCTGTGCCGGGAATCGAACTCAGTTCCTCAGTTCCCCAGGACCAAAGTCCACCACCCTAACCATTTTTCTGAATCATGGGAAGAAGGGTGCCCAGGGAAACCATCCTGTACTTTTCTCGGACCAGGAATTTGTTCAGGGCCTTTAGGTCTAGGATGGGACGCATCTCCCCTGTTTTTGTTTGCACTAGAAAGTACCTGGAATAGAATCCCAGCCCTTCTTGCACTGGTGGAACGGGATCGACCGCATTGGTGCTAAGAAGGGCGGAAAGTTCGTCTGCAAGTACCTGCCTGTGCTGGAAGCTGAAGGACTGAGCTCCCGGTGGGCAATTTGGAGGTCTGGAGATCAAATTGGGGGAGTACCCTAACCAGACTATTTGAAGAACTCACTGATCAGAGGTTAAGAGAGGCCACTCTTTGGTGAAAAAATTTAACCTCCCTCCGACCGGTAGATTGTCCGTCACAGGTACTTTTATAGCGGCTATGCTCATCTGGAGCCAGTCAAAAGCCCGTCCCTTGCTTTTGCTGGGGAACTGCAGGGGCCGGTCTGGGCGCATGCTGTTGGAACGAGCGCACTGCGGCTGAGCCTGAGAAGGCTGTCGGGAAGGCAGATTGTACCTACGCTTATTGTAAGCATAGGGAGCAGTCCTCCTTCCCTGGAAACACCGTCTACCTGTTGAGGTAGATGCTGAAGGCGCCCGGTGGGAGAGCTTGTCAAGGGCGGTTTCCTGCTGGTGGAGCTGCTCTACCACCTGCTCGACTTTCTTGCCAAAAATATTATCCCCCCGGGGGAGGAAGTGACGTCACGGACCTGAATGGCTGCCTAGAGAGCTAGCTCCGTTGCCACCCTCCGTAACTGAGCAATAATAGCGTTCCTTTGCTTGTTTGACGAACTAAATTAGCTACTGCAACGTTCCTTGTGGTGTGTGGAATCTAACGCGACATTCCCCGCTGAAATACATGGCGGCGTCTCGGAGGGAGAGTGAACATACGTTGGAGAAGCCGGCGCTCCGGACCACGCGGCGCCATGTGCTCTCGTCGGCACCCGCCTCACATTCTGACTCGGACTCCGCTCCATCCCTGTGCGAATCGGGAAAATCAACCGGTAAGCGGGGGTTGCCCAAAGACTTAACGCGTTTTCTAATGGAGATCCGCAAGGAAATCAAAGTGTCAAAGGAGGAAATCCTAGAAAAGATGGACGGGCTGAGCGTAGACCTCCGGGAGATGGGAGGCCGCGTGGAAGAATTGGAGGTGCGGGTAGATGAGAACGCGGAAAAACTGATCGAGACTGAAACCCGTCTTTCGAAAATACTCACCTCCTATGCCGAAATGCAGCTTAAATTGGACGATTTAGAAAACCGAGGGCGTCGTAACAACTTGCGTTTTCGTGGAGTCCCGGAGGTGGGGGACCAGGAGGATGTTGGCGCCATAGTAAAGCTGCTATGTAGCAAGTTGATAGACACTCTAGATATCACATTTGAGCGCGCACACAGAGCATTGGGGAGACGGACAGACAATAGACCACGGGACATTGTGGTTTGCTTCACCTCCTTCACCGCAAAGGAACAGTTGCTACAGAAAGCGCGCCAAGTACAGCACATTGAATATAATGATGCACAAATTAAAGTCTTTCAGGATTTGTCTGCTCACACCTTGTCCTTGAGGAAAGTGATGAAACCAGCACTGGAAGTATTAACAAAGAATAAAATCCCCTACAGATGGGCTTTTCCATTTGCCCTTTGCTTCACAACAGGTGGACATATGTATCGAACCCGGACCCTGGAAGAAGTGTGGAAGATACTACGAACCGAGGGACTGGTGTCCACAGAAGGCCCACCAACTGAACTGGACCCGACCACGCGAGCTAAGCTGCAGAGATGGCAGAGAGTCCAAGGCAAGGGGAAAAAGGCACGAACAGGCACCTGAAGTTGTAAAATGAACTTGTGCTGTGCGTTGCAGTGGAGAGTCATGTCAATTTGTATTTGTTAAGTATGCCTATAAAAGTAAGAGTGCTGGGAATGGGATAACTTGAACGATGTTAAAGTAGTATTGGAAATAGATGAACCACTCCCACAGGGGCGAAAAGTTTTATAACACTGAGGAGGGATTATAGCGTAAAAAGCAGGGATATGAAGGGATGGGGGATGGGGGAGGGGGCCTTGGGTAGCTGTTTGGGTTAATGGGTTCTTCCTTCTGTATTCCTAGTCGAGGGACTAAAAACCTCGCTAGTGGTTTCCTGGGAAGGGGGAGATGGGAGGGAGGGAGTATAGGGGGGGAGGGGGAAGATTGTTTATTAGGGAAAGAATGTACTATGAAGTATAGAATGGGGGATCAAGAACTAAACTACTTGGGGAGAATCCGGAGAAGGGGCAAGAAGGGTCAGATACCAGACGGTTTGAATGTTCCTCATACACTGTTTCATAGGGATGATTTACTGAACAAGTTTAATGTCTGACTTTAAGATACTTACTTACAATGTAAAGGGGCTTAATTCCCCATACAAACGCCATGCCCTTCAGCGTGAGTTACGCTTAATGTGCCCGAAGGTGGTGTTTTTACAGGAAACGCATATGTTGCCAAAGCATGAGGGGTTATTGGCATCTAAAATGTATCCAGGGGTATACTGTGCTTCTGATGTTAAAGGGGGGAAAAAAAGAGGAGTTGCTATTTTGTTTCATAAAGATATCCAGGTACGGGTTCTCCACCTGAGGAGAGACGTGGCGGGGCGATATCTCTTTTTGCATGTGCAGCTTGAGAGGGAGGAGTTTACTTTGGCCAATATATACGCCCCTAACGAAAACCAGGAGGGGTTTTTCAGACAACTTCATAGGGAATTGCAATCGTTTTCCCGGGGGAGGGTATTCATGGCAGGAGACTTCAATGCAACCATGCAACCTGGTCTGGACAGGTCAGCATCTCCTACTAAAGCTGATTACAACATTTCCCAAGCTTTGCGGAACTTAGTAGAAGAAATGGGTCTGTGTGATTGGTGGCGAATGTGTCACCCGAGGGGGCGAGATTATACTTTTTACTCCCAAGCGCACCTGTCCTATTCGAGACTAGACTATGTCTTTCTGGACAGAACCCTCTCGGAGGGGGGGGGGGAATCCGCTATTGGCCATATTACAATCTCAGACCATGCTCCGGCGTGGGTTGTGGTTCCTTCGTTAGAGGGAGAGCGAAGAGAATGCAGGTGGTCATTTAATAATTGCCTGTTGCAGGATCCTCAGATTGTAGCGGATTTCCTTCCGGTCCTGAAGGAATATTTTGAAATAAATATGGACTCGGGGCCAGCTTTGAGTACTGTGTGGGATGCCTTTAAGGCGGTGGCACGAGGATATTTTATTAAGTGTGCCAGTCACAGAAATAGGATACACAGAGAGCGCTTGTTGAAATGTATGGATCTCATTGGGGACCTTGAGTCCAAATACAGGGCGTCGGGTAGGGTGGCTGATTACCGTAAGTTACAGGATGTGAGATTGGAACTGACTGCGCTGCATGAGGAAAGCTTGAAGTTTGTGCATGCTCGATTGAAACAGGTGTATTACGAAGGGACTAATAAGCCAGGGAGATTGTTGGCACGGAAATTGAGAAAGATGAGAGCTGACAGACATGTTATGCGAGTGAAAGCTGAAAATGGTACAATGCTGTATAAATCTGCCCAAATTAGAGATCGTTTTGCTCAGTTCTATGAGTCTCTGTATAGAGAAGATGCTGCCGTACAGGTTGGGGGGATAGACCAATATCTAGCAGATAGAGGGCTGGCTGTATTATCCGAACAGCAGAAAAAAGAACTGGATGACCCAGTGCAACTAAAAGAAGTATTGCAGGTTATTAGGGACTTACCAACGGGAAAGACGCCAGGCCTGGATGGCTTTACTAATGAGTTCTTCAAGAAATTTGCGCGAGAGTTGGCGCCCTGCTTAACATTGGTCATTAACTCAGTTAGAGAAGGACAGGCGCTGCCTAGAACTATGTTAGAAGCCTGGGTGGCAGTAATACCTAAACCTCAGAAAGATGGAACGGACTGTGCTTCCTACCGCCCTATATCAATTTTAAATACGGATGTTAAAATCCTGGCAAAAGTCCTTGCCAATCGGCTGGGGAGGTTCTTACCTGTTTTGATTCACCCAGACCAAGTGGGATTTGTGCCAAAGAGACAGGCCATGGATAATGTGCGCAGAACTCTGGACTTGATGCATTGGGCTCGGTCGAGGGCCTGTCCGTTGGTCTTGTTGGGGCTGGATGCGGAGAAGGCCTTCGATCGAGTCCATTGGGGATTCCTGGATAGGGTCCTGCACAGGCTCGGGATAGGGCCCCTGTTTAGAGCTTGGACCCAATCGCTTTATACAAGACCGCAGGCATGTGTTAGGATTAACGGAGGGAACTCGGAGATGTTCTCGCTGGGGAGGGGCACCCGACAGGGATGCCCGCTGTCCCCAATGTTGTTTGCCTTGACAATGGAGCCACTGGCTGCTGCAATCCGGGAGAATGTGAATGTAACAGGGGTGGAGGTGAAGGGGCAGGAGTACAAAATCGCATTGTTTGCGGACGATGTGTTATTGTCGTTAACAAACCCATTAACCTCATTGCCTAACTTACTAAAGGAAATTGAGAAATACTCGCGGGTCTCAGGCTATAAGCTTAATGCTAATAAGTCAGAAGGACTGGTGGTGGGAGTGTCGCCACGAGTGTATGAGGCCTTGCAGGCGTCATTTGTCTTTAAATGGTCAACTAGATCTATACAATACCTGGGGGTACAGATCCCTGCGGACCAGTCGGAATTGTTTTCAGCTAATTACCCGATATTGCAAAAAGAGATCTATAGAGATTTGGGCAGATGGTCCCTCATTGGACTCTCCTGGCTGGGCCGAATAGCGGCAATTAAGATGAACGTCTTGCCTCGGCTAATGTATCTTTTTCAGGTCCTTCCCTTGAAGGTACCCCGGGCTTATCTGTCTAATTTACAGGACCGTCTGATGCGGTTTATTTGGAATCAAAAGAGACCCCGCTTGGCACGGGCAATTCTCTATAGGAATAAAAATCAGGGAGGTTTAGCAGTGCCGAATCTGTGTTGGTATTATTGGGCGGCACAGGCTAGATCGGCGGTAGAGTGGTTCAGGGGGGAAGATCATAAGCTTTGGGTACAATTGGAACAATCCATGGTGGGATCCCGTAAGTTGGGTAACTTGATGTGGCTACCCAACAAGTATAGAGGGCGGGTTGAGTGCTTTCCACCGGCGGTACAAGCCACTTTTTATTATTGGGATCGGATGTTTATTGATCGGCAACCGCCTGTTTCGGGCCTGGCGCCCATAGTTGACAACCCGTTGTTCGAGCCGAGTGTGGGGAACCCCGTGTTGGTACGCTGGGCTGAAGCCGGACTAGATATGATGGGCCAATTGCATGTAGGAGGGGAGGTGGTTACCTTTGAGGCTTTGAAGGACGATTTTGGGGTGCAGCAGAGTGACTTTTATGTTTATTTACAATTGAGACATTTTCTGAAAGGGTCTGTTTATGTAACTTGTCTTAAGAGGGAAACGCACCCCATGGAAGAAGTGTGTGTGCGATATCACAGTACACGGGGGATGATCACTTATCTTTATGCGGTGCTAGCCGGGCACCAAAAGCCATCTTTGTTACATAGGAGAAAATGGGAGCAGGAATTGGGTTTCACCCTAACGGACGAAAAGTGGTTACAGCTGGAAAAGGGGACAATGCGTGCAGCGAGATCAATACCTATGAAAGAAAATGCAATTAAGGTCTTCTTCCGCTGGTATCTTACTCCGGCGCGCTTGCACCATATGTTTGGGCAGGTCTCAGATAGATGTTGGAGGAGATGTGACGCTCTAGGTACCATGGGCCATATATGGTGGACCTGCCCAAAGGCTAGAGCGTATTGGAGAGCAGTCCAGGCGCGCCTTCAGAGATGGATAGGGGGACCTGTGCGGTGGCATCCATTAGTATACATACTGGGCCAGCGACCAGCAGGTCTCAAAGAACATGAATGGCTTCTGACAAGGGGAGCCTTGCAGACAGCCAGAGCGAATCTGGCTCAGAGTTGGAAGTCGCCATTGGTACCACCATTAACACGCTGGCTTACCAAGTTACGATATGTGTGCGAGATGGAGAGATTGATTGCAGTTAAAGCCCAGGTCCTGCCTAAGTGGGAGAGAATATGGGGGCCTTTCTTGAACGCTGAGTAGGGGTAGTGCCACCGGAACGTCTCTAAACACAGGGCTTCATAGTTGGACACGGGGAGTGGGAGAAGGGGGGGGTGGGAGGGAGGGGTTGGTTTGGATGGGGGGGAGAGTTTTCTTTGTACAAAAATGAAAAAGTTGAAGTTGCTTACAGATTTCAGTTTGTTTCGACACAAATTCAGATCATAGTTTATCTTTGTATTCCTACTACCGCTATAATTTTGTAATGTTTATTAGCTGTAACTATTCTGTTATGTATCTGAATAAGTACAATAAAGACTTCTAAAAATTAAAAAAAAAAATATTATCCCCCCGGCAAGGAACATCCTCAAGCCGCTGCTGGGTTCGAGTGTCCAGGTCAAGAGGTACGCAGCCATGAGAGTCTGCGCATCACTTTACCTTGAGCAGCGGATCTGGATGTAACATCAAAAGTGTCGTAAGCACCCCTGGACAGGAATTTGTGACACGCCTTCAGCTGCCTGACCACCTCCTGAAAAGGCCTGGCGTGCTCCACAGGGAGCATGTCCAGCAAGTCTGTCAGTTACTTCACATTGTTGCGCATGTGGATGCTTGTGTAGAGCTGGTAAGACTGAATTTTGGACACAAGCAAAGAGGACTGATAGGCCTTCCTCCCAAAAGAGTCCAGGGTTCTAGATTCTCATCCTGGGGGCGCAGAGGCAAAATCTCTAGAACTCCTTGCTCTCTTGAGAGCGGATTCCACAACCATAGAATCGTGAGGTAACTGCGTCCTCATCAACTCAGGTTCTCCATGAATCTGATATTGGGACTCAGCTCTTTTGGGAATGGTGGGATTAGTTAGTGGTTTCATCCAGTTCCTAAGCAATGTCTCCTTAAGGACATTATGCAAAGGGACAGTGGATGACTCCTTAGGTGGCGAAGGATAGTCAAGGACCTCGAGCATCTCAGTCCTGGGCTCATCCACAGACACCGCAGGGAAGGGAATGCCCACAGACATTTCCCGGAAGAGAAAGAAAGACTCTCCGGGGAAGAAAGCTTTCTTTCTGGTGAAGGAGTAGGATCAGAGGGAAGACCACAAGACTCCTCAGACAAGAAATTCCTGGGATCCTCCTCTTCCTCCCATGAGTCCTCCTCGGTGACGGACAAGAGCTCTCTGACTGCAGTTCAAAACCGGGCCCGTCTCGATGCCGAGCAACCCCGTCCTCGATGGTGATGCCGAGAAGTTGACTCCCATGCTGGCGGCGATGAAGCTCCCTCCAGCGATGTCGATGGGGAGTTGACCTGGGTGGCAGTCGAGGCCGCAAGTGGAAAGAAAAGAACTGATCGGGAGTCTTGCATGACGGGCGGGAAGATGGCTGCACATGTGCGGTGCGTGCGCTCGAAGGCTCTAGCAAACCTTTGTTGATAGGAAGATTTCTGTTCCTCGGGGCTGCCGTGGACGTCACCCATTCATGAGAACAAGCAGCCTGCTTGTCCTCGGAGAAATTAAAATACAAAGTTACAATATTAAAAAAAAAAAAAAAAAAGAACAACATAAATTCAGCTTTACTGATGCCTGATGGGAATATGAAGATAGGTCTCCTTCAGGTCAAAGGAAGTGAGGAGCTTACCTGGCCTGACCAATGAAATGGATTAGTAGCCTAATGCTTAGTGCAGTGGGCTGAGAATCTGGGGAACTGCGGCTCCTTGTGACACTGGGCATTTATTCATTATCCATCGTGAGCTCATAACCTTACGTTTTTGTACCTGGGGCAAAGGAGGGTTAAATAAATTGCCCAGAATCACAAACAGCCACAGCGGGAATCAAACCCAGATCCCCAGGTGCACAGCCCACTGCATTAACCATTAGGGGTAAGGGCTATGGTCTGAACCCCAGGATCAACAAGCCCAAGAGGTGCAGGCTGTGGCCTGTGAACAAGGGGGCTAAGCTTACCTATCCTAGGCTCTATTCCATCAGCCCAACTTCACCATCTACTGGAGGTAGACAATACTGAAAAGTTTCAGCCTACACCAGCAGTTATACCAGTGGTGTCACTGGAAAAGTTCAGTATCACCACCACCATTTGCTGGTTGGGAAGGGATCCAACTCGATAGTATAGAGTTGTCGAGTAGGATAAGGAAATTCAGTTTGATTAGGCAAAGTGTCCTCAGCAACAGTAGCACTATTTCAAATTAATCATGAATATTCTGAAATTCTTCACATTTTACTAATTTGTCTTGGTTCTTAACGCTCGCCTTTCTGAAAGCCACATAACAGTCCCTTCTTTATGAAATCTACATACACTGCTTTCATTTGCTCAAAGATACTGTCCAGAAAATATATAACATATAAATCCAGTTTGCAAAATTAATCTTTTGCTACTTGATAATACTGTAGGTTTCAGCGATGCTGATAATTACTGGGCTTTCACTACACCCTCATATCTGAAGACAATTTTTTTTTAATAAGAATATATTCATTAAATACTTACTTTAGATCTTGCAGAAGGTCTTTTGAATTAAGCATAGTTATTAAAGAGGTGGTAGCTGCAGGAATGATGATTATGGGCGTTCGCGATCCTGTAGGTATAAAATTATGAAAAGTATACCATTTATATGTACAAAGTATGAATATTCTCTTAAAAGACTGCAACCAGGAGCACAGCTCACCTTTATAATCATGACCAAATGTCACATTAGGTAGCAAATTTCTTTCCCAGTATTACAAGAGAAAAATGTTTAAGTTCCTATAAATGACTCACCTTTCTTTTGGTTGGGAGGAGGTCTTGCTTGGGAAACTGAGGAAAAAAAATAAAGAGAAGCCTTAGGAACTAAAATTGGAAAATCTTTCTTCAGTTAGTCAAAAAATGAACTCTTAATTTGACTAAAACAGAAAAGACCATAAACTGTGAGCAATAAAAACAACACAAAAATTTACTTGTTAACTGCACCTTCTAGCTATTTCAGTAAAAAAAACCATGACGACTATCTAGCATTACTTCAAGGACCTCATGAAGCCTCTTCATGAATTATAAGAGGTTTACATTCACAACACACGATTAGATCTGTCCTATCTATACAGCTAAGAAAAACTGAAAAGCTGAAGCACACAGTCTAATTCCAAATCTTTCTTAATCCAAGTATATCAATAGAAATCAAACAAAATAAAACATGGAAAAGAAAATAAGATACCTTTTTTATTGGACATAACTTAATACATTTCTTGATTAGCTTTTGAAGGTTGCCCTTTTTCGTCAGATCGGAAAACCACACTCCTCTACTTAATCCAAGTAAAAATGCAGTTTACTAGCATATAGGCATTAACCAGGCCCAAAAGCACAAGTATATCCTGACCCTACTTGGGAAAAAAAAGCCCACTTGATTTTGATATTTGCTTAGGGTCAATTACTAACAACTTATTTATGTTTTCTCTCCATGCTTTACTTAATTCTAGCAGACCTCAGCAAGCCATAAGGTTGTGAGTCAACAAGTTGACTCATCTGATGATAGCAAGCTCTTCGAGAATACACCACTTTCTAGTTTTAATAGGAATTTAAAATGTATTCGCGCAGACTGCTAAATTATACAAATCTTCACAGTCCAAAAAACACATTATTCAATCATGCCTTTAGGTACAAATTTCTGAAGCGCACACAACAATTTAAAATATGCTCAGGTCAAGATTATTTCCATCTTGCACAGCTTGCCAAAATCCAAATTTGAGAAGCTTAGATGATGTACACTGTTTTCCCAACTTCTGGCTGTTCACTGGTTCCATGCACGGAGGATTTCCTTAATTGATTTCTAATACATTCATCTTCATGTTTATTTATGACTATGCAGAAAACGGCTACAGCCATATCAAATATTCACCATCCAACTTACTGTTATAAGGATGAGATGGAACTTACTAATTATCTCTATCTGACACGTCGTCAAAAACATGTTAATAGCTCCTGGCATTTAAATACTTTACAACTGTATATCATTAATAATGGGTGAAGGCTCAAGACCATTATTGTTAAGTGACATATTCCGCATCTTACTGAAACCTACAAAAAATTAACACTAAAGACATTAAAAGTTCTGAATGCTATTAAACAACTTGTGCACTTTTTATTTAATGCTCATGAAATGGGCTACTTCATTTAACCATACAACAGATACAAAGGCAATAACATAAGATTCTTCATGTGGATCTACAATTCAGTCTCCAGTCAGTCTCTTAGTTCCTCATTATTCTGCCATGTCTGCCAACAAACATGCCAATGTTGATTTTATTTTTAAACATCTGGAGCCCACTGAGTACTGAAAACCAATTATATCATTCAAGCTATGACTGTCATGTCATATCTTGATCTTAGAAATGTGTTTTGAATGCACAGAAAATTGTCTGTTTAAAGCAGAGAGTTAACATAATTGCCTACAAAGTCAGCTCTACTGAACTACTTGACCGAGAGATGATTTTTCAATATACTAATGCTACTATACCAAATAAAGAAAAGCTACTTATCCTTAATATGTGTTCTCTGAGGCTACCAAGGTAATTAACAGAACTGGGTTCTGGTGCCAACATCATAATGTTCTGGAAAGCTGTGTTAAAAGCTTATAAGCTTGCCCAAGCATGCATGAAAATTCCTGCTCTACTGGTGTTCTGCTGGGGTCTCCAGTCTATAAAATAGTTTAAAGAAGCCAGCTCCGAGGGGAAGAGTAATTTGCT
This sequence comes from Microcaecilia unicolor, assembly GCF_901765095.1. Classification (NCBI taxonomy): domain Eukaryota; kingdom Metazoa; phylum Chordata; class Amphibia; order Gymnophiona; family Siphonopidae; genus Microcaecilia; species Microcaecilia unicolor. The sequence goes on along the minus strand of NC_044036.1, from coordinate 202,099,036 downwards.
TGCCTATTTATCTTGTTGCCCTTGGAGAATACCGGGTACAACAGATAAGCAGCTTTCTTTCTTTTAGAACAAGCAGCATAACAAAACCATACAACTTGGCATGCGTATGAATGTCTTCCAACAAAACTATTAAAAAATATAATGTGGACAACACATTTTTGTTTATACTTAATTGTTCAATTTGGAGGGCATTTTTAAATAATAAAAGGACCTGGATGGGAAAGAGACAAGTTCTCTCTCTTTCTGAAGGATTCTGGAGAAGAACACGGAAGTGTCATGCCAGAAGTCAGTGCACACATAATGGGATACTAAGGTATGGATGAAACACCGTTTCATGGCTTTACAAATCTTGGTGCAGGCTGGTCTTAGATGGACCAATAATGATGCCATCACATGCTTTGTAGAGTTAAGCATAAAAGAATGACTACACTACATTCGGGATCAAATGAAGCAAAATGTGGGTTGACTTTCTAAGAAGCACTTGCTTAACTGCAGGTCAACAGTTATTGCTCTCTCGTAATCTAGAATAAGGCCTAGCCTACAAGGAAATCTTGTTTTATGGATGTTTATGGTGGATAAGTCCCTACAGAAGGGATATCACCAACTCTACTGGCTGAGGGGACAACTACCAAAAATACGTTTCAGGTTAGGTACTTGAAAATATATTATAGCTGCTTCAAGGCAGCTTTCATCAATGGAATTACCATCATTTTGCAGTCTCATGACAGCGCAGGCAGCTTGACGGGGTATTTCACTTAAAGCAAGCAGCTAATAAATTTAAATTTAACTAAAGGTGAACAGAGATAGGGGGTTGTGTGCCAATCTGACTGAGGTAAACCCTTGCTTAAGAACAGTATAGAAGGCAATTTTAGAAGGGATATATGTGTAAACAAAAAAGGCCATTTATACATGAAATATTATGCAATACATAGAAATAGCAAATTTGGAAAAGGCACTACATATATGCCAGATGCATGCAAATTTCAAGGAGGAATGCTATAGCCATAATTTAGATGTGTGTTCATGTTCTTAATCCTTTTTAAAACACTATCAGTCACAAGCAGCACTGTACAGAGATATACAAAAAGAATCCTTGTTCCACTGAACCAAAAATAAAGCCTTGATATACATAAATAAGGAGAGATTTTACGCGAGTATTATGGATAAATGATCAAATGTAAAACCCAATCTCAAAAATATGAGTTTTTAGTTTGAATATAAATGGTCACACTGAATCAGACCAAAGGTCGATAAAGCCAGTACAGTATTTCCAATAGTAGCCAATTCAGGCCACAAGTACGTGACAATATCCCAAATCACAGCTTGATTCCAATTTGCTTCCTCTCAGGGATAAGCAGAGGCTTTTCCCATATCTACCTTAACTATTATAAATGTTCCCTCCAGGAACTTGTCCAAAACCAGCTACACTAACTGCCTTTACCATATCTTCCTGTAAGTTTCATTATTCAATGATTGAAAGAAAACAAATCTCAGCTTTGTTTTACATGTACTACTTACTAACAGTGTGTCCCTTAATCTTTGTACTTTCTGAAAGAGTAAACAATTGGATTTACGTTTACATGTTTCAAACCACTCAGTTTTAAAACTACTTATATTTCTCCTCAGATATTACTTCTACAAACTGAATAACCTCACTCTTTTCAGGCTTTTCTTACAGAAGTCACCCTATCCCTTTACCATCTTGATTCCCCTTACCCGTACCTTTTCTAATATTCTATTTCCTTTAAAGGCTGCTGCTGAACACTGAGAAGATAGTTTCAACATATTTCCCACAATGAGGCCCAGATGCTTTTAGTTGGTGAAGATTCCTTACGTGGAAACTAACATCATATAGTGTTGGCATTATCACTTTGCACTTATCCACATAAAACTTGGTCTATGGACACCCAGTCTTGTGAGAACCTCCATTTTAGCATAATTCTTGTGATTTAACAACTTTGAATAATTCTGTCATCTGCAATTCATCTTAATTCTCATTTCCAAATAATTAAAAAATGTTGCAAAGCACCAGTCCCAGAACAGATCCCTGTGGCACTATAGTACTCACCTTTCTCCACCAAGGAAACTGATTATTTAGCATTATTCCTTGTTTTCTATTTTCTAACCAATTCCCAATCCACAATAAGGTAGGGTTACCATATGCCTCCAGAAAAAGGAGGACAGATTAAGCCAGTCCGGGTTTTACTTCCAATGCTTTCAGTGGAAGTAAAATCTGGACTGGCTCAATCTATCCTCTTTTTTTCTGGAGCCATATCGTAACCCTACAATAAGGCATTATCCCCTATCCCATAACTTTTCAATTGCCTGAGGAGTGTCTCATGAAATATAGTGTGCCTGGATTTAAAACCAAAGTATCAATTGTATACCATCTGGGCCAGTGAGTTACTATTCTTTAGTTTGTCAGTTTGGCCTATTACACCTTCTAGCATAATTAAGATTTGTTTCACATTCTCTGAATTGCTACAATTAAATACCATTTCTGCCATGGGTTCCTTGCATGAATTTGAAACTGGTTAAAGAGAGTATTTCATATTCAGCGCCTGAATATATATATTTTAATATATTTATAAATGATTTAGAGATGGGAGTAACTAGCGAGGTAATTAAATTTGCTGATGACACAAAGTTATTCAAAGTCGTTAAATCACGACAGGATTGTGAAAAATTACAAGAGGACCTTACGAGACTGGGAGACTGGGCGGCTAAATGGCAGATGATGTTTAATGTGAGCAAGTGCAAGGTGATGCATGTGGGAAAAAAGAACCCTACGTCATGCAAGGTTCCACGTTAGGAGTTACGGACCAAGAAAGGGATCTGGGTGTCGTCGTCGATAACACACTGAAACCTTCTGCTCAGTGTGCTGCTGCGGCTAAGAAAGCGAATAGAATGTTGGGTATTATTAGGAAAGGTATGGAAAACAGGTGTGAGGATGTTATAATGCCGTTGTATCGCTCCATGGTGCGATCGCACCTTGAGTATTGTGTTCAATTCTGGTCGCCGCATCTCAAGAAAGATATAGTAGAATTGGAAAAGGTGCAGCGAAGGGCGACTAAAATGATAGCGGGGATGGGACGACTTCCCTATGAAGAAAGACTAAGGAGGCTAGGGCTATACAGCTTGGAGAAGAGACGGCTGAGGGGAGACATGATAGAGGTATATAAAATAATGAGTGGAGTGGAACAGGTGGATGTGAAGCTTCTGTTCACGCTTTCCAAAAATACTAGGACTAGAGGGCATGCGATGAAACTACAGTGTAGTACATTTAAAACAAATCGGAGAAAGTTTTTCTTCACCCAACGTGTAATTAAACTCAGGAATTCGTTGCCGGAGAAAGTGGTGAAGGCGGTTAGCTTAGCAGAGTTTAAAAAGGGGTTGGACGGTTTCCTAAAGGACAAGTCCATAAACCGCTACTAAACGGACTTGGAAAAATCCAAAATTCCAGGAATAACATGTATAGAATGTTTGTACGTTTGGGAAGCTTGCCAGGTGCCCTTGGCCTGGATTGGCCGCTGTCGTGGACAGGATGCTGGGCTCGATGGACCCTTGGTCTTTTCCCAGTATGGCATTACTTATGTACTTATGAAGATGCATACTCATGGCCACCACATTCCTCAGGCTCTGGCATGCGTAACGTGGTCAATCTCAAATCCAGATTTTATCCATACAAAGTCTCTCAGACATAGAGGAATATTCTACCAAACTACCTTGTATCTGTCCCCATCTCTAGTGACAAATGAGTCTCCTTATGAAGACATCTCATATCTAAGATTTGTTTATCGCACAGCAAGAGGTAACCTTCCCACTCCACAAGCTGCAGCACAGGCATGTGTTTTTAGTCTTCTAAAGTTTATAGAGGCCTTTCCTACATTACCAATTCACAGACTACAGAAAGACCAACAATTTCATATGTGGAAAATTCCCCTTACCATATGACTTGCTTCCAAGAAAATGGACATGAAATATAAGGTCCAAAGAGAACTTGATTTCAACAAAGTCAATCTCTTGCACACCTCCACAGGCAAGAAGGTTTTCCAAGGTGCCATACCATCTGCCTGAACTGTGGCTCACCAACGTTATATGATGCAGTATATGTATACTATATTTCATGCAGCCTCTCACTACCATCACAGACTAGCCTAGAAACCATATTAGCAGAAGCTACTAAGTGTGGAACCTATTTTATATATACAGCATATGACATTCAACGCTTCCACTACAATTTCTGCTTCTATCACTGTTGCTAGGCATCAGTCTTGGTTATATGCTTCTGGCCTATGTGAAAACATCCACAGCAGGTTGGCAGATGTTCCTTTCATAGGACATAGCCTATTTGGAAAGAAGGTAAAAGATAGTAATCAAAGGATAACTGCTCTAGTTTACATTTCTGTTCTGCCTATCATTAGTTTAGTTCACCTTCTAGATATATCAGTTTATCCCAATAAAGCCAAAACTATTAATATAGAAAAACACTTCTGTCCTACCAGAGGCAAGCTCAGTAAGTAGTGTCATGTCTCCATTAAATCCAGTCATGACATAGAACAATCTAAGCAAGCTAGGCTTGCTCAAGCAAAAGAGCAACCATTTTTTTTTACCGTTACTCCATGAAATGGTCAGAGTATCTTGAGGACATACAACCCACCCCACCTGTAGGGGGGTGAGGTTCACATCTTCCCTTGGCACTGAGAATGGATGAAGAACTCCTGGGTCCTCAGCATAATATATGCAAACAACAATCACCAATCTAGATCCTGCAGTGGCTAATAAAACCCCAGATACACGTCTACCACAACAAGTCAGTCAAACTCCATTTCTGCAAAGAGAAATTCAAGAGGAACATCATTCCCTCTATTCTGCCATTTCTGGAGAGGAGAGTGACTGTGTACACTGGATTTCAAAGTTTCTTACACAGACACCACAATCCATCCCTGCTGCAGAATTTCCAGTTCCTCCTTCAGGCAGGCCACTATTATTATTATTAGCTACCAGACACATGGAGCGCTGAACACCTGATACAAAGAGACAGTCCCTGCTCAAAAGAGCTTACAATCTATTACCTCAATGTCTTCCTTTTGGTTTTTCATCAGCCATCAGAGATTTTATCATCTACACAAACAAGATCATCTTTAGATTTTCCCTGAAAACTCAATCCAGAAACCTCCAAATACATTCTAACTAAAATAAAAACAAAAATGGTTATAAATGTGATCAGTGCTCAGTTTTTTTGGTGCATTACACAGACCGGAATCATCAACAGATGTATTGGCACCATTTTTTTCAATTCGTCCCGGTTGGAATATAGTTCCACCCTTAGCTGCAGATATATTATCCTGAAGATGCCGAACTAGGCAAAACATAGACCATGTTGAGGACAGAGGACAATTATTGGAAGTTGTTCTTCATGAAATACTAGTGGACAACGACATTTTACTTAGAAGTTTGACTCACAAGTAATAATTGCACAAGCATGAAGTTGTTACCATAAAGCATTACACTATAAGGACTGTTGACCAAGAGCAGCACACCAATCTATGTTAAGAAGTTTAAATTTGAATGTATGACATCTAAATTTCAGAAAGGAAGGATTGGAGTTTGGTGCTATGATGGACGAGTGGTGCCATTACATCTGTTGATAACTCCGGTCTGTGTAATGCACCAAAAAAAACTGAGCACTTATAATTCATATCATTTTTGTTTTTAGTTAGAATGTATTTGGAGGTTTCTGGATTGAGTTTTCAGTATTAATTGGAAACCGGTTAAAAAGTTAACCCAGTGTAAATTATAGAGTTTCTTTTCCATCACCTCCTCCAAAGTTTAGGCTTCATCAACTTCCAGATATCAGCCTTGTATCCTACAAACAGGAGCTCATTTATAGGAACAGTTTTAGAAACAGAACAAGCCAAAACTTTTTCTGCTGGCAGATTGCAAGAACTGATCCTACATGTCTGCAACATTCAGACTTCCACTACAACCATGGCCAAGATCTATTTACAAATAAATACTGGTCCATCCAGCTACCTCCATCCATGTTGAGCTGCCTAAGCAAAAATGAAATGGCTTTTGTGAAACCTCAAGTTCCAATAGAACCAGCAATTCCAAACACTTCCAATCCTTTCATATCCCTTGATTCAGTTATGAAACAAGCTGCCATGGTAGATGTCCATACCCAACCTGACCAGAGGTGCTCGCTTTTACTCTTCTGAGGCATTACTCCATTCTAAAAACTATGTCAAAGTCTGCAAGCCTTGTTCATATCTATCAATTGCAATTTTACACCCTATTTTAAGCCATTCAAATCTTCATTCATCTTTGAAACGTGGTGTTCATTCAAACAGATAAAGCAGAAATGTGGCGACTTGGTTGTTTGGTTTACCCCTTTTTTCAGTTATAGCTCAGGCTACTTATCCCAGAGAAAGGGGAGACTCTGAAGCCAATCAGGTCCTCTAAGGAGAGAAGCTACAGCCACCCAGAAAAAAAAGAGGTCTTTAGAAAAATATAGCGACTCCTAAAGCGGGCACTGTATTGCTGAAACACTGTTCTCTCTAGTCTGAATGGTTAAAAAAAAGTGTTATATATATATATATATATTCAATAAAACCACATCATATTCAAACCTATAGGTTTATTTGCATTGGTTGGCCATTGGTCCTTCTCTATTTTCTTTCCCCTTTGGACTTTCTCGTAGAGAATTTGCTTGTCTTCTGTTTTCTCAGAGTTGCATTCAGGTACAACAGGTATTTCCCTGTCCCTGGAGGACTCAATCTAAGTCAGTAACTGAGGCAACGGAGAATTAAGCAACTTGTCCAAGATCAGGAGTAGCCACAGTGGGATCTGCACCAAGCTTCCCTGGTTCTTAGCCAGCTTCTCTAAGTTACTCCTCCAATGAGCAAGAAAGAATGAGATCATTCTGCCTCTTCTGGGAAGTAGCAAAGTGAGGGACTTTGTTACTACCAGTTGCATCCAAATACAACCTGCTTGTTTCTCTGGTATTCAAAATCAAATGACCAACAAGCTCAGCAAAAATCTTGAACCACAATAGTTCCTGGATCAAAAACCCTGCAGCTCATCTTTCAGACCTGAGGAACCCTCAAATAGACCGTTTCACTAATAATGAAAGTACAAAGCTGCAACTCTGTTCTATATTCCATCTTCCAATTAGCTGATGAGATGGACAAGCAATCTCATGTACTTGGCCTCTACTTTACACTTATCATGCTAGCGTCTTGGTGACAATTCTGCATACTACTGCAACAGAGACCAGGCAATAGGATCACAGCACCATACTGACCTCATCAGAACTGGTTTCCACTCTTAAAAAAGCTCAAAGTTCTGCTCCCTTACAAACTTCAAATATATCCATTATTGATCACTCAGAATGAGATCTACCTTCTTCATACCAATATCAAACCCTAGCCCTCATAGTATGGAAATTCAACATTTTTTCTCTACCACAGACTATTTAGGATATTAGTTTCTATAAGGAAACTACCTGTCATGCAAATCTACATTTTTGAGTTGAAGTGGTTCTCCATCTGGTGCTTTATAAGTGTGCTTAACTCCACTCAATGTCCTCTTTTCACCAACTTGCACTATGTATAACATCTCTATTGTCGATCTATAATCTCCCTCAGTGTACATCTTTGTGCTCTCTCAGCCTATGATGCTCCAGCAGATTGACACTTTCAGCTTTCCAATGCCACACCATTTCTTAAATCATGAAAAGGCTTCTCCACATCAAACCCATCTGCAGAAGACCCTGTGCCAATGGATCTCAACAGCATCGTTATGAAGGTGCTGTTTGAGCCAATGGAGTCCGCTTCCATTAAACATATATGGAAATTATTTTTCTAGCCAAGGTAGCCCTACTGTAGGAGCAAAAGGCACTACATGCATCACTACATGCCACTATATAACAAAGTTATATAGGATTATAATTCATGGCATTATCCAGCATTACCAACCTGACATCAAAATACAGACACTGGCTAACTTCATCTTTAACTGCTAAGGCCTGCTGCTTGTTAGGCCTCAGATTTGCGTGCAATCAGCAAGGACTGCAAAACATCACCAAGGTTACAAGTAGACAAGGAGAACAACTGCATTACCTCAATCACAAGGGGAATTCACAAACTAGTTGTTGCAGAGTTTGAGACTCGTTTTCACTCAAGAAAAGCACGTTGTTTACTGAAACAATAGATTTCATGATTAAGGTGCCCCTTCAATGTGATGCCAATGAAATAATATTATGGCTCCTCAAGTTACATCATCTGACACAAAGTTTGTTGTACATCGGCCACAAGGCCAGGAATCACGTCACTGATTCAGCTGCAGCCTGCAATTTCTGAATAAAAAAGGCTCATATCTGAAGAAAATGGCTGTTTGCTTTACATCTGATCTGAAGTACACTCCCTGCCTGCTTGAGGAATACGCTTCCATTTGTCACACGTGTCATTACTGTCCAAGGTTGTATAGTTGACATGTAATCACTGTAGTGCTGGGGTTAGTATAACTGGCTGAAAGCTTACTGTAGGGTCTGATATGCGTTTGCTCTTAGCTGTTCCTATATAAATAAATAAGCAATCTATTTTATAATATCTTTGGGGTGTTGTGTTAGTATTTGTCACTATATCTTGAGCATGAGGACTCTGATCCATAGATAAAGGAAACATATTTACTTTCTAACAATACACTAATAAATTTATACTAGGTGTAACCTGTGTATGCCTCACACTACCAGAAAAAGTAAGTGAATATCAACCTTGGTGACCTATGAACTGTATACCTAACTTCTTCATAACAAGGTGGTTCTCCAAAATTATGAATTTTTACCCAAGGACATAAAAATTTCCCAGGTTAATAAGGAAATCCTGCTTCCTACGTTTCATCCAAAGCCTCCAAAGAATCCAAATAAGAAAGCACTTTATACCCTGAACTGTAAAATAGGCCCTTGTTTATTATCTCTACATAACTGAATCCGTCAGGGAGTCCACATGGCTCTCTGCTTTTTTTTTTTTTTTTTTTAATCCTAACAGACTGGGTAATCCAGTTGCCAAATGAGAGCTAGCAGTTTGGTTAGCATCCTGCATCAAATTATGTTATGAACAAACTAGTCCTTTATACACATCACATCAGTGCAACTGCAGCTGCTGAGACTCTTGAAATTTGCATTGCTGATACTATGGGTGGAAGAATAGCCTGCTAGGGTTCAAATCCCACTGCTACTCCATGTGATTTAGCCCTACATTGCCTCACATATCAACAGATTATATGTCCTCTAGGAACAGGAAAATACCTACTCTATCTGAATGTAACCTGTTTTGCACTACTAAGAAAAGGGAATGAGCTATATCCAAATTCCTTTAGTCCTAAAACAGTGACCTAGTCTTCACTTCATAACTGCACCTTTCACTATTGCTTGGGCCCGTTTACAAATCAGAGAGGTGTGCATTTGGTTAAGCTGTGCTGCCCAACATCTGGCATTGCAACTCATACCTCTTAATGTGTGTGTTGCTCCAGAATCACGGATAAAACAAAAAGCGCAGCACTGAGTTTGGGAGTAACCCACTTATGTGTCCGACTCAGTTCTGCTGGTGAAAAGAGAAACACTGTTGCTCACCTGTAATGGACATTTTAAGAGTGCAGGACATCCCCAAGAACTGCATTCCTGCCTGAGCTATGAAACTGAGGAGCTTTAGCAGAGTTGTTCCATCCCAGCGATGTCTCCATGCATGTGTGTGCCTGATCAATCCTGCTCTCTATAAAACACCAGTTGAAAGTCAACAGTGCTTTCCCTACTGTTTTCTTCCTTGCCCCAAATTTATTTATTGGATTCTTCTTACCCCACCTTTCTGTGGTACAATTAAAACTTTTTACATGTTAAGTACAGGTAACTTTGTCACTAATGGGATCACAATCTATGTTTTTTTGTACCTGAAGCAATGATGGATGGAGCGACTTGCCCGAGGTCACAGAGTTGCTGCAGTGGGAATGAAACCTGGAACCCCTGATTCTAAGCCCACTGCACTACCATTAAGCTACTCCTGAGTAGAGGAGACAGACTTATGCTTCCTCGATGTTGAAGGCCCACCAGCAGTTGGTACAGATCCTTCATGCTTAAGTACCGATACAGACACGTTGAATTTAATGTTTCACTGAAATAGTTTTTGTTGCTTGAACACTCTGGGTGACAGATGCTGCAATCCAGAACATTGTGACCAATGCCTAACCACTGCATGCAGAGATCCTAAATGTCTATGATGGACATCTTTCTGTGTCACCCCACAGCAGTACATGAAGCCTTTGGTTTTTCTCTATATCAAGTCAGAAAAATTGACAAAGCAAAAGAAAGTTTCATGAAAAATCAAGGACAACTAAAGCTGGCTGCATAGTCCAAATACTGAAGACTTGAAGTTGGGTGCCAACAACGAAAACATAAGAAAACTTGGGTTAAAAAAAAGTAGGAAAGCCTGAACAACAGATGGCAAGGAAGGAGGAAAGAATAGGGTCACAGCTTTTCATAATGTTATGTTTGCACCAATGACATCATCCAGCTGAGCTGCTGTATGTTATCCTGCTTTGTCGTAGAAAGGAAAACGTGGTTTAGAGAAAAAGATTAATTTGCGTTAAGGCAGCGGACTGCTGGCAATCTAACCCTCACTGAACAAAGGTAAGCTCAAATACCACCTGATCATCTCTACGCTGTACATATGCTAACTTGTTTTAAGCTGTTTCAAGAGCATTTCATCCCATAATAGCACTCAACAAGTGCTTTGTAAACTAGCGCTACTAAATTCTTTTTAACAGAATGTTAGGGTGGCTGCCAAAAAATTGTGGCTTCTGGTGATATACATCAGTTTTAAAGATACAAATTGAGTAGAGAGGTGTGGTAGCCTTTGAAGTCAGAATGATTGAATATTTTGACACCCAGACAGGACTTAAAGATCTGTGTTTTCTAGCCCATTATAAACCATAAAATTGTATTGCTATGTTTATCACCCTCCTCTCACCTATCCACCCCTATCCTGTTAGACTATCTTTGAAATGCTTGGATGTTTTATTTATATATACTGTCATCTACCACATTTGCTTATTTCCGATCTGACGAAGAAGGGCAACCTTTGAAAGCTAATCAAGAAATGTATTAAGTTATGTCCAATAAAAAAGGTATCTTATTTTCTTTTCCATGTTTTATTTTGTTTGATTTCTATTGATTAAAGACACAAATGAAAGGCTGTAATTCATTTAAATTTGTTAGGTAAAGAACATACATTTCTGGAAACTATGTTGACTATGCCCACAAAGATAGACATGAAAAGTAGCCCAAACATGCTATTCCTGTAAAAGTATTTCAAAGGTAAGAGGAATAAGCAGGATAGTAAACCATTTTGAAAGCTTCTATGAGGTAGGCTTTCTTCCGACACATCACTGTTTCTGTGCTACATTCATTGTATAGTGCAATAGGGTAAGCTGACATCAATACAATCTTTATGGACAGGGAAGTACCAACCTGACAGTTTCCATGTAGGAAATCATACTGAATACTAAGAGGTACGGTTGAAGCTGTACTTTATCCAGTTTGGCTTTCAGCTCTTACCAGCTTTACCCTTTTCATATCTTTACCTGTCAGTTCCAAACACATTTTTTTTTCTCTAATACAACAGCCCTAGAGAGACAGATGTGGCAGTGTGACCTTTTATCACTGATGAATACAATGAGCAGAAAGCCAAATTTACCATCACAACTGAAGCTCACTTATAATACACAGTATCCAATAGGAATACTTTACAAGAGAAAATTCCTACAGCTAATTAAAATTATAATTTTTATTTAGAACAGGATATGAGAAAAAATTGTGTCAATCCCTTGCCGATATATAAAAGGTTTTTATAACAAGAAACTAAAATCATGAAAATACACACCAATACTAAATTCTGATTGTGTATTGTGTTCAACTCTTTTTAATACTCATTATCCTTTTTCTTCATTTCTTGTACATCTCTGACCCCAGAGAAAATTCTTGAGTGGCTTGTATCCTTGATGGCCAATATGGCTCAAAAATAACTCAGCATTTTTCTCTTTTAATAAAAGCGGTAGTCTTCCTTTCTTACCTGGAATCAGGTAAGCCAAACCTGGCAGGAAACTACAGCAAGTCACCTCATATGTTCTGAGCCAAGGGAGCAGCTCAGTAAGTATGCTTCCAAATGCAAAGGACATGAATTCTGGCCAATTCTTATTCAAGGTTCCACACTGACTCAGGTACATAAATACTGCAGGCCATTTAGGGATATATGCCAATTTCACTATGGGATAATAGGGAATCCAGAGTCATCAGGAATACACAGTGATGATTTCCCCTATTACTGCATGTTATGTTACATTGAATGGCTTCTTGTCTTTACAGAAAATGTAATATTAGACAAAGGGAACATGAGTAAATTTAAGGAACAAAAATTATCCAGCACCCATCTCGCCCAAATGAAAAAGTAACAGCCCCCTTAATCAACCAAACTTTTAATTGATAATTAGATTCAGCTGACTAAACAGCCATGCTTGATTGCATCCAGCCTAGCTGAACCTAAACTTCACTATATATGAAACTTACCATGAAAGCAAAGCGCCCACCATAAAGTTTCTATAAGAACACTATGCTACAAGAAAAGGAAATTCCAAAAGAGCTAAGAAAAAAGTTGAAATATATGTCTGGAAAGAGTTACAAAATTTCTGTGACTCCACCAAACCATAGTAAAGCAAAGATACTTACCAGTAGCAGATATTCAAACAGCACATCTTATATTCTAACTGATGGGTAACGCGATCCTGCTCTGCCTGGTCCAGAGATTCTGACAAGCTACAAAGAGCTTTGTGGCGCGCAACACATGCTCAACTGCGCATAGGTGAGTGTCTTCCCACTCGCCGCAACAGCAAGACTACCGCAGCACAACAGCATTAAAAAACAAAACAGGAGACAACTCCAAGAGAAGGTGGGAGGATTGTTAGAACATAAGGCCGGCTGTCCTCGGAGAATACCTGCTACAGGTAAGTATCTTTACTTTTTTCAAGGACAAGCAGGCCTATTTATTCTCACTGATGAGGAAGCCCTAGCAACCAGGCTCACCAAAAACCACCACCACTGGACAACTGGGCCTTGCAACGGCAAAGACACAACTCAGATTAACCTGAAACTATATACAAACAGAAAAGTGAAGCCTGGAACAGAATAAAATAGGTCTATTGGGTGGAATTGAATTTTAGACCCCAAACAAATTCTACAAAACTGTCTGCCTGAATCCACTGTCGCATTGCGTCAGTTATCCTGCTCAAGGCAGTAGTGAGATGTGAATGTGTGGACAGAAGACCACGTTGCAACCTTGCAAATTTCTTCTATGGAGGCCGACTAAATGGGCTACCAGCGCAGCCATAGCTCTGACATTGTGACCCTCCAGGGTCGGTCCAGCCTGGAAATAAGTGAAAAATGTTATCTGTCAGCCAATTAGAAATTGTGTGTTTCCTGATGGCGACCCCCATCCTGATGGGATTAAAAGAAACAAAAAATTAGGCGGACCATCTGTGGGGCTTAGTCTGTGCCATGTAACAGGCAAATGCTCGCTTGCAGTCCAAGGTGTGCAAGGCACTCTCGCCAGGATGGCCATAAAGTCAGGAAAACAATGTTGGCAAGACAATAGACTGGTTCAGTTGGAACTTAGACACCACTTTAGGCAGGAACTTAGGGTATGTTCAGAAGATTACTCTGTGATGAAACTTAGTATAAGGTGCATCCACTACTAAGGCCTGAAGCTCATTGACCCTACAAGCTGAAGTAACAGCCACCAAAAAAATGACCTTCCAGGTCAAGTACTTCAGATGGCAAGAATCCAGTGGCTCAAAAGAAGCTTTCATCAGCTGGGTGAGAATGACGTTGAGGTCCCATGATACAGGTGGAGGTTTGACAAGGGTTCTGACAAAAGCAAACCTCTGACGAAGAGAACTAAAGGCTGTCCAGAGATGGGTTTACCCTCCACATGTTGATAAGCACTGAGGTGAACCCTTATGGACTAGGTCTTGAGATCAGACTCAGATAGGTGTAGATGGTATTCAAGCAGGGACTGTGTAGGGCAAGAAAGGGGAGCTAGGGCCCTGTTCACGCACCAGATTGAAAATCTCCTCCATTTGAAAGAGCAACACCTCTTAGTGAAATGTTTTCTGGAAGCCAGCAAGACCCGGGAGACACCCTCTGGAAGACCCAAGGAAGCAAATTCTAGGCTCTCAACATCCAGGCTGTAAGGGCCAGAGACTGAAGGCTGGTATGCAGAAGAGATCCCTTGTTCTGCATGAGGAGGGTTGGAAAACAATCTCCACAGTTCTTCAGAGGATAACTCCAAAAAAGGGAACCAGATCTGTCAAGGCCAGTAAGGAGTGATTAGAATCATGGTGTCGCGGTCTTGCTTGAGTATGAGCAAAATCTTCCCCAAAAGAGGTATGGGAGGATACACATACAGAAGACCTGTCTCCCAACTGAGGAGGAAGGCATCTGACGCTAGTCTGTTATGGGCCAGGAGCAGAACTGAGGGGACTTTGTGATCAATTGATGTGAGTGGAAGAGAGATCCACCAAGGGGGTGCCACACACTTGGAAGATCTCCTGGGCAACACTCATGTTGAGGGGCAACACTCATGTTGAGTGACCACTCATGCGGTTGCATAACCCTGCTCAGTCTGTAGGCCAGACTGTTCTTTTTGCCCGCCAGATAAGTGGTGCGAAGGAGTATGCCATGCTGGACAGCCCAATGCCACATTCGGATGGCCTCCTGACACAGAGGGCGTGATCCGGTGCCCCTTGCTTGTTGGCGCAATAACATGGCAACCTGATAGTCCATTTGAATGTGCATAATTTGGCGAGACAGCCGAACTCTGAAAGCCTTTAGAGCGTTCCAAATCCCCCAAAGTTCCAGGAGATTGATCTGGAGATCCATTTCCTGGCCAGACCAAGCACTTTGAGTGTGGAGCCCATCTACATGAGCTCCCCACCAACAATTTACCTCTTTTGATTCAAACCCCACCACCCTCCCCCAGGAGTGATAACAGGGTACTGCTCCTGTTTTCAAAAGTGTGTCCGAGTCCAGGTTTGGTTGTTTTTTTTTTTTTTTGTTGGGGGGGGGGGGGGGGGGAGTGAAGGTGTCCAATTAAGGAGCTAGGGAGGAGGAGGAACGGTTGCTGGATCTGGTGCAGAGGAAAAGAAGGTAGTTGTTGGACCTTAGGGGGGGGGTGGGAGGAGGGAAGAAAAGGAAGACTGCCAGCATAACCTAGGCAAGGAAGCATTTGAGAAAGGCCCAGATTGATGGGAATGGATGCCACTCGCGCGCACTAATTGGTGCCATAACCCCATGTGCTAACAGTCAGCGGAACATAGTAAGTCTGGTAAGTGTGGCGGGATGTCACATTAACTGTGGTACAAGGTCCATACTCCAATGCTGCATATCCCACCCTTTCTGACAGGAAAATATGAGCAAAGGCGGGATGCAGCAGCACTGAAGTATGTGCACTTGTAGCAAGGCTGCCGCAGGAGACTGGAGGGGGAGGTGCCAGAAACCCTAGCTCCGCTCCTGCATGGGAAGATATTTATCAGTTCCTCTTCAACCCTTTTGGACCCAAAGTTTAATTTGATTTGTGGACTTAATATACCGCTTAATACAGCCATAGTGTTAAAGCTGTTTACAATAATATACATATACAACAGAAAACTATCACGATAATTAAATGCATATATGTAATACTAGTCATTATTAAGCACAATACCATTACATAAATACTAAAGCTGCATTTCGATTAAAAATTTAATCGTGATTAATAACGTGATTAAAGGTATTTTATTTTTTCCCCACTGCTGCTCCTTTTGACTCTGGGCAATAGAGGATTAAGTGACTTGCCCAGAGTCACAAGGAATTGCGGAGTGGGAAAAAAATTGCATACCTTTAACCATGTGATTAATCATGATTAAAAAGCTGCCCTAATACCAATATAAAATTCAGCCAAAGCGAATGCTACATACCTGTAGAAGGTATTCTCCGAGGACAGCAGGCTGATTGTTCTCACTGATGGGTGACGTCCTCGGCAGCCCCTCCAATCGGAATCTTCCTAGCAAAGTCCTTTGCTAGCTCTCGCGCGCATGCGCGGCCGTCTTCCCGCCCGAAACCGGCTCGAGCCGGCCAGTCCAGTATGTAGCAAGACAATACACTTCAAGGGAAGACTCAACTCCTAAGGGGAGGCGGGCGGGTTTGTGAGAACAATCAGCCTGCTGTCCTCGGAGAATACCTTCTACAGGTATGTAGCATTCGCTTTCTCCGAGGACAAGCAGGCTGCTTGTTCTCACTGATGGGGTATCCCTAGCCCCCAGGCTCACTCAAAACAACAACCATGGTCAATTGGGCCTCGCAATGGCGAGGACATAACTGAAATTGACCTAAAAAATTTACCAACTAACTGAGAGTGCAGCCTGGAACAGAACAAACAGGGCCCTCGGGGGGTGGAGTTGGATCCTAAAGCCCAAACAGGTTCTGAAGAACTGACTGCCCGAACCGACTGTCGCGTCGGGTATCCTGCTGCAGGCAGTAATGAGATGTGAATGTGTGGACAGATGACCACGTCGCAGCTTTGCAAATTTCTTCAATAGAGGCTGACTTCAAGTGGGCTACCGACGCAGCCATGGCTCTAACATTATGAGCCGTGACATGACCCTCAAGAGCCAGCCCCGCCTGGGAGTAAGTGAAGGAAATGCAATCTGCTAGCCAATTGGATATGGTGCGTTTCCCTACAGCCACTCCCCTCCTATTGGGATCAAAAGAAACAAACAATTGGGCGGACTGTCTGTGGGGCTGTGTCCGCTCCAGGTAGAAGGCCAATGCTCTCTTGCAGTCCAATGTGTGCAGCTGACGTTCAGCAGGGCAGGAATGAGGACAGGGAAAGAATGTTGGCAAGACAATTGACTGGTTCAGATGGAACTCCGACACGACCTTTGGCAAGAACTTAGGGTGAGTGCGGAGGACTACTCTGTTATGATGAAATTTGGTGTAAGGAGCCTGGGCTACCAGGGCCTGAAGCTCACTGACTCTACGAGCTGAAGTAACTGCCACCAAGAAAATGACCTTCCAGGTCAAGTACTTCAGATGGCAGGAGTTCAGTGGCTCAAAAGGAGGTTTCATCAGCTGGGTGAGAACGACATTGAGATCCCATGACACTGTAGGAGGCTTGACAGGGGGCTTTGACAAAAGCAAACCTCTCATGAAGCGAACAACTAAAGGCTGTCCTGAGATCGGCTTACCTTCCACACGGTAATGGTATGCACTGATTGCACTAAGGTGAACTCTTACAGAGTTGGTCTTGAGACCAGACTCAGACAAGTGCAGAAGGTATTCAAGCAGGGTCTGTGTAGGACAAGAGTGAGGATCTAGGGCCTTGCTGTCACACCAGACGGCAAACCTCCTCCAATGGAAGAAGTAACTTCTCTTAGTGGAGTCTTTCCTGGAAGCAAGCAAGATGCGGGAGACACCCTCTGACAGACCCAAAGAGGCAAAGTCTACGCTCTCAACATCCAGGCCGTGAGAGCCAGGGACCGGAGGCTGGGATGCAGAAGAGCCCCTTCGTTCTGCGTGATGAGGGTCGGAAAACACTCCAATCTCCACGGTTCTTCGGAGGATAACTCCAGAAGAAGAGGGAACCAGATCTGACGCGGCCAAAAAGGAGCAATCAGAATCATGGTGCCTCGGTCTTGTTTGAGTTTCAACAAAGTCTTCCCCACCAGAGGAATGGGAGGATAAGCATACAGCAGGCCTTCCCCCCAGTCCAGGAGGAAGGCATCCGATGCCAGTCTGCCGTTGGCCTGAAGCCTGGAACAGAACTGAGGGACTTTGTGGTTCACTCGAGATGCGAAGAGATCCACCAAGGGGGTGCCCCACGCTTGGAAGATCTGGCGCACCACTTGGGAGTTGAGCGACCACTCGTGAGGTTGCATAATCCTGCTCAACCTGTCGGCCAGACTGTTGTTTACGCCTGCCAGATATGTGGCTTGGAGCACCATGCCTCGACGGCGAGCCCAGAGCCACATGCTGACGGCTTCCTGACACAGGGGGCGAGATCCGGTGCCCCCCTGCTTGTTGACATAGTACATGGCAACCTGGTTGTCTGTCTGAATTTGGATAATTTGGTGGGACAGCCGATCTCTGAAAGCCTTCAGAGCGTTCCAGATCGCTCGCAACTCCAGGAGATTGATCTGTAGACCGCGTTCCTGGAGGGACCAGCTTCCTTGGGTGTGAAGCCCATCGACATGAGCTCCCCACCCCAGGAGAGACGCATCCGTTGTCAGCACTTTTTGTGGCTGAGGAATTTGGAAAGGACGTCCCTGAGTCAAATTCGACCAGATTGTCCACCAATACAGGGATTCGAGAAAACTCGTGGACAGGTGGATCACGTCTTCTAGACCCCCAGCAGCCTGAAACCACTGGGAGGCTAGGGTCCATTGAGCAGATCTCATGTGAAGACGGGCCATGGGAGTCACATGGACTGTGGAGGCCATGTGGCCCAGCAATCTCAACATCTGCCGAGCTGTGATCTGCTGGGACGTTCGCACCCGCGAGACGAGGGACAACAAGTTGTTGGCCCTCGCCTCTGGGAGATAGGCGCGAGCCGTCCGAGAATCCAGCAGAGCTCCTATGAATTCGAGCTTCTGCACTGGGAGAAGATGGGACTTTGGATAATTTATCACAAACCCCAGTAGCTCCAGGAGGCGAATAGTCATCTGCATGGACTGCAGGGCTCCTGCCTCGGATGTGTTCTTCACCAGCCAATCGTCGAGATATGGGAACACATGCACCCCCAGCCTGCGAAGTGCCGCTGCTACCACAGCTAGGCACTTTGTGAACACCCTGGGCGCAGAGGCGAGCCCAAAGGGTAGCACACAGTACTGGAAGTGGCGTGTGCCCAACTGAAATCGCAGATACTGCCTGTGAGCTGGCAGTATCGGGATGTGAGTGTAGGCATCCTTCAAGTCCAGAGAGCATAGCCAATCGTTTTGCTGAATCATGGGGAGAAGGGTGCCCAGGGAAAGCATCCTGAACTTTTCTTTTACGAGATATTTGTTCAGGGCCCTTAGGTCTAGGATGGGACGCATCCCCCCTGTTTTCTTTTCCACAAGGAAGTACCTGGAATAGAATCCCAGCCCTTCTTGCCCGGATGGCACGGGCTCGACCGCATTGGCGCTGAGAAGGGCGGAGAGTTCCTCTGCAAGTACCTGCTTGTGCTGGAAGCTGTAAGACTGAGCTCCCGGTGGACAATTTGGAGGTTTGGAAGCCAAATTGAGGGTGTATCCTTGCCGGACTATTTGCAGAACCCACTGATCGGAGGTTATGAGAGGCCACCTTTGGTGAAAAGCTTTCAACCTCCCTCCGACTGGCAGGTCGCCCGACACTGACACTTGGATGTCGGCTATGCTCTGCTGGAGCCAGTCAAAAGCTCGCCCCTTGCTTTTGCTGGGGAGCCGCGGGGCCTTGCTGAGGCGCACGCTGCTGACGAGAGCGAGCGCGCTGGGGCTTAGCCTGGGCCGCAGGCTGTCGGGAAGGAGGATTGTACCTACGCTTACCAGAAGTATAGGGAACAGTCTTCCTTCCCCCGAAAAAACGTCTACCTGTAGAGGTAGAAGCTGAAGGCTGCCGGCGGGAGAACTTGTCGAATGTGGTGTCCCGCTGGTGGAGAGACTACCACCTGCTCGACTTTTTCTCCAAAAATGTTGTCCGCACGGCAAGGCGAGTCCGCAATCCGCTGCTGGATTCTATTCTCCAGGTCGGCGGCACGCAGCCATGAGAGCCTGCGCATCACCACACCTTGAGCAGCGGCCCTGGACGCAACATCAAAAGCGTCATAAACTCCTCTGGCCAGGAATTTTCTGCACGCCTTCAGCTGCCTGACCACCTCCTGAAAAGGCTTGGCTTGCTCAGGGGGAAGAGCATCAACCAAGCCCGCCAACTGTCGCACATTATTCCGCATGTGTATGCTCGTGTAGAGCTGGTAAGACTGAATTTTGGCCACGAGCATAGAGGAATGGTAGGCCTTCCTCCCAAAGGAGTCTAAGGTTCTAGAGTCTTTGCCCGGGGGCGCCGAAGCATGCTCCCTAGAACTCTTAGCCTTCTTTAGGGCCAGATCCACAACTCCAGAGTCGTGAGGCAACTGAGTGCGCATCAGCTCTGGGTCCCCATGGATCCGGTACTGGGACTCGATCTTCTTGGGGATGTGGGGATTAGTTAAAGGCTTGGTCCAGTTCGCCAGCAATGTCTTTTTGAGGACATGGTGCAGGGGAACAGTGGACGCTTCCTTAGGTGGAGAAGGATAGTCCAGGAGCTCAAACATTTCAGCCCTGGGCTCGTCCTCCACAACCACCGGGAAGGGGATGGCCGTAGACATCTCCCGGACAAAGGAAGCAAAAGACAGACTCTCGGGAGGAGAAAGCTGTCTTTCAGGAGAGGGAGTGGGATCAGAAGGTAGACCCTCAGACTCCTCGTCAGAGAAATATCTGGGGTCTTCTTCTTCCTCCCACGAGGCCTCACCCTCGGTGTCAGACACAAGTTCACGGACCTGCGTCTGCAACCGTGCCCGGCTCGACTCCGTGGAGCCACGTCCACGATGGGGGCGTCGAGAGGTAGACTCCCTCACCCGCATCGGCGAAGCTCCCTCCGCCGACGTAGTCGGGGAGCCCTCCTGGGAGGTGGCCGCAGTCGGCACCGCACGCGGTACCGACGTCGGGGACCTCACCCCGGGCGATGGGCCAGCCGGCGCCACGCTCGACGGTACCGGGGGCGCAAGCACCGCCGGTACCGGAGGGGTAGGGCGCAACAGCTCTCCCAGAATCTCTGGGAGAACAGCCCGGAGGCTCTCGTTCAGAGCGGCTGCAGAGAAAGGCATGGAGGTCGATGCAGGCGTCGACGTCAGAACCTGTTCCGGGCGTGGAGGCTGTTCCGGGCTGTCCAGAGTGGAGCGCATCGACACCTCCTGAACAGAGGGTGAGCGGTCCTCTCGGTGCCGATGCCTGCTGGGTGCCGACTCCCTCGGCGACCCAGAACTCTCGGTGCCGACGCGGGGAGGGGACCGGTGTCGATGCTTCTTCAACTTCTTCCGAAGCATGTCACCGGAGCTCCCCGGCACCGACGAGGAGGACGTAGAATCCAGCCGTCGCTTCCTCGGGGCCGAGGCCGAAGGAGGTCGGTCTCGGGGGGGCTGTACCGCAGGAGCCCTCAGGGTAGGAGGAGACCCACCCGAGGGCTCACCGCCACCAGCAGGGGAATGGACAGCCCTCACCTGCACTCCACACGATGCACCACCGTCCGACGACATCAGGAGACGAGGTCCCGGTACCACCGACGTCGATGCAGCTATCCGATGTCTCGGCGCCGATGCAGAGGGCCGATGCCTCGATGCACTCGATGCACTGGCAGCCAAGGAAGAAGGTCTGGACGCTGATGACGTCGATGCACACGATGACCCCGGTGCCGATGCCGACGAAGAGCCCGAGAACAAAACGTTCCACTGGGCCAATCTCGCTACTTGAGTCCGCCTTTGTAAGAGGGAACACAGACTACAGTTCTGGGGACGGTGCTCGGCCCCCAGACACTGAAGACACGAAGAGTGCCTATCAGTGAGCGAGATTACCCGGGCGCACTGGGTGCACTTCTTGAAGCCGCTGGAAGGCTTCGATGTCATGGGCGGAAAAATCACGCCGGCGAAGTCAAAATCCGAAATGACGAATTTGGAGCACCAAAACTTTAAGGGAGAAAAATCTCGACCGAGGCCGAAAAGAGGCCTACCCAGACAACGAAAGAAAACTTACCGGGGCAAAAACTGGAAATACGGGAAGGGGCAAACGAAACCCAAGAGGGTTTCCGGAGCACTTTCCGAACGAAAAGAAACTTTTCCGAAGAAAAAACACGTCGATTAAATAACGGACGCGCGAGGTCGACTCTCCGGGGCTCACCACGGCAAAAAACACAGCCGTACCGAGTGCGGACGAAAGAAGACTGGCCGGCTCGAGCCGGTTTCGGGCGGGAAGACGGCCGCGCATGCGCGGTGCGCGCGGGCGCGCGAGAGCTAGCAAAGGACTTTGCTAGGAAGATTCCGATTGGAGGGGCTGCCGAGGACGTCACCCATCAGTGAGAACAAGCAGCCTGCTTGTCCTCGGAGAACAACCTATCCATAATTATTTTAAAAGCCAGGACTTTAGAGCTTTATGAAACACAGAATAACTGGTAATACTGTTAAGCTCAGTTAGCAATAAATTCCAAAGTAAAGACCCAGCATAGATTAAAAAAAAAAAAACCCACCACCACTTTGTCAACTTATCAAAGATGGAAGTTGAATCAAAACATTTCTGAGAAGAGCAGAAGGTAAGCTGAGATGTATATTCTTTTAACTTAGCTGATAAGTATTTTGGAGTACCCATATGAAAAGCTTTGTAAACAAGACAAAGCAATTTAAATGAAAGCCATGTTTCAACAGGTAACCAATGCAATTCTATCAGAACAGGCTGTACAGACAAACTGATCTAAGCACCAATTGCAGTATGGTGTATCATAAGAATTGGTTTTCAATCCTGACTCAGAAGGTATTCAAGCAGTTTTTGTGCAGAATGAGAAAAGGAGTCTAGGGTCCTCCCATCACACCAGATAGCAAAGTCCTCCATTTAAACAAAAGCCTACTAATGGAATCTCTACTCAGAGCCAATGAAACACTGTCAGATAAATTCAAAGACGCTACATCCAAGCTGTGAAGAAAGCAAGGGACTCAATGTTGGGATGCAACAGAGTTCTTCAAGATTGCGTGATAATTGGGGAATTTCCCAATTTTATGGGTCTTCTTGTGCAAAGCTTCAGAGGAAGAGGGAACCACACTGGTTTTGGCCAAAATGGAGTCATGAGTATCATGGTTCCATGATCTTATCTGAGTTTCAAAAGAGTTTTCACTATCAGGGACATTGGAAACTAAGTGTACAGAAGACCTTTCCTGCCAATCTAGGAGAAAGGTGTCCCTAGCCAGTGTGCCATATGTTCCTGTACTAGAACAGAATTGAAGCCTACTTGTTTTGAGTAGTGACAAATGTCTCTAGATATCCTCTTGCCAATGACTACTTGTATGTAAGTACACAAGTCAGTTCACCTGCCAGATTAGTGAGCCCAGAGAGTCAGATCCTGACAAATGGCCCAGTTCCACATCCAGTCTCCCAACATAGAAGGTACTATCCCATTCCTCCCTGCTTGTTGGTGTAAAACTTGAATTTCCTATCTATATCAATACAGTTTTGTTGGCCAACCAATATCCGAAATCATTTAAAGCAGCAGATTTCAACCCAGTCCTCAGGGACCACCTGGCTAGTTAGGTTTTCAGGATATCCAAAATAAATATGCATGATAGATTTACATGAACTGCCTTCTTGGTATGCAAATTTTTCTCATGCATATTTATTATGGATATCCTGAAAACCCAACTGGCATGGTGGTTTTTAAGGGCTGGGTTGAAAGATGCTGCTTTAGCACATTCTAGACTGATCTGAATTCTAGGAAACTTGATGAAGTGTCTATATGGGATTCTCAATCCAGTATGGATTCATCTGTCAGTACGGTTTGAATCTGTAGAACTTGGAAGAGGATGCCTTTTTATCAGACTGAACTCTCCTGCAGTTTATGACTAAACTTCACACACAAAATCCACTGAGCTTGCCTCATCTTGAAACGTGCCAACAGTATCAAGTAATGTTGAGGCCATATAACCCAAAATTCCCAACATGTTTCATGCTGATGTCTGCCGACTCTCTTGGATTTCTACCACCATGTACACCACACATTGGTGATCCTTTGCTGTGGTAGGCCTTCACTTGAATAATGTCTAGCACAGCTCCTATGAATTGTAACTGTGGTGATGGGTTTAGCTGAGACTCGGGGTAGTTTATGTTAAACCCTATTAACTTCCAGCACCCATATGGGTGAGCACACTGACCTTTTAACCTTTTTTTTTTCAGATGTGCTCTTGACTAGCCAATCATCCAAATAGGGAAACGTGCATCCTCAGTCTTCTTGGACATGCTCTATGATTGCAAGACATTTTGTAAATATCATTGCATACACATGAGGCCAAAAAGCAGTACACAGTAGTATTCCCCCATGATGAATCTGAGATATCACCTCTGACTGAATACATCTGAGTAGGCAAACTTTAAGTCCAGAGAACTTAACAAGTCTTCCTTTAAAAGAAAGGGAATTATGGTACTAAGGGAAAAACTTCACTCACTTGAAAAACTTATTCAAGACCCTTATGCCTAAGAGGACCCCCCCCCAAGTCTTATTTGTGAATATGAAAAACTTGCAGTATAATCTTTGCCCTCTTTCCCCTGGTGGAATGGGTTCAATTGCATTAGCATTGTAGATGGAAAAGAACTCCTGGGCAATTATTTCCTGATTCTGAGAATGCTGCTGCTTCTTGAAACCAGAAGCCTTTTATATAGAGTTGACCTGCTTTTTAAATAGGAGTGCCAAATTCTATTCTGTATGCCCTAAAGGACTCAAACAGGCACTGTCACAGCTTCTGCAGGGTGGGGGGGGGGGGCAGAATTGAAGGATATCCCATGCTTCTGCCCTGCATTCCTCCTCTGTCTCAAACTTAAAGGAAGAGCTTAAGAGGAAGGAAGCCCCTAAACTGAGCTATTTATACCAAATGGAGAAGCTAATGGCAATGTTTTTTTTCTCTCTCCCCCCCCCCCCCCCCCCCCGAGTTACCCAATGGGATGGTTCATAAAAAGAAAACCATCAAATTGAAGGTTTTGTCTGTTTTGTCTGATTTGCCAGTTCTGGCAGTTTTTTTTTTAATTTATAGAAGTCTTTATTGAGCATTGCAAAATCAATACAACATCTACTCAGATTGGTGCAATAAAGTTATGTACATATCCACACAATCATTCAGTGAGTAGTTGACAAAAGAAACATCAGTTAACTAACAATGCTAAAACAGAGGCATATGCTACTTCGAATTTTTGAATATTTTTTTACAGAAAATCTCCCTACCCCTTATCCTCCCCCCCCCCCCCTCTTCCTTGCACTCATGTACACACCAGTTAACCAGAACACTGTTGTAGAAAGGGTTCCCAAACCCTTTCCCATGCAGGCAAAGTTTTCCTTCTTACTGCAGTTAATCTCTCCATTTCACATATGTATCTCACCTTGGTGATCCAAGTCACCATTGAGGGAACCTTAGGTGACTTCCAGTTCTGTGCTAAATTTATGCGAGCGGCATGCAGGGATCCTCTCAACAAGAGCCACTGGTCAGACGTGATGCCCACTGGCCGCTGCCCAAGTAAGAAAACTAACGGATGCCACTGTACAGATTTGCCAACCCAGACCTGAAGACGCGCTTGCACCCCCTTCCAATAGGCCTGAGCTTTAGGGCAGGACCACCAAATATGACCCATGGTCCCCATTCCACCACAATTCCGCCAACAGTCTTTGGGCACATGGGCGAACATGTGATGCAGTCTGACCGGAGTCAGATACCATCTGTAAAATACCTTAATAGCATTTTCCTGCATTGTCACAGCTAAAGATGAATTCAAGATCTGTTTTTCCAACGCCCGCCACCCTGCATCTGATAAAGAAAACTAATTCCTGTTCCCACCTCTTCCTATGGAGTACATATTGTTTAATATTTATCACCTGGTATGCGTATAAACGAGATATCATTCCACGCGATATGTTTAAGTCTACACAGAGCTCTTCCATTGGATGGATGTCACGCTTCATACACCCTATATAGCCTTGTCCTAGCAAGAAATGTTGCAACTGTATATAGGCATAACGGTCACCAGGCCGTAGCCCAAAATCTTCCACCAACTTTTCAAAGGGTACCAGATTTCCTCCCACATGCAGCTGTCCCAACAGGTCCAACCCAAAATCTGCCCATTTGCTAAATGTAGTGTTCCCTATGCCGGGCTCAAACATAGGGTTGTCTACTATCGGGGCTAAGCCCGACACTGGTGGTTGACGTTCCGGAAACATAAGGTCCCAGTAATGGAAAGTAGCCTGTACCGTAGGCGGGAACCTATCTACTCGTCCTCTATACTTACTAGCAAACCACATTATATGTCCTAGCTTTTGAGTTCCCAC
The DNA here is from genome assembly GCF_901765095.1 of Microcaecilia unicolor. Taxonomy (NCBI): domain Eukaryota; kingdom Metazoa; phylum Chordata; class Amphibia; order Gymnophiona; family Siphonopidae; genus Microcaecilia; species Microcaecilia unicolor. The sequence continues at coordinate 202,072,839 of NC_044036.1, read as the reverse complement.
CAAGGATTGTTCAATATCTACCCACAATTTATGATCTTCCTTCTTGAACCAGTCTATCGCCGCTCTGGACTGCGCCGCACAACAGTACCAAAACAGATTTGGTACCCCCAACCCTCCCTCACGCCTGCTTTTATAGAGAAAGGCACAAGGCAATCGCGGTCTCTTTTGATTCCAAATAAAGCGAATCAATAAGTCCTGCAGTCCAGAGATGAAAGTGCGAGATAGACGCAAAGGAAGGACCTGGAATAGGTACAGAAGATGAGGCAGAATGTTCATTTTTATCGCCGCTATCCTCCCAAACCAGGATAATCCCATAGACATCCATTTATTCAGATCTTCCTGCACTTCCTTCTTAATTGCCGGATAGTTTGCCTCAAATAACTCAGACAGGTTACTCCTTATCTTAACTCCAAGGTAGCTTACTTCACGCGCTTCCCACTTAAATGCAAAGGACATGTTCAGTGTCTCCATCAAACCCTGAGGTACTCCCACTGCCAATCCAATAGATTTACTAGCATTTAACTTGTAACCCGATACCCGAGTGTAGTCCTCTATCTCTCTCAATAAGTTAGGTAGAGAGACCAGTGGGTTCGTCAGGGGCAGAAGCACGTCATCTGCAAATAATGCAATTTTATATTCCCGCGCCCCTACCCTTACTCCAGCAATAACCTCGTTCTCCCTAATAGCTGCCGCCAAGGGTTCCATCGCCAGGGCAAACAGTAAAGGGGACAACGGGCAGCCCTGCCGAGTTCCACGTCCTAACTCAAATGCCTCCGAATTTCCACCATTTACTCTCACACATGCTTGCGGGGAGGAATACAGGGCCTGTATCCAGGTTCTAAAAAGCTGTCCAATCCCCACTCTATGCAGGACCTTGTCCAGGTATCCCCAGTGTACCCGAACGCTTTTTCAGCATCCAATCCTAGCAACACTGTGGGCCTGGCTTTAAGCTGAGTGACATACAAAAGGTCCACTGTTCGGCGTATGTTGTCCATGGCCTGTCTTTTAGCTATGAATCCTACCTGGTCTGGGTGGATTAGGCTAGGAAGCACACTGCCCAATCGGTTCGCCAACACTTTTGCCAAAATTTTGACGTCCGTGTTTAGAATCGATATAGGTCTGTATGAGGAACACTCAGTTGTATCCTTGCCTGGCTTTGGTATTACCGCCACCCAAGCCTCCATCATGGTCTTAGGAAGAGGTGCCCCCTCCCTCACAGAGTTGATTATCATTGTCAGGTAAGGTGCCAGCTCACCCACATATAACTTAAAGAACTCATTTGTGAAGCCATCTAACCCTGGCACCTTCCCCGTGGACAAGGCTCTTACAACCCTAATAACCTCCTCCACCTGCACCGGTTCATCAAGCTCCCTTTTTTGCGATTCAGAAAGGACCGGCAATCCCCTGGCCACCAAATAGTCATCTATTCCCCCAGTCTGTACAGTAGCATCCTCCCTATAGAGGTTCTCGTAATATTGGGCAAATCGTTCCCTAATTTGAACGGATTTGTGCATCATGTCTCCCTTGGCATCCTTTACTCTCATGATGTGTCTATTTGCTCTCATTTGTCTTAGTTTAGTAGCCAACATTCTTCCAGGCTTATTAGTACAAGCATAGTAAACCTGTTTCATTCTCTCATTCACAAATTTCAAACTCTCCTCATACAACCCTGCGATTTCCAATCTCACCGCTTGTAGCTTGCGATAGACAGCTACAGAGCCAGAAGCCCTATATCTATCTTCCAAGACCCCCAGCCTTTCCATGCATTGAGCCAGGCGTACTCTATTACCTCGGGCTTTCCGACTCGCACATTTAATAAAGTGCCCTCTTGAGACTGCCTTAAATGCATCCCACACCATACCCAGTGTCGGGCCTGAGTCCATATTGATATCAAAATATTCTTTCAGGACTGGGATAAAACTAGCCACTGTTTCCGGATCCCGCAGCAAACAGTTGTTAAAAGTCCACCTTTTGTCTCTCACCTCCTCCCGCAAAGAAGGAATGACAGTCCAGACTGGGGCATGATCTGATATAGTAATGTTTCCTATTGTAGACTCTTCCCCCCCTTCAGACAGAGTTTTATCAAGAAAAATATAGTCTAGTCTAGAGTAGGTGAGATGTACCTGGGAATAAAAAGTGTAGTCCCTCCCTCTAGGGTGTCCCATTCTCCACACATCATACAGTCCCATCCCTTCTACAAAGTTGGCCAGAGCCTGAGATATTCTACAGTCCGTCTGGGAGGGAAGAGCTGACTTATCAAGCCTGGGTTGCATAGTGGCATTAAAATCCCCCGCCACCAGCACCTTACCTCTGGCGAAGGCCTGGAGTTCCCTTTGGAGCCGCAGGAAAAAATGTTCCTGCCTCTCATTTGGCGCATATACATTGACCAATGTGTACTCCTCCTGCTCCATCTTAACATGCAGAAAAAGAAATCTTCCCTCCCTGTCCCTTCTTGTATGCACAATCTGCACCTGAACATCTTTATGAAACATAATAGCCACCCCTCTTTTTTTAGCCCCGGATATATCCGAAGCACAGACCACCTGTGGGTATTGTTTAGAGGACAATAACCTCTCGTGCTTTTTTAAGAAATGAGTTTCTTGCACAAAAACCACCTGTGGTTGTACCAAACATAGTTCACGCAATAGTCCAAGTCTTTTATAAGGAGAGTTTAGTCCCTTTATATTATAAGTGAAAAACTTATAGCCCACCATTAGCCCTCCTCTGATCTAACCAGCTTATGAAAGAAAGGTGCATATTTTTCCCTAATTCCCCCCCTCTCCCTCCCAATCCCTCCCTCCCCCTCCATATCCACCCACCAGGCAATACCTTCCAGCATTGCATGGGAAGTTAGAAGAAAGCAACTCAAGAGGCAAACACACTACCCTGTCCCTCCCCCACACTTCAAACACATCCCCACCCCTTATGTTAAAGCAAATGTATATCCTATCCCCAACTTTAACCTTCCCACAGAACATTAAACTTCTCTCAATCTCCCCCACTCATTTTTCAAGCCAGCACCTATCTTTGCAATAGATACAGTCATAATCATAGCACCAGAGTCCTCGGTAGGCCTTCAGGTCTGAGTTCTCGGTGTCTTCGTTTTCTGTGGTACTCTCTTCCACTTCTGAAGGCGCGCCTTGGTTGTCGAAGCCAATTCTGTAGGCAACATCTCTGATGTGGTCAGGCCAGCCTCGTACAGGCACTTCCATGCTTCAGCCACTTTCCGCTTCCGACACTGTTGCCCCTTTAATTCAAAACAGATGGCAAATGGGAAAGCCCATCTATAAGCAATTTTTTCTTCAGAACCTCGATCACCGGTCTCATGACGCGCCTCTGTGCTAATGTAAACACAGAAAGATCTTGAAACACAGAGACCCGTGCTTCATTGTATTCCAGGTCTGGAAGCTTACGTGCCTTCTGCCACAGCATTTCTTTAAACACACAGGAGGAGAAACGAACAAGAATGTCTCTGGGTCTGTTTTCCACTCGCTGACCCTGCACTCTATGTGCTCTATCAATAGCTGCTGCAGCAGGGTCCCAGGCCTCCCCCATGATTTTTTCGCACAGGTTCCTCACCAGCACCGGAACATCTTCCATGCCTCCATTTTCAGGAATTCCGCGGAACCGCAAATTGTGCCTTCTGCCTCTGTTCTCGAGGTCATCTAGATTGTATTGAAAGTCCTCTGCTTGCTCCTGCATCTGTGAGACATGCGAGTTCAACACTCCATGTTGCTCTTCCTGATCCTCCATCCTCTCCTCCAGAGTTTCCACTCTACCCGCCAGTTCTTTCAAGTCTAAACTGAGAGCGTCAACATGCTCCAGTATTTCAACCCACGTTGCTTTTATTTCATCGTGGATCGCCTCCAAACACTTCGCCAGATCTGCTGACGAGCTCTTCTTTGAGGCGGACTGGCGCGATGCCGCATGTGAGGCGGCCGAATCGGAGTCAGACATCACGGGAGAAGCGTGGCGCGAAAGGCTCCTCGCGTTTTGTCGCTTTGGTGCACACTCGCTTCCCCGCTGCTACGTCGCCGATATTCTGCTCATGTTAGGCAGCAGAGTGTCTGGATTGTCGCCGAATGGGATTTTCGCTAAAAATAAGCCTCCAGTATCGCTAATTATAATGCGTTAAGGTAGGGAAGTGTGGGAGCTAGAAATCTAGGCAGCCATTTGTCCCCGTGACGTCACTTCCTCTTCCCAGTTCTGGCAGTTTTAACATCAGTTTTTCAGATTATACAATTGCAATCCTAATAAGTTCTCATGTTTGTGCTTTCAGTATGTGTTACTGAAATGTTACTGTAATACTTGGATACCGTTACTATGTATATGTACTACTGGACCTCCCATAAATTAAAACCAGAGGGACTTCAGCCATCCCCCCCCCCCCCCCCCAAAAAAAAAAAAAAAAGAATTTATGAGTCCCTTAGGTGGGGACTTCTCTCATGTGTAGGAAATGGGTCTGATAAGCCAGCTGAACTTTTTCAGAGAATACATCTGGCTCAGACAGAATCCCAGGTGTACTCTGACTCACTCTGGGTCTCTGCCTGTTTTAACCTACTGACACTGATGCCATGCTTTGAGTGAGGGTGCTGCAACACCGAAGAAAATGAAATACATTATAACCAAGTTACAACCTATCCTCTGAGTGAGAAATTACAAACAAAATGGAAATCACAAAGAAAAAAATAAGGAAAAGGCACCAAAGAGCTAAATTAATTGCACAAAGAAACCCCACAATTAGATCAACACCTAACCATCACCAATTTGCACAGCACCATTTCCATCAAGATATTTTAGCAGCCAAGTCTTACAGAAAATATAAAGAACATAAGAATAGCCATACTGGGTCAGACCAATGGTCCATCTAGCCCAGTATCACGTTTCCAAACAGTGGCCAAGCCAGGTCACAAGTATCTGGCAGAAATCCAATTAGCAACATTCCATACTATCAATCCTGTGGCAAGCAGCTGCCTCCCCATTCTGTCTCAATAGCAAACTATGGACTTTTCCTCTAGGAACTTGTCTAAACCTTTTTTAATCCCAGATACCGCTGTTACCACATCCTCTGGCAAAGAGTTTCAGATCTTAACTATTTGTTGAGTGAAAAAATATTTCCTCCTATTTGTTTTAAAAGTATTTCCATGTAACTTCCTCAATTGTCTCCTAATCTTTGTACTTTTGGAAAGAGTAAAAAAAAAAAAAAAATCGATTTACTGCCACTCGTTCTACACCACTCAGGAGTTTGTAGATGTCAATCATATCTCCCCTCATCCGTATCCTTTCCAAGCTGAAGAGCCTTAATCTCTTTAGCCTTTCCTCATATGAGAAGAGTTCCATCCCCTTTATCATTTTGGTCGCTCTTCTTTGAACCTTTTCTAATTCTGCTATATCTTTTTTGAGATGTGGAGATCAGAACTGAACACAATACCCAAGGTGTGGTCGCACCATGGAGCGATACAAAGGCATTATTAGTATTTTCGGTCTTATTCACCATCTCTTTCCTAAAAATTCCTAGCATCCTCTTTTTGGCTGTCACCGCACACTGAGCATAAAATTTCAGCATATTATCTACACCACCAACTAAATAACATCTCTTCAAAAAAAAAAAAAAAAGTAAAATTCTCCACCCAAAGTAACTGATGCATCCTTAAGGTTCTACTGTGTCATCCTACTAATATATGGGAAAAATCCACTCACTGACCCACAAAGAGGCTGTCCCGTAAGGGAGAGACAGGGATAGCAGGCGACATGAATGGGCAGACTGAATAGACCATATGGTCTTTATCTGCCTTCATTTTACTATGTTTCTATGACAGTTAATTATACTTCATGCCAATCTTTTATTAAAAGCTTGCAACCCCACCTTACAAAGCATCTTACAAGAAAAATGAAAAGGGCAGCTCATCTGTTACTTACAAAAAAAAAAAAAAAATAGCAAGGAACTCTGACAGAAATAGAGTTCTATGGGGCTCATTTTCAGAAGAGAAAACATTTGGACAAATTTCTTCTCAAAATGTCTAAATTGGTATTTGAGAGACCTATTTTGTTTATCTTGCTAAGGATGTAAAAAGAATTGAAGCGGTGCAAAGAAAAGCTACGAGGATGGTATGGGATTTGCGTTACAAGACGTATGAGGAGAGACTTGCGGACCTGAACATGTATACCCTGGAGGAAAGGAGGAACAGGGGTGATATGATACAGACGTTCAAATATTTGAAAGGTATTAATCCGCAAACGAACCTTTTCTGGAGATGGAAAGGCGGTAGAACTAGAGGATATGAAATGAGATTGAAGGGGTGCAGACTCAAGAAGAATGTCAGGAAATATTTTTTCATGGAGAGGGTGGTGGATGCTTGGAATGCCCTCCCGCGGGAGGTGGTGGAGATGAAAACGGTAACGGAATTCAAACATGCATGGGATAAACATAAAGGAATCCTGTGCAGAAGGAAGGGATCCTCAGGAGCTTAGCCTAGAATGGGTGGCAGAGCTGGTGGTTGGGAGGCAGGCCTAGTGCTGGGCAGACTTATATGGTCTGTGCCGGGGCTGATGGTTGGGCGGCGGGGATAATGCTGGGCAGACTTATACGGTCTGTGCCAGAGCCGGTGGTGGGAGGCAGGGAGAGTGCTGGGCAGACTTATAAGGTCTGTGCCAGCGCTGGTAGTGGGAGGCGGGACTGGTAGTTGGGAGGCGAGGATAGTGCTGGGCAGACTTATACAGTCTGTGCCAGAGCTGGTGGTGGGAGGCGGGGATAGGGCTGGCCAGACTTACACGGTCTGTGCCCTGAAGAGGATAGTACAAATAAAAAAGTAGCACATATGAATTTATCTTCTTGGGCAGACTGGATGGACCGTGCAGGTCTTTTTCTGCCGTCATCTACTATGTTACTATGTTACTATGCATGTCGCCTGCAGTGTATCCAAATCACAAGGGGACATGTTGGGGGAGAAATTAGGGCAAGCTTAGGGCGTTCCTAACACAAAGATGTGAATACAAATAGTACATACCAGCCTCTGACAGCTTCAGATGTTATAGCCAGTTCTATTAGAGCAGCAAACAGGTCCCTGGAGTATTGTAGTGGTCAGTGCAGTGCACTGTAGAGAAGAGGACCCAGGCTCATCTCTCTACTACTACTATCTCTCTACCTGTCATACTTGTTGTGGAAAGTGTGAGCCTTCCAGAACCGACACAAACCCAACTGTACCCGCATATAGGTGCCCCATAAGGGCTACTGCAGTGCTGTAGTTGGGGGTGGTGGGTTTTGGAGGGCTCAGCAAACAAGGTAAGGGGGGTAATGGTGAGATATGTACCTGGGAGTTTTTATATGAAGTACACAGCAGTGCCCCATTGTTCTCTTGGGATGTCTGTGTTGCCAGTCTACTAAGATTGCTGGCTCCTCCTAGATCCCAATGGTGATTTTGTGCGTTTTACTCTTGGATGTCTTCTCTTTCGAAAATGGACCAAAAAGATAAACAGAGCACAAAACCACCTAGCATGTGGCCAGTTTCAGGGGGAAAAAATGATACACATTCTGCTGTTCTGAAAATAGCTATATTTCCTATTCGGATTTGGGACATTTAGCACAATATGTACAAAGTCCATCTTAAGACGTTACATCGAAAATGCCCCTCTATGTGTCCAAATATATTTCTGCCAAAAAAAAGCTCATGTCTTCATCTGTTACTCCTATCTATGTTTTCTTCCACAATTGTGAAAAATCATAACAGTTGGTAAAGATTTACCTGGCCTTGGAACAGGTTGTGCCACTGGAGTCTGAGTCTTTCTGGCAGACGCTCCTTCCTATTAAAAGAATGATAATTTTAGAGAAGAAAAAAGTTTCTACAGTGATAATCTTCTGCACATATCTCTGATAATAATTCTTTGGCTAGGAAAAATTGCTAATAAAAGCTTTTTCAGGAAATACTATATCTGGAAATCCCATACATTTGATAGCCTTAGTATTATTTTTAATACATTATGGAATAACTTGGGAAGGAGCTCTAGGGATTCTAGTAAAGGTAATGGAACAAATTCCAATTCTGAATCGTGTGTGTGTGTTCAATTTGTAACCTAAGTTCAATTAATGCACACTGAAACCAGAATTTTGCACCCAGGGATAGAGTGATGTGTGAGATTACCAGATGGCAATCCTTAAAATCCTACGCAGATCTGGGTATATCTGGAAAACTTCAATTTTGTTTTATTCCTGTCTTTAAAATCTAGTTTGAGATATAGAATTGTGATCCAAAACTTAAATTAGGATAACTTTTGAAAATTAACCCGGCATACAGAAAGACACTTCATTAATAACAGGTCATATTAGAGTTTCAGTTGTAGCTGACTCACGTACAGTGCTGTATTGAGCAGGGACTGTCCTTCCATGTTAAATTGTACAGCGCTGCGTAACCCTAGTAGCGCTTTAGAAATGTTAAGTAGTAGTAGTACATATAAAATCAACATTAATACAGCCACACATTTGCATTTAGATATAAATTATTTTGTACCTGAAATTATGAAATGTTTAAGCAGAACTTTGCCTACATATCAAATTACAAAACAGTGGGCACAATAAAAATGACACTGCTTGCCCATAACAGGTATTTTCCCCAAAACAGCAGGATACTAGTCTTAAATGACTGACAACACTAAGGAAATCTACTGTAGCAACATTTAATTTTTGAAAGGGTAATTCATAAAATGAGAAAAATCAGTAAAAAAAAATAAAAAATAAAAAAAAAAAGCTGAAAGGCTCAGCCCAAAGGTTAAAATTTAAATCAGGCATGGACATTGTTTAAAAATACCATTTTGGAAGCCCAGAACAGATGTATTCCACGTATTAATAAAGGTTGAAAGAAGAGCAAACGACAGCCAGCACTGTTAAAGGGAGAAGTGAAAGAGGCTATTAGAGCCAAAAGAACATCTTTCAGAACATAGAAAAATGATCCAAATGAAGAAAACAAAATGCAACATATGCACTGGCAAGAGGGTGGTCAAAAGAGAATATGAAGAGAAACTTGCCTCGGAGGCAAAAACTCATAGTAATAACTTTTTCAGGTACATCAGAAGCAGAAAGCCTGTGAGGGAATCTGTGGGACCTTTAGATCATCAAGGAGTAACAGGGGCACTCAGGGAGGACAGGGCCATAGCAGACAGGCTGAATGGTTTGCCTTGGTCTTTACAGAAAATGATATGTGAGATCTACCTGTACCAGAGAGTTTTCAAGGGTGACGATGCAGAAGAACTGAAAGAAATCTCAGTGAACCAGGAAGATGTATTCAGCCAAATGGTATACACTCCAAGGTACTGAAGAACTCAAATATGAAACTGCAGATCTACTGTTAGTGATCTGTAACCTCTAATCATCCCTAGTACCAAAAGATTGGAGGGTAGCCAGTGAAACACCTATTTTTAAAAAGGGATCTGGGGATGATCCAGGAAATTAGACTGATAAGCCTGATGCCAATGCCAGGCAAAATAGTAGAAACTATTACAACGAATAAAATCTTGCCTTACCAATTTGCTTAACTTTTGCATTTGCGAACAGATAACTATGAGCCAGTTGATGTAGTGTATCTAGATTTTTAGAAAGCATTTGACAAAGTCTCTCATGAGAAACTTCTGAGAAAATTTAAAAACCATGGGATAGGAGAAAATATTTTGCTTTGAATTAGGAACTGGTTGATGGATAGAAATCAGAGGGTAGGATTAAATGGTCAATTCTCTCAGTGGAGGAGGGTGAACAGTGGTGTATCTCAGGGATCTGTACTGGGACTGGTACTATTTAACATATTTGTTAATGATCTGGAAATGGGAATGAGTGAGGTGATTAAATTTGCAGACAACAAAACTATTCTAAATTGTTAAAACACATGCAGATTGTGAAAAATTGCAGGAAGACCTTAGGAAGTTGGAAGACTGGGCATCCAAATGGCAGATGAGATTTAATATGGACAAGTGCAAAACATTTACATTGGGAAGAATAATCAAAATCCTAGTTATTTGATGCTATGCGCCACTCTAGGAATCAGCACCAAAAAAAAAAAAAAAAGATTTAGGTGTCATCATAGACAATACGAAATCTTCTGCCAAGTGGCAGCTATCAAAAAAGAAAATAGAATGCTAGGAATTGTAAAATAAAATAAAACAAAGAATATTAGAATGCCTCTATCACTATGGTGTGACCACACCTTTAGTACTGTGTGCAATTCTGGTTGCTGTAGCTTTAAATAAATAAATAAAAAGATATATCAGAATTAGAAAAGGTTCAAAGAAGAGCAACCAAAATGATTAAGGGTATGTGACTTCTCATATGTGGAGAGGCTTAAGAGGTCTACCAAATACTGAGAACAATGTATTAATTGGTAAAGATAAATCAATTTTTGTACTCTTTAGTACAAAAATTAAGGGACACAAGTTACATGGTACTACTTTTAAAACCAACAGAGGAATAAATATTTTCTCACTCAATGAATAATTAACCTCTGGAACTCATTGCCAGAGGATGTGGTATCAGCAGTGAGTAACGGCAGTTAGCGTATCTGGGTTCCTTGAGGAAACGCCCATAGTCTGCTATTGAGACTGACAAGGGAAAAGCCACTGCTTGTCCCTGGGATCAGTAGCATGAATCCTGCTACTATATGGGATTCTGTCAGTCACTTGTGACCTGAATTGGCCACTGTTGGAAGCAGGATACTGGGCTAGATGGACCACTGGTCTGACCCAGGATGGCTGATGTTCTGATCTGATACAGCCTGATATCAGTACGAAGTTCAGAAAGACAGAGCTTTCAAGAAACCTCTTAACACAGAAACAGAGAAAAATGTAGGCAGATAAGCAGTTACAGAGTTTATAGCCCGCTATTACCAAATGCATCCTGCTTTTCCTACATTGGCACTCAGCTGTGGAATGCATTGCCACACCATCTGAAAAGTATTCATGACCATATCAACTTTCGAAGAGCACTAAAAACTTTTTTTTAACAAGACCTACCATAATAATCAACAATAGGAATTCTAACACATCACCAAGTACTCGAAAGATTGATGGTTTTCTGAATTTTTTTTTTTTTGTGGATTATATCCATTATGTTACACTGTTCTATATGTAACTAATTATTTATCTACTCTTGATTAGCGCTTGCCATGATGCATTATTGTAAGCCACATTGAGTCTGCAAATAGGTGGGGAAAATGTGGGATACAAATGCAACAAATAAATAAATAAATATAGTTGAAAGCGGATAACAATAAGAGGAACTAGACCAAACACCAAGGAACATACATTGAATTATCAACAGAATTATACTAATTCACTGTATTCAAAACATGTTTCCTAAAAAGATAAGTTTTAAGCACCTTCTTAAAGCTAATGAAAAAGGTCAAAGCTTTAATCCCATTTGGAAGGTGTGAGCAAAATGTTGCTGCTTCATACATAAAAATTATCTGAAATAATTTCCAGTAGCAGACACCTTTAGGACTAGGAAATATTACAAAATTAGAAATGATGTACAAAATGCATTCTCCCATATACCGGTCTGCATATTAACATCATCATATAATCTGGTATAGCTCTCCATACAATACTTTGAAAGACTACCTAATTTAAACATAATTCATCCCTCAACTGGGAGCCAATGGGTCATTACATAAAATGGAGTAATATGTGAAGAAATGTTTAGTGAGAACACCAAATGCATGGCAGTATTTTGTATAGTTTGCAAACATTTTAAAAGACTCTTAGCTACCCCCAAATATTATAGTATATTACAGTAATCCAGTTTACTCAAAATTAGAGGCAACTACCAATTGAAACCGTTTGCGATTAATATATTTTCTAATTCTTCTTAATTTCTGAATTACCCAAAAACAACTCTGACAAATAATTTATTTGTTCCACCATGGTCATCTGCAACCATTCTGTATTACTTTGTCAACCTGATTTACTATGTAAGCTGCATTGAATCTGCTAATGAGTGGGAAAGTGCGAGGTATAAATGTTACAAATAAATAAATTAGTCAATAATGACCCCCAAAATCTGAATTGATTTTTCTACTGTATATGTTGTATTATTCACTGTGAAGTATGAAATCATCAACATCCTTCCCCAATCAGCAGAAATTTATTTTTTTTCCTTATTAAGCTGCAGCAAATTCTTATCCATCCAAGCACCAATAAAAGACATGTATATTGTGACTTCTGGAAGTTTATACACTAGTTTAGATCTAATTGGAAACAGTATTGTAATGTCATCAGCATATATATAAGCAGTGGTGTGCTGGAGCAGGCTCTCACAGGCTCGCAAGAGCCGGTTGTTAAGTTTTTAAGAATTTTGGGAGCCGGTTGTTAAAGTAGGGCCCTCCATGGCTACTTTAACAACTGGCTCCCAAAATGTGGGCTTGGGCCCCCTGCTGAATTCTCTTTTACTTTGCTGGGGGGGGATGCTGAGCCCTGCCAGCCAAGTAAATAAACTGCTGCTGCTCCCCGCTCCTTGTTTCCAGCTCTGAGCAGCAGGCTGGGACTGCTCCAGCATGTGTGAGAAGTTTCAGCATGCTGCTCAGAGCAAGAAGTTGGGAGTGGTGGCAGTCCATTTATTGGCTGCCAGCAAAGGTATGCCTAGCGTGCCCGCACGAAGGGAGGGAGGAGAGAGAGGCAAGTGTTGCTCTCCCCCCCCCCCCCACCCACCCCTGGCCCTTCCAACTGCAGAGCTGGCTACGTCCGGAGAAAGAGCCTGTTAAAAATTTACCAGCACACCCCTGTATATAAGCTTCCTAACCCAGCTTTTCCGGTGAATATCCTAATGATAGCAGATGATAGCAACATATTAAATAGAAGAGGTGACAGTCGGGAGCCGTGAGGCACCCCACAACTGGGCAACCACCCACCTGAAAGCTCACCCTGATTTTAACTAAGACCTATGAGAAAAAGTCCCTAAACTAAATCAGCACTCTGCCTGATATTCCAATACGGGAAAATTAGGTTCTTAGCTTGGTAATTTTCTTTCCTTTAGTCATAGCAGATGAATCCATTACGAGTGGGTTGTGTCCATCAACCAGCAGGGGGAGATAGAGAGCACTGAAAAACCATAGTGCCTCATGGCCAGCTAGCTCCATCTGCCTCTTCAGTATTTGAAGCTTCCAAAGCAGTGTTACACCGCAAAGCATAACATGAACTTTCCTCACAGCGGATGAACGCCCAGAACAGGAGCAACAATTCCAAGGAGGGACGAACTCAACCTCCTGTAACCGAACAGAAATCCTGAAGACTTTTTCAACTTCTCCCAATGAGGGAACATATCTACAGGAAAAACTGAACATAAAATTAACAGTCACATAATGAACCACTGAGGAAGGGCTCATGGATTCATCTGCTATGACTAAAGGAAAGAAAATTACCAAGGTAAGAACCTAATTTTCCCTTCCTTGTCATCAAGCAGATGAATCCATTACGAGTGGGATGTATCAAAGCAATCCCTAGATAGGGTGGGAACAAGCCACACCACGCGCCAGCACTTGTGCTCCAAAATGCGCGTCTCTCCTGGCAGCCACATCCAGCCTGTAATGTCAGGCAAAAGAGAGCTTAGAAGCCCATGTCGCTGCACTGCTATCTCTTGAAGAGAGAGTGCTCCAGTTTCAGCCCAGGAAGAGGAAATCGCTCTTGTGGAATGTGCCTTAAAGGCTTCAGGCGGAGGCCTGCCAGACAGCAAATATGCTGAAAAAAATAGCTTCTTGAGCCAATGGGCTATAGTGGCCTTAGACGCTGGAGACCCTCTGCGCGGCCCTGACAATAGAACAAAAAGATGGTCAGAGGTCCTGAAAGCATTTAACATGCGCAGATATTGCAACAGAGCCCTTCACACATCCAGAAGGTGCAACTGCCCAAATGATTCTGTAAATTCCTCTTTGGAAAAGGAAGGCAGGAAAATAGGCTGGTTTAGTAGAAACGCTGCAACCACCTTAGGCATGAAGGAAGGCACCATACGTACCATAACTCTGGACTCTGAGAATTGCAGAAATGGGTCTCGACAGGACAGTGCCTGGAGCTCAGACACCCGTCTCGCCGATGTAATGGCCACCAAAAAGACCGTTTTTAAGATCACATCCTTCTCCGAAGCTCACCTAAGCGGCTCGAAGGGTGAATACTGAAGGGTCTTTAAAACTAACCCCAGGTTCCAGGCCGGACAGGGAGCCCACACGGGAGGACGGAGCCGAAGCACCCCTCTGAGAAACCGTGCCACATCAGGCCAAGCAGCCAGAGAGAGGCCAGCGACCTTCCTTCGAAAACATGCTAAGGCTGCCACTTGAACACGCAGGGAATTATAGGCCAAGCCTTTTTGTAAACCATCCTGCGAAAAGTCAAGTATCGGCGAGAGAGAAGCCCGCATGGGTGTGATCGCTTTAGAAGCACACCAAGCCTCAAATTGGCGCCAAATCCTGGCATAAACCATGGAAGTGGAACGCTTGTGGGCCTGTAGGAGAGTGGAAATGACTTTACTGGAATAACTCGTCTCTCAATTGCGCCCTCTCAATAGCCATGCCGTAAGACCAAAGCGGCAGGCATCCTCCATGGTTACCGGTCCCTGTGACAACAGATTCGGTACCAGAGGCAACGGCCAGGGAGCCTTTACTAGCATCCGCCGGAGGTCCGCATACCATGGCCTCCTGGGCCAATCCGGGGCGATGAGAACTACCTCTCCTGATGTAGCCGAATCCGCAGGAGAACTCGCCCTATCAAGGGCCACGGAGGGAACACATACAGGAGGCCCAGAGGCCGGGGTTGAGCCAAGGCATCCAACCCCGCCGAGCGAGGATCTCTCCGTCTGCTGTAAAAGCACGGGACTTTGGCATTTGCGCTTGAGGCCATAAGATCCGCTACTGGCGTCCCCCATTTGGGACAGATCTGCAGAAGTACTTTGTCTGCAAGTTCCCGCTCCACTGGGTCGATTTGATTCCTGCTTAGATAATCGGCTTGCACGTTGCTCTGACCTGCAATGTGAGCTGCTGACAGAAACTGCAGATGTATCTTGGCCCAGTGGCATATCTGAGCGGCCTCTGCGGCCAGTGCTTGACACTGAGTGCCGCATTGTCGATTTATGTAGGCCACTGCTGTCGTGTTGTCCGACAGAACTCTGACAGCCAGGGTCAATTGAAAAGCCAGAAGCGCCTGAAATATCGCTTTCAACTCCAAGCGATTGATGGACCACGCCGACTCCTCTGGTGTCCAGAGACCCTGGGCATGCCTTCCCTGGCAATGTGCACCTCAGCCCTTCAGGCTGGCATCTGTTACCACCAGGGGAGCACTAGCAGCATTCCTCGCCTCAGCATGCTGTCAGAGCCACTACTCCATACTGAGCCAGGCTGCAGGGAGCCATGTTAGTCTGCATTGATAATCCTGAAATATTGGAGACCATCGTTGAAGCAGAGAACATTGCAGAGGTCTCAGGTGCGCTCTCGCCCATAGCACCACTTCTAAGGTGGCCATCATAGACCCCAACAGCTGAACTATGTCCCAAGCTCGCGGGCGAGGCATCCTCAGGAGCAGACAGACCTGGTTCTGAAGCTTGCACTGCCTTTGCTTGGGTAGGTATACATACCCCGAGGCTGTGTCGAACCGGACCCCCAAATATTCTAGAGATTGAGAGGGGGTGAGGTGACTTTTGGCTAAATTGACAACCCAGCCCAGAGATTGCAGTACTGAGACCACTCTGGCTGTAACATGATGACTCTCTTCTGCCGAGTCCGCTCTGATGAGCCAGTCGTTTAGGTACGGGTGAACCCGGATACCCTCTCACCTGAGAAAGGCAGCTACTACCACCATTACCTTTGAAAAGGTTCGGGGAGCTGTGGCGAGGCCAAAAGGCAAAGCCCGAAACTGAAAATGTTTTCTCATCACTGCAAAACGCAGAAAACTCTGGTGCGGGGGCCAAATCGGTATGTGCTTCTTTCAGGTCCAGAGACGTGAGAAACTCTCCTGGCTGTACCGCCGCACAAAGACGGAGTGCAGGGTTTCCCTGTGAAAATGCTGCACTCTCAGAGACTTGACTTCTTTTAAGTCTAGGATTGGCCGAAAAGACCCTCCTTTTCGCGGCACCACAAAGTAAATGGAGTAACGGCCAGAGCAGAGTACGGCGGGAGGCACCGGGCACACCGCCCCTAGGTGAATCAAGCCTTGTAAGGTCTCCTCTACCGCCACCTGTTTGGCTGCAAAACCACATCGGGACTCCACAAACACGTCTCTTATCGGGGCACTGAATTCCATGCTGTAGCCATCTCTGATCATGTCCAAGACCCACTGATCTGAGGAAATCTTGGCCCACTCCTCGTGAAAGAGGGAAAGTCGTCCTCCTATAACTACTACTACTTAACATTTCTAAAGCGCTACTACGGTTATGCAGCGCTGTACAATTTAACGAAGGACAGTCCCTGCTCAAAGAAGCTTACAATCTAATGGACAAAATGTGCAGACAATCAAATTGGGGCAGTCTAGATTTCCTGAATAGATGAATAATGGTTAGGTGCCGAAGGCACCCTTGAAGAGGTGGGCTTTGAGCAAGGATTTGAAGATGGGCAGGGAGGGGGCTTGGCGTATGGGCTCAGGAAGTTTATTCCAAGCATAGGGAGAGGCGAGGCAGAAAGGGCGGAGCCTGGAATTGGCGGTGGTGGAGAAGGGTGCAGAGAGGAGGGATTTGTCCTGTGAGCGGAGGTTTCGGGTAGGAGTGTAAGGGGAGCTAAGGGTAGAGAGGTAATGAAGGGCTGCAGATTGAGTGCATTTGTAGGTTAGTAGGAGAAGCTTGAACTGGATGCAGTACCTGATCGGAAGCCAGTGAAGTGACTTGAGGAGAGGGGTGATATGAGCACATCGATCCAGGCAGAAGATAAGATGTGCAGCAGAGTTCTGAACGGATTGAAGGGGGGATAGATGGCTAAGTGGGAGGCCAGTGAGGAGTAGGTTGTAGTAGTCAAGGCGAGAGGTAATGAGAAAGTGGACGAGAGTTCGGGTGGTGTGCTCAGAGAGGAAAGGGCGAATTTTGCCGATGTTATAGAGAAAGAAGCAACAGGTCTTGGCTATCTGCTGGATATGGGCAGAGAAGGTGAGGGAGGAGTCGAAGATGACTCAGAGGTTGCAGGCAGATGAGACGGGGAGGATGAGGGTGCCATCGACTGAGATAGAAAGTGGAGCCCTGGAACCCAAATGAGGACAGTGCGGGAAGAAGTAAATTATAACAGGGAGCGAGGAGAGGGCCGACGCACCATCACTGAGAGTCGCCCTTGAACTCCAGGCCTTGAGCCAGCTGCTGCGGAACGCTTGTCCGAGTGAAAGGAGTTCCTCTGCTGAAAACGAGCACGAGAAGTGAACCCAGCAGAACGCCCCGTCTGTACCTTCGAGCTTCACGGAAGCGAGGTCTGTAAGAGGAGGGAACCGCCTGACCCTTGGAGGAAGGCCGCAGCCAGTCCTCGTGTAAGCGCTGGGGTGTAGCATCCCCCAGGCCTTTAACAATGTTCTCCAACTCTTCACCAAATAGGAGAAGGCCTCGAAAGGGCAACTTCACCAACCTTTGCTTAGAGGTCACGTCAGCCGCCCAATGCCATAGCCACAACAGGCAGCAAGCCGCCATCGCCACCGCCATCTGTTTAGCCGAAGCTGTGACCAGATCATAAAGGGCGTCAGCCAAGAAAGACAAGGCCGACTCAATCCGCGGTGCCACCTCCGCAAGGGGCTCCGCTCCATCTCCAGGATGTTCCACTGCCTGTTGTAACCAAGCAAGGCAGGCTCGGGCAGCGTAACAGCTGCATGCAGACGCCCGTAAGGATAGGCCTGAAATCTCAAAGGATCGCTTTATAGCTGATTCAAGGCATCGGTCCTGCATGTCCTCAGGCCAACTCCTCCTTCAACTGGGAGGGTAGTTCTCTTTGTCACAGCTGTGACTAGGGCATCCACTTTAGGCACAGCTAAGCGCGCCAAATTCTCCTCAGAGGGTATAATTGCCCCATAGCCCTGGCAACTTTCAAAGGCCCCTCGGGGTCAGCCCGTTGAGCTGAAATAAGCTCTTGGACGGAGTCATGCAAAAGAAAGGCTCGAGCAGGCTTCTTAGTACTTGTCATCTTCGGATTAGCAGAGGAGAGCTCAGCATTCACAGGATCATCAATAGAGAGGGCCTGCAGTGCATTAGAAATCAGCGCTGGCAGCTCATTGCGGTGGAAAATCCTCACCGCGGAAGGATCATCCGGATCCAGTGGCAATCCTGCACCTTCCTCTGGCTCTCCAGACCACGAGGGCCTGCAAGACCCCTCTGACTCCTCACATCCCAACCACAGGGGGGGGGGGGGAATGGGGGTGCACCACTCTCTGAAGGGGAATCCACCCTTCTGCGCTTGTCCTGCGGCCATTTGTCAGGGGGAAAATGCACCTGACAGTAATTTAAGGCCGGGCTCTACTGGAGGGGACACAAGCAGCCAGGCCGATTGAGACCCCTGCGGGAGAGCTCTTTTTAACATAAATGCTTTATGCAGCAGCAAAACAAATTCAGGGGAGAATGGCTCACGCTAGCTTCCCGGTTCCAGCCCGGGGGAAATAGCTCTCATATTAGCCTCCATTCGAGGCTCCCCTCCAGGCTCACGCCCCTCCCCGCCTCAGCGGGGGTCGCGCCATGCTGTTCCAAAATGGCTCCAGCTGCACGGAGTGGAAAGAAACCTCGCTCACCATGCTTGGGCTGGCTCTGATGTCAGAAGAGCACGATTTACAGAGCCCTGCTGCTGTTCTGCGCTTGCCACAACGGGAACAGCACTTTACAACCTCTGCAGCTATTGCCGAAAACGGTGGGAAATTCAAAATCACCCCGAAGCGGGCCCACCCCAAAATGCTCTTACCTCTCCGGATTGAGTCGATAGAGCTCTGATCCGCTGCACAAAACTGAAGGAAAGCCTCTTTTCTTGGATCGCAGCGCTACAGTGCGAAGCAACTTTTTTTTTTTTTTTTTTGACGACGCTGTGAGGAAAGTTAGAGGCAACAGCGCAAGAGGCAACTTTTTCCACTCCGGAGGATCAGTAGTGTGGGAAAAGCAGTGAAAGGGCGAACCTATGTGCCTGCATCCACAGCGTGGGCAAAGACAGGGACAGGGCTTGCCTATGCGTCTACATTCACATCGGGGGCCGGGTAAGGCAGGGAAAGGGCGAACCTATGTGCCTTTAAAGTGGGCACCATCAGCCACAACACCCCTGCTACAACTGGCAACAGCACAGGAGCCACCCCAGGCAGATTTCTGAAGGAGCTTGAACAAGCTGCATCCACCCTGCTGGGGAGATAGAGAATACTGAAGAGGCATATGGAGCTAGCTGGCCATGAGGCACTATGGTTTTTCAGTGCTCTCTATCTGTCCCTGCTGGTTGATGGACACAACCCACTCGTAATGGATTCATCTGCTTGATGACAAGGAATGTCTAATTTCTGCAAGAGAGCATCATGTACTACAAAATCAAATGTGCATGACAATATTATTAAAGCCTGACCACCAGAACTAGTAAAATGTTTGAGTTATGAAAACAAGGTACATAATGTTTCTGTACTATGTAAAGCATGAACACCTGATTAAGAGATGTGTAAAACATTACACTGATAAGAAATCAACTAAAAATTTGGTAACCAAACCTTCCATAATGTTTGAGTTATGAAAACAAGGTACATAATGTTTCTGTACTATGTAAAGCATGAACACCTGATTAAGAGATGTGTAAAACATTACACTGATAAGAAATCAACTAAAAATTTGGTAACCAAACCTTCCATAATCTTGACAAAATATGGAATTGAGGGCACCGGTCTATAGTTTGTAACATTTTTCATTAGAGGAGCGAGAACAATCTTCCCAAATTCAATGGGAAAGTCACCAAGATCAAAAGAATATTCAAGTCAAGACATAAGGCAGCTTCGAAAACTATTTGGTGAAAACTTCATCAAATATGTGGGACACGTCCAAAATAAAATGGGATTTGGAAAATTTACAAATCAGTTTATTAATAATCTCTCTATATAAAACGCACCTCCAACGTTCTATGAGGCCAAGTTTCCCAGCATTCCAAGCAGTTGGTCATGGTGTAGATCAGTTTTACACCACGAGTGCCTGCCCCGCCCTCGCGTCACAACGTGATGACGTAGAGGGCGGAGCACATACACTCGGCTAAAAAAAAACACACCCGCTCCCATACCACACATGATTACGTCACACGCACTGCGAACGCAA
Source organism: Microcaecilia unicolor (assembly GCF_901765095.1). Lineage (NCBI taxonomy): Eukaryota > Metazoa > Chordata > Amphibia > Gymnophiona > Siphonopidae > Microcaecilia > Microcaecilia unicolor. The sequence continues at coordinate 202,052,606 of NC_044036.1, read as the reverse complement.
ACGAAAACCAAGAACGCAAACGAAAACCAAGAAAGAGTGAGGGACCGAGCCAGCCACACTGACTGTCACAGGAAGGGAGAGACACAACCAAAACGTAAGAGGGGAGGGAGGCAGGCAGGCAGCCTGAACGTCGGAGGGAGGGAGGGAGCGAACGAACTAGCCAGCCACAACGTGGCAGAGAGGGAGCCAGCCAGTCACCCTGCTTCATTCATGGCAGTGGGAGGGAGGGAGCCAGCTACAACAACACACTGGGAGGGAGGGAGCCAGCTTGAACAACACACTGGGAGGGAGGGGGACGACCCTAAAAGTCGGAGGGAGGGGGACTCAGGACCCTGAAGCAGGGGAGGGAGAGGGCAGAAAAAAGAAAAGCGGAAAGGACAGGGGAAGGAATACAGGGGGGTGAAGGAAAGAGGGCGGGAGATGGAGGGGGGGCACCTGCCACACACACTCCCTCTAACACACACAGCCTCACTCTATGGCAAACAAACACACACAATCGCACATTCACTCTCTCTCTCACACACGAAGAAAACCTTGCTAGCGCACGTTTCATTGGTCTCAGAAACGGGCCATTTTTACTAGTATCCTATAAAACAACTGGTGGGAAAGAGCATCATGTCATATCTGCTGCATAATTATTAAGTCCTAATCCAGTGTCTAGGCAGTGATCTCTCATTATTGACTGGGTATGAAATTTTGAATGTAATTTCTCAATTTTAGATCTAAAATACAGAGCTAATTATGAAGCTGTGGGTAACATTATCTCTAGATTGGTCGTGATATTTGTATCGGTAAGGTTTCTCACTATCTGAAAAGGTTTGCTAGTATGTAAAATATCCCTATCATGTAACAGAAAGGTCTCTTAGTCTGCTCTATAGCAAGTTTTTCTCCAATTCCCTTCATTAACTGCATTTGGATCTTTATGACACTTTCTTTCCATTTTCATACAATTCTGCTTTAAATGGAGTAATTCAGTTGTAAACCATTTATTCTGGTGTTTTGTTAACCTTCCTAGTTTGCATTGGTGCAATTTGATTTAGTACTTGTTCATTAATTTCATTCCAGGTATTCAACCACAATCTACGATCCACTAAATTTTCTGGAATCTTAGGTATTACAATAGACCAAAATCGCTCTGGTCATATATACAAGTGGACCATGATGGTTTTTTTCTCTGATTTTGAATACTTCCATTGCATTGTGAAACAAAAGATAATGATCTGACCATAAAGTAGGACACTATCTAGGACAGTGATGGCAAACCTTTCAGAGACCGAGTGCCCAAACAGCAACCCAAAATCGAATTATTTATCGCAAAGTGCCGGTACTCATTATGGGCGAGGTCACCACATATGACTCCACCCCTATGATAGCCACACCCCTTACACCAGCCATGGCGCATATAAACAGACATCATTGAAAATATTATACTAGTATAGGAGAAAAAACAACATGATTTTCTTCCATTATAAATCATTTCTGTAAGCTGTTACAGCTCCAGTATACCCAGTGCAAAATAAGACAGCAGATGTAAATTCTCAAATTCGACATATTCCAAACTCTAAAATGAAAATAAAATGATTTTTTCTACCTGTTGTCTGGTGATTTTGTTTTTCTATCCATACTGGTTCTAGTCACTGATTCTGCTGCTCTCTTAACTACGTTTCCAGGGCTTCCTTTCCATTTATTTCTTTACTTTCCTCCTTCCTTATTCATTTCTTGCCCTCCATCTGTGTCCAGCAACCCTCCTCTCCCCTCCAGCCACAAATGTCCAGCCATCCTCCTCTCCCCCCTGCCCTCCCTCCCAGCACCCACCATCAGGCTTCCCTCCCACCCAGCAGCAGGCCTCCCTCCCACCCAGCAGCACACAGACAGCACCAGGCTGGGAGGAACGAGGGAGGGAGGACGGGCGGGCTGATGCTTGTTGGGTTGCAGAGAGGGCGGGAGGGAGGCCGAAGGGAGGGAGAGTGGGTGGACCAGCGATGGCGATGGCGCACGTGCCAAAGGAGAGGGCTCTGCATGCCCTCTCTAGCACACGTGCCATAGGTTCGCCATCACTGATCTAGGATATAAAAACAAGATATCCTTTGTGCTAGAAAAGCAAACCGATCTGATGACCCTTTTCATGGGTTGATCGATTAGGGGAAAATAAACAGAATAGGCTTTCCAAATGATTTTCAAATACATGCATATTCTCCCTATTTTCAAGATGCAAATTTATATCCCCCATCAATAGATTATTCTGAAAACTCAATGAATTCTTAAACACATCATAAAAAAATTCTTGTTCTTGTAACCATTTACCTGGAGGTACATAAAGCTAACAACACCTGCTACAGGTCAGTACCTTAGCATCCTCCAAGGACAAGCAGGGTTATTAATTCTCACAAGTAGAGAATCCCTAGCATTCAGGCCCACCAAAAACAAACACTGGTAAATTGGGCATTGCAACGGCGAGGACATAGCACAAACTAACCTGACACTAAATACAATCTGAATGAGAGTGCAGCCTAGAACAGAATAAAATGGGCCTAGGAGGGTAGAGTTGGATTTTAGACCCCAGATTCTGCAACACTGTCTGTCCAAACCAACTGTCGCGTTGGGTATCCTGCTCAAGGCAGTAGTACAGTGTGATATGTGAGGACGGAAGATCACATCCCAGCCTTGTAGATTTCTTCAACTGAGGCTGACTGCATGTGGGCTGACGCAGTCATGGCTGTGACACTATGAACCATGACATGACCCTCCAAAGCCAGCCCAGCCTGGGCATAAGTGAAGGAAATGCAATCTGACAACCACATTGAAATGGTGCATTTCCCAATGGTGACCCCCATCCTGTTGGGATCAGAAGAAACAAAGCTGGGCGGACTGTCTGTGGGGCCTTGTCCACTCCATGTAGTAGGCCAATGCTCTCTTGCAATCCAAGGTGTGCAAGCTGCTTTGGCCAGGATGGGCATGAGGGTGGGGAAAGAATCAACTGGTTCAGATGGAACTCACTTTGGAAGGAACCTAGGGTGAGTGCGAAGGACTATATTAATTTGCATTGTGTCTTATTTCAGCTGCAAAAACCCGATGGAACGGTACAGTTTAGGGGATGAAGAACTTTTGTGCACGAAAAAGGTGAAGGACTTGGGTGTGATTATACATGATTATCTTAATGTGGCCAAACAGGCAGAAAAGATAACGGTGAAAACTAGAAGGATGCTTCGGTGGTATTTCATGGAAATATAAACCAAACAATAAAACACAGACATAAAAGTTCTAGCTTAATGCAACCAGTAAAATGTAGGATGGCTTACTAGCTGGTGTAAAACTACAAACTACACCAATGCTGATTACTGCTAAAAAGTAGTAAAATGCCACTAGATTAGTATCTCTTGGAGAAAATGTGCATTTAAGAATAGTGGCAATACCACTCTAAGCTTCCGTGGTGTTCCCATGGAACTGTAAGCTGCACCTGCTCCAGTCTCTCACCTACCAAGTACCAAGTTCTTTGAGTGCTGTCTCCTCCCCCTTGTTTTAACAGCATACATGCAGAAAATCTTAAGGAGGTGGTAGAGACACAAATGGTGACAAATTCAAAAAGGCATGGGACAAACACAAAGGATCTCTAATTAGAAAATGTATACAGTTGTATACTGATATGCATAAAAACAAATCCTGTTATACGGTTGTCATGTAAGACTGTATCGAAGAGCGTGATAGGTTTGAATGAGTGTGTATGTTGTGGGATGTAGATAGCAAATATGCAACAATGTGAAAATTGAAAAAGATTTAGTATTGTGGTATGTGATACATTATTAAAGGAGTATTTTGCATTACAAACGGTTGTTATATTGATATATATATAATTAGAAAATGGAAGTTATAAAAAATGTAAACTTAAATGGCTGAATGTGTGTGGGTGTGTCGAATGATGCTTATATGGCAACTCTGGCTGTGATGAACTAGGGCCGATACCAGGCAGACTTGTATGGTCTGTCTCTCATATATGGCAATCTGGTTTAGGATGGGTTGGAAAGGGTTTAGACAGCAACTTCAGTGGATGGAACATAAGGACAGGGCTGAACGAACTTCTATGGTCTATGTCCCAGAAACGCCAAAAACCAAGCATAATTTAAGTATATATATATCACATTCATTGTTGATTTAACCATAAATTGATAATTAATGTGAACATTGGGCAGACTGGATGGACCATTCAGGTCTTTATCTGTCATCATTATGTTACTATTATCCTCTCTACTCCCAGGCTGATATGCAGACCTCAGCATGAGCGTGACACAGGAATGAGCATCAGATGTTACCTGACCTACTGGTGCGTGCATGTGGCAACCTCTCAGCACACAGTGCCAATGAATCAGAAACAAGTCTTACATGTGTGCACCGGAGTGTTCCAAGTTCCAACTGCCATTCCTTCATCTTCCATAATGCTGTGGCTCGAACCCAGAGAGAGACCGAGAGAGCCGACTGGAATTATTTTTATGTACCATTAAGTTCTTGCAGGGACGGGTAAGGACAGGTTAAAATTCTTGCAGGGATGGGTAAGATTCCAGTGAGGACAGATAAGATTCCAGCATGGACGGGCAGGGATGGGTAAGATTTCTGTCCCTGTGCAACTGTCTAGTCAAGAATAGGCTGAAATGCACCCTCCCTCTTTGGGAACCAGAAAATAAATGGAGTACCAAAACTGCACTCTTCAAGGGATAGGAACCACTGTTCAAAGAGACAGAAACCTCCGCAGTGTGTCCTTGACCGCCCTTGACTTCCACTGGGAACACAGAGACTCTAGGTAAAGATCTGCGAGTGGATGCTCCAATTCCAGCACATAATCTTCTCTTTTTTTTTTTTGATTGAATCTTCAAAATATAGTCATAATATGCAAAGAAAATGTGCTTTATATAGGTAATTACAAAATAATCAATATTCCATCATCATAGGTGCTGTAAACCATATTATAGAAGCCCAAATGACATTAAATTTACAAAAGGGAAAATAATTTGAACAAAAAAATAACAATCCAACCATACAATAAGATTATAAACCTAATAATTTGAACAAAAAAAAAGAACTCAATCCAAGCATACAATAAGATTATAAACCTAATAATTTGAACAAAAAAAAGAACTCAATCCAAGCATACAATAAGATTATTCTAAACCTATACTAGGTGTACTCTGAGAACAAGGGCATAACCTTCTCAAATGACTGAGGACCCACTCATCTGAGGTAATTTTGGTCCACCTTCTGGTAAAATTCTGCAAGGTGGATGCCTAATGCTACCAGAGGGTGGACCACAACACCTTCATTGCGAGCCTCAGTCCTGACTGGAGGAAAGGGAAAAGTGACCCAACCTCCTCTATGACTCCCATGAAAGGTCTGAGTTCTCTGAAAGAAGTGACCACGTTGACCTCCCATAAATCCTCCCTGGTCAGTAACAGCAAGCCTCCCTAAATCTGCCCCGAACCCTCTCCCCAACCCCTTGGGCTTGTTATCCAGCAAGCAGAAAATATTAGCTTCTCCAAAAAAGTTTCACCAACTTATCCAGCATGGAGCTAGAGGGAAAGAGAGAAAAGATTAGAATTCGAGGCTATGCCCGCTGCCCAACCGCAGAGCCAGAGAACCCTTCAAACAGAAACCACTAGGAGCATATTCTTCACCAAAGCCCTCAAAAGATCATAGCGGGAATCTGATAAAGGCACCCATCTCAATCTTCGGCACCTCCCTGTCAATCACAGCCTGAGAGGATGTAGGAGCATTGAGGACCCTCTCAGCCCACTGAAAACAAGCTCTAGTCACCAGACCCCCCAACACACAGGCACCTGCAACACCAGAGCAGAGGGGTCAAAACTACACTTTAACAGGATCTCCATCCATCTTGCAGTCCTGAGGATCCTTGAGAACAGCACCCCTGTCTACCAGAATAGTGGTCTTCTTTGTAACCACCATAAGGAAAGCGACCATCTTAGGACGCCTCAATGGTTTCTAACATGCCATAAGAATAGGGTAAAGCTTAGGAATGGACCTGGCTACCCTGAAGGGGGTATGTGGAGAACTCCACTCTGCCTGGGCCATGTCCTACAGGTTCTGATTTATCAGAAAAGATTTAAGATATCTTCCAATGCCCTTCACCAAAGGATGTCTTCCAATGCCCTTCACCAAGTTCTAGCTTAATGCAACCAGTAAAGCATATAGGATGGCTTACCCAGTAAAACATATAGGATGGCCCATATGAAGTTGGTGGAAATACAACTCCTATTAACGGGCTCCCATCACTGACTGCGGAAGAACTGGGCAAGGGATTTTCCAACACCAACTGTGACAGGCCTCAGATGCATGTGTCATCAGTAATAGTAGTGGTTCCTGCCAAACTCAATCCCATCACTGTAAAAGGCACCTCACCCAAGTTTGGCATCAAAACTGTTCCAAAGTGGATCCCAACTAGGAAAAACTCCAACTAAAGGCAGACCCTGAGACTTGACCCTCCCTGGTTCTACCAGACCATCCAGATTGAGAACATACTGGCTGGGTAAGAGTTGCACAGGACTATTATACAGTTACAAGCTTAGATGTTCTCAGTCTCCATCTGCAGGTAGGCGTGCATAACCTAAGAATCTGGACCAGCCTGGAGGGCTGCCTAGGAACTTGTAAAATAATATTTCAAGTAATAGCTCTTTCTGGAGAATATTTCAAGTAATAGCTCTTACTGGAGGTCTCTACTATACATCATCTGCTTACAGCCTGTGCATTAGAAAACACTGCTTAGTAATATTCTTGCCAAACTGAATGAAAGGACAGATTCTTTAGAATAAGATATGGTCCTTATTAACTAATACTCTCAACACAATGTTTAGCAACTCCTAAAAAGCAGAGTGAATTAAGACTGAACACAGAAAGTACGACTAATTAAAGAGCAATCTTGTCTTAGTGGTCTATTAAATTTACATGGGAAAGGACTGTAAATGTAATGCTTAGCTTAAAGGTAAGGAAGAGAAACAGAACCACCAATTGTGTTTGCGTAAGGACAAACAATATTCTGAATCTGCCAAATGGCAGCTCTGGTATGACTGATCCTTTTCTCTCCTATTCAGTATTGTTTAGCATGGAACTGAAAGGCACAATGGGTACATTATGCTGCAAGCTACCACTATGCTGGGGAACATACAGATGCTTACAACCTGACATCCTGGAAACAAGTTAAACGGGGCATAATGCAGCAGCTTTACAAAATTCAACCCCTAAAAAGTCTATTGTAACACGATCAGGCAGTTTCACAAAATGCCAACATCCAGTCTGAGATTAATACATTAGCACATTGTTTTCCATTCTGAATACTCAAAACCCTTTGCCCTGAAAATGATCATTTTCAGTGACAGAGAAGTATGTGAAGTTTGGCAATTACTGCTGAAAATGAAAATCCACAGTGCCTTGAACACAATTGCAATACTCAAAATTATTTTTGACTGCTCTCGCCTCTGCATACAACCCACACATGCTGCTCTGAAACATGCCCCTTCCCTTCTTCTCTGTAGCACCAGCAAAATCTGTCCCACCACAACTAATCTATTCTATCAAATCCCACTTAGACTGCTGTAATCTGCTGCTCATCTCCTCAATGAACCATCTCCACTACTTTTTTCAAAATTCAGCAACAGTGTCAGTGTCTTTATTAACTACTAGTAAAAAAGGCCCGTTTCTGTAGGCAAGGAAACGGGCCTTAGGCAGGCAATCCCCCCCCCCCCGTGCTACGGCCCCCTCGAACCTGTCGATCCCCCCCCACCCCGGAACGCCGAAAACTGCCGCCACCGTCGTTGTTGTGCTACCTTCCCTTCCCGTAGGTTGTTCAATCATCTTAGAAAGTTTAACTCCGTGCGTCTGACGTCAGACGCACGGAGTTAAACTTTCTAAGATGATTGAACAACCTACGGGAAGGGAAGGGAAGGTAGCACAACGGCAGCGGCAGTTTTCGGCGTTCCGGCGGGGAGGGGGGGATCGACAGGTTCGCGGGAGGGGGTGGGTTTCGAGGGGGCCATAGCGCGGGGGGGGGGGGGGTGACAGCTGATTCCGAGGCAATCCCCTTGCCTTGCAATCAGCTGTGTTGACGTCAGTGACGTCCTGCGTGTCTGCCTCGCAGACCACTTGCAGCCAGGGACCCACGGTCCCAAGCATGGAACGTTGGAGGTGAGAATTATTATATAAGATAACTCTCCTATTCTCAAGTAGCATACATGCACTTATGTGGTGGTTCTCAAACCTGTTCCTGGAGGAACCCTAGCCAGTCAGGTTTTCAGGATATCCAAAATGAATATTTATTAGAGATTTGCATGCAGTGGAGGCAGTGCACGGAAATCTCTCATGAATATTCACTGTGGATATCCTGAAAACCTGACTGGCTGGGGTACCTACCGGACCAGGTTTGGGAACTACTGATATAGTTTTCCACAGCCTACAAGGATACTCACTCTGAAGATTTTCTTTACCTTTCCCATCCACTCACCCCATATTTCCTTGGAACTCTGATCAATAAGCAAGCTGCAAATAACTAATTCTTCTCCGCCCCTTTTTAACCCCTCTCCTACCACCAGCCAACAAAGAATTCAATTAAGCTATTTTGCCATTTAAAAAAAAAAATGAACTAAGGGGCCGATGCACTAAAGTCCCCAGAGCAAGCGATTCCCAAATAAAACCATGCAAATGAGCTGCTCGCAAAAACAGTGAGTAGCTCAGTAGGGGAAAGCCCAGTGCATGCGTACAGCAGCCACTCGCTAAGCGTGGCAGCTATGTGCATGCCCAGAACAGCTGAACAGCCTTCACTGCTACATGGCTTTCATGGACGCCTGTTTTACACGCCAGAAAACAGCCGGCATTGTATGAAAGCCGTGTAACAGATCTATGCCGTGTGACACCCCACCTCCTCCAACAATGACAAACAGTGGGAGGATGGCAGCCAAATTCCTCTGACTGTGAAGGGCATGGGGACCACATTTGCTGTACTCCTTCCCTCTGTCCTGGGCGCAGCAGTGGCGGTGACCAGGGAGCACTAAAGTCAGGATGGAAGGAGAGAGTGCTATTTTCCTGGTCAGCCCTAACACGCAGTGCCAGCCCGGAAACCCCTTACCATAGTACAAGAGGATGGAATCCTGCAGCATGAGCTGCCCAAGTTAATCGGGGAACAACAAGGAAAGACCACTTTTGTTACAAACCCTACTATATCGACAGTTCCAGACTTGTCGAAAAATTTTGCATACTCCAGCAGGCAATCCTTTCTGTGCATCACTGGGAAAAAGTTTATGTATTGCTTGGACAGCTTATTTAAATAGTAATGAGCTGATTTTAATGCATTTGCATTGGCTGGTTGGTAGCTGCTAGGGCAACGGTAAAAGCAATGCTTAACCCCTTTATGAATTACTAAGTTGAAAGTTTCCTCTTTAACCGAGTCACTTCGGCCACATATGGGGAAAGAGCGAATGATACATACCTGTAGCAGGTGTTCTCCGAGGACAGCAGGCTGATTGTTCTCATGACTGGGTTGACGTCCACGGCAGCCCCCACCAACCGGAACAAAAACTTCGCGGGCGGTCCCGCACGCAGGGCACGCCCACCGCGCATGCGCGGCCGTCTTCCCGCCCGTGTGCGACCGTTCCCGCTCAGTTGAATGACAAGCAAAGGAATGAGGAAAAAAACACAACTCCAAAGGGGAGGAGGGAGGGTAGGTGAGAACAATCAGCCTGCTGTCCTCGGAGAACACCTGCTACAGGTATGTATCATTCGCTTTCTCCGAGGACAAGCAGGCTGCTTGTTCTCACGACTGGGGTATCCCTAGCTCTCAGGCTCACTCAAAACAAGAACCCAGGTCAATTGAACCTCGCAACGGCGAGGGTATAACAGAAATTGACCTACGAAGAACAACTAACTGAGAGTGCAGCCTGACCAGAATAAATTCGGGTCCTAGAGGGTGGAGTTGGATTTAAACCCCAAACAGATTCTGCAGCACCGACTGCCCGAACCGACTGTCGCGTCGCGTCGGGTATCCTGCTGTAGGCAGTAATGAGATGTGAATGTGTGGACAGATGACCACGTCGCAGCTTTGCAGATCTTTTCAATAGTGGCTGACTTCAAGTGGGCCACCGACGCTGCCATGGCTCTAACACTGTGAGCCGTGACATGACCCTCAAGAGTCAGCCCAGCCTGGGCGTAAGTGAAGGAAATGCAATCTGCTAGCCAATTGGAGATGGTGCGTTTCCCAACAGTGACCCCTTTCCTATTGGGGTCGAAAGAAATAAACAATTGGGCGGACTGTCTGTGGGGCTGTGTCCGCTCCAGATAGAAGGCCAAAGCTCGCTTGCAGTCCAATGTGTTCAACTGACGCTCAGCAGGGCGGGTATGCGGTCTGGGAAAGAATGCTGGCAAGACAATTGACTGGTTAAGATGGAACTCCGACACCACCTTTGGCAGAAACTTAGGGTGAGTGCGGAGCACTACTCTGTTATGATGAAATTTAGTATACGGAGCATGAGCTACCAGGGCTTGAAGCTCACTGACTCTACGAGCTGAAGTAACTGCCACCAAGAAAATAACCTTCCAGGTCAAGTACTTCAGATGGCATGAATTCAGTGGCTCAAAAGGAGGTTTCATCAGCTGGGTGAGGACGACGTTGAGATCCCATGACACTGCAGGAGGCTTGACAGGGGGCTTTGACAAAAGCAAGCCTCTCATGAATCGAACGACTAAAGGCTCTCCAGAGATGGCTTTACCCTCTACATGATGATGGTAAGCACTAATCGCACTAAGGTGATTCCTTACTGAGTTGGTCTCGAGGCCAGACTCTGATAAGTGCAGAAGGTATTCAAGCAGGTTCTGTGCAGACAAGAATGAGGTTCTAGGGCCTTGCTCTCACACCAAACGACAAACCTCCTCCACTTGAAAAAGTAACTTTTTAGTGGAATCCTTTCTAGAGGCAAGCAAGATACGGGAGACACCCTCAGACAGACCCAACGAAGCGAAGTCTACAACCTCAACATCCAGGCCGTGAGAGCCAGAGACTGAAGGTTGGGGTGCAGAAGCGCTCCGTCGTTCTGCAAAATGAGAGTCGGAAAACACTCCAATCTCCACGGTTCTTCGGAGGACAACTCCAGAAGTAGAGGGAACCAGATCTAACGGAGCCAAAAGGGCGCTATCAGAATCATGGTGCCGTGGTCTTGCTTGAGCTTCAGTAAGGTCTTCCCCACCAAAGGTATGGGAGGATAAGCATACAGGAGGCCGGTCCCCCAATGGAGGAGAAAGGCATCCGACGCTAGTCTGCCGTGTGCCTGTAGTCTGGAACAGAACAGAGGCAGCTTGTGGTTGGTCTGAGAGGCGAAAAAGGTCCACCGAGGGGGTGCCCCACTCTCGGAAGATCTTGCGTACCACTCTGGAATGGAGCTACCACTCGTGCGGTTGCATGACTCTGCTCAGTCTGTCGGCCAGACTGTTGTTTACACCTGCCAGGTATGTGACTTGAAGAAGCATGCCGAACTGGCAGGCCCAACGCCACATCCCGACGGCTTCCTGACACAGGGGGCGAGATCCGGTGCCCCCCTGCTTGTTGATGTAATACATTGCAACCTGATTTTCTGTCCGAATTTGGATAATTTGATAGGACAGCCGATCTCTGAAGGCCTTCAGTGCGTTCCAGACCGCTTGGAGCTCCAGGAGGTTGATCTCAAGATCTTGTTCCTGGAGGGACCACTCTTCCTGGGCCAAAAAACAAAGAGACAACCTGAAGTACGCTGTCTCTCCACCACGGACAAGAAAAAAACTGAGCTGGAATGCTCACGCAACAGGCGGGAAGTCGTCCTCCATGCGCAGTGCGGGCGGTTCGTGTGCCAGAAGGCTCTGGCAAAACTTTTTTATTTTTGCTCTGAAAAATTTGCTGTTTCCTGGGCCGCTGTGGATGCCAACCCACATGTGAGAAGCAGTCTGCTTGTCCTCGGAGAATAAATGATTTTAGATTTTTCTTTTGCAAAAGAAATTAGCCAGAAGAAATGTGCATTATATGTTGTTTCAGCTGCTGAATTATTCTCATGTTTGCTGTTTTAATAATGGAAAACTTGAGAAAGGTATTTGCTGGACTATTATTCCAGACATGTTTTGTTACATTATAGAACTCAGGCATGTCTTGTGAATCTAGACTTGAAGAACGAATATGCTCACTCACTTGAGAAGGGTTCTTGTAGATCTGGACAAGTAATGCTCTTGGTTGCTTAAATGATATAACATGCCTCACATTTATGGCCGTCTCAAACAGAATTATTTTGTTACAGTTAAGCTTTAAAAACTCAGTGTTATAAGGCAGAGCTAATCATCTTTCGGGATCTTGTCACACTTATTTGACCATAGCTGCTACTACTACTACTATTTAACATTTCTAAAGCGCTACCAGGGTTGCACATCGCTGTACAATTAACAAAGAAGGACAGTCCCCGCTCAAAGGAGCTTACAATCTAAAGGACAAAAAGTGCAGTCAATCAAGATTCAGGCAGTCTAGATTTCCTGGATAGAATTACAATGGTTAGGTGCCGAAAGCGACTTTGAAGAGGTGGGCTTTGAAGATGAGTAGGGATGGGGCTTGGCGTATGGGCTCAGGGAGTTTTATTCCAAGCATAGGGTGAGGCGAGGCAGAAAGGGCGGAGTCTGGAGTTGGCGGTGGTGGAGAAGGGAACTGAGAGGAGGGATTTGTCCTGTGAGCGGAGGTTACGGGTAGGAGCGTAAGGGGAGATGAGGGTAGAGAGGTAGTGAGGGGCTGCAGATTGAGTGCATTTGTAGGTTAGTAGGAGAAGCTTGAACTGTATGCGGTACCTGATCGGAAGCCAGTGAAGTGACTTGAGGAGAGGGGTGATATGAGCATATCGGTCTAGGCGGAAGATAAGACGCGCAGCAGAATTCTGAACGAATTGAAGGGGGGATAGATGGTTAAGTGGGAGGCCAGTGAGGAGTAATTTGTAGTAGTCAAGGCGAGAGGTAATGAGAGAGTGGAGAGATGAGAGTTCGGGTGGTGTGCTCAGAGAGGAAAGGGCGAATTTTGCTGATGTTATAGAGAAAGAAGCGACAGCTGTTATATTTACAGATGTGATCACAGAACGATAAATTTACCAATTCCACCCCCCACCTCCCAACCAAACACTGTTTTCTCGCAAACTATAATACAAAAAGGCGAAGTCAATGTGATCAGCGTTATTTAAAATGTATAGCACATTCTTCAGTTTTAATATGTACTGTAAACATTTCAATATGATGTACTTTCAGCTTATTTCTTCCTGATTTTGAGAATTATCGCAATTCAATTAATTATGGGCAAATACCCCCCACTACGTTTAAAAAGCATATTACAAGTATTTCAATCATTTTTTTTAGCAGAGATAATCCATCTGGATTACACAATATGTATAGTCCAGCCTCAGAAAATGCAGTACCCTGTGTTACAGAAAGCTTAGACTGCCTTAGAGAAGGGATCGCCAACAGGCTACCAGCCAATTGATATTATGCTCGGATTTATATCATACAAGCACCTCAGCTACATAAGATAGGCCAGTGTTACTCAATGCCTTGAAAAAAAAAAAAAAAATCAAGGTATGCACCTTAGATTTAACCATTTCAACTGCTGCCAACCAATAAGAAACTAAGCACAAGAGTGATGCATACCCAGATGTTGGCCAAGTTGCACATATTCCTCCTAATTCTATAAAGTTGCATGTGTAATGTAATAGATTGATTAGATGTCAACTGGATTTAACACCCAATTATTGACACTAATTAGCTGTTAGGCAACTCTATGAGAGGCTTGGATCCAGGAGGGGCATGGGTGGCTTGGGGTGTGTCAGGTTATAAAATACTAGTATTTAGGTGCCTAACTATCTACAGTTAGCTGGCGTAAACACTTGCTTGTAAATGTAAACTTACACTAGTTTTTTTATAAATAGTAGTTGTGCACACATCATCCTGGCGCTTAACTTTAGGTGATCTATTAAGAATTACCCAGACTGTGAAGTCTATGAGCAGGGCCAGTGTTAGGGGGTGGCAAACAGGACAATTGCCTTGGGCACACAGGACCTGAAACCTGCCTCAGGCTTATTAAAGAAGCAAAGCCTGTAGGTGGGTTTTTTGGAACCCCTCCACAGTTTCTGCCCTGGGCCCCTGAATGTCTCAGCACTAGCCTGTCCTATAAGGCTCGTGTGCATAGAGCAGACTGCATTGCAATAATCTACACTACACCATGTGTAGTGTAAGTCCTAAATCAAACAAATTTAATATTCTCTCCTTACTCAACAAAGTTTATTTTAAAAAAAATTATAATACATACTTAGTAGCTGATCATAAATATGTGCTTGTCCAAGAAATCAGCAGACATCTACAGTTGTAAGCAGAGAATATGTCACAATAGATGAATGTTTTTTCTGTCTCACTTACATTAAGAGCCAGAGTTAACAGAAGCCATCCATTCACCATCAGACAGTTGTCCAAAGTAACAAATGACATCAACAGAAATTAAGAAAAACTATATAACTTTACACCGCAAACCAGCCAATGGCTGCAAATAAACAGCAGACGCATGTGGTACTCCATATTTCAGTGGATTCAGTGTGGATTTGTCACTGTTAGACATAGCTGAATATGGTTAGCTAAGAGATCAAAACCGTTCTAACGCTTGCCCACCCAATCCCAGCAACCATAGATGCAAAAGCAAGATGAAGCAGTGCATTAAATCAAATGCTACCACAATGTCAAATGAAATAGCAGCCCTAAAATACAAATTCTGCTTGTGGCATGTTCCTGACATCTAAGGGGGGAGCGAGAAGGTAGAGATCAAACCAGCAACCTTCAAGTTTTCCTGAAGCAATAAACTGTGAACCTTTGAAGAATTTTCTCCTGTTGTTTTGGGAAACTTCTCTCCTGTGTCTTTTCTGGTTTTCTTGCTTTCAAGGCTTAAAATAAATTCATGAACTCTGACCCCTTCTGAACCTCAATACCCCTGCATGGGTGAGGGCTTCAGGATTTGGTGCAAATTTGCAGCCTTTTCTCTTCTGCACTCCCTCTAGAAGTGGCAGCCATTTCTCTCTCTCTCTTGTCCACCCTCAATCAATCAAGAATGGCAATTGGGTGAGGGGTCTCACTAATGAGGTGTTGAGAAGGCTATGATCTCGTAGGCTGATGTGTAAAACCTAATGCCGGCCTTAGAGAGGTAATTAGTGCTGGAATAGTGCCGGTATTAATGTGCACCAAAGGCTCTAGCGCAGGAAACGTGTGCGCCAAATATTTGCACAAATTTCATTTAAATGTAGGCAAATGGATGTAAATGAGGTAAATCAGCTATTCTCCCCAATGGTCAGAGTAATAGCACACAAAAATCCTGCACTAATGCCAGAAACCTACTGCCAGCTCCAAGGTCACATTGAGGGGTTAGAAGAGAGGATCTCTCATGATTTTCCTTTTAAAATCTGCAGGGTTTGATTTTGTTTGAAAAGGAAAGAAAGCACGTGCAAGCCTCTCAGCGCCAGTAATGAGGAATAAACGTGTGCGAGTCTGAGCAAAACCAAAACTGGAAGCACATATTGGCGCCAGATGCCTAGCTCGGTGGGGTGCAAGGGGAGCAGCTGCCCCCCCCCCCCCAAACAGATTTTCAATAAAATGGTGCCTATGCAGATCACCCTTCAGCTTCTCACTGACATCTACTTTACCAAAGTTCTGCTCCCCCCCCCCCCCCCCCCCCCCCCCCGACAACAAAACCTGGCTACGCTGGCACCTGTTTTCTGTGCTTGAATGTAAGCTTTTCAAATGAAAAACTTTTCTGAATAGTTTATATTTAAGGAGTAGAAGAATGGCACTGATGTGTCTGTATTTCAGGGCTTAAATGGGCATGTGCAGAAGAGCTTGATCACAAAACTCTTGTGCATGTGCGCCAGACACATTCCTCCCCCCAAGCACAGTTCACATATAATTTGCATGCTGTTAACGTTGAGCATTGGGGAGTTATTTTTGTGTGCTGGTTCCACAGTATTTCCCAGGATTGTTTCCTATAGTGCTGGAGTTCCGAGCATCGATCCATCAGTGCCACTAACTCACATCTGCTGATGCCTCACCAAAAGGAGCATACAGAGCTGGAAATGTTTGTGTGTGACATGGCCCCTGGTGCTTCCGCCCTGGGATCTTGCCAGGTATTTGTGACCTGGATTAGCCACTGTTGGAAACAGGATGCTGGGCTCGATGGACCTTTGGTCTTTCCCAGTATGGCAATACTTATGTACTTCCCACTATGTTGTGGCCAAGCAAGGGAGACAATGGACAGGAGCAATTTTGGAGCCATTTGCCCTGTGCAGCCGCACCACCTGCATATATCTCACTACAGCCCTGCTCATCAGTTTTTCTTTCATCGATCTCATTGGCAGTTGGCCCCTGTGGCACTGCCTGCAGCTTTAAGGTCAGACTGTTCTAGGTACTAGCACTGCTCAGGATGGGAGCTGCGTAGGATCAGTGACGATTAGCACAGATCCACATTCATCCTGGTGATGCCCCAGTGCAACTACACCACTATCTTTGTCCCTGGTGGTGTTCTTGGCTGGGGCCATGCAACAGAATCCTCTGTTGCTGGCCATCAGATGCTGCCATTAAACAATAACTGGCTCCCGCCTCCAGGGGCTATAAACGTAGTCTTCCCTACATCCCTAGTCCTGGCTGGCCAAGAGAGCAGGAATGGAGTTGTAACTGTACACAGCACTACCACTGAGCCACCAGACCATCTTATACTTCGATAAATTGCTAAAATGAAAAATGTGCACCCTTTTTCAGAGTTGTGATGGAGATCTGCTCTTCAGCCATCTGTGCTATATTCAGGCTTGTATATATCAACATGATGCCTGCATGGGGCTCAGGTTGAACAGGAGTTTAATCTTCCTGCTTTAACAATAGCCTTTGCATTATTACATCCCCAATAGATATGGGTGGGTCGCAGGGTGGCAACTCTGCATGCTGTACAGATCAGCCCTCACTGAAAGCTTAAAAAATGTGTCTTCCACTCAAGGTTTGGTCCCTGTGGTTGGACCTTAGCACAAATCTCTTCTGTGCTCCTTGTTTCTTCCTTTTACACACAGGGTTCTAATCAGAAGCAGCACAGCTCTCTCTCTCTTATGCATGGATTAAGCTTAAAAAATTCTGATCCTAGACAGTGAAAACATGGTTAGTGCTCAGAATTTAAAAAAAAAAAAAAAAGTGTAGACTGGGTGCTACATATGCCCCTCCCTCCCAAAAAAAAAAAAACAAAAAAACATGCAACTTAACCAGACTTTTAGTAAATATATTAAAGGTTTCTGATGCAAATTCAGCGTTTGTGTCCGGAATCCGGTACTGCTGCCCTGCCACCAGCTAAGTTTTTAAGAAGAAAAGCTGTTAAGAGGAGGCTGCTGTCAGATCACCTTGACTCCTGTCTTTACAGGGCCTAAATAAAGATTAGAATCAGAGAACAGGTAACATCTACAGTATTAGTTTTTTTTCTGTTATTCATCAGCCAGCAGTCGCTCCACAGGTAATTCATCCTCCTCTGAAATGATCTATGACGGTGAAACTAGGAGTGGTTGAGGGCAAAGGGCTGAGCTCTTCACTAAGGTAATTAAGTAAACTACTGACAGGTTGAAGACAGAGGAGCGCCCTTGTTCCCAGAATGCTGGCAAAGCTCATGGAGCTCTGCAGGGACTACTGGTGCTGGTTCATCTATTTCCAGGTGGGATTTTAGTTTTTCTTTATGTGACTTGCCTGCTTTTTTTTTTTTTTTTTTTAACCTGAGGAGGAAAGCCAAAAGGTTAAAGGAGCATTCTTCCTGTTCCTGGGGGATTTTGCTGTTAATCTGTAAGAAGCCAGAACTCAGCTCATCTTTCCTGCACTGTGCAACATTTGCTTATGCCCACTGGGAAAACTGATTCAAAGTTCTTGAGACCTAGTATTTGCTACAGTCCTTCCTGGGAACTCTGTTCACTAGGCAAATCTCTTATCTGCACCCTTCTCTCCTCCAGTGCTAACTCCGGACTCTGTTCCTTTTATATTGTTGCATCAGATGCCTGGAGTAGACTTCTTGAGCCTGTATGTCAAGCTCCATCTCTGACCGTTTTCAAATCTAGGGTAAAAGCCCACGTTTTTGATTTTGCTTTTAACTCCTAAGTGCTGGTAAATTTTTAACAACAGGCTCTGTCTCCGGATGTAGCCAGCTCTGCAGTTGGAAGGGCCAAGGGTGGCCCGGGGGGGGGGGGGGGGGGGGGAGCAACACTTGCCTCTCTCTTCTC
Source organism: Microcaecilia unicolor (assembly GCF_901765095.1). Classification (NCBI taxonomy): domain Eukaryota; kingdom Metazoa; phylum Chordata; class Amphibia; order Gymnophiona; family Siphonopidae; genus Microcaecilia; species Microcaecilia unicolor. Next base: position 202,034,301 of record NC_044036.1, on the reverse strand, counting down.
CCTCCCTTCGTGGCATACCTTTGCTGGCAGGACTGCCACCACTCCCAACTTCTTGCTCTGAGCAGCATGCTGAAACTTCTCACACATGCTGGAGGGGTCCCTGCTTGCTGCTCAGAGCTGGAAACAAGGAGCGGGGAACAGCAGCAGTCTATTTACTTGGCTGGCAGGGTTCAGCATCCCCACCAGCAAAGTAAAAGAGAATTCAGCAGGGGGCCCAAGCCCACATTTTGGGAGCCAGTTGTTAAAGTAGCCATAGAGGGCCCTACTTTAACAACCGGCTCCCAAAATTCTTAAAAACTTAACAACTGGAGTGGAACAGGTGGATGTGAAGCATCTGTTCACGCTTTCCAAAATACTAGGACTAGGGGGCATGCGATGAAACTACAGTGTAGTAAATTTAAAACAAATCGGAGAAATTTTTCTTCAGCCAACGTATAATTAAACTCTGGAATTCGTTGCCAGAGAAAGTGGTGAAGGCGGTTAGCTTAGCAGAGTTTAAAAAGGGGTTGGACAGTTTCCTAAAGGACAAGTCCATAAACCACTACTAAATGGACGGGAAAAATCCACAATTCCAGGAATAACATGTATAGAATGTTTGTACGTTTGGGAAGCTTGCCAGGTGCCCTTGGCCTGGATTGGTTGCTGTCGTGGACAGGATGCTGGGCTCGATGGACCCTTGGTCTTTTCCCAGTATGGCAGAGCAGGTGGGGGGAAGAGGGGTTGGTGGTTGGGAGGCTAGGATAGGGGAGGGCAGACTTATACGGTCTGTACCAGAGCCGGTGAGGGGAGACGGGACTGGTGGTTGGGAGGCAGGAAATACTGCTGGGCAGACTTATACGGTCTGTGCCCTGAAAAAGACAGGTACAAATTCAAGATATGAGTTTATCTTTGGCAGACTAGATGGACCATGCAGGTCTTTTTCTGCCGTCATCTACGTTACTATGTTACTATGTAACTCCTAACCCTTACTTACTTCTTCAGCACCCATTTTTATCATTCCCACCTTAGTAATTCCCTTATCCCTTAATTGTCCTGTCTGTCTGTCCTAGTTAGATTGTAAGCTCTTTCGAGCAGGGACTGTCTCTTCGTGTCCAATGTACAGCGCTGCGTACGCCTAGTAGCGCTATAGAAATAAGAAGTAGAAGTACTACATTCAGTTGAATGCCTCACTAGGAGAGATGTGGATGGAGATGTTAGAGAACTGGACATTACATCTAAAAGCTGAAATCAACTGGCTGGAAATTTGCTGAAGTTTTGAACTCTTCCAAGGCCTAGATTTGGTTCCCTAGAGTTGGACAGTTTTCTATGCTCTGATGAACATGGTAGAGAGAGTCAGCATGCAATCTTGGAGCATTATCAAAAATCTCCTCTGCTGCCCCAGATTTGGAAAATACAAGCTCATTTCTATTAGCTCAGACAAACGTTACTTGTGCTATTTATTTAGTTTATTTCTTGATATACTGCCCTTCAAGACATACAGCACAGTAGAGCAGTTAATTTTGTTTTTCAAAAAAGAAACTAAATACAATAACCACAACAAAGCAAAACATAGTAACATAGCAAATGATGGCAGATAAAGACCTGAATGGTCCATCTAGTCTGCCCAACAAGATAAACTCATTTTACATGGTATGTGATACTTTATATGTATACCCGAGTTTGATTTGTCCTTGCCTTTTCTCAGGGCACATACCGTAAAAGTCTGCCCAGCACTGTTCTTGAACATTCCATATCTATTCAGTTATGATCAGGGCATAGACCGTAGAAGTCTGCCCATCATCGGTTTTGCTTCCCAATTTCCGGCGTTGCCACCCAATCTCCACTAAAATTCTGTAGATCCATTCCTTCTAAACAAGATTCCTTTGTGTTTATCCCACGCATGTTTGAATTTCATTACCATTTTCATCTCAATCACCTCCCGCGGGAGGGCATTGCACGTATCTACCACCCTTTCTGTGAAAAAATATTTCCTGACATTACTCCTGAGTCTGCCCCCCTTCGACCTCAATTCATGTCCTCTGGTTCTACCACCTTCCTGTCTCCGGAAAAGGTTTGTTTGCAGATTAATACCTTTCAAATATTTGAACATCTGTATCGTGTCATCCGTTTCTCCTTTCCTCCAAGGTATACATGTTCAGGTCGGCAAGTCTCTCCTCATATGGTTTGCAATGCAAAGCCCATACCATTTTTGTAGTTTTTGTTTGAATCGTATCTAGACTTTTTACATTTCTAGCAAAAGAAGAGAACAGAGCGAGTATGGGAGTTGGGGGATTTCAACAGTCGACCAGTCCAAAAAGTCCAGCAATCTAGAGTTAGCCATATGCCAAAGTAAACAGATATGTCTTCAGTTTTGGATAAATTTGCTAAATGTCTTGGTTTTCTAATGACTTTCATAGCGTCCAGTTCACCTTTTTTGACATGCGCAGTTTTTCCTTAAATTAGTCACCCTTATTTTCTATCTAACTCCTGTTACTCTGTCTTATGCCTATACGTTCCACCTCTGCTTACATCGTATGCTGAATATTACATTTTAATGTATATTGTGTTGACTTTGTAAGTAGCATATGATGCCATATGTACTGGTATTTGAATATTTTACTGTTTCTCTGTGTCCTAATTAAACTTTCCGTATATCACCTTGGGTGAATTTCCCCCAAGAGGTGGCTAAATAAATCCAAATAAAATAACTAAAATACAACAGCTTCAGAAAAGAAAAATGCAACCATGGAACCTAAGATCATACCTCATTGTAAGAAAAGATAAAGCTGTTACTTACCTATAGCAGGTGTTTTCAGTGGACAGCAGGCACATATTCTAGCATGGAGTTGATGTCATCCATGGAGCCCAGTGTGGACACTACTAAGTGCACTGTCACTTTAAATCTTTGAGGCACTGTCCCTATCATGCATGCATGGGCACTTTCCTGTCCGATGCTCGAGTGTGGTAAGTACAATACAATACTAAAGCTAAGATGACAACTCCAAAGGGGAGAAGCAGGGATTTGAGAATATATGCTTACTGTCCTCAAAGAGAATCTGCTACAGGTAACTTAGCTTTCTCAGAGGACAAGCAGGTATAATATTCTCACATGTGGGACTCACTAGTTAACTCAACATAAATGAATTCTGCAACTGAGTTGATAGTGAGCCCGGCGGTTTAAAAAAAAAAGGGAGGGGAAGGGCCAGAGGGTTGAGTTGACTCAAGTAGTAAAACAATTCTGCAGGACTGCTTGTCCAAACCGGCTATCCAGCCTACAATTCTGCTTCAGATGATAGTGAGCAGTTACATGGACTGTTGAAGCCATGTGACAGAGTAGGCGGAGCATCTGATGAGCAGATACATGGGCAGTGGTGTGCTGTGCACAACATCTGGCATCTTGGGGCTAAACTTATTCATCCCCAATTATCAGTGACCAGCACGACACAGATTGGCTCGCTGGCCACAGCAAACCCTATGCCAGCTCGGAGTTGGTGTTATGGTTTGCAGACCACTGGGGAGGAATGGTGAGTCCTGTCCAGCAGGTATTTGAATGCTAGCAGGCCCCCCATTTCTCCCAATGCAGCAGCCCCCCGTATGAACCTGGAACAGACCCCCCCCCCCCAGCAACAGGTGGCTGAAGGTCCACCGGACCTCCAGTCCCCCGACCCCCTGCCCGACAGGTTCAGGGGGGGCTGGAGATCCAATGGGTCTCCAACCCCCCTACGCCTCACATTTCCCTGGTAGCCCTGCAGGCCGCGGGTCAATCACCTCATCTGGTGGTCTAGCGGCCCTTCCCCATCCCCTACTTTAAGTTGGAGAAGGGAGGTGGCCTACTTAAGGTAGGGAGTGGGAGGATTGACATGTGGCCCACTGGGCCACCAGGGACATATGAGAGATATTGGGGGGTGTTGGGGGGGGGGACTTCCAGTTCCCGTTTCATCTGGCTCGGGGTGGGGGACAGGTCTGGGCTTTTGACAGCCCAGACCTGTCAAACAAGTGTGGGAGGATTGTGCCTGAGCACAATCCTTCCGCACTTCTACACCATGATCAGAGAGAATTGCATGCTTAAATCTGCATGCAATTATCTTTGATCATAAATGCAGTAAAGCCTCATGCTGTTCCAGTGCTATTTTTAGAGCGCTGCTTGGAACAGCATGGGGCTTTTGATCATCTGCCTATCTGCTTTTAGCGATGTAGTGAAGTAATGTACAAGTAAAAGGGAAAATTAGGTTCTTACCGTGATAATTTTCTTTCCTTTAGTCATAGCAGATGCAGCCATTACAGATGGGTTGTGTCCATCAACCAGCAGAGGGAGATAGAGAGCACACTTGTTTCAGTGCCTCATACCAGCTTGCTCCACTGCCTCTCTTCAGTATTTGAAGCTTCCAAAGCAGTATGGCAAACCGCAATGGGAATAACATAAGCTTTCCTCACAGCGAACAATGGCCCTACAACAAAGGGCATTAACTCAGAATGGAGGGAATGAAACATCCTCCCGGAGGGCATAAACTCATCCTCCACTGAGACATAACTGGAGGGAATAAACTCATCCTCCAAAACATGAAACTGGAGGGAATTAAGTCATCCTCCAATTGAACAAGAATCCTGAAGACTGTTTTCCGACTTTCTCCCAAGGACGGAATCTCCAGGAAACACAAACAGAACCTGAAATAGATTTACAGCAGATAGCATCAGACAGGGAGGGATCATGGCTGCATCTGCTATGACTAAAGGAAAGAAAATTATCACGGTAAGAACCTAATTTTCCCTTCCTTGTCATCAAGCAGATGCAGCCATTACAGATGGGATGAATCAAAGCAATCCCTAGATAGGGTGGGAACAAGCCACACCACGCGCCAGCACTTGCGCTCCCAATTTGTGCGTCTCTCCTGGCAGCCACATCCAGCCTGTAATGTCGGGCAAAAGAGGGCTTAGAAGCCCATGTTGCTGCACTATAAATCTCGAAGAGAGAGTGCTCCAGTTTCAGCCCAAGAAGAGGAAATTCCTCTAGTGGAATGCGCCTTAAAGGCATTAGGCGGAGGCCGGCCGGCAAGCAAATAAGCTGAAAAGATAGATTCTTTAAGCCAGCGGGCAATAGTGGCTTTAGACGCTGGAGACCCTCTGCGAGGACCTGATAGCAAAACAAACAGATGATCAGAGGTCCTGAAAGAGTTAGTAACTCACAGATACTGCAGCAGAGTCCTGCGCACGTCCAACAGGTGCAATTGCCCAAAAGATTCTGGAAACTCCTCCTCGACAAAGGAGGGCAAGAAAATAGGTATGTTTAGGTGAAACGCTGAAACCACCTTAGGCAAGAAGGAAGGCACGGTCCGAACCGTGACCCCGGACTCTGAAAACTGCAGAAAAGGGTCTCTACAGGACAGCGCCTGGAGCTCTGACACCCGTCTCGCCGAAGTAATGGCCACTAACAAGATGGCCTTCAGTGTCAAATCTTTCTCTGAAGCACGCCGAAGCGGTTCAAAGGGAGCACCCTGAAGGGCCTTCAGCACTAGCCCCAGGTTCCAAGCTGGACAAGGTGCACGCACGGGAGCCGAAGCACCCCTCTAAGAAACCGTGCCACATCCGGATGAGCAGCTAAAGACACGCCTTCAACCTTGCCACGCAGGGAGGCCAATGCTGCCACTTGCACCCGCAGGGAATTATAGGCCAAGCCTTTTTGTACACCATCCTGCAAAAAGTCCAGAATCGGCGAGACAGGAGCCCACAGGGGTGTGATCTCTCTGGAAGCACACCAGACTTCAAACTGGCACCAAATCCTGGCATAAGCCACGGAAGTGGAACGCTTGCGGGCTTGCAGGAGAGTGGTAATTACTTTATTGGAATAGCCTCTGCCTCTCAATTGCGCCCTCTCAATCGCCAGGCCATAAGACCAAATCGGCCGGCGTCCTCCATGGTCACCGGACCCTGTGACAACAGGTTGGGAACCAGAGGTAACTGAAGGGGATCCTCTACGAGCATCTGTCGGAGGTTTGCATACCAAGGCCTCCTGGGCCAATCCGGGGCGACGAGAACCACTTCTCCTGGATGCAGCCGAATCCGCAGGAGCACTCGCCCTATCAAGGGCCATGGAGGGAACACATACAGTAGGCCCGGAGGCCAGGGTTGAGCCAAGGCATCCAACCCCGCCGCGCGAGGATCTCTCCGTCTGCTGAAGAAGCATGGGACTTTGGCATTGGAGCTTGTCGCCATTAGATCCATCATGGGCTTGCCCCACTTGGCACATATCTGCAGGAACACTTCGTCTGCAAGTTCCCACTCCGCTGGATCGATCTGATGCCTGCTTAGATAATCGGCTTGCACGTTGCTGTGACCTGCCGACAGCAAACTGTAGATGCAGCTCGGCCCAGTGGTAAATTTGTTCGGCCTGCGCGGCTAGAGCTCTGCACCGAGTGCCGCCTTGTCGATTTATGTAGACCACTGCTGTCGTGTTGTTCAACATCACTCTGACAGCCAATCCTTCCAGGGTCACTTGAAAGGCCAGAAGCGCCTGAAACACCGCTTTCAATAGGCAGTTGATGGACCACTTCGACTCCTCGGGTGTCCATAGACCCTGGGCATGCTTCCCCTTGCAATGTGCGCCCCAGTATTTCAGACTGCCATCTGTCACCACTAGGCACCAATCAAGGAGCGCCAGCAGCATTCCTCGCCACAGCATGCTGTCTGAGAGCCACCACTCCATGCTGAGTCGGGCCGCAGGGAGCCAAGAGAGTCTGCATTGGTAATCCTGAGATACTGGAGACCATCTTTGGAGTAGAGCATACTGTAGAGGTCTCAGGTGTGCTCTCGCCCAGGGCACCAGTTCCATGGTGGCTGTCATCGATCCAAGCAGCTGGACTATGTCCCTAGCTCGCGGGCGGGGCATCCTCAGGAGCAGACGGACCTGATTCTGAAGCTTGCACCGCCTTTGCTCGGGTAGGTACACATACCCCGAGGCTGTGTCGAACCTGGCCCCCAAATATTCTAGAGACTGCAAGGGGGTCAGGTGACTTTTGGCCAAATTGACGACCCAGCCCAGAGATTGAAGTACTGAGACCACTCTGGCTGTTACATGCTGACTCTCTGCAACAGAGTTTGCTTGAATGAGCCAGTCCAGGTACGGGTGAACCCGAATACCATCTCGCCTTAGAAAGGCAGCTACTACCACCATACCCTTCGAAAAGGTGCGGGGAGCTGTGGCGAGGCCAAAAGGCAAGGCCCGGAACTGAAAATGCTTTCCCATCACCGCAAACCTCAGAAACCTCTGGTGCGGGGGCCAAATTGGAATGTGCAAGTAAGCTTCTTTCAGGTCCAGAGACGTGAGAAACTCTCCTGGCTGAACCGCCGCAATGACGGAGCACAGGGTTTCCATGTGAAAATGCCGCACTCTCAGGGACTTGTTTAATTCTTTTAAGTCCAGAATAGGGCGAAAAGACCCTCCTTTTCGCGGCACTACAAAGTAGATGGAGTATCAGCCGCAGCCGTGTTCGGCGGGAGGTACCGGGGACACGGCCCCTATCTGAATCAGACCTTGTAAAGTCTCCTCTACCGCCGCCCGTTTGGCGGCAGAACCGCATCGGGACTCCACAAACACGTCTCTTACAGGGGCGTCGAATTCTATTCTGTAACCGTCTCTGATCAGGTCCAAGACCCACTGATCTGAGGAAATGTTGGCCCACTCCTCGGCTAAGAGGGAAAGACGTCGTCCGATGACAGGACTCGAGGAGAGGGCCGCCCCTGACCTCCAGGCCTTGAGCCAGTGGCTGTGGAACGTTTGTCCGAGCAAAAGGAGTTCCTCTGCTGAAAACGGGCACGAGAAGTGAGCACAGCAGAACGCCCCGTCGGTACCTTGGAGCTTCACGGAAAGCGAGGTCTATAAGAGGAGTGGACCGCCGCACCCTTATAGGAAGGCCGAGGCCTATTCGGGCAAGCGCTGGGGTTTAGCCTCACCCAGGCCCTTCACAATTTTCTCCAACTCCTCACCAAACAGGAGAAGGCCTTGAAAGGGCAACTTCACCAACCTTTGCTTAGAGGCCATGTCCGCCGCCCAATGCCGTAGCCAAAGAAGACGGCGAGCCGCCACTGCTACTTCCTTGTGTTTAGCCGAAGCTCTGACAATATCATAAAGGGCGTCAGCAAGAAAAGACAAGGCCGACTCCATCCGCGGAGCCACATCTGAAAAGGGCTCCGCTCCATTTCCAGGCTGTTCCACTGTCTGTTGCAACCAAGCCAGGCAGGCTCTAGCAGCATAACAACTGCATGCAGACGCCCGAATAGTGAGACCTGCAATTTCAAATGACCGTTTAAGTGCTGATTCCAGTCTACGGTCTTGAATATCCTTCAGGGCAACACCTCCTTCAACAGGGAGGGTAGTTCTCTTTGTCACAGCTGTGACTAGGGCATCCACTTTAGGCATAGCAAAGCGAGCCACATGCTCCTCACTCAGAGGGTATAATTGCCCCATAGCCCTGGAAACTTTCAAAGGTCCCTCGGGGTCAGCCCATTGAGCCGAAATAAGCTCTTGGATGGAGTCATGTAAAGGAAAGGCTCGAGCAGGCTTTTTGGTACTAGCCATCCTAGGATTCACAGAGGAGGCTGTGCCACTGGCAGGGTCCTCAATAGAGAGAGCCTGCAGGGCATCAGAAATAAGCGCTGGCGGCTCATCACGGTGGAAAATCCTCACCGCGGAGGGATCGTCCAGATCCTGAGTCACTTCTGCACCAGACTCTGGCTTCTCAGACCATGAAGGCCTGCCAGAGTCCTCCGAATCCTCGCAGCCCGACCACGGGGGGGGGGGGGGGGGGGGATGGAGGTGCAGCACTCTCTGAAGAGGAATGAGCCCTTCTGCGCTTCATATTCTGCCAATTATCAGGGAATAACGCCTCAGAGGGCATACCCAGGCTACAATCCACCGGGGGGGGGGGGGGGGCATTAGAAGAGGCCCGTGCCGGGCTTTGTGGGAGAGCTATTTTAAGCATGTATGCTTTATGCATTAATAAGACAAAATCAGGGGAGAAAAACTCACCCTGGGCACCCGGATCTCTGCCGGGCTAGTAGCTCCCATATCAGCCTAACGCCGAGGCCTCGCCCCGGGCTTAGGGCTCTCCATCTCAGCGAAGGTCGCGCCATGTGGTAAATTCAAAATGGCGCCCGCTGCCAGCTCAGAGCGCGAAGAATCGTCGCTCACCATGCTCGGGCCAGCTCTAACATCTGTACAGCACGATTTACAGAGCCCCGCTGCTGATCTGCGCTTGCCACACTTGGAACAGCGCTTTACTGACTCCACAGCCATCGCCGAAAACGGTGGTAAAATTCAAAATGGCGGTTCGCACCAAACTCGCCCCGATCGCAGGCCCACCCCAGAGGAGTCAGAAAACACTCTTACCTCACTGGACTGAGTATCACAGCTCCGGTACCAAAGAAAAAGGCAAGGAAAAACCTCTGTTCCAGCGTCTAAGCGCGACGCAACTTTTTTTTTTTTTAAATGTGAGGAAAGCAGAGGTAAATAGAACTCCGGAGGCTCAGGTGAGTGGGAAAGGCAGGGAAAGGGCGAACCTATGTGCCTGCATCCACTGTTGGTGGGGAAGGACAGGGAAAGCTAAGCAATGTGTCCACATCCACAGAGATATGGGTAAGGCAGGGAAAGGGCGAACCTATGTGCCTTTAAAGTGAAGCTGCTATAGCCTCCAACACCCCTGCTAACAACTGGCAAAAGCACAGGAGCAACCTCCAGGCAGATTTTAGATGGAGCTCGAAGAAGCTGCAGCCACTCTGCTAGGGGAGATAGAGAATACTGAAGAGAGGTAGTGGAGCAAGCTGGTATGAGGCACTGAAAAAAGTGTGCTCTCTATCTCCCTCTGCTGGTTGATGGACACAACCCATCTGTAATGGCTGCATCTGCTTGATGACAAGGAAATCAGTATTGCACTTAACACACCTCTGATCAGAAAGATCTATGTAGATGACAGACGCTATCTAGATCAACACTTCCTTGCATCTTGAGTACCCATATATTACAAGGCATATAGAATGACACAACCACAACTCAACGTGCAAAGAGGTTATACAGCTTACCTTATGCTAACAAAGCAACAGTGTAATAAGCTCAATTTTGAAGGTTTAGAGTCGCAGGACACCTGGGAGAGAAATTGCAGAAGGCAACACTGACACCAGTGGTCATTCCTGTGTTGCTATCTCTCGTTCTTTTATGAGAATGACTGATACACTAGCTAAAAGGATCAATTTGGAAAGAGCAGGATCTCGAAGTAGGCACAGTTTAGCAAATATAAAAAAAAGGCCAAATAAGAATGAACGCATTCTTTCTCCATCCAAGAGATATTTATCATACAAAAGCAAATTATGTCGTATTAATACTGGTAGTATGCAGCAGAAATTACTGTTTAAAAGAATACAAAAAAAAAACAATATGATTCTAATAATTCACACATACAAAAAGAAAATCAAACTGGGATTAGATGGCTGTTCTCACTGTCTGATGAAAACGTTTAATTTTCATCTTAAAAGGTGTGCAAAAAAAGCATCTTCAGATATTATGAATCCCTTCCAAGCTTCACAGATTTAACAAAGTAAGGCAGTGGCCCATTAATAGTGCTTTGTACTTCCATATTGAGAGTCTAGGTTCAATTCACTGCCAGGAGTCTGGTCTACAGACCAGTCAAAGACCACCACCATAATCAGTTGAAAAGAGGGGGGGTGGAGAGAGAGATCATTAGGAGTTGCAAATAAAGGGTCATGATGCCAGAAGAGACCACTAACAGACTGAAGCATAAAATGGACAGAGGAATCTACGAGGCACATCCTTCCTCCTCTTCCCCAAAAATAAAACGCTTAAGGTATAAAAACAAGCATTTAATACATATGTGCTGACAACTGCATGACTCCCTCCACTCTGTGCAACAAAAGAGCAAATCTGACATTCCTTATGAAATCTGTTCTGATGGTAGAGTGGTTTCAAATCTAGAACATTTTTACATCATCCAATGTGTGAAACAAAAATCTGCAGAATTAACAGAACAGAGCATGAAGTCTCCAGTTAAGGTACAAACCCACAGAGAATTATATATATATATATATATATATATATATATATATATATATATATATATATATATATAAACCCAATACATGTTAACCATTTAACAAAATAGCCCACTTCAATAACGTGCACCCATTACTTTACCAGCCTCAGCTATATCATCTATCAATTAGAACCAAGCCCAATAAAACCCTGTTGTTGCCTTCCGATTTAGTAGAAATGCATGCAAACAATCACGTGGGATTCAGCCAAGCGGTGACGTTAAATTCTGCTCTGTCAGAAGACAGCATCTGTCAAAGCCCACATTTAAGCTGCTTCCTGCCTGTGCAGCAGCTGAAGAAGCAGGGGCTGCATTTCATAGACCAAAGCCCCCCTTGCCAACAAGAGCGACAAACAGCCTTACAGGAACTGCCTAGCAACAAAGGAAGAGGAGAGGTAAATCCCCTTCTCACAGGCAACACAGCTGGACTGCTACTTCCCATTCCTGGTCAGTGAAATCTCAGTCATGACTATAGAGGAGAGGATACAGCACTGCATTATCCAACAAGGGAAAGACCAGACGTAGAGAGAGTGGAGGCAGGAAAAAAAAATAAAAAGCTTCAATGCATCAATTGTCAGCAAAAGACAAACACCTCATTCGATGAATGGTAAGCCGAAACTGTGCTGCTTGCATCTTGTGAGGGGGGGGAAAAAAATACCAAGGGAGAAACCCAGAGCCCACATGAGCAGCAGAAGCAGCATAGCGACAAGCAGACAGATGGACAGACAGATCCCTGCAAATGTTTTTCACGGTGTTCAGATTACCAGGGGATGTGCGCATGTTCGATAGCATCTTTTCGCTGAAGTGATGGCGGGTCCAAACTATTTTCAGCCGGCATAATCTTGTCACCATGAATGGCCTGACTGAGGAAGGTATGTCAAAATCTTGTCTCCTAGTGGGGGGGATTTTTGTTGGAAGGGAGGAGGGGTTTCCCTTTTTAACCATGAAGATTTTACAGCTAGCACTGCAAAACACTTCTCCAATTGCCAGATAATTTTCCTCCAACATCCAGTGAAGCTAGCATTTTATTTTTTTAAGTTATATACAGAACACACCACTATCATTATAAAACTAGAAAGCTTACAATGCATTTTCCCTGAACCCATAAAAGGAGGGTAGGGAAGGAGAGTGTGGCTAGAGGAAAGGATCTGCAACTACTGAATTATAACATATTGAAAAGATTTAATTAACAGTACTGCCTCCAGCAGAAATGGATCGTAAGCTTCCCTTAAACTAGGGCATTTTTAATCTTGATCTAAAAATGCTCTTTAAGTACTGGTCCAGAAGCCGAGCACAGAACTATCAAAACACACGATACAGTCAAATTGCATTATTTAAATAGCACCTTTGGGGGGGGGGATTCTAACATTCCCTGTTATGTTCTTTAACTCCGAGAAACGCCATCCAACTACAGCTATGACCAATTTAAAGCAAATAAAACAAAACATTGGCAAATCTAACAGGAACGCTACCAGCTGGCGGATTAGCCATCATCTTTCACTAGTAGCACTGGACTGCACAGAGCTTCCAACAAAGGAAGCCTTGTAGCTTAATTTCACTCAAGATGGTGCTCATTTATCTACACTGGTCCACTAGAAGTTGTTTACCTGATTAATACAGCAACATTTTTACTTTAAACTTTTCTTTTTCAAGATCATTATTCCTAAGCTATTAGTATACAACGTATGCTGATTTTTAACCTTCTCTTTCCTATCTATCTGAATCAGCCTGGTAACCTAATTTTTGAAATTCTATAGTTAAAATAAATTGAAAAAGAAAAAACTCATTACTGTGTGCTATACAGAACCATAGGAATTTTAACAGTCCCACAGAATGAAAGTGCTTAGCTGCAAATCTAATAAAATGTAATAAATCATTAAACGGATGGCAAATAAAATGCCTTAGCTTTGCCCTGGTCAACACTAAGATGCAATAAAAACTTGGATAGCACAATAAAGCCGGTACAGGTTTACTGAAATATGTAACAAGGTCATCGCTAGGATGCTCTGTTTAATCACCTTTCTTCAGTTCACTGCAAATGATTTGTATATTTGTACTTAAACCTGGACTATCATTCTCTAGAAACAGGAAAGCATTAACACACACATGTACACATTAAGTATTTAAGTTGAAAAACTTACACAACGCCACATACCAAGCTATCAAGGAGTTAAGAATGAGAAGAGCAAATATTCTGGGGATGATATTGTGTGCTTCTCATTACAGCAGGTCAGTGTTTTGATGAGATGTTAGGCCCTAATAATGAAATTCCTACAGTCAACAGCTGTAGAAATAAGCAAGAAGGGCTCATAGCTGCTCTCTAATGAAGTGCTCACTCAGGATACAATACATACATTGCACAAGCACATTTTCAGAGGAGGATTCCGTCTTAAAATGTCCCTATTCAATTGAACAATTTAAATACAAGGAAAAAACAAAAATACACAGACTGTACAACAAAAAAACTGACCCCAATGCACCTTTAAAAAGCTGATACTCTCCCAGCTCTCACTATATGGCATTTTAATATCAGATATTGCCCTACTCCTAGAATCTACCAGAGGTTTGAAAGCTGGGATAAGAAAAATAAAATAATGGCCTTTAAAAGCCTTAAGCAAAAATTATGAATACCTGAATCTGTAGTAACTGCCTTCCCACTGACCCTTATCTTACCAAACGTATAACTACAGTTTGTGTAGAGTACAAATGGAATTACACTTCAGATTATTACATATTGCATACAAGAGGAGGTCGTCGGGGAGATTGAAATAAGACAATCTATAAACCATTCCTTTCATGTAATGTAAAAATCTTTCAATTGTATATGGAAGATTAAATCCCTAGTGAAGGAAAGTTGTTGCACTCCTCTCTTTGAACTTTGAAGTTAAATACAAAGAAGAAATTTGCTAATTTATTCTCATTCTCTCCAGAGAAACCTGCATGCCGCAGCTGTCAGTAAGCAGCAAACTAAACACATTTAATCTTTTGTCATTAAAACCATGTTTCAAATAAACTTTTTCCACTTAGGTTTTACAAAACTACTCTATAAATGAATGAAAGAAATCACTTCCAAACTGCTAAATTATGACAACATTTATCATTAAAGGGGACCGACTACCTACTAAAGATTGACTGGGGCATGATTTGTGTAACTTTCCTGTTAGCAGTATTAAAACCACACACACAAACATGGAGTCCCACTGAAGCCAAACTGAGGTTACCTATTCTGTACTCTGCACCTCAATCTGAGATTTCTCCTTAAAATGAAAAAAAGCTTTGGATATAAGGTGTTGGTGAGACCTAGGACTACATACCTCTTAACCATGGGCATTATTTCATGTTCAAGAAGGTCAATTATGGCAGCTTTTCTCCCATCTTTATCTTATAGGAAAAAAATGCTCTATAAATATACACCCCCTTCAGTCAAAGAGTAACTTAAGAGGGGCATATTTTCAAAGCACTGAGACTTACAAAGTTACACAGTAACCTAAGGAGCTTTATAAGTCTCAGTGCTTTGAAAATGAGCCCCTTAATCTCTTAATGTAGAGCTGGGCAGGAGGCAAGAACTCTCAACATCAACACAGCCCAAACACTGACTGATTAATCCGTGAACAATAAGTCACATACATGGCACTTGGATGCAAAGCTAAAGCTCTGACTCCTTTTAGGCCCCAAGATATTGCCAAAGCTCCTTCATGGATCTGACAGGATGTTTCCCCATTCTAGTCTCTTCCCAAACTCACTGCAGACTTCATGTCTACAGTGAGAACTGGCAGATAGAAGAGCCATATTCAAAAACAGTACACAGCAAAGAATGCTTGCTTTTCTTCTTTTGCATTCTTCTTTCATGAGCTGCTTGAACATAATGCAACACGCTTTAGGGATCTGACTGAAAACAAATAAGTCACAGGAAGAAGCAGTTTTGTTTTTTTTTTTAAACTAAAAACGTTGCATCCCTCAAATCCAAGAAACTGTGAACAAACACTAAACCTGATTTGATATACAGAACATTTTTTTAACTAGGGCATTTATTCTCTCTCAGGAGCTTTACACAGAATATAAAGTCTATAACAGAACACATGGCCACAGCTGTAGAAAGGGTATAATGGGATAGACCAGCCTATACATGCTTCCACTAACTTACCTCTATGAAAAATACAATGTCAGACTTCACGGACCTGAGGTCTTGACCTGCTCTGGTAGTTCTTGAACCTTACAGAAAGGCCAGTGCAGACCAAAAAGCAGCTGCAATTTTTGTAGCTGGCACACCCCTCATTGCGAGGAGCTTCCTTGCACACTGAATTAGTGTCACAGTTGATGGCAGTGTTATCGTGAGCAATGCTCATGCAGAAGGTTGCATGAGCTGGGATTTACTGCTTGCGTTTCAGGATGCCTGCTTAACACTAAAGGGGTCCTAGATTGACAGTATAGGGTCAGCTCTAGTATAGCTGGCTGGAAGGTTGAATTTGTTGCATCCATTTAAAAGACCAGAGAATAAGATCCCCATCATAAATTTATTTGTTGTGCATAGGGTAAAACAACCAGAACCAGTAATTCCTTTACCAAATATTAGTCCTGGTTGCCCTATTATTGTTTCCACCAAGGGGTGGGGGAAGCAGCACTTTGGTCTTACAGTAAAAATAAAAAAACTGTACCAATAAACACTCCATGATTATATATATATTATTGTGTGCAGCTGCTGCTCTAACATTCCCACGATTGCTGCAGAAATGTACATTTAACTATAAACAGACAATAAGAAATGGGCCATTCACAACATTCCCTTTTAAAATCAGACCCAGCATAAAATACTGGGAGGTTTCAATATAACTGAGTCCCCCTCCTCCCAGATCACCTTTTAAAAAAAAATTAAAAATAAATGTTAGCAAGCACAATCTAAAATCTTCACTTCTTGCTCCTTCTAGTGGAAGCTCATGAAATCTCCTCTTTCATTAATTCAATATCTATCAGTGAGTGCAACGGAATTGCTGTGTTCAAATCACTTTTCTAGGCAAAAATGAGTCAGTTATTAATCTGAAAGAGGTTCACTGCTAAATAAACAGGCACATGGTTTTCTCCTGTTCATCTTCCCTTGACCTTTATATTCATGAACTCTATTTCTCCTCTGTGTCAAGGAGGAAGAACCAATGTACTTACTGGTTTAGCTCTGTTTCTATATAAACATTTCGTGAATATTTTCCAGCTGTGTAATGCAGATCTGTCAGCTTAATTAGCTTACCAAACAAAACCTTTTTAGGTTAATTCTGGTAATTAGTTACAAACTTCTAACTTTTTTCCTCAGTCAAGAAGCTAAATATTGGTTGGTAAGATAGGACACCAGATTAATTATATGACAGAGAATGGTCTAGTAGTTGGTAGAACAATTTATGGATCTGAATTTTTAACTTACATTCTTTTCCATACTCATGCTCAGTTACAGTTCAGATAAATTCTCTCTCACCCTTCCAGAGTGTTTACAAATTAAGGGCCCTGTTTACTAAGATGCGCTAGAGTTTTTAGTGCATGCTGTGTAGATGCTCATAGGAATATTATGGGCATCTACACGGTTAGTGCACACTAATAAAAATGCTAGCATATCTCTAGCACGGTTTAGTAATCAGGGCCCTTAGTTGGTACCTGGGACAACACAGGGTGAAATAGCTTGCCTAAGCTCGCATGACTTATAGTGTGAGAAACAGGACTTGACAGGGTGCTTTATAAATGATGAAATACCACCTCTCTAATTTTTTTTTTTAAATAGGACCCAGTCTACATGAACTGTTCAGTGAAACACAGGATTCAGAAACTGCAACGCAGAAAAGAGTCATCCAATCTCTTCTATGCAATGAAAGCTATATGCATAACCCAACTTTTATGTGGTCTAGCACAAGAAAAAAAAGTGCTGTTATATTATACACCACCATCACAAAAGAGAAGGAACAAGCTGACACAGCTCTCAAGTGTCCAGTAATTTGGAAACCCAAAAGAAACAAGTCTGAGTTTCTGAATTCTTAAGACCCTAAAAGAAAGGGCTCTTTCCATGCAAATGAGGCAGAAGAAATAAAGAAATTAAGTCTGGTGCACCACAAGATTTGGCTTGTGTAGGAATTCTGTTCAAGGAATCACCCTTACAAAAATAATGTTCAGAGTTCAAATGCCTAATACCTTCTCCTTTGATTTGTACGACAAACTCCACTCTCAATACGCCCAGTTCCAACAACGGAGGTAAAGGTGAAGAGTAGGAGGGGTGATAGCGGTTTCCTTTCATTTGCTACTACTGAAGGCCTCTACAGTGAGTTTACTGGAATAGGAAAATTAATTTTGACAGGTGCATCTTCTCATTGACCTTCTGAACACAGTAAGAAGCCAATGAAAATAATGCCATCCTGTGGACCGTGAATAACAGAAGACTGTTTTAACCAGCCTTGGACAGTCTGCCCCACTACTGATACATAAACACTTTACAAGAAAGACCTTTAACTCTGTTAAGTTCCTCACTGCATAGCATTAAGCTTTCCCTCTGGTACTAGGGTCTTCTCATCTATGTTAGAAAAAAATGCTTTATAACATACCTAGAGGAAGAAGTCATTTGGCTTTGTATACAAAAGTATAAACTAGGCAGCTAAAAAAAAAGGATACGAACCTATCACTAGCAGCATAGAGAGCTTTTACAAAAAAATTACCATTTTCCTACTGTAAAAGAGATTTTGCTATATCAAATAAGGTTCCTTCCATCTCTTGAGGTCAAGTAATTAGGATTTTAAATAGAACAATTTTGTTCTTATCAATACATTTGTTCATGTTTTTTCTTTTATGCATTTGTATTAAAGAAAAATATCGATTTCAAACTAGTTTAAAAACTTTGTATAAACATAAATTACTCATCTTTCTCAAAAGCATTTCTATTGATTTACAAATAAGCTAATTAAAATCATGTCTATTAACATCTTTCACCTTTATCTTGAAAGCATTAGCAGAGAGCCACTTTAACTGGGAAAACGAGGAGATGGCCACTGAAAAATAACAGCCTTTAGAGGAGGAAAACAGCAAGGTCCCTCCGAACCACCATTCTCTTACATATTATTTCTGGATCCCTACAACATGCTTCAGTGGAGGAGACGACACTACTGCTTTGCTAAGATGACTTGGAATAATAAGAGATCCCTGTTTCGTACCCACCTCATTGGGCTTCTGTCACTGGTATTTCTTTTTGCTATGTTTTTGTTCTGTAACCATCATGACTGGCTGCCAGGGCGAGCTGGATTCAAAGAAAACCCTGTGGCTTACACTATACGAGGATTTAAGTCGACAAGAAGTGAGACCAACAGCTCCCTTAGAAACATATGGAAAGAGGCAGTCCCTCAAACTCCTAGGACTCAGGCAGCAACTAACAGCAACAACACGGAGCTGTCACCACAAGGGGTTACTGGATTGGAGAACACTCTCAGGGCCAATGGGAGCATTTACAATGAAAAAGGCACTGGGCATCCAAGCTCCTACTTTAAATACATCATAAATGAACCTGAGAAATGCAAGGAGAAAAATCCTTTTCTAATATTGCTTATTGCTGCAGAACCAGGCCAAACTGATGCCAGACAAGCTATTCGTCAAACTTGGGGAAATGAAAGCTTGGCATCTGGTATTCAAATTGTTCGCATTTTTATGTTGGGTTTAAACATTAAGTCAAATGAATATTTACAGAGAGCCATTCTGGAAGAGAGCAGACAATATCATGATATTATTCAACAAGAATATTTAGACACTTACTACAATTTGACTATTAAAACACTCATGGGTATGAACTGGGTTGCCACCTACTGTCCGCACATCTCGTATGTCATGAAAACAGACAGCGACATGTTTGTCAATACTGAGTATTTGATACATAAGCTGCTGAAGCCAGACTTGCCACCCAGGCACAACTATTTCACAGGGTACTTGATGAGAGGATATGCACCTAATCGAAACAAGGATAGCAAGTGGTACATGCCACCAGATTTGTATCCAAGTGAGCGTTACCCTGTGTTTTGCTCTGGGACCGGTTATGTGTTTTCTGGGGACCTAGCGGAAAAGATCTTTAAAGTTTCTCTCAGCATCCGTCGCTTGCACTTGGAGGATGTGTACGTGGGCATCTGTCTTGCCAAACTGCGAATTGACCCAATGCCTCCACCCAACGAGTTTGTGTTTAATCACTGGCGAGTTTCATATTCCAGTTGTAAATACAGTCACCTAATTACTTCCCATCAGTTCCAGCCCAGTGAGCTGATCAAATATTGGAACCATTTACAACAAAATAAGCACAATGCCTGTGCCAATGCAGCAAAAGAAAAAGCTGGAAAGTATCGCCATCGTAAGCTGCACTGAAAAAACAAAAAAGCACGGGATGGTCCCTTTCACTTTCCCCTTCTCTTTGTAAAGTATTTATGTACAATTTGTATAAATATCACCAAAAAGCATGTACAGTGAAAAAAAGAATTTACTGCAGATTGAATATTCTCCTTTTCTTAATTTCAGAAGGGTATGAAGTTTATCAACAAGGTAAACAGAAAAACTGTATACAAGATTTTGTGTGTTACGATGTGCAATAAGCAGCATGCACACCTTGGTGATACACCTGCTATTTATGTGCCAATAAAGTATACCTGAGGATATTTTTCCCCTATCCAAACAAAATGTATTTTTATAAACAGCTGGATTAAGGTCCATAGTCACACTCAATGTTTGACGGAATTTCTACATGCTTTGTGTGACCTTTTTCATTTCTATGGCAGAAACAGCCTCTCTCTAATCAGGTTTCCTTAAATACAATTAAAAATGATTTCACAGAATTCTCTAGAGTAACTGCTGGTCACCAAATTAAAAAAAAAAAGTATTTCCATAATGCATTTGGACAAAACTAGATATTTTTCTACACAAAGGACCAAACTAGAAGAGCCAGCCCAATGCCTTTGCCACTGTGAAGCTACCTGCCATGCAGATGACTGAAGTCCACCCAGCCAAGATTGATTTTGTGATGGTGGTGGCGGCAGCTTACTGGGGCAATAACTGGCTACCCCAACTACAGCACATGAGTGCTGGCTTCAGAAGGAAGCTGCCATTTATATATTTTAGTCAGAATACTATCACTGCATCGTATAAATTATATAGGATGAAGTTAAAAATTGGGTGAAGCCCACAGATAGCTACAACAGAAAACAAAGAACAGTAGCTTCTCTAAGTGGTAACCAAAACAGAAGAGGAAGCACCTGCCAAGCACAAAGTATAAAAGTAAACTGGAATACTGAGTGCTATCATGTCATATGCTCTTGATTCTTTTAAATCAGATAGATGACCTGCTCCCCATATTATGTTATTTGGGAGACACCTTATACTACTGATTAACTTATGCACCTTCTATGACAGATATAATTTGGGGTCTTGTAAGAAAAGTCACAGCCTAAAAGTCTTCTCCCATTAGTTATTATAACAGCCAGATAAGGAAAATTTACAAGCAGGAATTCCTGCAATACAGTCCACAGTAATACATGTAAAAAGTTATTACAAACCCCCCCTAACCGAAGGATTCTGTAGCCAGATCACAAGGCTTGGCATTCCTATCACTTGGCCAGAGCTACTAAATAACTAACCAGGCTCCCCCTCTGTGCCTCAGTTTCACTGCAACTGTGCTTTCACCCTGAACTGAAATACAGCTGTGCAGCACACAAGAACGTAAACATGTGTCATTTCTTTTGGAGCTGACAGAACACACACAAGCTGTAGAAAAGTTTCAGGGACCTCAACTACGCCTAAGGGGCAGTATACAATTGATTTATGGAATTTAATTTAGGGTTGCATTACTACTATGGAAAGACCATGTCAGAACAGGCCCTAAGTGAAAGGTTATGAAATGTAACCTTATCCAAGAACACTACTACATGGTCACTTATTTGTCACTTTAAAGAGGCCAAAACATACAATTTCCTTTCTGAACATTTGATGGGAACCAGCAGTATGTCCATCCTCCTACTAAAATCTACTATTTACGCTCACTTACCTAAACAGTGGCCCAAAACCACCATCCTCCCAAGCAGCACCTCACCAGTGTATTGCTTTTAGTGTTCCACTAATGAGGTGTCAAGTACCAGAGCATGGCTCAAAAGATGAAAAGGAGAGAAGAGAACTGATCTGCACTGGCAGGCAACACATCTGCAAATACACAGCATATGGGGAGCTTTTCCTCTTAACATGCAGGTAAGAACATTAGCATTAAATAAGCCCCTGGCATGGCTTCTATTGCTAGTGCAATAAGTCTAATTTTTAACACCATTCAGCCTTAAATTTGATAGGCAAAACTAAGGTTCTATATTTCAATTAAGAACAAAGCACTGAAATTATGCTCCAAAATTTCTTGCACTCCTTTAGGTTTCCAGTTCATTCAGAACCAGGGCTGGGATCTGGAACCATGAACCTTCATTCCCAACTTCCCAGGAATTCTTTTTTTACCCTAACCCACAACCCCTCCCAACTCAGCTGGACTGGTCAGTGTAGACTATCTTCTGCTTGGGGTCAAGCACCACTGTTGAGCAACCAGTTATTCCTTCCCCCTAAGGCTTCTCCTGTTTTTTCAAAAGGCTAAGGGAACTGAAGCCCTGACCTAGGAGCTAAACCCAGATATTTCTGCACAGTACTGCCTCTGAGCCATGCAGCCAATGAGCCTGCCAGCATGCATTCCGATATTAGACATATAGCTTTTAAGGCTCTAATTTAAAAAAACAAAAAAAAAACCTGGCTGTCCAAAATAGTCCTTAAAATTACCTCTTAAGTACTTAGGACATTCCAGTTTAACTGAAAAAGTCAATGTGCCTGGACAGTGCACGTGTATAAGCCAACATAATGGGACATGTATTTTGATTGTGTGTTAAAGCATGGAACAAACTAGCTAGCATTCCCAAGTTTACTAGAACTTTATGGTGGTTTTATCTCAAAAAAATTGATATTCTTAAAGATGGTAATAATTAATTTTTCATCTCAGGACTCTTGGATTTCATATACATGCAAAGGTTCCTTCAATGGTAGCCTTTGCATCCTTCTTGAGTAGTCTAATATATTATTAAAGCAGCAGCGCTAAACAAATTACTCAATATAATGCTTATTTATGGCTATATTTTATCATAACACTATTTTGTAACACTTCATTAACTTTGCACATGCTAAGAACAAAAAGTCCATATCATAGTATGACTATACTAACCTTCTTTTAAAAAGTCATCTTCCTTGGTATCACACTCTTTTCATATTACACATACTATATTCAAGCATCACGTGATGTACACATGTAATTCCAACCATAGTCCGTTGAGAAGCAAAGAATCAAAAATTGTATGTATTGATCTTAGAAGTAACTAAACAAATCAGAATAAAAAATTTAAAAAAAAGACAAATTTTACTAAAAAAATTTGCTTTAAAATTTGGAAAAGAAAATCTTTAGACTTAACACAAAAGAAAAACTACATACAATCTATTTTTGTTCTTAAACACTATTGTCCCAAACAGTCACCTATCCTGGCTCTAACATTATCAAAAGAAGAAAAATAGTCCAGAACGAGAGATTCTGTTGATCAGTCAATATTAAGGACATGCACACTCACAACAGATTTATCATCATTTCGCATTTCCTAGGTCTAACAAATGAGAGGGTTCTCAGGGATGATTCATGTATGCCACCATCACACCATTACTGATAAATGCAACTTGCTTTCTCAACAGTCACTTGCTGCAACTGAAAAGGAAAGGTGGAATTAAACACAAGCCAAAAGCACCTACTGCTATCTTAACAGTGATCTGAAAATCAATACAACCTCATATACAAAACCTCTTAACTGTCTCCCACTTTTCCTCTTTGGCTTACACATGTCCACACAGTGTACAAACCAAGAACTGCTTTCCTGCCCATCTGAATCTTCAACAGAATCCTTTTGTTAAAATCAGAATTACTCTTGCAGAAATGCCTTTTCCTGGCACTGGTTTTGGAATGAACACAGATCAAAGAGGATTTCTAACTTCCATTACTGGGTCAGATTCCAAAGTCTGTAGTACAATGCAGTAGATTAATCAAATTCTTTCTAACCACTGACTCACATTTCTAAAAATTACCTACTTATGCAGGAACAGAAAGGTAGAGAAAGAACAGCTGCTTAAGAATAATGGGATTCTCTACAAACAACAGGATAAATCAGACACACAAGTGGGGTGATGTTGCCCCATTTGTGTAGTTAATTCATCCTGCTTGTCAACAGAGAAAACAATAACTCCAAAACCGCATATGCAAAAATACCTTGCTTTCTCAAATTACAGGTGATTTATTCTCACACTGGTTATACATTAGAAAGAAAGAAATGCAATGAAGGGATGAAGGAAAGATACTGAATTCAACATCTCCTTCACCTGTGGAACTGACTTTGCTGCTCAAGAAATAACACACACTGAAGACAGAGAAATTTCTCTTTTTTTTGGCCGGGGGGGAGGGGGGAGTTGAAAGTTTTTACCAACTTTACCTACAGTTATCAAGTTATTTCCCCAACTGTTCTCGTCCAAGGCAGCAGTTCTTTAGGGTATCTGCTGCAGAAACACTTCAAATTCTATCCAAAGGTTTCTTGTGATATCACAGTTTCACTCCCCAGGTCTTTTACCATATCACTTGTTTTACTCATTTTACTTGTGTGACGACAAATTCATTATCTGCATTTCAACGAAAAACTGGCTAAGAGAAATAAAAAATTTCAAATAAAGGGTTAAAGCAACAAGTGGAGAAAGCATGCAGAGCACAGTTCATGGAACTCTTTCCAAACCCTCTGCATAAAATGCATGTGTGTGTATTTGGGGGGGGGGGGGGTGGTTGGGGGTATTTGTGTGTCTGAACTGCTTTTTGTGTTTGATCAGGACAGAAGATGGATACTGGAAGGCAGTTGGAAAGGTGCCATTCTTAACGAGTAATTTACAATGATTCAGTAAGGATACTGCAGCTGTAGGAACTGCTTCTTCCTCAAATGTACTGGGGCATTACTACTGCACAGGAACTTCCCTCCAGATTCTCTCCTGCCTTCCTAGGCCTAGAGCTCCCTTGCAGTCTTCTGCTCCCACTACCTTTCCAGTGGCTGGATCCTACCTACACAGTCTCTGCTGCTAGCTACAATGGAAGCAGGCAAGGCACTAAACTCAAGGGGATGGCAGGGTGGTAGTGGAGCAGTAGCCTAATGGTTAGTGTGAGTTTTGATCCTGGCAACCTGGGTTTGATTCTCACTGCAGCTCCTTATGACCCTGGACAAGTCACTTAACCCTCCCATTGCCCCAGGTACAAAAATAAATATATAATTTAAAAAACTTAGAATGTGATCCCTCTAGGATCATAGAAAATACCTGCATATAATGCGTACAGCGCTGCGTATGTCTAGTAGCGCTACAGAAATGAATAGTAGTAGTAGTATATAGGGAACTGCAGATAGAAGCTTTAAACTTGGAAAAGAAGTCCAGATATACCCCATTATTCTAACTTTTGGAGATTAAAGTAAAATTCTACTGATTTCTTTAAAAAGTCAGACAACTAGCAATTCTAACTTCCTCAGTCCTGAGCAAATTTCACAGAGTACCCGTCCTCCTAAAAATATGCAAAGTATTTGCGAAGTTTGGAAATAGTTTGAGCTGACTATGCTCACCGCATGTGGGAGTAGTTTTTGTAGGTAGGGCAGTTTACTGTGACAAGGCAGTTGGGGGGAGTAATTGTTCAAGTTGGGCAGTTGTGAGATAGTGTGGCAGTTGCAAGACAGTTTTTGAGGATTTGAAAGGGATTTGAGAATTTGGGAGAGTAGTGAAAGCCACCTTTTAAACAGCCTTTCACTGTTCTCTAACTGCTACAATTCATTTAATCTAAGTTTCCATGGTGCAGAAGCTGAATTCCTTTTCTCATGGAAAGGCACTGGACCATATTAGAGGGGGGGGGGGAGGCATTTCTCTGGAATCTGCAGCCCTATCTTGCACATTTCCCAACTTGGCATAAAAGAAACAATGGTAAAGTCACACCAAGTTTCATCCCATTCTGTAAAATTTTCAGAGTCTCATTTTACTCCTAGACAAGCAGCCTTCACTATTTAAGTTGGGGGCCACTTTGGATCCAAATGAGCTGACGGAGCTGCCAAATATCTTCCCATGCGAGTCCGTAACACTGCCAGTGTGTGTCAACAACATGTACCCCCACCAGCCCGCTTTCAAATTCAGAGTATCCTCAAGGAGGTGGACATTTGCAAATGCACTCAACATCTATATTGAGAAATGCATTGTTCATCAAGCATGCAGCTTTTCCTTCCATCTGCTTTCCTCTTTCAAAATGTTAGATATTATTAGGAAAGGAATAGAAAACAAAAATAAGGACATTATAATGCCTTTGTATCACTTCATGGTGCGACCGCACCTTGAATATTGTGTGCAGTTCTGGTCATCGCATCTCAAAAAATATATGGAGGAATTAGAAAAGGCACAGAGAAGGGCAATGAAAATGATAAAGGGGCCGAGACAACTTTCCTATGAGAAAAGGCTAAAGCTGCAAGGGCTCTTCAGCTTGGAGAAGAGATGGCTGAGGGGGGATATGATAGAGGTTTATAAAATAATGAGTGGAATGGAATGGGTAGACGTGAAGGGAAAGGGAAATGGGACTTGATATACCGCCTTTCTGTGGTATTTTGCAACCACATTCAAAACGGTTTACATATATACAGGTACTTATTTTGTACCTGGGGCAATGGAGGGTTAAGTGACTTGCCCACAGTCACAAGGAGATGCAGTGGGAATCGAACCCAGTTCCCCAGGATCAAGGTCCACTGCACTAACCACTAAGCTACTTGAAGCGTCTGTTTACGCTTTCCAAAAATACTAGGACTGGGGGGGGGGGGGGGGCATGCAATGAAGCTACAAAGTAGTATATTTAAAACGAATCTAAGAAAATATTCTTCACTCAACGTGTAATTAAACTCTAGAATTCGTTGTCAGAGGATATAGTAAAAGCAGTTAGCTTAGCGGGGTTTAAAAAAGGTTTGGACAGCTTCCTAAAAGATAAGTCCATAAGCCACTATTAAAATGGACTTGGGGAAAATCCACTATTTCTGGGATAAGCAGCATAAAATGTAATGCACTGTTTTGGGATCTTGCCAGGTACTTGTGACCTGGATTGGCCACTGTTGGAAACAGAATGCTGGGCTTGATGGACCTTCGGTCTGTCCCAGTACGGCAATACTTAAGTACTTATGGGTAGAGAGGCAAAGGGTAGCAGAAAAGCAGCCATAATAATTGTCAACCTGGAGATCTCCAGGAGCCACCACCGGCCCCCATGCCTTGCACTGAAGAACACTGCCCTAGACACTCTCTTCTTTTTGTATAATTCTTTCCAACTTCTGCTGGAAAAGTATCTATGTCCAGATCCTTGCTAGAAGCATAAATGTAATTGCCAAAAAATGGGGCTACATTAATCATCATGTCCACACATTTCAAGCTATCATATCACACAGCAGAAAATTCCACTTAGGTGCCTCAATAATGCAAACTCCCAAAGAAATAAAAATGATCCTATGTTCAACAGAAATAATCAGTCTTCTCAGATTGGAAGTAATGATGGTACCATCTGAAAAGCATAATCAGCAGACTATTACTTCTTCAGAAAACACTTATGCTCAGTGACCCATGACCTCTGAATTCACTTTTTGTCCCAGACGAAGTTAATTAGCATCATGGATTTAGTGCAAGCACTGAATAACGGGGGCAGGTTTTTACTAGTCTTGCCACTGGAAAAATGACTAGTTTTAGGAATAAGAGGCTGTAAGGAGAGAGTACACATTGTCTCCTTTGGGTCATGTGAACTATCTAGAAATGTCACTCATACGGTTGAATGATTTGGCCATTGCAGAACCAGACAGTTTTTACAAACTGAAAACAGAATATCTTAATACATGTATTACAAAATGTGTACCAAATCAACAAATTTCTTGAATTTGTTGATTTGGTTTGTGTTTCCACACCACCAAAAAATGTGGTTACAAAATGTGTACACATAATATTTACATAAGTTATTTGTATTCTTGCATCAAGAAAGCCTGTGTGTGTCTGCACCAAGGCTTTTCCTTCTTTTTCTGGCAAAATGTCATGGGAAGTGAGGGCACAAGCAAACATACAGAATGAGACAACTATTTGCAAACAAACCACAGAATTTCATCACCGGAGCCCTAACTTCTTAAACTGCAGGAAAATCAGATGAGGACACATAACTAATGTTTCAGAAACATAAAATACATGAAAATTAAATACAAATTAGAACGCCAAGTAGAATGATTTGGAAACAGCATGTCCTAGAGGGAAGGACAGGATAAGATATTTGGGCTGCAAATGAAGCATGGTCTTTTACTCATACATGTCCATTATACTTACAAATGAGTACTGCACTAATTTAATCACCAATTATTTGTTTGAGTTTAAAAGAGATAGGAAGAGCGCAGAGAATAGTTCATGAAAAATTGACTACTAAAGGACATAAATGTGAGAAACAATTCAAGCAATTTTCTAGACAAGATCCGTTTGAATTTTTTTATGCCTCACAGTCAAGTTTGGAATTGTCATTCCTGTACCTTTGTAAAACATTTAAAGATTTTAATGGAGAGACCACACAGTTATTTTGCAAATACAGGTTATAAGGAACTCAAACACACATTTATGATATTTTTACAAGTGTGCAAATCAGATATTAAGCATCATCTTTTTCCAAAAAGCAGACAAATGGAATATATGTTGTGACAAATAGTATTTAATCTTGATTTATGGTCTGCTCCTATTTGACAAAATATTAACTTCGCTATGTCCTCCTCTGCACGTCATGGCCAACATTTTGTATCACATTTTCCCCTTATTTGATCGCCATTTTGGAAGATGCCCGATATTGCATTTTTATACATGGCATTCTATGCTGTGGTTGCTACCCAATGCAGAGGTGTGGCCTGCAGATAGAATACAGATAGTGGCACTGTTAATGCCCTGTGTAAAAGTGGAACAGGAGCTATCAATGAAGGAAGTTAAATAGCAAAACGGGGCAGGTAAGGAAAGTTCGGAGAAAAGAATGGAAATGTGAGACTGGGATTAAAGAAAATACATGCACCCACTTGCAGACTAATCACAACAGGAGAAGAAATTTGAACAGGAAGCAACTGTGCTATGCTCATACCAAAATCTGAAAATAACCAAAATTATGCACAACAGTAAAATACTATGGAACAAATGCATTCTGCTTGAACTGAGGCCTTAAATGTCTTTGTGGCATTAGAAAAAGAGAGGAGCAGCTGCAAAGGTCAAAAATGTACATCAGGCGTGGATGCTGTTCAAAAATATCATCCTGAACGCCTAGGCGGAATATATTCCATGAATTAAAAAAAGGAGGAAGAAAGGCCAAACGACAGCCGGCATGGGTAAAAAGTAAGTAACATAGAAATATGATGGAAGATAAAGGATAAATGGCCCATCCAGTCTGCCCATCCACCGTAACCACTAACTCTTCCTTTTCCTACGGGATCCCATGTGCTTGTCCCACGCTTTCTTAAAGTCTAACACAGTCCTTGTCTCCACAACCTCCAGCAGGAGGCCATTCCACGCATCCACCACCCTTTCCGTGACAAAATACTTTCTTAGATTCCTCCTAAGCCTATTTCCTCTTAAATTCTTCAATTTTGGAGACCGCACCTTCGGAAAGATATAAACAGGATGGAGTTGGTCCAGAGGGCAGCTATAAAACTGGTAAGCAGTCTTGGACATAAAACATATAGGGACAGGCTTATGAACCTCAACATGTATACGGTAGAAGAGAGGAGATATGATAGAGATGTTTAAACATCTCAGGGGCATTAATGTACAGGAAGTGAGCCAAATTTGAAAGCACTTAGTACGAGCATGGCACAGTTGTTTTCTGTTCAATTTTCTTCTCCCACTGTGATCAGTATGCTACAAGTGGATGCGTGTATTTTCTTTAATCCCAGTCTCTCACATTTCCATTCTTTTCTCCAAACTTTCATTACCTCTCCCCTGTTGCTAATTTACTTCCTTCATTGATAGCTCCTGTTCCACTTTTACACGTGGGAATTAACAGTACCGTTATCTATACTCTATCTGCAGGCCACAACGCTGCATTGGGTAGCAACCGCAGCACAGAATGCCATGTCTCAAAATGTCAAAAAACCAAAACCAGTGACAGGGAATATAGAATCACTAAAATAAGAAAAATCCCATATATAAAGAGAGAGAGGATGTAGCAGCAAGTGACCAGATACATCTTCAAGTAAACCAAAATATTTGTGAAAGTGCTGTTTGTGCAAAACTACTCAAAAAGTGTACAATCACATTGGTTGCCCCCAAAAGAACAAAAGACTGTTGTCTGTTACTAAAAGGTATGTCATTTGCTGAAAAAGTCAGTATGCTCCCTCATTCCAGAGTGTTCTTTCATTTGAAAAAGGCTCACTTCCTGTACATTAATGCCCCTGAGATATTTAAACATCTCTATCATTATCTCCTCTCTTCCAGCATATACATGTTGAGGTTCAGAAGCCTATCCCTATACGTTTTATGTCCAAGACCGTTTACCAATTTTATAGCTGCTCTCTGGATCGACTCTATTCTGTATATATCTTTCTGTAGGGGCGGTCTCCAGAATTACATGCAGACCTCTAAATGGAGCCTCACCACAGACATATACGAGGGCACTATCAACTCTGTTCCTGCTGGTCATCCCTCTCCTTATGCACCCAAGCATCCTTCTAGCTATGACCGTCACTTTTTCTACCTGTTTAGAAACTTTAAAGCCATCAGACACAATCACCCCCAAGTCCCACTCTTTCTTTGTACACAGAAGCACTTCACCCCCTATACTGTGCTGTTCCCTCGGATTCTTGTGCATTTCTTAGCGTTAAATGTTAGTTGTCACATATTGGACCATTCCTCCAGCTTCGCTAGGTCCTTTCTCATGTCATCCACACCTTCCGGGGTGTCCACCCTGTTGCAACGTTTGGTATGATCTGCAAACAGACCTTACCAGATAGCCCTTCCGCAATATTACTCAAAGATGTTAAAAAGAGCTGGTCCTAGGACTGATCCCTTTGGTACTCCTCTGATAACATCCCGATCTTCAGAGAAAGCTCCATTTACCACTACACTGTCTCCTTTCATTCAACCAATTACTCTAGGTCCTATACCGAGGGTACTCAGTTCATCTATGAGTCACCTGTGTGAAACCGTGTCAAAGGCTTTGCTGAAATCAAGTATATCACGTCTAGGGCCCTTCCCACGCCTGTTTGGTCACCCAGTCGAAGCAATCAATCAGATTCATCTGACACGACCTGCCTCTAATGAAGCCGTACTGCTTCGGATCCTGCAGTCCATTTAACTGGAGAAATCTCACAATCCTCCACTTTAGAAGCATTTCCATTAGTTTACTCACCACTGAGGTCAGACTGACAGATCTGTAATTCCCAAATTCATCCATACTTCCACTCTTGTGCAGAGGGAAGACATCCGCCATTATCCAGTCCACTGGGACCACTCCGGACTAAGGAAGCATTGAAAAGGTCAGCGGAGTAGCCAAAACTTCTCCAAGTTCCTTGAGCACCCTTGGATGTATCCCACTAGGCCCCATCAATTTGTCTACTTTTATTTTAGCTAGCTCCTCACATACATAGTCCTCTGAGAAAGGGTCCTGGTCTACCATACATCCATCCCCATTTTCATTTTTCTCTGGTAGTACCCCCATCCTTTAATCCGTGAATACAGAAGAGAAATAGTTAAGCAGTTCAGCTTATCCTTATCAGCTTCCACATATACCTCCCCCTCAGTTTGAGTCTCACAATGCTATTATGGCACTTCCTCCTGTTGCTTACTTATCTGAAAAACATCTTATCCCCCAATTTTACCATATCAGTTATCTTTTCTTCCATTTGACTTTTTGCTTTCCTGACAGCATTCAAGAACCTGAGTGGCCTTCTTTTCCTCTTTCCTTTATGTAATTTATTAACCTAAAGGTTAGTTGCCTTTAAAATAGCTCCTTTCAGTCTTGTTCACTGCTGTTCTACTTCCTTCAGCTGTTCCCATCCTACTAACGCTTTCTCAGAATCTCAGCAAAGTTAGTTCTTTTGAAATCCAGAACCTTCAATCTTGAATAAGCCCTCTCTTCTGTCTTAATATTGAACCACACCATTTGGTGATCATTAGATGACAAATGGCCTCCCACCATGATGTCAGAAACATTCTCTTCATTTGTAAGCACCTGGTCCAGAATAGCTCCACCCAGGTTGGTTCCGTTACCCACTGCTGGAATAATTCTTCCTGTAGGGAATCCAAGATCCCTTTGCTTCTGGACAGCCCCGCAGAAGGGAAACCCCAATCAACATCCGGCATATTAAAATCACCTATCAGTAGTACTTCCCCTTTCCTAGCTCTCCTGAGGATGTCTAAGTCTCTATCCAATTCTTCTGACTGTGAAGTGTTAATACATTTTCCTTTCCCTCTTTCCAATTTAACCCACAGTACTTCTTCCATACTTCATGTGTCCTGTAGTACTGTCACTTTGATATTATTCTTAGCATATAATGCCACTCCTCTACCCCTTTTTTCCTACCCTATCCTTCCTGAATAGATTATAACCAGGTACAGCTATACCTCAGTGGCCTAGTGGTTAGGGTGGTGGACTTTGGTCCTGGGGAACTGAGGAACTGAGTTCGATTCCCACTTCAGGCACAGACAGCTCCTTGTGACTCTGGGCAAGTCACTTAACCCTCCATTGCCCCATGTAAGCCGCATTGAGCCTGCCATGAGTGGGAAAGCGCGGGGTACAAATGTAACAAAACAAACCACTAAATGCAAGTCTGCTTCTATCACTGTAGGATCTAGAAGTTTGTTTCCCATACTGCAGGCATTGGTATACAAGGTTCCCAAATGTTGCTCGTTTTTTTTCTTCTTCTATAAGGGCATTTGATGTCCTACCTTGCTGAGGGTTATTTATGGCTTTGGGGCCTTTTTTACCCATCCCCAGCAAGTTTAGTTTAAAGTCATCTTTAGTGCTTTAGTCAGTCTTTTGCTGAAGACAGTCAGTCCCTTCCTTGATAGATGGACACCATCACTGTTCAGTAGCTCTTGGAAAGTCATACCATGGTCTAAGAAACCTAAGCATTCACGTTAGCACCATCCATAAAGCCACACATTTAGCTCCAGAATGCGAGCTTCTCTCATTCAGCCTTTACCTTCAATAGGGAGGATCAATGAGATCACCACCTGTGCACCTAGGTGACTTACCCTCTGACCCAAAGCCACATGGATGAGCAGCATAGGAGAGTGGTCAGTAGGCTTGGTAAGTCTAGGCAATCTTTCCACATCACCACAAATTTTGGAAAAAAGCAGACAGCACACCTCCCTGGACAACATGTCTGGTTAGCAGATAGGTGCCTCAGCACCCCTCAGAAGTGAATCTCCAACCACCACTACCTTTCGCTTCTTAATGGTCACTTCTCCAGTGGTGTTGGGAGTTTTGATTGTTGTTTCCTCCTGTTTTTGAGTTGTTTCTAGCTCTTCTGCCTTCAGGACTGCGAACATCTTCAGTTCAACAGGAAATGGAGGGTTAATCTTGCAGAATCTGGTGGCCTGAGTCCAGCTGTGCTCTGTCTGCTCAAAATCTTGTCTTCCCTTTGCTAGAAGTCCCCAATGTTCCAACATGCATCTCTATGATGAATTTCTGGCTGTCACAGATGTTTCTTAAGTCTTGCCACCTCCTCTCTTAGTCCTTGTACTTCTTTCATGAGGGATTCAATTTGCATACATTTATCGCATGAAACCAGAATCTTGCCTTGGTCCAAGCATTCAGTCTGGACAGAGGCAGAAGCTGTAATAAGAGCTGCAACTTTAGGGGCTCATTGTTTCATTGTCATACTTTAAATGTAAGAGCTGTTGTACTTGTGGATAAAGGATTTGAAAAATGGCCTATCAAAGTACCAACCCTATTTTTTCCCCACACCTGTTCTGTGGGATATAGAAACAGGTAGTTTCAGTGTAAGATCTAAGAACTTGTTCAGATTTACTCTGTGGGTGAAATTCAGTGTAATTCCTTACCTATTGATGGGATATTCAGTGATTTAGGTTTCCCTTTCTGGGTATATATAAAATTCTTCTCTCTCCCCCGATTTAGTGTTTGGTTGATCTCCATCTATGGGTAACAGTTAATTCACAATGCTTTCCTGATTATCTTTCTAATACTCCTACTGCTAACAGTGCCAGAAAAGTCACCTATGTATAGTGGATATATAAACAGTAAGACTTTGTTCCCTTTTGAAGTGGGGCCTGTAGTAGGTTGATGAACAAGTTAAGGAGAAGAGAAGGTAAATTAATATCCTTTTATTAGTGTTATAAGAGATCCTTTTACTCTAAAGAAGGAAAGGCACCAATACTGCTACTGCTAATAGTGCCAGAAGGGCCAACTCTCTATAATGGATATATAAACAGTAATACTTTGTTCCCTTTTGAAGTGGGGGCAAGGGAAAAGCCTGTAGTACGTTGATGTTTGAGGGAAAGAGAAGGTAAATTAATATCCTTTTATTAGTGGTATATAGAGAGTAGCAAACTAGTGAATATCTTAACAGTGATTCTTTTAATCTAAAGCAGGAAAGGCACTCGAAACCAAGCAGAAGGCTGGAGTTATGTAATCAGGAATGATTTACTTTCAGGAAACAGCTGTAGTTTGGATAGAATTAACTGTTGGTGATAAACAGTGTATTTAGGTAAACTATTTAGGAAGTGTTAACCATTGGGTGAGTGGCGCAGGGCCTATACAACCAAATATCTGCAGAACGCGTTAGCTGTGAAACCAATCTCCAAAGTTGTATTAAACCACTTAACTACACAGATTTGGGCATACAGACAAGGATTAGAGGAAGGGAGTGCCCAAAAACACAGCTCAAAAGGTAAAGATTAGACAGATATGAGGAGAAGGAATGCCAAAATATGTCTTACCTCCGTGAGGTTTTACCACAAAAGGAAGAACCCAACAGACCGTGTGCTGGCCCTGAACTTCCTTATTACTGGAGGTTTAGCTACACCTATGCTGTTTAAACCTATGTACAAGAAACCAGGTGGGGGAAGGAAGCGGAATTCTAAAACACCATAAAGAATTAAAAGCTCTATTACCAGAATTCCGGAAAGACGGACTCCAACTTAACCAGGGTGGAACCAGGCTGCTGGGATCAAAATTTTTAAATGAGATAGAGCAACTTTTAAACCAGAAACTGGGGGAAGGCAGATGCTCAAAAACACATGGTTTGGAACAAGGTATCTTTAAAAGGTATCACCAAAACAGAGAACATAGTGCCCGACGGCGAGGTTGCAATAGAGACCATAGTAGACCAGATGTCTTTAAATAAAGAGCAGACAGATTATCAAGATTGCAAGTTATCACTGTAAACTGCTGAGCAAGCTGTAAATAGGAACAAACATTGTTTGAAATGTCTGTATGCAAATGCCAGGAGCCTAAGAAATAAGATGGGAGAGCTAGAGTATATTGCACTAAATAAAAAGACAGATAAAATGAACATCTTTGAGACCTGGTGGAAGGAAGATAACCAACAGGAAATTGCCATATCGCAGTGATAGGGTAGATCCAATTGATGCAGAGGTAGCATTATACATTGAGGGCCTTGAACTTAACAGGCTAAAAATTCTGCAGGACATGAAATATATCTTGGAATCCCTATGGATCAGAGGTGTAGCCAGACCTCGGCGGGAGGGGGGTCCAGAGCCTAAAGTGTGTGTGTGTGGGGGGGGGGGGCATTTGAGCTCGCCTCCCCCACCACTTCTGACCCCCCCCCCCCCCCGGGCCGCAAGGTACCTTTGCTGGTGGGGGTCCCCGACCCCCGCCAGCTGAAGCATTTATCTGTCCCGCGCTGGTCTCGCACTTGCTTCTTCTCCTGTTTTCAGAGCGCCGGTTTCATTAAAACAAGAGCATGCACGGCGTGACTGGAAACAGGAGAGGAGGCAAGTGTGAGACCAGCGTGGGACAGATAAACACTTCAGCTAGCGTGGGTTGGGGTCGGGGACCCCTGCCAGCCAAAAACGGGGGCCCAGGCCCCCGTGACCCCCCCCCCCCCCATAGGTACGTCATTGCTATGGATAGAAATTCCATGGGTAAATGGAAAAAAAGGATAGTGATAAGAGTATATTATTATCCACCTGCATTGGCACTAAGACTTTCCCAACCTCCCTCCCACTGTTACTGTTGCTTCTCTAGATGAGCAACAGTGACAGCAAAATAAGCTACTCACTACAGGGTTGGACTCTCCATAGTCATGGTCACTGGTCCCACCCCCTTGAATGTCACTTCCCGTTCCAGGGCAGTGTAGCTTCTTTTGCCACCACCGCTGCTGCTGCTTCTCATTTAGAAAAGCAGCAGCAGCAGGGGTGTCAGGGCAGGAGTGGGGGAGGGGACAGAGAAGGGGCAAATGCTGGATGGAAGTGAAGAGAGAAAAAGAGGGCAGACACTGGATGGAAGAGTGGAAGGGAAGTCAAGAGAAGGAAGGGAGATACTTATCCTGGGCAAGGGAGGACAAGAGGAAAGGAGGAATAAGGCACTGCTGGACTTGGCAAGAATGAAAATAGAGAGGGGAGATGCTCAACATGGCAGGGAGATAGGGGCAGGGAGCTGAATGATGGACATGGACAGAGAATAAGTGCCAGATGGACCAGGAGACAATGGCAAAAGTGTTGAGAAGACAAAGGAAGGCAGAAACCAGAGACTGGGACCAACACGATTAGAAAAATAAAATGACCAAACAAGGAAGAAAAATGAATTTTATTTTCTATTTCTTGATTAGGCTATGCTAATTTTTCTAATGTATATATACCAGAACTGGTATTCGTCCTGCCTGGGGCCTGCGAGAAAACCCTCACTCACTGGCTTTCGATCTCCAGCACAGATGTGGTAAATCTCCAGCTTTGGGACTGGTCACCCTTGACATTTCTGCAATTCATTATCAGCCTTCAGAGAAGACTCTGTTCCATAAAAACATCCATTTTCCTTCTTTTGGAGAGGGCTGCTAGACTACCAGGGCAATCAACGCTTCTATGCTGCCTCGGACTTGGTGATAAATTTCTTATGATGCACTCAAATTAGAACCTCCTATGGACTTTTTTGCCTTGTTGCAGAATAGATAATAGGCTTGTTACCCTATTGTGTGTTGTCTACTGCATGAGTAATTCAGGCACTGAACCCATTTCTACATTGTTCACCTGCTAATGTGTGCGTTGACTTTTTTCCTTATGTTTCTGCCCACAATAGCTTCCTGCATAGGCACAAAATTAGAAAAGAAAAGCTCTTATAAGATCCTATGACTGGCTATTAGTAGAAATTGCACTTGACAGGTTGGGGTTCCCTCAGGACAGGTTTGGGAATCACCAAGTTAGATGCTAGGAAACCCTTATTTGAAGCCTATTATAGGTACATACTTACGGAATTATCACTTAAATGGAAACTTCTCAGAGAATGACACGAGGACAAAGATTGCCACCACCCCCACCCCATCCTTGCAAATTCTGTTAAAATTACCATTACTGCTGATTTACCGCTGGTCCCCCATCCCTGCATCCTTCTCTACCAGTAACTTCTATATAAAGAACATTTAAATTATACATGCACGAAGTTAATAAACTTGCTGCGTATGTAAATTGTATCAAGTTTTATTAGCATGCCTAAGATCCAATGGCATGTCCTAATCTGTACTCCCACAATTCAAAAGCCATTAGATTGGCTATGAAGTAGTGTCTGATCTTGTTTTGCAATTACAGCCTTATGTAAAGGTTCATCTGAACATGGGTATAGATGAACAGCATCGTGCTCCTTCCTGATATCACCACGGCAACCGCTACAAGAGCCCTCTCCTACTATAAGTATCGAAAATCTGACAGCTCCATGATGAGCTGGAAAACAGAACTATGATAGTGCAGGAGTTTACTTTATGAGCTACCCAATATGCAGCTCCAAATTACACAATCTGACTTCTCTGAAAATCACCAACAAATTTCAAAACAGCCTCTCTCAATTCACAGTGGAGCCTCGAAACATAAGAAAGAAATGGCAGAAATGACTAGAACATGGCTACAATTAAAATTATTTTTGACTACTTGCAGATTTTTCAATGCCTCTAAGTGTCATGGTATTTGTCCTATATTTTATATTCAATATTACATTGGGGGTGCTCCAAATGTGAATGGGTCCAAAAACAGTTTTTGAAAGGGCAGTGCAAGTGGGAAAGCAAACAGTTTCTCCCCCGTTTGCAATAAAATTGGCTGTAATGGTTTGCATATTGAACTGAAAAGCTAATACAGCTTCCAAAACACACAGGATTTTGCTAGGAATCTCACAACAGAAAGACATCTCCAAGTTCAGTTTTCAAGCAGAGGCTCACATAACTCAAACACTTTTTACTGTAGTATTTTCAGGTTGCATAAACATTTAACCGGCACTGTTTCTAAGAATGATCTGATGCAGGCAGTAATAGAGAATGTGGGATGCATCTAAATCTTAGCACATTTTTAATTTATTCTTGAGATCCCAATTATTTACTTCTGAAGAAGAACTCCTACCAGCCCTGACTGCAATCATATGTGCAGTGGTAGGCAGCTGGAACATAAACAGGCAATCAAATTAACAATATGCCCATTGCCGGCACTTCTCTAACATTTTAATATAAATCAAGTTAACCTAGAGCCATTGGCAATACTTTTCTGAAAGGAATTTCACTACAGTACATCTCTAATGAAGCCATATGCTTTTTAAACAGCCATTCTTTTTAGGTTACTTTTTCTGAACTATATATTAAGCATTTGGAACGCACAATTTAAAACAGATTTTAGTGGACTTGAGAGCGACAATGTATGTAAATTTTAATACAAAAAAGGTTTCTTTGTTAAAGTGTTACACAAACTGTTGAACAATGGGGGCTGTTGTTCTGATTGCATTATATTTTGAGCATCCATGACGATAGCCCAAATTAACAGATGACAATTCTCCTTTATGAGAGGTGAAAACAATTAATGCAGGAATTCGTGTTCATTTTGAAGACTAGTAGAGAGGGGGTGGAAAGGAAGGTATAAAAAAGGTTCGAGTCAAAGCGTATTGTACAATTTCATGAAAATGCTTATTGGCAAATTATTACAAGAAAAACTGTAACAGTGGCCTCAAAATAAATATTTGACACCACTATTACCCTAAAGGCATGAACACTACTGTGAGTTTATATCACAAAACCAGAGTTCAATCTCTCATTAACACCAAATCACTTATCAGAATAAATTTTGGAGAAAAAAAAACCATGAAAACATTATGCATGGCAGAAAAGCAGGGCCGGATTAAGGCCAACTGATGCCATAAGCACTGCCCAACAATGGTGCCCCTTGGCCCTTCCACTGCTCATCTGACAAGATATTAAGACTCAAGTGCTAAGAAATCACTATTATACGAAACAAATCATATATTTCATGTTTGGATAATGGGTGTGGCAGACAGCAATGAAAGAGTTAAGGGCACTATAGCTAGGGCGAAAAACTGTGGAGTCCCTCCGTCCTTCCCTTAGTGCCCCTAAGCACATGCTTATTTTGCTTAATCCAGGACTGCATAAAAAGGAACACATCTAGACAAGTGCTTGTCAATCATTTTGTGCCTGTGACCCATGATTGCAGCCAAATAAGACTGTACAACTCCCACGAGGTGCACAATGAAGCACTTATGGAGACTGCACCCAACTTGTGATCCATTTGGTGTCCCAACCCACAGCTTGGGAAGCTCTGATCTGGAAGACAGAACATTTTTTGAGATAGTATAAAACTCCTAGCTTTTAGAAGTATAAATTTCAGGCCAAAAATTTTTTTTTTTAAAGGAACCATATCAGATATACAGAAGTACAGACTTCACAGCAAATTGGCAGCCAATATTCTGATATGTAAATAATGTACAAGGATTTATTATTTTGCATAGATGGAAACTAGTTAATCCAGATAAACTGATGAGTTGTTTCATCTGGATCCAGCTCAAGTCCATCCCCTTCATTCTGTAACTTGGTGCCTAATGTTAATACACCTGGTGTTCATGTAAATCCTGTTGGGGTTTTTCTTTCAGCTATCCACCAGGTTGATCTATCTTGAGGTGGTCCAAGAATTTTGAAATATGTCTATAAAGTGAATTAGATTACCACATGAGGTTTGAGGTACAGCATTTCAATTCATCCCTTTCTAAGACTCCCGAGACAGGCCACTGTGGCCGAAACACGATTTGAGTAGAGTCTTTAAATGATGTAAATAAATACAGCTTTAATAAAAACATCCAGTCTCTTTTCTCGTCACCTTTGCTGTGTTTGTTGCTTTTGTGCCTTGCGAGGGACTTTGTTCTTCTGTTTCTCGGTGATGTGTTCATGTAAATTATAAAATACTAGTAAAAAAGGCCCGTTTGTGACACAAATGAAACGGGCGCTAGCAAAGTTTTCCACGGAGTGTGTATGTTTCAGAGAGTGTGTGTGAGAGAGAGAGAGAGAGAGAGAGAGTGAATGTGCAAGTGTGTGTGTGTCACAGAGAGAGAGTAAGACTGGGTGCGAGTGTGTCTGTGAGAGTGTGTGTGTGTGAGCATGAGTGTGTGCCAGGGCCCCCCTCCCTCCCAGTTCCAGGGTCCACCCTCCCTCCGAGTTCCAGGGTCGTCCCACCCTCCCTCCGAGTTTCAGGGTCCCCTCCCTCCCCTGCATTCATCCATATGCAGGCAACGTCCTCTGTGCCCTGCCCCCTTCACCTCCCTCCGAGTTCCAGGCCCCCCTCCCTCCCTCCCATTTCCAGGGTCCCCCCTCCCTCTGTCCCTCCCTCCCAGTTCCAGAGTCCCATGGAACTGGGAGAGAGGGGGGCGGAGAACGTTGGAGGAGTGATGTCAGCAGGTGGTTACAATCCCAGTGAGACACATTGGAACGTTGGAGGAGTGATGTCAGCATGTGGTTACGATCCCAGTGAGACATATTGGAATGTTGGAGGAGCAAATTATTATATTAGATTAGGACGTCACAGGTGCCAATAAAGCGAATGCTACATACCTGTAGAAGGTATTCTCCGAGGACAGCAGGCTGATTGTTCTCACTGATGGGTGACGTCCACGGCAGCCCCTCCAATCGGAAACTTCTCTAGCAAAGTCCTTTGCTAGTCCTCGCGCGCCCGCGCGCACCGCGCATGCGCGGCCGTCTTCCCGC
The DNA here is from genome assembly GCF_901765095.1 of Microcaecilia unicolor. Lineage (NCBI taxonomy): Eukaryota > Metazoa > Chordata > Amphibia > Gymnophiona > Siphonopidae > Microcaecilia > Microcaecilia unicolor. Next base: position 201,993,926 of record NC_044036.1, on the reverse strand, counting down.
CCGAAACCGGCTCGAGCCGGCCAGTCCAGTATGTAGCAAGACAATACACTTCAAGGGAAGACACAACTCCAACGGGGAGGCGGGCGGGTTTGTGAGAACAATCAGCCTGCTGTCCTCGGAGAATACTTCTACAGGTATGTAGCATTCGCTTTCTCCGAGGACAAGCAGGCTGCTTGTTCTCACTGATGGGGTATCCCTAGCCCCCAGGCTCACTCAAAACAACAACCATGGTCAATTGGGCCTCGCAACGGCGAGGACATAACTGAGATTGACCTAAAAAATTTACCAACTAACTGAGAGTGCAGCCTGGAACAGAACAAACAGGGCCCTCGGGGGGTGGAGTTGGATCCTAAAGCCCAAACAGGTTCTGAAGAACTGACTGCCCGAACCGACTGTCGCGTCGGGTATCCTGCTGCAGGCAGTAATGAGATGTGAATGTGTGGACAGATGACCACGTCGCAGCTTTGCAAATTTCTTCAATGGAGGCTGACTTCAAGTGGGCTACCGACGCAGCCATGGCTCTAACATTATGAGCCGTGACATGACCCTCAAGAGCCAGCCCCGCCTGGGCGTAAGTGAAGGAAATGCAATCTGCTAGCCAATTGGATATGGTGCGTTTCCCTACAGCCACTCCCCTCCTATTGGGATCAAAAGAAACAAACAATTGGGCGGACTGTCTGTGGGGCTGTGTCCGCTCCAGGTAGAAGGCCAATGCTCTCTTGCAGTCCAATGTGTGCAGCTGACGTTCAGCAGGGCAGGAATGAGGACGGGGAAAGAATGTTGGCAAGACAATTGACTGGTTCAGATGGAACTCCGACACTACCTTTGGCAAGAACTTAGGGTGAGTGCGGAGGACTACTCTGTTATGATGAAATTTGGTGTAAGGGGCCTGGGCTACCAGGGCCTGAAGCTCACTGACTCTACGAGCTGAAGTAACTGCCACCAAGAAAATGACCTTCCAGGTCAAGTACTTCAGATGGCAGGAGTTCAGTGGCTCAAAAGGAGGTTTCATCAGCTGGGTGAGAACGACATTGAGATCCCATGACACTGTAGGAGGCTTGACAGGGGGCTTTGACAAAAGCAAACCTCTCATGAAGCGAACAACTAAAGGCTGTCCCGAGATCGGCTTACCTTCCACATGGTAATGGTATGCACTGATTGCGCTAAGGTGAACTCTTACAGAGTTGGTCTTGAGACCAGACTCAGACAAGTGCAGAAGGTATTCAAGCAGGGTCTGTGTAGGACAAGAGCGAGGAGCTAGGGCCTTGCTGTCACACCAGACGGCAAACCTCCTCCATAGAAAGAAGTAACTCCTCTTAGTGGAATCTTTCCTGGAAGCAAGCAAGACGCGGGAGACACCCTCTGACAGACCCAAAGAGGCAAAGTCTACGCTCTCAACATCCAGGCCGTGAGAGCCAGGGACCGGAGGCTGGGATGCAGAAGAGCCCCTTCGTCCTGCGTGATGAGGGTCGGAAAACACTCCAATCTCCACGGTTCTTCGGAGGATAACTCCAGAAGAAGAGGGAACCAGATCTGACGCGGCCAAAAAGGAGCAATCAGAATCATGGTGCCTCGGTCTTGCTTGAGTTTCAACAAAGTCTTCCCCACCAGAGGAATGGGAGGATAAGCATACAGCAGGCCCTCCCCCCAATCCAGGAGGAAGGCATCCGATGCCAGTCTGCCGGGGGCCTGAAGCCTGGAACAGAACTGAGGGCCTTTGTGGTTCACTCGAGATGCGAAGAGATCCACCAAGGGGGTGCCCCACGCTTGGAAGATCTGGCGCACCACTCTGGAGTTGAGCGACCACTCGTGAGGTTGCATAATCCGGCTCAGTCTGTCGGCCAGACTGTTGTTTACGCCTGCCAGATATGTGGCTTGGAGCACCATGCCGAGACGGCGAGCCCAGAGCCACATGCTGACGGCTTCATGACACAGGGGGCGAGATCCGGTGCCCCCCTGCTTGTTGACATAGTACATGGCAACCTGGTTGTCTGTCTGAATTTGGATAATTTGATGGGACATCCGATCTCTGAAAGCCTTCAGAGCGTTCCAGATCGCTCGCAACTCCAGGAGATTGATCTGTAGACCGCGGTCCTGGAGGGACCAGCTTCCTTGGGTGTGAAGCCCATCGACATGAGCTCCCCATCCCAGGAGAGACGCATCCGTTGTCAGCACTTTTTGTGGCTGAGGAATTTGGAAAGGACGTCCCATAGTCAAATTGGACCAGATTGTCCACCAATACAGGGATTCGAGAAAACTCGTGGACAGGTGGATCACGTCTTCTAGACCCCCAGCAGCCTGATACCACTGGGAGGCTAGGGTCCATTGAGCAGATCTCATGTGAAGACGGGCCATGGGAGTCACATGAACTGTGGAGGCCATGTGGCCCAGCAATTTCAACATCTGCCGAGCTGTGATCTGCTGGGACGTTCGCACCCGCGAGACGAGGGACAACAAGTTGTTGGCCCTCGTCTCTGGGAGATAGGCGCGAGCCGTCCGAGAATCCAGCAGAGCTCCTATGAATTCGAGTTTCTGCACTGGGAGAAGATGGGACTTTGGATAATTTATCACAAACCCCAGTAGCTCCAGGAGGCGAATAGTCATCTGCATGGACTGCAGGGCTCCTGCCTCGGATGTGTTCTTCACCAGCCAATCGTCGAGATATGGGAACACGTGCACCCCCAGCCTGCGAAGTGCCGCTGCTACCACAGCTAGGCACTTTGTGAACACCCTGGGCGCAGAGGCGAGCCCAAAGGGTAGCACACAGTACTGGAAGTGGCGTGTGCCCAACTGAAATCGCAGATACTGTCTGTGAGCTGGCAGTATCGGGATGTGTGTGTAGGCATCCTTCAAGTCCAGAGAGCATAGCCAATCGTTTTGCTGAATCATGGGGAGAAGGGTGCCCAGGGAAAGCATCCTGAACTTTTCTTTTACGAGATATTTGTTCAGGGCCCTTAGGTCTAGGATGGGACGCATCCCCCCTGTTTTCTTTTCCACAAGGAAGTACCTGGAATAGAATCCCAGCCCTTCTTGCCCGGATGGCACGGGCTCGACCGCATTGGCGCTGAGAAGGGCGGAGAGTTCCTCTGCAAGTACCTGCTTGTGCTGGAAGCTGTAGGATTGAGCTCCCGGTGGACAATTTGGAGGTTTTGAGGCCAAATTGAGGGTGTATCCTTGCCGGACTATTTGCAGAACCCACTGATCGGAGGTTATGAGAGGCCACCTTTGGTGAAAAGCTTTCAACCTCCCCCCGACCGGCAGGTCGCCCGGCACTGACACTTGGATGTCGGCTATGCTCTGCTGGAGCCAGTCAAAAGCTCGCCCCTTGCTTTTGCTGGGGAGTCGCGGGGCCCTGCTGAGGCGCACGCTGCTGACGAGAGCGAGCGCGCTGGGGCTTAGCCTGGGCCGCAGGCTGTCGAGAAGGAGGATTGTACCTACGCTTACCAGAAGCATAGGGAACAGTCTTCCTTCCCCCAAAAAATCTTCTACCTGTAGAGGTAGATGCTGAAGGCTGCCGGCGGGAGAACTTGTCGAATGCGGTGTCCCGCTGGTGGAGAGACTCTACCACCTGCTCGACTTTCTCTCCAAAAATGTTGTCCGCACGGCAAGGCGAGTCCGCAATCCGCTGCTGGAGTCTATTCTCCAGGTCGGCGGCACGCAGCCATGAGAGCCTGCGCATCACCACACCTTGAGCAGCGGCCCTGGACGCAACATCAAAGGTGTCATACACCCCTCTGGCCAGGAATTTTCTGCACGCCTTCAGCTGCCTGACCACCTCCTGAAAAGGCTTGGCTTGCTCAGGGGGAAGAGCATCAACCAAGCCCGCCAACTGCCGCACATTGTTCCGCATGTGTATGCTCGTGTAGAGCTGGTAAGACTGGATTTTGGCCACGAGCATAGAGGAATGGTAGGCCTTCCTCCCAAACGAGTCTAAGGTTCTAGAGTCCTTGCCCGGGGGCGCCGAAGCATGCTCCCTAGAACTCTTAGCCTTCTTTAGGGCCAGATCCACAACTCCAGAATCATGAGGCAACTGGGTGCGCATCAGATCTGGGTCCCCATGGATCCGGTACTGGGACTCGATCTTCTTGGGGATGTGGGGATTAGTTAGAGGTTTTGTCCAGTTCGCAAGCAATGTCTTTTTTAGGACATGGTGCAAGGGAACAGTGGACGCTTCCTTAGGTGGAGAAGGATAGTCCAGGAGCTCAAACATTTCAGGCCTGGGCTCGTCCTCCACAACCACCGGGAAGGGGATGGCCGTAGACATCTCCCGGACAAAGGAAGCGAAAGACAGACTCTCAGGAGGAGAAAGCTGTCTTTCAGGAGAGGGAGTGGGATCAGAAGGAAGACCCTCAGACTCCTCGTCAGAGAAATATCTGGGGTCTTCTTCTTCCTCCCACGAGGCCTCACCCTCGGTGTCAGACACAAGTTCATGAACCTGTGTCTGCAACCTCGCCCGGCTCGACTCAGTGGAGCCACGTCCACGATGGGGGCGTCGAGAGGTAGACTCCCTGGCCCGCATCGGCGAAGCTCCCTCCGCCGACGTAGTCGGGGAGCCCTCCTGGGAGGTGGCCGCAGTCGGTACCGCACGCGGTACCGACGTCGGGGACCTCACCCCGGGCGATGGGCCAGCCGGCGCCACGCTCGACGGTACCGGAGGCACAAGCACCGCCGGTACCGGAGGGGTAGGGCGCAACAGCTCTCCCAGAAGCTCTGGGAGAACGGCCCGGAGGCTCTCGTTCAGAGCGGCTGCAGAGAAAGGCAAAGAGGTCGATGCAGGCGTCGACGTCAGAACCTGTTCCGGGCGAGGAGGCTCTCGGTGCCGACTCCCTCGGCGACCCAGAGCTCTCGGTGCCGACGCGGGGAGGCGACCGGTGTCGATGCTTCTTCGATTTCTTCCGAAGCATGTCACCGGAGCTCCCCGGCACCGACGAGGACGTAGAATCCAGCCGTCGCTTCCTCGGGGCCGAGGCCGAAGGAGGTCGGTCTCGGGGGGGCTGTACCGCAGGAGCCCTCAGGGTAGGAGGAGACCCACCCGAAGGCTCACCGCCACCAGCAGGGGAATGGACAGCCCTCACCTGCACTCCTGACGATGCACCACCGTCCGACGACATCAGCAGACGAGGTCCCGGTACCACCGACGTCGATGCAGCTATCCGATGTCTCGGCGCCGATGCAGAGGCCCGATGCCTCGATGCACTCGATGCAGGGGCGGCCGAGGAAGCAGGGAACACAGACTGCAGTTCTGAGGGCGGTGCTCGGCCCCCAGACACTGAAGACACGACGAGTGTCGATCAGTGAGCGAGATAACCCGGGCGCACTGGGTGCACTTCTTGAAGCCGCTGGAAGGCTTCGATGTCATGGGCGGAAAAATCGCGCCGGCGAAATCCAAGTCCGAAATGACGGAAAAAGAGCACCAAAAAATTTGTAAGGGAGAAAATCTCGACCGAGGCCGAAAAGAGGCCTACCCCGACGACGAAAGAAAACTTATCGGGGCAAAAAGCTGGAAGTACGGGGAGGATAAACACGAAACCCGGGGGGGGGGGGGGTTCCGGAGCACTTCCCGACACTTGAAAGACTTTTCCGAAGAAAAAACACGTCAAAATAAATTTGGACGCGCGAGGTCGACTTTCCGGGGCTCGACACGGCGAAAACACGACCGTACCGAGTGCGGACAAAAGAAGACTGGCCGGCTCGAGCCGGTTTCGGGCGGGAAGACGGCCGCGCATGCGCGGTGCGCGCGGGCGCGCGAGGACTAGCAAAGGACTTTGCTAGAGAAGTTTCCGATTGGAGGGGCTGCCGTGGACGTCACCAATCAGTGAGAACAATCAGCCTGCTTGTCCTCGGAGAATTGGCAGTTACTCATATAAGTGGTAGGACCTATTCTATAAATGTACATGCCTAAGTTGCTTGTTCCACAACTGCAAGGGGGCATACACAGGGGCAGAGAATGGATAGGCCATGGGCCTGTTACCAAGAAATGTGCACAACTTATGGAATACTACCAGTTACACACGGTGCACTTGAGCACACCTGCTTATGCCAACCATCGACATGTCAGATTTGCACCTTGAAGCCATTAATGAACTGGATGTAAGTGTGCTCCAATGTAATACCTACATCTTGAAGCCAAGTTATATAATTACCCTTTACATACTTGAATAATAGAAAATGATCTCAATTTAAAAAATGTTACTGATTAACAGTCAGATAGGAAGAAAAATTAGTTCCACATTAGGAGTCACTGACCAGGAAAGGGATCTAGGCATCATCATTGAAGATATGTTGAAACCCTCTGCTCAGTGTGCGGCAGCGGCTAAGAAAGCAAATACAATATTAGGTATTATTAGGAAAGGCATGTAAAACAAAAATGAGGACGTTATAATGCCTTCATATCGCTCCATGGTGCGACCGCACCTCAAATACTGTGTTCGGTTCAAAAAAGATATAGTGGAATTAGAAAAGGTACAGAGAAGGGCGGCAAAAATTTTAAAGGGGATGGAATGACTTCCCGAGGAAAGGCTAAAGCAGTTAGGGCAGCTTGGAGAAAAGACAGCTGAAAGGAGATATGATAGAGGTCTATAAAATAATAAGTGGAGTGGAACGGGTAGACGTGAATTGCTTGTTTACTCTTTCCAAAAATACTAAGACTATGGGGTACGAAATTAAGCTACAAAGTAGTAAATTTAAAATGAATCGGAGAAAAGTTTTCACTCAACATGTAATTAAGTTCTGGAATTTGTTGCCAGAGAATGTAGTAAAAGCAGTTAACTTAGCGGGTTATAAAAAGAAGGTTTGGATTGTTTCCTAAAGGAAAAGTCCATAGACAATTATTAAAATGGACTGGGGGAAAATTCACTGCTTATAGGATAGGCAGCATAAAATGCATTGTACTTTTTTTTTGGCTCTTGCCAGGTACTTGTGACCAGGATTGGCCACTGTTGGAAACAGGATGCTGGGCTTGATGGACCTTCGTTTGTCCCAGTAGCTATACTTATGTACTATCTTTTCCTAGGTTAAGCTGAATAGCTTTAACAGATTTATCTTACTTTAGTCCTTGGTGAATTCTGCACAACAATGTTTGCACAGAATTCTGAACAGGCAGACAGCAGCAGCTCGAAAAGTTGTACAGCTCAGCCTCCCTCACTCCCTCCAGTGATCAAGAGGTCGTGGTACACGGCTTCACATGAGGCTACATTCTCCTACTCTGCTGCCTTGACCCTGACTGTTGCTTTGAACTGAGAGGCTGTACAGTTCCAAAAGAAAAAAAAAGTCATGGCTAGGATGGCAAAGGAACAAGATGGCACCTGATGTGGCACTGTACATCTCCTACTTTTAACTGTAATCAGGAGTGCTACAAAGAGGAAGGGGCTTGAGAAAGCTGCAGGGAGTTTGTGGCATGGGAGTTTACCTAGGGGAGACCTTGAGGAGGGACAAAACTGGGTGTTTTACAGTGAGTTTCGATGAGAGATTTGGGGGGGGGGGGGGCTATGAATGCTGAGGGAAGAGACTTGTGAAAGGCAGAAAGCTGCTAGGTAGAGAACAAGTGAACAGAGGGAGGTAGATCAAGGGAAGGAAAACTGGGAGATATTTACCTTGGAGAACAGACAGAGAAAGCTGGAACGGGATGAACCTACTGGGAAAGCATTCAAGCTATGACAACTGGGCAGGTGGAATCTGAGAACAAAATGGTCTGGTAGTGAGGACATTTCATGCCTGGGGAGAATGCAGGCCTTATGATGGGGGAACGCTCACACACACACACATTAAAGTATGCACAATTTTACAGAATTCTCAAATACCGTATGTGGAATTTCAATTTTTTGTTCTGAATTCCTTCAGTAGTACCTTACTTCCACAAAAATCTGATGATGAAACATAGTACACACGGAGGGGTATAAACTCATGAAATACTACATATCCCATCCGTGTTTTGCTTAAAATTATCAGGAACAGTTTCTTCTCCCTAATGGTGCTAATCCCTGCCAGGAAGAGCATGTTCCACATCTTTCTGAGCCTTAATTAAGAGTGCCTAACACTTAATACTGCAATGTATAGTTAAGCATTGAAGCCTGGCTTAATAGCAATTTGCTAGCTGGTTGGGGCTGGCCCTGTAACTCAGTAATATTTTGGGTTCGATTTCCTTGCACAACTTTCATTCGCTGGACTGAAATGAGGACACCACAGAGGTAGTGCTCTGACACCAGTGGCAAGAAAAGCGAAAGCTACATACCTGTAGAAGGTATTCTCCGAGGACAGCAGGCTGATTGTTCTCACTGATGGGTGACGTCGACGGCAGCCTCAGGACCGGAATTCTCCCTAGCAACAAAGAGTTTGCTAGCCTCGCGCTCCCGGGCGTACCGCGCATGTGCGACCGACTTCCCGCCTGAACGCGAGCGTGCTCCTCAGTCCAGTAAAAAGCAAAGAAAGGGAAGCCAACTCCTAAAGGGAGGTGGGCAGGATTGTGAGAACAATTAGCCTGCTGTCCTCAGAGAATACCTTCTACAGGTATGTAGCTTTCGCTTTCTCCGAGGACAAGCAGGCTGCTTGTTCTCACTGATGGGGCATCCCTAGCCCCCAGGCTCACTCAAAACAACAAACACTGGTCAATTGGGCCTCGTATCGGCGAGGACATAACTGAGATTGACCTAACTTATACAACTAACTAAGAGTGCAGCCTGGAACAGAACAAAAATGGGCCTAGGCGGGAGGAGTTGGATTCTAAACCCCAAACAGATTCTGCAGCACAGACCGCCCAAACCGACTGTCGCGTCGGGTATCCTGCTGTAGGCAGTAATGAGATGTGAATGTGTGGACAGATGACCACGTCGCAGCTTTGCAAATCTCCTCAATAGTGGCTGATTCATGTGGGCTACTGACGCAGCCATGGCTCTAACATTATGAGCCGTGACATGACCCTCAAGAGTCAGCCCAGCCTGGGCATAAGTGAAGGAAATGCAATCTGCTAGCCAATTGGATATGGTACGTTTCCCTACAGCCACTCCCCTCTTGTTGGGATCAAAAGAAACATTTGGGCGGACTGTCTGTGGGGCTGCGTCCGCTCCAGATAGAAGGCCAATGCTCTCTTGCAGTCCAATGTATGCAGCTGACGTTCAGCAGAGCGGGTATGAGGACGGGGAAAGAATGTTGGCAAGACAATTGACTGGTTCAGATGGAACTCCGACACCACCTTCGGCAAGAACTTAGGGTGAGTGTGGAGGACTACTCTGTTATGGTGAAACTTGGTATAAGGAGCATGAGCTACTAAGGCTTGAAGCTTACTGACTCTGCGAGTTGAAGTAACTGCCACTAAAAAAATGACCTTCCAGGTCAAGTACTTCAGATGGCAGGAATCCAGTGGCTCAAAAGGAGGTTTCATCAGCTGGGTGAGAACGACATTGAGATCCCACGACACTGTAGGAGGTTTGATGGGGGGCTTTGACAAAAGCAAACCTCTCATGAAGCGAACTAAACGCTGTCCTGAGATCGGCTTACCTTCCACAAGGTAATGGTATGCACTAATCGCACTAAGATGAACCCTTACAGAGTTGGTCTTGAGACCAGACTCAGACAAGTGTAGAAGGTAGGCAAAGTCTACGCTCTCAACATCCAGGCCGTGAGAGCCAGGGACTGGAGGTTGGGATGTAGAAGCGCCCCTTCGTTCTGAGGGTTGGAAAACACGCCAATCTCCACGGTTCTTCGGAGGACAGCTCCAGAAGAAGAGGGAACCAAATCTTACGGGGCCAGAAAGGCGCAATCAAAATCATGGTTCCGGAATCTTGCTTGAGTTTCAGTAAAGTCTTCCCCACCAAAGGTATGGGAGGATACGCATACAGAAGGCCCTCCCCCCCAATGAAGGAGGAAGGCATCCGACGCTAGTCTGCCGTGGACCTGAAGCCTGGAACAGAATTGAGGGAGCTTGTGATTGATCTGAGTGGCAAAAAGATCCACCAAGGGGGTGCCCCATGCTTGGAAGATCTTGCGTACCACTCCCGAGTTGAGAGATCACTCGTGAGGTTGCATGATCCTGCTCAACCTGTCGGCCAGACTGTTGTTTATGCCTGCCAGATACGTGGCTTGGAGGAACATACCATGACAGCGAGCCCAAAGCCACATTCTGATGGCTTCCTGACACAGAGGGCGAGATCCTGTGCCCCCCTGCTTGTTGATGTAATACATAGCAACCTGGTTGTCTGTCTGAATTTGGATAATTTGAAAGGACAACCGATCCCGGAAAGCCTTTAGAGCGTTCCAGATCGCTCGTAACTCCAGAAGACTGGGGACCAAAATCCTTGGGTGTGAAGTCTATCGACGAACTCCCCACCCCAGGAGAGACGCACTTTTTGTGGCTGAGGAATTTGAAAGGGATGTCCCAGGGTCAAATTGAGACCAATGTAGGGATTGTCCACCAATGTAGGGATTCGAGAAAACTCATGGACAGATGGATGACGTCTTCTAGATTTCCGGCAGCTTGGTACCATTGGGAAGCTAGGGTCCACTGAGCTGATCTCATGTGAAGACAGGCCATGGGAGTCACATGAACTGTGGAGGCCATGTGGCCGAGCAATCTCAACATCTGCCGAGCTGTGATCTGCTGAGACGCCCGCACCTGAGAGAAGAGAGCCAAGAGATTGTCGGCTCGGGAAGGTAGGCACAAGCTGTCAGAGTCCAGCATGACTATGAATTCATCTCCTATGAATTCTAGTTTCTGTACTGGAAGAAGGTGGGACTTTGGATAATTTATCACAAACCCTAGTAGCTGTAGGAGTTGAATAGTCATCCGCATTGACTGTAGGGCTCCTGCTTCTGAGGTGTTCTTCACCAGCCAATCGTCGAGATAGGGGAACACGTGCATTCCCAGTCTGTGAAGAGCCGCTGCTACGACAGCCAGGCACTTTGTGAATACTCTGGGCGCAGAGGCGAGACCAAAGGGTAGCACACAGTACTGAAAGTGCCGTGTTCCCAGACGGAATCGAAGATATTGTCTGTGAGCTGGCAGTATCGGAATGTGAGTATAAGCATCCTTTAAGTCCAAAGAGCATAGCCAATTGTTTTCCTTAATCATGGTTAGAAGGGTGCCCAGGGAAAGCATCCTGAACTTTTCTCGGACCAGGTATTTGTTCAGGGCCCTTAGGTCTAGGATGGGATGCATCCCCCTGTTTTCTTTTCCACAAGGAAGTACCTGGAATAGAATCCCAGCCCTTCCTGCCCCGGTGGCATGGGCTCGACCGCATTGGCGCTGAGAAGGGCGGAGCGAGTTCCTCTGCAAGTACCTGCTTGTGTTGGAAGCTGAAGGACTGAGCTCCCAGTGGGCAATTTGGAAGTTTGGAGGCCAAATTGAGGGCATATCCTAGCCGGACTATTTGGAGAACCCACTGGTCGGAGGTGATGTGAGGCCACCTTTGGTGAAAAAGTTTTAACCTCCCTCCGACCGGCAGATCGTCCGGCACGGACACTTTGATGTCGGCTATGCTCAACTGGAGCCAGTCAAAAGCCCGTCCCTTGCTTTTGCTGGGGAGCTGCAAAGGCCTGCTGAGGCGCATGCTGTTGACGAGAACGAGCGTGATGAGGTTTAGCCTGAGCCAGCTGTCAGGAAGGTGGATTGTACCTGCGCTTATTAAAAGCGTAGGAAGCATTCCTCTTTCCCTCAAAAAAACGTCTACCAGTTGAGGTAGATGCTGAAGGCGCCCGGTGGGAGAGCTTGTCGAATGCAGTGTCACGCTGGTGGAGCTGTTCTACCACCTGCTCGACCCACTCACCAAAAATATTATCCCCCCGGCAAGGCGCATCCGCCACTCTCTTCTGGACTCTACTGTCTAGGTCAGTGGCACGCAGCCATGAGAGTCTGTGCATCACTATACCCTGAGCAGCGGCTCTGGATGCAACATCAAAAGTATCGTAAGCACCCCTGGACAGGAATTTACGACATGCCTTCAGCTGCCTGACCACCTCCTGAAAAGGCTTGGCTTGCTCAGAAGGGAGCTTGTCCACCAAGTCCGCCAACTGCCTCACATTATTCCGCAAGTGAATGCTCGTGTAGAGCTAAGACAAGACAATTTTGGACACGAGCATAGCACAATGGTAGGCCTTCCGCCCAAAAGAATCCATAGTTCTAGACTCACGCCCAGGGGGTGCCGAGGCATAATCCCTAGAACTCTTGGCCTTCTTAAGGGCCAAATCCACCACCCCAGCCATGAGGTAATTGGGTCTTCATTAACTCTGGGTCCCCGTGGATTCGGTACTGGGACTCAATTTTCTTGGGAATGTGGGGAGTAGTTAATGGTTTCACCCAGTTCGTCAACAATGTCTGCCTAAGGACATTATGAAGAGGAACTGTGGTGGATTCCTTAGGTGGAACATCTCAGCCCTGGGCTCATCCACCGTCTCCACAGGGAAGGGAATGGCCGTCGACATTTCCCGGACAAATGAAGAGAAGGAAAGACTCTCCGGGGGAGAAAGCTTTCTCTCAGGTGAGGGAGTAGGATCGGAAGGCAGACCACAGGACTCCTCATCCGAGAAATACCTGGTGTCCTCCTCCGCTTCCCACGAGTCATCTCCATCGGTATCGGACATGAGTTGGTGAACTTCTGTCCGAAGCCGGGCCCGTCTCGACGCCGAGGAACGATGTCCTTCGTGGCGCTGTCGAGAGGAAGACCCCCGAGCCGCAGGCGATGAAGCTTCCTCCAGTGACGTCAGCAAGGAGTCAACCTGGGTGGTGGCCGATACTAGTACCGCAAGCGGTACCGGGGTCGGAGACCTCACCATGGGCGACGAGCCAACCGCTGCCTCCCTCAATGGTACCAACGGCGCAAGCACCTGTGGTACCGGAACAGACTGTACCGACGGCGCAAGCACCGAAGGTACCGGAGATGGTCGCAACAGCTCTCCCAGAATCTCTGGCAGTACAGCCTGGAGCTCTTGCTCAGAGTAGCTATAGAGAAAGGCAAAGGAGCCGGTACAGACGACGACAGAATCTGTCTGGGGCTCGGAGTCGGTACTGGGCTGTCCTGTGTAGGGCGCACCAACACCTCCTGAATGGAGGGCGAGCGATCCTCCAGGCGTTGGCGCTTCTCAGGTGCCGAAGACCTTGGCGTCCCGGAGCTCTCGGTACCGTGGCGGGAAGGTGACCGATGGCGATGCTTCTTAGCCTTCACTCGAAGCATACCAACGGTACCCTCTGGTACCGAAGAGGAAGACGTGGAATCCACACGTCTCCTCAGGGCCGGGTCCGAAGAAGGTCGATCCCGGGGGGCCTGTAGAACAGGAGTCCTCGAGGCAGATGGAGACCCGCTCGATGGCTCACTGCCACCAGCATGGGACCTATGGACAGCCCTTACCTGCACTCCGACATCGATACCGCCGACTCCGTCGATACTGAAGGACCGGACCTGGCTCCGAACAGAATGTTCCACTGAGCCAATCTCGCCGCCTGAGTCCTCTTTTTCAATTGGAGGCACAAAGTACAGGCGTTGGGACGATGACCAGCTCCCAAACACTGAAGACACGAAACGTGTCTGTCAGTGAGCGAGATTGTCCGGTTGCACGATGTGCACTTTTTAAAGCCGCTGGTAGGCTTAGCGGACATGGACGGAAAAATCACGCTGGCGAGGTCGAACGCAATGGTGTCGAAAAAAAGAGGACACCAAACAAAGAAAAAAGGGGTCCCGCACCGAAGAAAAAGAAAAAAACTTACAGAAGCAAAGTTCTACAAAATAAAAGGAAAAAAACTATTTTTTTTTAAACAGAAGATTGCGAAAGCGAATATAGCCAAAAAAAACAGCGAAAAAACTCACGAGGAGTCCGTAAAACCGCAGCGAGGGGTCTCTGAGGCAGAGAACAGCAGCGAAGCAGCGTCCCGAGCCACGGAAAAAACAAGACTGAGGAGCACGCTCGCGTTCGGGCGGGAAGACAGTCGCACATGTGCGGTACACACGGGAGCGCGAGGCTAGCAAACTCTTTGTTGCTAGGAAGAATTCCGGTCCTGGGGCTGCCGTCGACGTCACCCATCAGTGAGAACAAGCAGCCTGCTTGTCCTCGGAGAAACACCAAAACAAAAATACAAAAAGTTAAAATGCAGGTCATAATTCCAATTAAAGCTGAAGTGAAGAACGAACATTTTGATTGTTATTAACTCAGACTCTTATGGATCATGGGATTCACAGCATCGCTCACACACAATCAAAATGGGTAGAAGAACAAACTTAAGTAGCCTCTCACTTTTTGTTTTTTGTAAATATATTTTATGCTTCAAAAATTAAGCATGTAAATATAAGAGCATAACATAATAGCAGCCATACTAGGTCATACCAATGTCCATCCAGACCAGTATCTCGTTTCCAACAGTGGCCAATCTAGGTCACAAGTAACTGGCAGAAACACAATTTTTAGCAACGTTTCATGCTACCAATCTCAGAGCAAGCAGTGGCTTCTCCATGTCTAGTTCAATAAAAAAAATTAAAAAAAATCGAACTCGTATCACTGACTAACATCTTTCACTTTAACCCTATGTTGAATATGGCTTCTGTACAGCAGATGATCTAATGTATATTACAATCCTACCTATGACGCAAGAACCAATACACACTACCACAATATACCCTTCTTTACCATGTATGTATGCAACGTAATGAAATACCGGTTGTACTCTTCTGCAATCCTCTTTACCATGTACGTATACACCTTAATGTAATGCCTTTTGTACTCAGTTACTCGGAAATGGCAACCGCCATTAAGGCAAATGTAAGCCACACTGAGCCTGCAAATCTGTGGGAAAATGTGGGATACAAATGCTACAAATAAATAAATAAATAATAGCAGACTGTAGACTTCTCTCGGAGTTTGTCCAAACATTTAAACCCAGATACGCTAACCACTGTTACATCAATTCATTATAGCCAATGTCAATAAGGTGACAAGGACTTGATTTTGCTCACAATAAAAGAGGCTCTCTAAAAGATTTGATTTTTTTTTTAAACTTATAATGCTTTTCCACGTGTTATCCTATAACCATCAATCCCTAAGCACTTTTTGGTGACTGCTTTTCAGGTGAAATAAGTAGGGGGAAAAAATGCAGAGCATGGCTGATGGAATGCTTTCCAGCCATCCTGTATTGTGTGTGCATGTGTTAGAGCAGTTGCAGGTGGTATGAACAGTAGAGGAGCAGGGAGAGAAGTTAGGGAATTTCTCCTTTCAAACTGCCTATGTTTCACTGTACACAAGTTTCTGTACTATAGAAACTGAATTCCTTTTTCCCCATACAGCCTATTTTGGGAGGTGTTCTCTCTCCAACCCCTAGTCTGTTTTAGCCCATTTTAAACAATGTGTATTTTTTAAACCTATTTTTCCCACTTGCCAAGTTTCATACTACTGTAGAAGCAGGGAGTTATTCTACAGCAATATCCTCTCATGCTAAGGATGTCTCTCCAGGGGCCTCTGCCCAGGAGCGAAAGGCTAGGACAGCCGTTATAGATGAACACAACCATTAAGCGTGTAGATAGTTGGGTGGTTAGCGGACTTGAGAATCGCTTGGTCACTTGCCTGTCTGGTGAGAAGGTGGCAGATTTCACGTCACCTAGATAAGATTTTAGCTGGAGAGGAGCCAGTTGTCTTAGAACATGTGGGTACAGACATAGGAAATTGTGGGAGGTAGGTTCTGGAAGCAAAATTTAGGCTTAGGTACAAAGCTGAAATCCAGAACCTCCAGGGAACACTCCAAAAAACAGGAAGGCAGACGATCCGCAAAATCCAACGTGGAAGCAAACAAAGCAGATCAGTCAATAATACAGTTCAAATTTTTATTATAAAATGATCGCCCGACACAGGCTGTGTTTCGCCCACAAGGGCTGCGTCAGGGGCTCTGCAGAAAAATCTTGCTGGAAGTGATGTGCTTTTAATTGTTTCTCACTATTGTCCTTTCATCAGTGATGTAAATGCAAGCTTGAAGAGACCAGTTCATGTGACAGATATATCACTTTTAATTTAAGAACAGATTTGAAAGAAGTTTTTGGAATACCCAAGTCTAAGAAACCTCGGAGCAAGTCAGACTGCATTTACATCACTGATGAAAGGGAACTAATGAGAAACAATTAAAAGCATCACTTCCAGCAAGATTTTTCTGCAGAGCCCCTGATGCAGCCCTTGTGGGAGAAACACAGCCTGTGTCGGGCGCTCATTTTATAATAAAATTTTGAACTGTATTATTGATCTACTTTGTTTGCTTCCACCTCCAGGGAACATTTTCAGAAGTGCTCCCCGTTCCACATGCAGGACACAAGGGGCAGACGGAGCTCCAGAGTCTCAATATGTGGATGAGAGGATGGTGCATGGAAAAAAGGATTTAGATTTGTTAGAACTGGGCAACATTCTGGGGAAGGGGGAGCTTCTTACGAAAAGATGGGTTCCACTTTAAGCAGGATGGAACTGAGCTGCTGTCATCAACATTTAAGTAACATGGAATGCTGCCACTTTTTGGGACTCAGCCAGAGACTGTTGGAAACAGGATACCGAGTTAGAAGGATCCTTGGTCTGGCCCAATATGGCAACTCTTATGTAATTATGTTAATTTTTTTGTTAGTTTGGTCCCAGACGGATGTTTCTCAATCCCATTTATATAATTCTTTTCAACTTCCATTGAGTTGGAAAAGATAAAAACAAAGTTCACTACACTATAAATTGGCCATACAAAACAGGCTTTGTTAATCAAGTGCTAGTTAATACATCCTCTGAACTGCATCTCAGGAAAGTCAAGTCAATGAAAGCAATGCATCTGCAATAAAGCCAAGTAACAGGCTTAAAAGGTCATCCTCTGTCATGGTATCAAATCCCAGAAACACTACAATGGATTTCATTTTAGCAAAGTCTAGTTCAGTATTATTGGTTGTGCTGCACAACAGGAAAAAAAAGGCAGAAAATGACACCTAACAGTCTCTCTAAAATTTTAGGTCACAAGTTAGTACCACCACTTAACGCAAACTCTAAGCTTTTTAGAGATGTACCTCTATAGTTCAGCTAGCCATTGATTTTTATAGTCAAAAATTCAGCTCAATTATCTAACCCTGTGAATCAGTGGCAAAACCAATTTCCCACAGTATCATCTTTGATTAATTTAATGTATTGCTGTTCTTATAGCTTGTTTGAGGGGGAAAATAGCATTCATTACAGGAAGATAATTTAGAGAAACACAGGGACAGTAACTCAAATGTACTTTCCGCATTACTGCATTTCTGACTCCAGGCTATGGAAATGGGTATACCTGCACACTAAGCAGCAAGAAAATTCGAAATGAGCCTCAAGAGGGCATCAAACATACAATTAAAAAAGAAATATTTAGATTAAAGCTGAAGAGAAGCAAACAGATCAGCTTGGGCTCTGTATTAGAACTATTTTACATATAGCACAATTGCTGGGCCTGTAACATCAGCAAGACAAGAGAAGATACATAAATATACCTAAGAAAACCTGTATACGCTATACTGGGCCAATGTTTTGTGCTGATCCACAGTGAATAGGAGCTCTACCTCTCCTACTTGTCACTCCCTTTTATTTTATCTAGTTGAAAAATTTTGCACCAGGGCTCGGGAGGCTAGAAGGCAGGATGAGAATGTGCTTCAGAAATAAAATAACTGAAGGGCTTATTTCCAAAACCCGTAAAGCCCATATTAGTTACAATGGAAGGGTCTTCGAAAAAGGCCCTTTAATTAAAAGGAATACGGTGGCACCATTACACTCATTGCTCCAAGGACCACTCCCAGCAGTCACAGGGTAGCTGTAGAAACAGCCCAACCGAATGAGTTCCTCAGAAATTTGCACCTATCACAGCCTTGTGAAAAGCATGCCAGACTTTGTATAGATACAGGGCCATCCAACTTTGACATGCTGCACATAGAAGCTATGACAAATGTGTGTAGTTCTCCAGCCAAACCCTCCAATATATTCTGGCATGAAACAGAGAAACCAGAGCAAAAGCCTCAAAAGCCATAATAGCATCTTCACCAGTAAGACACCAGGGCCACACCCAGAGTATGATCAGTTAATTGGCTCTGGCTTAGTTCCAAGATCAGTGCTTTCAAATTTTCACAATGTGACACATGTACTTAAGCAACTATATTGGCTTCCTGTTCTGGAAAGAATACAATTTAAGGTGCTGAGAATTATACACCAAGTACTATTTGCTACTGCTCCATTTTATTTGAAGTAAGTTTTGAATATTTATCACCCAAGGTGTGCACTGAGGTCAGAGACTGCTATGTGGCTCTCAATTGATAAAATGATACAGCTGCTGTCACATGGGCTTCATACTTTGTTTCAGCAGGGATTGCTCTATGGAGTGCACTACCTGATCAACCTCAACATTGTAGCAGTTTCACACAGTTTAGAAAGCAACTGAACACACAACTTTGTGGCTGTGTATTTTTGATCTCAAGAGGAACTCGCTTTTTAGCATTCAGTTTTGTTGGTGTGTTTTTGTATTGTATACTATTTTTATGAACTTTTTTTTTTAATCACCTAGTTACAGGACATATAAATGTTTTTTTAAATAAATAAAAGGACCCCTGTGGTCAAGAAAGCACATCATATTCCAGATTTATCATATCAGTGTGATACAGTATGGTATATCAACAGACCCCCCTCCCCCAAAACCAGAGTTCCTTTGGAGAAAGAAAGTACTTTTACTATGAACCCAAATGAAATCTATCAGTAGTAAGCTTGGTGGTTTACAAGCACATGAGGGTGGTTCACTTGGAACTGTGGGAGGTCACAAATGATGCACTCTGTTGTCATATTCTCAAATTAACAATTTTGGGCAAATGGAGTTCACTGAACCACGGCTGTACACAGAATTCAAGGAGGAGAAGCACAGGGTCTCCCAGAACAAAATACAGCTATTGCTTATGACCTGCAAGCACATCTACTTGTAATCGGATGAGAAAACAGGGACACACTGATTGGCCTTAAACCTCTTTTGAATCTGCATTAAGGGACAAACATACCACGTACTTTGGGAAACAGAGCATGGAAACATGGAGAGGTTAAACTACAACAGAACAAAGGGCATTTCTGGGCCAAGCTGTATAGACACTGCACAAAATGTTAAGTGTACTGTGTGCACAAATGAACCTTCATACTGGAGCTGTTACAACTGAAGTCAGCCAAGGTCTATTATGCACTGTACAGAAATCAAAGAGAAAAACAAAAAGCGAAAAGACTAGAGAGACATATGGTAAGGTCAGCGTCTGCTTTCAGTGGTTCTTTGTACACCTCCTATTCGCTAGATTTGGGTGATTCCAAACAGTTCACAGGGTTGGGGAAGGTGCAGTATAGAGAATGACATGAGAGTGAGTAGACACGGTAAACTGAAGTAATCCATGGGAAAACCGCAAGAATGGGGGGGGGGGGGGGGGGGGAGAATCAAAGTTTTACAGTTGGTGCAAAGTTTTTTTTTTTCCTCCATCCTACGGGAGTGCTAATAACCCCTGCAACCGCGCTAAAACTGACGTCGCCTACCTTCAAGTATCATGTCAGTTCTTGGCTGCTCGCACCACCTGCTCCTGGGCTGCAGTAGTAACGTGCATGCAGGCACGCACATGACATGCATGAGTAAGAGAGCCTCTGATTGGCCTCTCTTCTTGAATCTCTCACTATCCTTCAATCCCATCAGCTCAGGACAGTACTAGGACTTGGGTCGGAGATATAGAGAGCAGATCAGCAACAACTGAAAGAGGAGTACTCCGAGTCTCTCCTTTGCTGGTGTGGTGGCGCTCCGCACGTGCACACAGAGAGGAAGGAAAGCCGAATCGGAGAGTACATCCAGGCAGCCTAAGACTGAAGAAGTCTGACACTTTGACTGAGACCCTGTTCTTCCCCGCCTCGGAAGACCCAGCCAGCCTGCCGCTTCCTCCTCCTTCCCCGATACGGCTCATATTACCGACAATTTGAAGCTAGCCCAGGCCAGCAGCACTGAACTGAGGCCAGGGCAGTAAGGGAAAGGAAACTTTTCAGTCTTCAAGTTCATTGAGGACTCAGGAGGACTCGACACCTGGATGGCTGGAGCAAGCGTGGGCCAGCCAAGCCAACCCGACTAGTCCCAACTCCTGAAGCCAGTTTTATTCATCAATCATTATTCATTCACAAAGGGCAGCCCTTTCTGAAGGCTGGTATGGTGCTTTATACTGTGTGCTTAATTTCAAAATGTGTCTGCATGCAACTCTGCCACCAAGAGAGAACTTTTTAGTATAAAAAGATTGAACGTGTGGGTGTGTGAGAATAGAGAGATCTACTCTACTCTAAATAAAATGGTGCCTTGGACGAATGCCATTAATGATTAGAAAAATTAGTGCTCATTATTGCTTGGTTTGTGAATGAATATTCCATCACCATTTCATTATTGCTTGCTACCAGTCCAGTATTATATTAAGGGCATTTGTTTTGTTTATGCAGTTCTTATATGCACATGGTTTTGCTTTTTAAACCCAAATGATCCAAAGGAGTTGTTTCTGACTTTACTTGTTTTGGCCTGCTTGGGTCCCTCACTACTGATTCTGTATATCTGCTGTCTAGAATTTTGGAAGATGGAAGTGTGAATATATTTAAGTTTTGGATGTACTCTGAGGGAGTCTCTTTAGAAGCTGGTTTGTTTACTAAGTTTTGAAGTGTATGCATATGGAATATATGGATGCCTGTTGTGCACTGTGCATGATATATAATGGCTATGATTTCTCTGAACATATGATGCAGCTGCGACATGCCGGCATCATTAAAAGACAGATTTAAATGCCTAGTTGGGTATGCTATTGCTGCTGCTAATCTCAGCTTTGTTACATTATGTTTCAGAATTCAGCCATTATCCATCTACTTGGCTGCTCCCATGATATAACTGAATCCTATTATTCAATTTCTGTCTCACTATGACACATCGAACCACCTGAGTTTGCTTGGGATAATGTGGGATATAATAAAATGTAAAAAAAAAAAAATCCTTTACCTCCAAGTAGGGTTACCATATGGCTCCAGAAAAAGAAGGACAGATTGAGCCAGTCTGGGTTTTACTTCCATTGCTTTCAATGGAAGCAAAACCCAGACTGGATCAATGTGTCCTCCTTTTTCTGGAGCCATATGGTAACCCTATCTCCAAGTCCATGCCTTCACTTTTTAAGACACTGCCTAAATAGTGTCTAAAACTCTATGTGCCTATCCTACTGGTGATGGTACAAGAAAATAGAAAAGCACTGTTCTTTGTTCCAGTAGTGATGACTCAAAATAACCCGTTCCTTAGATGGCTCTACCATAGACCAGTGAAGTCCAGTAGTTTCTGTACTGCAAAATGTTTTTTTTGGTGTTGTGGTTTGGTTTTTTTTTTTATCTGGTCATTCACTGGTCAACACTTTGCTGTAATTTTTATTAGAGTATCTGTAGTTATGGATAAAACAATAGTACAAGCTCTAATTGGTAAAAAAAAAAAAAAGTGTCTCTATTGAGAATGATGGAGCTAGTGCGGTGTGGAAGTCCTTCATTGTTATCCATGTGGACGGTCAAAAAACTGATTTCGCCATGTGCAAGACAGCACTGTAGTGGAAGTCACGTGACGAGACCAGTGGTCTGAAAGCGAATGCAGCAAGTTGTGGGCAAAAGCATATTAATTTATTTATTTGTAGCATTTGTATCCCACATTTTCCCACCAATTTGCAGGCTCAATGTGGTTTACATTTGCCGTAATGGCGGTTGCCATTTCCGGGTAACAATCATAAATGGTATTGTGTTAAGGTGCATACATACATGGAACATAATATATATGGAACAGATCATGGTGTGTGTGTGTATATATATATATATATATACATACACACACACCGTGTGTAAACATGCATGTTAAAGAATACATTATGGTATTGCGTGAAGGTTCCTAATACATTGGATTGCAATATACATTAGGTCACCGACTATAGAGAGACCCTATTCAATATAAGGTTTAAAGTGGTAATGCTTGATCATTAATAGCAGAGTGTTTAGTCAGTCATGTGATAAAAGTTCAGTTTTGTATAGGTCATATTTAACGTTATTATTTAGTCATCAGGGACTTCTTACAAAAAGTGAGTCATGAACCTAGAATGACCGTACCAACAGTGAAAGCAGAAGTTAATTACGTGGTTGCTTCGATGTGTGCCACTGACATCTATGGTCGAAGGTATTGGTTTCATCCATCTCGCTGAGAAACTGGTTTCAACTGGAGCAAAATATGGTCAGCTTTCTGCAGATCAGATACTCCACTCTGCCAGAACAGTGTCTGGGCATATTTCTGCTATTGCTGAAAAGGAAAAAGCAGCACTATCTGATCTGTTGCAAAAGCAAATTAAATTTGGTGTTGCAAAAGCAAATTAAATTTGGTGTAACAACTGATCTGTGAACTGAAGATGGTACTGGGATGCCATAAGTTACTGTACAGTATATAGATTCAAATTATCATCTTAACTGAAGAATCCTTGTCACCAGAACTCTGCTAGAAAAACACACTGCAGCAAATATCAGATCTACTGTATAGGACATTTTAGAAGAGTTTGGGGCTTACCAGCAGGACAATATATATGTGACTGACAATGGAATTAACGTGAAGGCTGCATTCAAGGATCAGCAGTGGATATCCTGTGCTGGCCATAACTTGAACCTAGTATTAGTTCATGGAATGAAGGACGATGGTTCTGCCTCTGATTCTGCAGCAGCAGTAGTCTGATAAAGGTTTCAAAAGACATTGTCGCACATGTCAAGCATTGAAGAATGCATCAGAAGCTCGAGACTAGCCTTAAACAGGTTGCTCCAATTAGATGGAACAGCATCTATACAATGCTAGACTCAATAAGTAAAAACTAACATGTCTTAAACAACTTGCAACTGAATTCAATGATAAAAAACTGCAGAAGCTGCTTTTGGATTTGAATGAAGCCATGTTAAAATGACATCATTTGCCTCTTGTCTGCCTTTGATATAGCAACAAGAGTCTTGTCTGCTGACCATCTGCAATGTCCTTCCAACCCTTGCCCAGTTGTTGAAGCATCTGAATGTTACTGCAACTGATTCATCCATTGTTGCTAGCATGAAGGAGCATTTCCAAAACCTGATTGAGAGGAGGAGTGGCCTAGTGGTTAGGGTGGTGGACTTTGGTCCTGGGGAACTGAGGAACTGAGTTCGATTCCCACTTCAGGCACAGGCAGCTCCTTGTGACTCTGGGCAAGTCACTTAACCCTCCATTGCCCCATGTAAGCCGCACTGAGCCTGCCATGAGTGGGAAAGCGCAGGGTACAAATGTAACAAAAAAAAATAAATTTCAGATTCATCCACTACACAACGCTGCTTCCCTTCTACACCCGTGCCTGAAAGACAATCCAATTATCTTCACCAAGGATGTTAAAACACAGGCAACAGAATCATTGAGGTGGTTATACCAGCAGCTTGAAACGAAGACTCAAATCCATCAACATCTCGGGATCCTCCACAATCCACACTTTCAGAAAGTGTCACATCTGTGGAAGAGTCCAGGCCGGGCCACTCCAAACAAATGAAGACGGATGTCAGCACTAGAAGTTTTCTGAGCAACTTTTACGAAACAATGTTTCCTCGGAAGGCTGCTGTTCACGAATTTGACAGTTATTTGTGTTCGACTGATGATGTTGACAATGATATTTTATAATTTTGGAAAAATAAGGAAAAGTGCTGTCCAAAACTAGCAAAACTTGCACGGGGGATCCTGTGCATTGCTGCAACCAGCATGTCTTTGGAGAGGGCATTTTCTATTGCAGGAACAACAGTGGAAGAAAGGAGAGCTCAATTTGATCCCGATATTGTGGATGACTTACTATTCATTCATGGATTAAAAAAACAGAACACTAGTTCAGGAGTACAGGGAGTGCTTCATTCATATTTGCTGAATGCAAGGGTGTTTCTTGTAGTCTGGAGAAGCATACCGTGCTAGTGCGCCCAAAGCCACATCTGGACGGCTTCCTGACACAGAGGGCGAGATCCGGTGCCCCCCTGCTTGTTGGTGTAATACACCGCAATCTGTCTGTCTGAATTAGGATAATTTGGTTGGACAGCCGGTCTCTGAAAGCCTTTAGCGCATTCCAGATCGTTCGTAATTCCAAGAGGTTGATCTGAAGACGCGTTTCCTGAAAAGACCAAACTCCTTGAGTGCGGAGCCCATCCACATGAGCTCCCACCCCAGGAGGGATGCATCCGTCATCAGCACTTTTTGTGGCTGAGGAATTTGGAATGGATGTCTCAAGGTCAGATTGGAGCGAATGGTCCACCACTGAAGGGAATTGCAAAAATTGGTGGAGAGATGGATGACATCCTCTAGATCCCCCGTAGCCTGACACCACTGGAAAGCTAGGGTCCATTGAGTTGATCTCATGTGTAGACGTGTCATGGGAGTCACATGAACTGTGGAGGCCATGTGGCCCAGAAGCCTCAACATCTGCCGAGCTGTGATCTGTTGGGATGCTCGAGCTGAGGACACTAAGGCCAGAAGGTTGTCTGCCCTTGCCTGGGGAAGATAAGCTCAAGACGTCCGTGTGTTCAACAGAGCTCCTATGAATTCCAACTTTTGTACGGGAATCAGATGGGACTTGGGATAATTTATGACAAACCCCAGCAGCTCGAGTAGTTGAATAGTAATCTGCATGGATCGTAGAACTCCTGCCTCCGATGTGTTCTTCAACAGCCAATTGTCGAGATAAGGGAACACATGCACTCCTAGTCTGCATAGCGACGCTGCGACAACTGCCAAGCACTTTGTGAAAACCCTGGGCGCAGATGCGAGACCAAAGGGTAGTACGCAGTACTGAAAGTGCTGAGTTCCCAGTCGAAATTGGCGGTACTTCCTGTGATTTGGGAGCACCGAGATGTGAGTGTAGGCGTCCTTTAAGTCAAGTCCAGAGAGAATAGCCAATCGTTTTCCTGAATCATGGGAAGAAGGGTGCCTAGGGAAAGCATCCTGAACTTTTCTCGGACTAGGAATTTGTTCAGGGCCCTTAGGTCTAGGATGGGACGCATCCCCCCTGTTTTCTTTTGCACAAGGAAGTACCTGGAATAGAATCCCAGCCCTTCTTCCCCTCGTGGGACGGGTTCGACCGCATTGGACGTTAGAAGGGCGGAGAGTTCCTCTGCAAGTACCTGCTTGTGCTGGGAGCTGAAGGATTGAGCTCCCGGTGAGCAATTTGGAGGTTTTGATTCCAGATTGAGAGCGTACCCGGACCAGACTACTTAAAGAACCCACCTGTCGGAAGTTATAAGAGGCCACCTTTGGTGAAAAAATATCAACCTCCCCCCAACAGGCAGATCGTCTGTTACAGACACTTTGATCTCAGCTATGCTGCTCTGGAGCCAATCAAAAGCCCGTCCCTTGCTTTTGCTGGGGAGCTGGAGGGGCCTTAGGCGCACGCCGCTGACGAGAGCGAGCTTGAACAGGCTGTCGAGAGGCAGGAGTGTACCTACGCTTATTGTAGGAATAGGGAGCACTCCTCCCTCCAAAAAACCTCCTAGAGGAGGTAGCAGCAGAAGGTGTCTGGCGGGAGAATCCATAGCATCATGATGCTTCATAAGGGTATCGACCATATCCTCAACCTTCTCTCCAAAAGGTTATCCCCCCCCCCCCCCCCCCCAGCAAGGAACATCCACCATTCACTGCTGGGTCTTCTGATCCAGGTCTGAGACACGCAGCCATGAGAGTCTGCGCATCACAACACCCTGAGCAGCTACTTGCTATGCGGCATCAAAAGTGTCGTAAGCCCCCCTGGCCAGGAATTTGCGACACACCTTCTGCTGCCTGACCACCTGGTGAAAAGGTTCAGCAAGCTCCGGAGGGAGAGCTTCAACTAAACTGGACAGTTGCTTGACAGAGTTTCGTTTTCGTAAGTGAATGGTGGTGTACAGCTGGTATGTTTGAATCTTGGCGACGAGCATTCCAGCCTGATACGTACGCCTCCCAAAAGAATCCAAGGTCCTAGACTCTCTGCCCAGGGGCGCCGAGGCATAGTCTCTAGTACTCTTGGATCTTCTGAGAGCAGAGTCCACCACCATGGAATCGTGAGGAAGTTGGGCCTTCACCATCACAGGCTCACCATGGACTCTGTACTGGGACTTCTTGTTAACAGAATTAGAGAGGACAAGACCAATTCCGCCACAATGCTTCCCTGAGCGTATTGTGCAGAGGGGCCGTTGCAACCTCTACAGGTGGAGAAGGATAATCCAGGACCTCGAACATCTCAGCCCTGGGCTCATCCACAGCCTCCATGGGAAATTGAATGTCATTAGACATTTCCTGCACAAAAGATGAAAAAGTAAGACTCTCAGGTGGAGATCGTCTAACTTCAATAGGCGGAGTAGTATCAGAAGGAAGCCCCTGGGAATCTTCCTCCGAAAAATACCTGGGGTCTTCCTTCTCTCGCCATGAGTGCTCCTCTTTGGTATCGGACAGAACCTCTTGAAGAGCAGCCCGAACCCGAGCCTGTCTCGACTTCGAGGATCGATGTCCTCGTGGGGGATGTCGAGAAGTTGACCCTTGCCTGGACTCCGGCAAAGCGTCCTCCACCGACGTCAAGGGAGAGTCAACCTGGGTGGTAGCTGGCAGGGACCTCCTCACAGGAGATGGGCCAGACGCCGTCTCAGCAGTAGGTACTGGAGGCGCAAGCACCTCCGGTACCAAAGCAGATGGACGAAGCATCCTTTTCAGAAGTCCTGGAAGACTGGCTGGGAGATACTCATCGAGGGCTGCCATCGGAAAAGGCTGGGCCGGTGCAGGAGTTGGTGCCATAATCTGGAGGGGCTCAAGAGCCGGTACCAGGCTGCTGGATGACCGGTGCATCGGCACCTCCTGATGCTTCACGGGTGTCGAATCCCTTGGCTCCCCAGAGCTCCCAATACTGAGAGAAGGAGATCGATGGCGATGCTTCTTAGCCTTCACTCGATGCCCGTCATCGACACTCCTAGGTACCGATGAGGACTTGGAATCCTCACGCCTCCTCGGAGCCGGGTCTGACTCAGGGCGGTCCCGGGGGGGGGGGGGCGCCTGCATAGCAGTAGGCCTCGAGACGGGTGGAGACCCACTCGATGCCTCGCTGCTCCCAGCTCGAAGTGGTCTCTCGGCAGCCATTACCTGGACTCTCGGTGCTGCTTCCCTCGACGCCGATGTCGATGCCGCTGACCTCGGTGCCGATGTCAATGCCTACGTCGAAGGACCTTCTAGCTATGGCCACCGCCTTGTCACACTGTTTCGTCGCCTTCAGATCCTCAGATACTATCACCCCAAGATCCCTCTCCCCGTCCGTACCTATCAGATTCTCCCCGCCTAACACATACATCTCCCGAGGGTTTCTATTCCCTAAGTGCAACACTTTGCATTTCTTTGCATTGAATTTTAAAGAAATGCAAAGTGATGCACTTAGGGAATAGAAACCCTCGGGAGATGTATGTGTTAGGCGGGGAGAATCTGATAGGTACTGACGGGGAGAAGGATCTTGGGGTGATAGTATCTGAGGATCTGAAGGCGACGAAACAGTGTGACAAGGCGGTGGCCGTAGCTAGAAGGTTGTTAGGCTGTATAGAGAGAGGTGTGACCAGCAGAAGAAAGGAGGTGTTGATGCCCCTGTATAAGTCGTTGGTGAGGCCCCACCTAGAGTATTGTGTTCAGTTTTGGAGGCCGTACCTTGCGAAGGATGTAAAAAGAACTGAAGCGGTGCAAAGAAAAGCTACGAGAATGGTAAGGGATTTGCGTTACAAGACTTAACGCAAATCTGACTGAGCCCACTGTTTCAGTAGTCCTTTGGTGTCATGTCAATCAAACATTTGGGAAAACTGTTCTAAAAGTTGGTGTCATTCAGCAAAGCAGTACCTGAAAAGGACTAGGAAAATTCCAATCAATTCAGAAGCTCTTATTTACTGGGTGTTTTTCTTGTACAAGTGTGAGTTGTAGTGTGTTGAAACATGTGCATCACAAAAGCTATAACAGCAATATTATGCATTGCATTTTTGCTCTATTGTACTAATAAGCTACTTGACCTGTGCATTTTTCCTACATATTTTGCATCAGTTTCTGCTTGGGTTCTCCTGTTTATAAGCCATCTGTTGCAATAAATACATAAGGCCTATTTTAGGTTTTCTAAGTGGTTTATCAAATAGTGATTTTATGATAGCATTTTTAATGCTTTCAAATACTGGTCCCCAATATTGTAGAACATGAAAGGAGATATATAATTTATAAAGAAAACACAATGTATTATGATAATAAAAATGTTAACAATGAGAGACATGCTGATGCCTGAACACATTTTCTCTAATGAATTCCAAACCTATAAAGTATCTTCCATTTTTCTGAAGCCATCTTGAGCTTGCCACATCCAGTTCTACAATTTCAAGAGCATCTCAAAAATAGTAAAATGGGACCATTTAACAGATTCCAAAATGGATTTACAATACTGACAACTCAACTCTCAGAACCACATTATATTCTACAAGAGGATATTAAGTCTTACAATTTTAACATCCCAATTTAATGCCTCACATACGAGAGCATTTCAACCATACTAATCCCTCAACCATTTTATAATTGCCCTCCCTTCTGCAATCACCAAAAACAGCTGAAATTAGATAGCAGTTTTCCTTCAGAATTCCAGTCAGACTCCAGAGTGCTCCTGAATTGAAAAACATCCCCTCTAAATAAATGGTCAATCACCTTTTCTCTTAAACTCAATTTTTCCTGCATCCAATAAGTTTCTAGATGTGCTCTCCCTTTCAGTTAGGGCTTAATTGTAGTGATTGATGTTGAAAACAAACCCGTTATGTCCGACTTTCATTAAAGACAGTAGCCAAAATCAAGATAAGGGAATGAAAGCCTAAATAAAAGTGGCAGTTTTTAAATTGGCAGTGGGAGAAAACACGCTGTCATGTTCGTTTTACACACAGCAGCTGGGACCACCGGCACATTTTCATTATTTCTTCTTTAAGCCATTGCCTCACTTTTTCTTATTACAGTCAAATGACTCCAGTGATTTATGATTGCCTACATTTTATACAAGTGCAGCAGAATGAGAAGCAAAAGACAACAAACATCCTTATTTCTGTACAAGCTTTTAGTTGTAACCTGCTCTTAAATAAAAGGCTGTCCACAGGTGTAGGAATGATCTTCTCTGGACAGGCTTTTACTTTCAGCCAGCTATGCCAGGTTCCATGCGCTGTCTGTGCACGTGTCTATTATGCTAAGATGCTGAGTGTGGCTCTACCTAATGCAAGGCATTGAGGGGATACCCAACCACATCTATAGGGACCAACATTATATAAATCACATACCAAAATACAGCGTAGGGTATTTCAGTAATATGAGCCTATAGAAAGGTGCACAAAACATACATGTAAAGCATGGTTATACTGTAGAAGAATGACTGAAAATGGAGGCTGTATTAGGCAGTGAAATAAGAGCTCACACATTTAAGATGTAGTAAAATAAGCCAACCTCAGTGTGGGATATCATATGAAATGTGTTTACAAAGCCAAATCTGAAGCAGCATCACTCAAGTTACTCATGGAATATCCCTCCTGCTAGTCAATCTGATTTTCAGGATATTTACAATAGGCATGAGAGAACAGCATGAACCATTTCCACTGAAGGTACTGAAAATCTCTCTCATGCATATTCATTGCAAATATCCTGAAAGTCAGATTGATTGGCAGGAGGATATTCAAAAGGCAACTTTGAGCTGACGCCACCTTAAATTTGGCCATCTGAACACATTTAACATGATACCTACCCTGGAATTCATTTTACTGCATCATCTTAAAAATAAGATGCGAGAACTTAAGCTGTAGACATCCTGAAAACCAGACTGACTGGTAGGTACCCCAGGATTTATTTCAGAAATAGGACATATGTGCATATCAAAGACAGAAGTAGTAATGTGAAGTAGTGAATTACAAAACATCTACCCTATTCATTAAAAGTTACACTCGCTCCTCAAATTGTAAACAAGGATATATGTTAAGAAAGGGGTCCTCCCTGAAGCTGCACATCAACTCTTAAGTCTAGCAGAGAAGCAAAACTGACAGGGAGAACACATCTTATATCAGTCTGGCTGAAACGTGAAAAAATAAAAAGAAGATATCAAACTCTCCAATTACACAAGACTGCATTCCTATTTCCTTGCTAAATCTACAAGTCAAGCAAACAGATATGCAACCAAGACATCACTTCTTTTCCCATAAAGCAATGTATTAATGCAATTGCAAAATACAAATTTTTCATTTCCATTTAGATTACATCTTACCTATTACTCTTCCCCACCCCACTAGACCTAGACATACTTTCTTATTTAAAAATAAAACAAATTAACACTGCTCAATGCTTTTTCATTTTCAGGCAGACAGCAGAAGCTGCAATATCCCCTAACTGTAAACTACCCCCCCTCCAAGTAATCATCCAGACTCCGTTTTTCAAGTATTTTAACCAAATTTAAGAGAGGAAGGCAATGTTACTTACAAAAGATAAAACACTAGCATTAAATATATTTGGATAAGGAAAATATATTTAAATAAACACACTTGTATGTATTCAGGTTTCACAGGAGAAGTGAAACACTAGCAAAATAAAATAAATAAATAAATAAATTAATTAAATAAAAAGAACAAAAAAGGGTCAGAGAGAAATAAGCCCCTTCCCAAAAATGGCCCAATACATTTCTATGTTAAAAGCAGATCCATTTTCTACAGCATAGAAACCAAACTACAGTGAAACCCAGCAGTTAAGAAATTGCTTCTTTCAAACTGCTTCACCCCACCACCACCACCACCCAAAGCTACATTTCCCATCAACTACACCACCACCTCCATAAGTATCCCCCTGCAACTGCCTTACCCCTAAAACCACACCATTACATCTTAACCTGCCCCCCCCCTCAAAACTACCCTCCCACATCTATTGCATCATGCCCCAAAGTACTCCCTGCAAGTGGAGTAGTAGCCTAGTTAGAGCACTGGACTGACCACTGGGGAAGCCAGGTTCAAATCCCACAGCTGCTCCTTTTGTGATCCAGACACTTAATCCTCTATTACCTCAGGTATATAAAAAAAAAAAAAAAACACTTGGAACTGTAAGCCCTATGGGGTCTGGGAAATACCTGGAGTAACTGATGATGAAAAGATTTCAAAACCCTGGTGTTTAGTTGACCCATCGCCATTTTGGAAAGTGCAGTGGAACAAACAGCAACCCCTGATTCAACTACTGGCGAAACAGAATGTCCCTATCAGGTAATGTTGAATAAGAGCCATAGAGTTTGGAGGCACATGTGAAGACATTACAAGATTGAATGGCCTTGTAAAAGAATCAGCTAAGAGTTTTGATAAAATTGATTAATATTAAGGATTTTTCAGTTCCAGTTGGAAACTAGTGGAGGTTGTTTTTGTTTTGTTTTTTTTACCTATAATGGCTGAATTGTAACAGAAAAATTGGGGTGGCTTACAGAACATAAGAATAGCCATACTGGGTCAGACCAGTGTCCTGTTTCCAAAAGTGGCCAATCCAGGACACACATACCAGGCAAAATCCCAAATAGTAGCAACATTCCATACTACCAATCCCAGGGCAAGCAGTGGCTTCCCAATGTCCATCTCAATAACAGACTATAGACTTTTCCTCCAGGAACTTGTCCAAACCTTTAAACCCAGATACACTAACCGCTGTTACCACATCTTCCGGCAATGAGTTCCAGAGTTTAACTATTTGTTAAGTGAAAAAATATTTCCTCCTATTAGTTTTACTTTACAGCAATTTTTATTGGTGAACAAACAGAAAACAGAGCAATGTATACAAGTACATCAAGAAAACAAAAAGTGTTCTCAACAGGCATATATATCCAAAGCCCAAATAAAATTCATCTTTTTCTGAAGCACAAGTCATCCACCCACCAAGCCCCCAACCAACCAATTATAACCACCTTCGGCCTGGTTTCTGATGGCCTCTGGTGATTAATAGCAAAAATTGTAACAAAAGAAAAATCAAGAAGAAAAAAAGAAAACAAATCTCTCCTGATCCCTCCCCCTGCCATCGCTCTCATGGCCCAGCCCATCACACAAAGTGGTCTCTCTCATGACCCCCCCCCCCATTACATCCCACATAGTAGTCTCTCCTGATCCCCACCCCCACTGTCTCTCATGGCTCAGCCCTCCATCTCTCACAGCGGGCTCTCTCATGTCCCCCCAAACATCATATCAAATCTCACGCAATAGTCTGCACCCCCCCCCCAAAAAAAAAAAAGCAGAGGCTCTTTGAAACCTTTGAACAGCCTTACCAGAGGTTAGAGAATTCCTCTGGTACCACAGCTCCTCTTTCACTGCCACCGCTCTCTTCAGCGCCCTGCTGCACCTCTGCCATCGCCACTGCCCCTCTGCTAGCGCCCACTGCTCTCTTCAGTCCCTAATCTCCTGTCATCGCCACCACAGCAGCCACTCTTCAGTGCCCCGATAGTCTACCCCTGCTGCCGTTCGATCACCACGTGAGGAAAGGGAGAATTTGTTTTAACCCCTCCACTGCTGCACAGCCCACTGCTCTGATTGCGTTCCCGCTCCACGTGGGCCTCCATATGAAGGCTTTCCTGGGCAATGAGAGCTGCTTGCCTTACCAGCCAATGAGATGCCACTTTCATTTACGGAAAGGGGCATCTCATTGGACAGAAAGCAGCATTTCATTGCCTGTCAGGAAGGGGAGAGAAGAGGTATTTTTTTTTAATGGGGATCTTTGTCGGCTACAAACCTTAAGCACCAGGATGCACCGGGCAGGGGCTGGCTGCCGCCATTTTGACAAGATCAGGCCAAGAAACGGGAGGGAGTAGGTTTTGCTCCTGCTCTCCTGTCTCCAACTGTCAAAGTATATGGAGGGGTGAAAGTCACTAGACCGTCATGGAGGTTTTGGATTGCCGGGGGGGGGGGGGCAGGAAGAGGTCCACTGGACTACTAGGGATGTTTTGGTTGGGGAGGGATGTGCTGGACCACCAGGGATGACTAAGTTTGGGGGGCGGGGGGGGGGGGGGTCCAGTCTGCTTGCACTGCTCTCTGTATGACAGTTCCAGATCTGCTGTAAAATTTTGGACGTTAAAGGTAGATGCTCCTTTCTGTGCATCGCTCGGAATGCTCATTTTAATACTGATGAGCTCTTTGTAATACACTTCAATAGGATTATCGGTAGCTGCTAAACCAAATGATGAGAGATGATGAACCTCTTTGTGAATTAGATGTTAAATAATGTGTGTGCTAGACTGGCTACAACCAGTTTACATCAACCGTTGTCAGCATGGTAAGCTTTGTGCATCAGGCCCTAGGAAGAAGAGAGGGTAGAAAGAAATGAAGGGGTTACTGAGATACCTGGGGGGAGGGGTGATACAAGAACAGGAAAGGTAGTTGCAGAAGAAAGCCAGGAAGAGAAAAAAAAAGGGTGGGATAGAGAATCAGCTGACCTGGAGAAAGGAAGAAAAAGCTAAAATAAGACAGGATTGTCGAGAAAGAATGCATGAAAGGCAAAAAAATAATAAATAAAATAAAAACCAAGAACAAAACCAGAGCAGAGATGGAAAGATAATTTTTTTAACATTTTGTTCTAACCTATTTCTCTAGCATTTCAAACTGACTTCACATTTTTAATTCACAGCTACTAAAGTCTTGGAGGAATGACTGCTACACAGCATTCACCATTCAATATTCCCTGAACACCTGCAAGGAGAAAGCAGCACAACATTAAGGATTCTTACAGTACACAGCTCGAGGCTCAAAGCTCTCATATCCAATATTAGGCTCAAAGCTCTTGTGCCCAATATTTTCAGATGCAGAGGAAGCAGTAAGACCCTTTAGCATTGTAATTTTACGGGCCAGAATTTGTATTTCAGTTAAAAAAAAATAAAGTAAACACATCCTTATAGTCAAAACATGCATATCTTTCTCAAGGAATTGCATTTTCACAGCTTTAGGAAGAGAGAATTCAGGCTAGAACATGGACAGAAAAACGCTCTGTACATCAGATGAGAGCAGAAGCAAAAAATGGCAGCAACGGGCCTTTAAATTAACGATGTTGCCGCCACTGCTCTTGTGCTGAACAGTTGATCCCATCAGGTGGACTAGACATTCACAACTGCAGTCAAAGCATCCTGAAATCCACACAAATTTAAACAGCCATCAGTGTGTATTTCACCCGCAGGGAAGGCAGGAGGGCAAAGGATTTTGGATATTGCTCTCATATATGATTTTATTACAAATTGTTTTTATCATTTGAGGAAAACAAAAAGGTAATACTCAAGAAACAAAAATAGTAATTATCTAGACAAAGGAAAAGAAATTCAGTGCTTAGCCCACATTAATTGGAGAGAATATAGTTTAAAAAAACATGTCAGGCATATGTAGAGCAAACTAAATACAATCCAACTGGCAGCATTTATCAAGTTGTTCTACCCTAAATGCCACTCAGCAACCACTAGCAAACCCCAAAACTCTCAAGTAGAACTTTTACTAATCAAAAAGTTCTCAATTTGAGATGGGTCTAAGAATGTAAACCTTTCTCCATTGAGAGTAAACAGGCATTTATAAAGGAAACCTTAACCAAAACATAGCCTTGAGGGCCACCTCTTGATAGCTTTTCTACAGTTGAAGTCTCTTCAACTGTGTGGCTTACCCCACATCAGGAAACAATTTTATCTTTTGGCCACGATATGGCTTATCTTTATTATTATAGTAAGATTTAAAAACCAAATTCTTATCCTGTTCAGATATAAATGAAACGTAGAAGACAGCTCTAAATCAATATCCTGTCAGTTTTAAAGCTGAACAGCCTATCAGCTTTAGCCATCACATTTCCTAGATTTATATTTAAATAATGAAACTAAATCAATAGGGTAACATACACAATATATAAACATCTAAAAACAGCAAGTCACAAAAAACCTAGGGCCCTATTTACTGATGCACTAACGTTTTAGCACGTGCTAAAAATTTGCACTCGCTAACGATAGACACACCCATTATTATTCCTATGGGTGTCTCTAGCGTTAGCACATGCTAATTTTTAGCGCACACTAAAAATGTTTGCGAACCTAAAGCACAGCAATTAGCAAGCATAATAAAAATTACCATTATATATATCAAGATGATTCAAATGGAAGATCTATTATACTCAAAACACATACAGCAGATGCGGTATTTTAGAACAAAATCAAACAAAAGCCCTCAACAAAAATTACTCATCCCCATTTCCCTATTGTTCGGTCCTATGCCACAGTCTAGAAACAAGTTCATTTTGAATTAAGTTGAAAAATTCATTTGAAAGCCATGCCAGGTCTTCCACTCAACTTCTTCAAAACAGACCCAGGACCAATTAGTTTCAGAAGCAGAGATGGAAAAAAAAATAACTTCTCACTTGAAAAGAAATTTCACATAGCAGCAGCAAAACATATGGTATGCTGCTGCTGTTGCTCTGACTGATATTTGCTTTGATGGGAGTAGAGTGTCTTTTTCTAGCATTGCTGTGCTAAGTGCCTCCTCTCACTCCTGATGCTTAGGTAAAACACTGTTAGGTGAGAGTTGGAACACTACTTGAACATCTGATCACAGCCAGAGGACTGTTATTGAACCCGGTGACTCTTGGATGGATCTTCTGGTGACTTTACCAATATTACTTGCTGCTGCTACGTGAAATTTCTTTTCAAGCATGAAGTTTTTTCATCTCTGCTTCTGAGACTAATTGGTTCTGAGTCTATTTTGAAGACGTTGAGTGGAAGACCTGGCATGGATTTGAACTGAATTTTTCAGCTTAAGGCCTTTTCAAAATGAACTTATTTCTAGACTGTGGTGTACGACTGAACAGAAAGTGGGGATGAATAATTTGTTTTGAGGGTTTTTGCTTGATTTTATTTTAGCATGCTACATCTGATGTATGTGTGTTTTGAGTATAATAGATCTTCCAATTGAATCACCTTGATATGTATATTGGGAATTATGTTTTATTATGCTTGTTAATAACAATTTTAGTTTCTACGGTTTATGTTTGTTATTTGCTGGATTTATATTTGAGGTCCCACCCCAGTGACTAAAACACACCTTTCAGCTTCTTCCAGTTTGCCAACAGTCTCATGAGTGAATGTGCATAAAACTGTCCCTCTCAATAACTCTTCTGTCCTGAAAACAATAGTACTAATGTCCATAATGGAAACTTGACCAGGCAAGCTATCAGCAGGTTGGGAGATAGTAGAAACTAAAGAAAGAGTTATAACAGTAGGTAATAACAAGGCCCTCTGCAGCAGGACAGTTTCCCAGGTTCCTAAAAATAGCCATAGGTTGCAAGGGCAAGGTTCTCCTGCCACAGCTTAAGAAAGGACCCAACTGGAGAAGAAATAGCTATTTACTCTATGTGAGCCCCCCCCACCCCAGCTACCAACTGAATATGTTTGACAATGGGGCCTAGCACTCCAGGAAAGGAAGCAACAATCTTCTTAAGTATGAATTTGCCAAGGTCCATTTACACATGACCTACACCTAAATGCTCCTAATTCTTTAATCGCCCAAGGGTCTCTTTCTATTAAGCCGCAAGATTTTATTACAAGCCAGAAACAAAACACCTCTGTGGCCCCTTTGAGCGCAGCCATTTAGGCACATACCTGCAGCTGTACGCCATAGCAGGTCAGCGGTTTTATCCTCTACGTCGAACTGCTGTTTCAAAACCTCACTCCGCCACTGAACCAAGTCTATCAAGCCCTGCTGATCCAGCCACTTATGGGTAGGTTTAATGACACTTCCTCTACTCTCCCCATGTTCATGAATTGTAAAACTATGTTGTCTAAACATTTCTAGATGATTGTTCTTAGACATGTGGTATCGAGGTGATCATAGCAAAGTAACTATCAAAATCCTAAAATATCAAACGGTAGAGAAGGGGTGCTAGAGTCCTAAATAACGGTTAATTAATAGGAGTCTGCACAATGCTATATTTTCATCAAGGAGCTCAATACCCTTGTAGCAGCCCTGGTTGATCCTCTGAATTGCTAGAAACCTTTCAGTTGCTAAGTCAGCCTTAAACATCAGTAGCATCCTCTACAGGCTGAGAAATATTTTCATCATCTGATATTATTCACTCAAAGCTAAGAAGTCAACTAGAGTTGAAAAAAGCAGATATGTCCATTTCAGTCGCTGAAGTATAAAAAAAGTGGTGTAGGGAACATGAGATTTGGTTCTAGAAGTTTTAAAAGACCATGTATGCTTAGTATTCTGATAACTTCTCTGGTCAGAATTAACATTTAAAAACTCATTAGAACACCCACATCCACCAGTCAGAAACTAATACTGTTTCAACAGTTAATATTTACAGACTAGTTCACTAAGCTACATGCAGGAAAACCTGCACCTTACATCCCATTTTTATTCTCAGGGGGTGGGGGGTGGGGGGGATTCACTATTCATGTGAATATTTTGCATGTTAAATGTTACCATTGCTTAGTGAATTGGCCTCTAGATGTGACTTACATCCCCATTACCTAAGTACTGCTGCTGTATCTGCAGCTTGAAACAGGTAAAGAGCATTATCAGAAACTCATGATCTGATAAGACATTCTTGCGTGCAAGCAGGCATAAGAAAGGAGGAAGTATGAAAAGAAACAGGAAAATGTGGTTTAGCAATATAGGGGAAACAGATGGTGCGAAAAGGGAACAGGATGATCTCTGAGGAAGATAACTTGTTAAAGTCATGTTAAGCATTGTTAGGGAAAATATATATAAGTAGCTATATATCAGAGCATTACTTTGGAGAGACAGCTTCAGATAGTACTTATGTATAGCAGAGCTGTTCTCCCATGAGAAACTATTAATTGTATCTATATTTGGTAAGTAATAAAAATTGTTTTTTCATACGTGGCCTTGGTCTTTTATCACTCCAAATTGTGGATGGCTGGTACATAATAATTTGGGGTGGTGGTAAAAAGACTAAAAATAACGAGAGAGAGACTGGTGAAGGCAATTTTTGGGTGGGCCAACAGGCTGGATGGGTGAGCACTAGAGTTGCCAACTTTTTGAAAGAGAAAAAAAAAAAAGCACTCATCTGATGCACCCATGTTGTCCCTACCCCACCCCATGCTCCGCCTCACTCCCAATTACTTCAATGAGGGTAGCAGTGCAGGCTTCAGTGGCTAATTGAGAGCTAAGGGAAATATGAAACTGCACTCTTCTTCAGCCCCACTGAGCCATGGTAAATTTTGGTAATTTAAATAGACATACTGTAAAGTAATAAAAAAAAACTATAAACAAAAAGTCACTCAATTTAGAGCAAATTTACCATGTCAGCACTAACTTCCAAAATAAGGATCCTATCTATGAAAATATAGTGCCCTAAGTATTACAGTGGGGCCCTAAAATATTGATACATCTATTGAGAAAACTGAACAAGCCAAATTACTACAGAATGCTACACAGAAACTTCATGGTGACTGAATACCTCAGGGTCACATGCACAACACAAATGCCAAATACAGAATAAGTAACCACAAACTCAATATAAATTAAACTGAAACCCCAAGAACTCAGACCTTGCATGTAGTACAACACTAGAGAAACAAGAAAGGCATTTCCTCCTGTGCAAACTATAAAGATAGCGCATGCAAGGGATGGTGTTGGCGGGGGAGGGGTGCAACTAGACCAACTGTGCTTGTCTAACTGGCCAGAGAGAGCCCAAAGTCTGTTAGAAGCTGAAGAAGGCACAGCTTGGTAATTGGCTTTAGGGTCCCTCTCCCAGGTTTCTGCCCTGGACTCCAGCCATGTCTCTGGCAAGAAGTACATGCCAAG
Organism: Microcaecilia unicolor; assembly: GCF_901765095.1. Taxonomy (NCBI): domain Eukaryota; kingdom Metazoa; phylum Chordata; class Amphibia; order Gymnophiona; family Siphonopidae; genus Microcaecilia; species Microcaecilia unicolor. The sequence goes on along the minus strand of NC_044036.1, from coordinate 201,955,094 downwards.
TGTAACATTCTAATAACAAAATAGAAAATAAAAATAATTTTTTTGTACCTTTTTGTTGTCTGGTCATTTTATTTTTCAAATCATATTGGTCCCAGTCTCTGGTTTCTGCCACTGGGGTGGTGGAGGGTAAGAAAGACATGGAAGTGCGGAACTGTGGGAGGGAAGAGGGGCACTGGACATGCGAGGAATGTAGGGAAGGGAGAGAGGGAATGTTATATTTTCATTGGGTGGGGTGTAGCTCTTCTGGGTGTGCCTGAAGCAAAACTGGGTGGGTCTGGACCCACCCATAGCTATGCCCCTGCTAGTGAGGACCCAGGTTATGGTGAAATAGACAGTTGCCTCTTTGCTTCACCTATCAAGGTGGTGTTGTCACACAGCTGGCATGCTAGCTTCTGGTAGTAATTTGCAGAGGCACCTTAAGGAACTGAATTACAGTGGAGCATAGTAGTACACTGTGGTTGGGAGTCTATGTTATATAACCGCATATAAATGGAGCGCTTATAACCCCAACACTAAAATAGCATCAAAGACCAAGTGTGAAAACTCTAATTTACAGTACTATATGTATTGACAGAGACCATATTCATGCAACAATTGTTTAGAAAAAGTACAGTACAGTATTATAAAGTCTGAGTTATAAATTAAATGTAGGCCATTGCTTATTTTTTTTTAAAGTAGGAAATCTCTAGCTGTTTTAGGATAGCGATACGTTTTTTTTTCTCGCAAAATCTGTCATTTGCTTAAAGTGCATGATTTCTAAAGGCTCTGCCCAGTGTTCCTCCATAAATCTGATAAATTTATCAACAGCAAGTGATTGCTTCAACAGACAAAATTTTTATAGTTGACACATCAACCTCTGTCACTGGTGGTGTTCTTTGGGATATCATGCTGTGGTGGTTGAACAGCCTGTAGAATGTCCTCCTCTGACAAATTCCGTATTAGGAACACCTGCATCATTATTTTCACTCCACTCTAACCAGTCACTAGGGTAGAGGTGAATTAATTTTTCACTCTTTCCAAAAGTACCAAGACCGAGGGACACAACAAAATTAAATGAAAATACTTTTAAAACAAATAGAAAATATTTTTTTCACTCAAAGAATAATTAAGCTCTGGAACTCGTTACCAGAGGATGTGTTAACAGCAGTTAGAGTATCTGGGGTAAAAAAAGGTTTGGGTAAGATCCTGGAGGAAAAGTCCATAGTCTCTTATTGAGATGGACGTGGGGGAAGCCACTGCTTGTCCTGGGATTGGTAGCATGGAATGTTGCTAACTAGGTTTCTGACAGGTACTTGTGACCTGGATTGGCCACAGCTGGAAGCAGGATACTGGGCTAGATGGACCATTGGTCTGACCCAGTATGGGTATTCTTATGTTCTTATAACCCTGTGGACAACTTCTGTGACACAGCCAAAAGGATAATTTGTGGAATGGTCATGTAATCTCTCAAAAAAATGTTTTTAATTATCTAGTCTAGTTTTGATATGGTCACGTCCCCTTTTTCAATACCCACTGCAGCCATTAAAGCAACATAAGCACAAAGCTTTGATATATTTCAGCAGTACTCGGATTTACTTAGTTTCAGAACAGTGTGCTTAAGAACAGAAAATGTGTGCAGGCAGAAAGATTTGTTTTTCCCCTCCCCCATTTTGCTTCATTATTTTTGGTTTTGTTTCCCGCCATTCATTTTAGTATCCAATCAAGTGAATTAAAGCTTACTAAATGAACCAGTGAAGCTAAAAATGTATTTGTTAGTGCATTAAAACAAAATATAAAAATGCACCAACTCCAAGTAAAACGAAAAGGCAGAATGAACAGGAGATGGAGATCTTAATCATTTCAACTGTCAACTGAATTAGATACAGTTAACTCTTCAAGTAAACACTAAATATAAGAACCTCCCCACAGGAGATCCATCAGTTGTCACTGTCTATAAGCAAATGGTACCAAGAATCTGTGCCGGTGTGGGGGGGGGGGGGGGGGGGAGGAGGAAGTTTTCTACACTTAGCCTTCTGTATCTTACAAATAAGATACAATATTTAGACTAACAATTCACACAACTACTTTAGTGGCTTTTTTTTATACAGTTTTTTCAAAAGGCAAGAGAAATGGTTTACAATAAAAAAAATATTGAAGTTACAGTTTCAATTTTCCTCGCTGTACGCATTTTAGCATTTATTCTTCTTCCTTCCTTCTTCTGTACTAGAATATCCTTCCAGATCACATTACTGTTACATCAAATGTACTAACTTTTCTATTAAAGCCATGCCAGGAATAAAGCAGTAATACTGATACCATAATTGATCCTTGTTCATAATTCAGTTACTCTAAAATTAATGGAATAAATTTCTAAAATAGATAAATCTGCTCTCCAGACTGTATGGGCCATTGTCTATCTGCCAGGTCTCAACAGCCTAGGCCTTTCCTTCATCAAATATTTCCTGCAACCTCTTCTGTACACAACAAACACTTTCTCTTACATAACCTTATTCTGTCCAGCACCCTTGATTTACCCTGTCTTACTCAGACTTGGTTGTCTGACACCGAGGTTGCATATCTAAATCAAGCAGTGGCTAATGCTACTACAATCTCACTAGCCAAAGGGGAGGAGGTGTAGCCATTATCTACTTTTCTAAATTAGGCCTCTCTGATTTTTCTATTTTTGTACATCCATTCCTGGAATCACTTTTTGTCTTAATAGTATATCTCCCTCAGACTTTCTTTTAACCTATCATCCACCCCCTCCATCAGCTGCATCTTGTCAACTTTTACACACCACTTCTAACTGATCATTGTCTTGGTTCTTCTCACTGAATTATATTAACTCAGACCTTAGACAACATGTAACTGGACCTACACAAATAGGAACATACCTCAGATCTTATTCTCTATTCCATCCTCTTTCCATTACACATTTCTTTGCTGCATTCATTGCCTTGGACTGACCACTCGCTTATGCTTTCCACCTATGTGATCCGGGACATTTAACATCTTACCAGTAACCACACAGGGAACTCAGTAAAGTTACTCCATCTTTTACCTCACTCAAAATTGGATTTCAATTTATTTTACTGTCTCCTCTTTAAAAGACCAAATTCAGATGTGGAATATTCACCTCAGTGAAGCTTACGACACTGTTACCTCACTGGAATATCATCAGTTGTCCGAACGCCACAAGTCACAAAGCTCATGGTACACCAAAGAACTATATGGAAAAGTAAACAGTGGAGGCAACAAAACAAAATTTTTACATCAAAAGTGTCAAAAAAACAATCCTTTATTGAAGGTTTTTGTTAGACAGGACACAGGCAGTGTTTCAGACTTTCTGCTTGCATCTTGAGTCTGAAGGTATGTTGCACTGATGTTCCTGCTTAAGATGATCGATCTTCCTGTTGTGTGGTTTTAACATCATTGCAATAAGCAAAACATAGCTGCGACATATCCTCAGGCCCCTGATGAAGGCCGAAATACATCCTGTGTGGAGTCTAGCGAAAACCATCAATAAAAGAATTGCTTTTTGGCACCTTGCAAGTGAAAAGTTTGTCATGTTGCTTCCGCTGTGTTTGCTTTTCCTGATAGAGATCTGTGGAGTTATTGTTCTGGTTTTTTTCCCTGAACACCAAAGAACACCACCACCACAAGAGACAGCTCCATCAGGAGGAGCAGAGATGGCACCGTTGCCTTTCACCTACTCTTCTCTCTATTTATAAGAATACTGCCTACTCATAAAATACAGCCTTTACAGCAACAAAAAAGGCATATCATACAGCTAAGATCACCAAAACATCTAATGCTGTTGTCTTTTATAAAACACTAAGATCTCTTGCCACTTTTCACTCTACCCTTACCTTGAAAGGGCAATCACCTACTGCCCAGCCACTAGCACCCCATTTTTAAGAATAAAATAAGCATTTTGAAAAATAGTCTGCAACCTTCAGTCATTTCCCAGTGACCTCAAGTGTCTTCATCAACTACCATTGTACCTTGCAGTACTCTAAGTTTATCCTGCCAAACCTTTCCGAGTTAGGTAAAACTATGAAATGAATGAGCCCAACCAACTGCGCCAAATGATCTAACTCCATCTGGCTGTGTTAGGTGCTCCCTTGATTCATAGTTTCATTCTCTCCACGACTACCCTTAGCCTATCAACTGGAATTGTTCCCAATAACTGGAAATCAGCCATCGTATGCCCAAAGATTAAAGCCACCAACCTCAATTACCAACCAATCACTAATCTCCCTTTCATTGCTAAGGCTGTTGAATCTTTGGTTCATTCTTAGCTAGTTAACTATATTACCAAGATTCATGCACTACATTCTAATCAGACTGCATTCAGACAATATCGCAATACAGAAACTACCTTATTAGGCATTACCACTTACATCTACAGCTCAGGCTTCTGCTCCCTATAGTCCTCTCAGCTGCTTTTGACTTAATCATCTCATTCTCCTTTACTGTTTACATTGTTCTACCTCTACCTCTCTCTACCATATTTTACATTATGATACTATATCTTTTTAATTTTATGTTTTTAGAATGTAAGCTACCTAGAAGGCTTTCTGTTGGATGGGATAGTAAATTTGAAATGTAATCAATAGAAATAAAATAAAACATAGAAAAGAAAATAAGATACTTTTTTTGGACTAACTTAGTTCATTTTTTGATTAGCTTTCAAAGGTAACCCATCTTCATCAGATCAGAAATAAAACATAGCTACCACATCTGGCTTTTTTCTGTAGACATTTTAAAAGCACAAGTGTGTTTTCTGTGGAGAGATGTTGCTGGTCTCTGGCTGGGAGAAACTCAGATAAGACTTGTGCTGGCTATATTTGTGGCTTTTCCTACCCTAGAACTGTGGTTTTATTGCACATCTCTACCTACTATCCTTGTCTGTTTGTGTCCCTGCAAATATATTTTCCTAAAAAGATTTAAAAAAAAAAAACCTGTTTGATCTGATTGTATAATCTGACTGTGTTTCAAACTGTTTGTGCTTCAAACTGGTTTATTGATATCTGTGAATCTGAAAACTAGATTTCTGATTTCAAACTGCCAGCAAGTATTAGAAATCTTTCTTTTACCAAGTTTCTGAGCTCCTTCCTTCCCCCACCCCATCCATCTCAGCTCACCTGGCTTTTTTCTGCAGCCATTTTAAAAGCACAAGTGTGTTTTCTGTGGAGAGCTGTGTTGCTGGTCTCTGGCTGGGAGAAACTCAGATAAGACTTGTGCTGGCTATATTTGTGGCTTTTCCTACCCTAGAACTGTGTTTTGTTTTGGGTTTTGTTTTTGCACATCTCTACCTACTATCCTTGTCTTCCCCTTGTCCCAATCAGCTTTGTAGAAAAGAGGCTTAATACAGGCCTAAGACAGGTTTTACAGTAAACACATTCCACAAGTTTAGGTTTATACCCACCTACCCCAAGACTGACACTTCCTAAATCCCTATTCTAACTATACTACTTATCACAACTTAACTCCACCCGAATTACTACTGTCTCAAATTGCTGAGGAGTAAAGAATCTTGTACACTGTCAAACCCTATCATAAAATACCTACTCATACCCATTCAACAAATCAAGATGACTTTTATTCTCTGTAATAATTGTGGAGCTTTAGTTTCAAGGCCAATCATCTGGAAACTTAAGGCTTGTCCTATCTGTAATCAGCTCACTAGTTTAAAACAAGAGCTCAGTAAATTAAAGCAGGAATTAGATGCACTTAAAGCAACTTCAAAGACTGCACAAATTCAAACGAAATTCACACCACTGCCTCAAAGGATAAAACCACCTAAGAATAGATGGTTCACAGTAGGCTCAGGCAGACTTCGTCATGTGACACAGAGGCATACACCCTCACAAGTGTTACCCCTACAGAATTCTTTTGCTCCATTAGAGCTCTGTGAGGTTCCTAAAAATAGAACTGAGCCAGAAGAAACAGCAAAAACAAAAGAAATTAAGGTGGAACAAAAAGATATGGAGGGACCAAAGACAAAAAACACACCAAAATATCAAATGTTGAAACACATACCAGGAAATGGAAATGTAAATGGAAAGTGATGACCACAAATGCTCGCAGTCTTGGCAACAAAGTTCATGACCTTCAAGCCCTGATGTTGGAGGCAGACTTAGACGTTGTTGCAATCACAGAGACATGGCTCAATGGCTTGCAAACATACCAGGCTATAATCTATTTAGGAAGGATAGAGAGGGTCGTAAAGGTGGAGGAGTAGCTCTATATGTGAGAAATGATATCACAGCAACCCAAATGTCAGGGACCTGGGGTAAGGAAGAAGCGATATGGATCACCTTAAAAAGAGATAGAACCTCTATCCACATGGGTGTTGTCTACAGACCTCCAACACAATTGGAAGAATTAGATAGAGACCTGATCGCAGATATTCAAAAGTTGGGAAAGAAGAGAGAGGTGCTGTTGCTGGGAGATTTCAATCTGCCGGATGTAGATTGGAAGGATCCATCTGCAGAAATGGAAAGAAGTAGAGAGATCGTGGATGCTTTCCAAAGTGCTCTGCTCAGACAAATGGTCATGGAACCCACGAGGGAGGGAGCGACACTGGATCTGGTGCTCACAAATGCAGATAGTGTGTCAAATGTCCAAGTGGGTGCCCACCTGGGCAGCAGTGACCATCAAACGGTTTGGTTTGATATGATGGCTGAAGAGGAGGGTGGCCACTCAAAACAAAATCCTGGATTTCAAGCATGCTGACTTTAGTAAAATGGGGGAATACCTAAGGAAGGAGCTGATGGGCTGGAAGGATGTATGAGATGTGGAAGGACAGTGGTTCAGGCTGAAAGAAGCTATAAATAGGGCCACAAACCTTTATGTAAGGAAAGTAAATAAAAGCAAGGGAAAAAGGAAACCGCTATGGTTCTCCAAGCAAGTGGTTGAGAAAATAAAGGCTAAAGAGTTGGCGTTCCAAAAATACAAAAAAACTCAAGACGAGGAACATGAAGAGGAATACCAGAGGAAACTGAAAGAAGCCAAGAGAGAGGTACGTCTGGTGAAAGCGGAAGAACAAATGGCTAGAAAGGTAAGGAGGGGTGACAAAAATTTATTCAGGTATATTAGTGAGACTAAAAGATACTGCAAACTGCTATGTAGATAATGATGAAGAAAAGGCAAATTTGCTAAATAGATACTTCTGTTCTGTTTTTACTGAAGAAAATCCGGGAGAACCACCACGATGGACTGGCAAAAGGTCATTTGAGAATGGAGTGGATATAGCACCATTCACGGAAGAGAGTGTGTATCAACAGCTAGAAAAACTAAAGGTGGACAAAGCCATGGGACCGGATGGGATCCACCCCAGGATATTGAGGGAGCTCAGAGAGGTTCTGGCGGGTCCTCTTAAAGATTTGTTTAATAAATCCTTAGAAATGGGAGAGGTTCCGAGGGATTGGAGAACGGCGGAGGTGGTCCCTCTTCACAAAAGTGGTGATAGGGAAGAAGCTGGAAACTACAGGCCGGTAAGGCTCACTTCGATTATTGGAAAAGTAATGGAAGCAATGCTGAAGGAAAAGATAGTGAATTTCCTGGAAGAAAATGAGTTGCAAGATCTGAGACAACATGGTTTTAAAAAAGGGAAATCGTGCCAAACGAATCTCATTGAATTCTTTGATTGGGTGATCGGAGAATTGAACCGTGAACGTGCTATAGACGTAATCTACTTAGATTTCAGCAAGGCTTTTGACACGGTTCCCCACAGGAGGCTCTTAAATAAACTGGATGGGCTGAAGATAGGACCCAAAGTGGTGAACTGGATTAGGAACTGGTTGACGGACAGGCGCCAGAGGGTGGTGGTGAATGGAGTTCGCTCGGAGGGAAAGGTGAGTAATGGAGTGCCTCAGGGATCGGTGCTGGGGCCGATTCTGTTCAATATATTTGTGAGTGACATTGCCGAAGGGTTAGAAGGTAAAGTTTGCCTATTTGCGGATGATACTAAGATTTGTAACACAGTGGACACACCGGAGGGAGTGGAAAACATGAAAAAGGATCTGAAAAAGCTAGAAGAATGATCTAAGGTTTGGCAATTAAAATTCAATGCAAAGAAATGCAAAGTGATGCACTTAGGGAGTAGAAATCCAAGAGAGGCGTATGTGTTAGGCGGTGAGAGTCCGCTAGGTACGGATGGGGAGAGGGATCTTGGGGTCATAGTATCTGAGGATCTGAAGGCGATGAAACAGTGTGACAAGGCGTTGGCCGTAGCTAGAAGGTTACTAGGCTGTATAGAGAAAGGTGTGACCAGCAGAAAAAAAGAGGTGTTGATGCCCCTGTACAAGTCGTTGGTGAGGCCCCACCTGGAGTATTGTGTTCAGTTTTGGAGGCCATATCTTGCTAAGGATGTAAAAAGAATTGAAGCGGTGCAAAGAAAAGCTACGAGTATAGTATGGGATTTGCGTTACAAGACATATGAGGAGAGACTTGCGGATCTGAACATGTATACCTTGGAGGAAAGAAAAAACAGGGGTGATATGATACAGACGTTCAAATATTTGAAAGGTATTAATCCGCAAACAAACCTTCTCCGGAGATGGGAAGGCGGTAGAACGAGAGGGCATGAAATGAGATTGAAGGGGGGCAGACTCAAGAAGAATGTCAGGAAGTATTTTTTCACGGAGAGGGTGGTGGATGCTTGGAATGCCCTCCCGTGGGAGGTGGTGGGGATGAAAACGGTAACGGAATTCAAACATGCGTGGGATAAACAAAGGAATCCTGTGCAGAAGGAAGGGATCCTCAGGAACTTAGCCTAGAATGGGTGGCAGAGCTGGTGGTTGGGTGGCGGGGCTAGTGCTGGGCAGACTTATACGGTCTGTGCCAGGGCTGGTGGTTGGGCGGCGGGGATAGTGCTGGGCAGACTTATACGGTCTGTGCCAGAGCTGGTGGTGGGAGGCAGGGATAGTGCTGGGCAGACTTATACGGTCTGTGCACTGAAGAGGACAGTACAAATAAAAAAGTAGCACATATGAATTTATCTTCTTGGGCAGACTGGATGGACCGTGCAGGTCTTTTTCTGCCGTCATCTACTATGTTTACATCTCTCTACTAAATTTTAAATAAACTTATGAAAAAAGGGAAAGGCAGGTGCATTACAAAAAAATATATAGCCCATAAAAGGGACAATACACAAACAGAGCTCAGAGTTCAAAAATTTAATGCCAAAAGATGATCACATAAAAACAAGTGCCAATAAATGACTGCACCAGGGGTTAGCGCTGAATTTCGTAAACCACAGGACACAAATTCCCTGTTTTTAAGCTCCTCTATCTGGAAAAAGAAGTCTTTAAAGGAATAGCTTATGAACAGCACACATATTGCAACTCTGAGAACTTCAAAATACAGAATGATTTCATCTATGGAACAATGCAAAACTATTAGAGTTCAAAATAAGTTAAGCTTCAAGTTTTTTTTCATTTGTTCTTTTTGTGGGAGGAGGAATTCTAAATGCAGAGGGCACAAGAAAGAAGCATTTTAACCTTCTAAGAATCAGGCAATTACAGGCAGTGCTGTACAAGACGATATTCTCATCCCACACACTGATAATTTTCCTAACACTTTATCCCCACTTCTTGCTGAAAGCTAGGAGATCTAACATATGGCTGACTAACTAACCACCCACAGCCAAAGAGCTGGTGTCTTACACAAAATAGGATTGTTTTACTGGCTGGTAGAGCAAATTGCAAGTGATTGTTTCCAAGCAAAGAGCCTTAAAAACTAGGGATGTCATTAAATGACAGATCTGCAGTAAAAATGTCTTTTCAATTCTGCGCAACTTTAAAAAGGAAAAGGCAGATAACCTTCCCAACATGCCACACAATTACTTCTAACCATTCAACCTGAATAAATCAGGCAGCTGATGCATATAATTAGATAAGAGAAACTACTCCCCCCTCCCCATTTAAAACATTGAATACCTGCTATATTTGTATAATTATATGTAGCACTTAGTTATGTGAAATAAGAACATAAGTGCTGCCATACTGGGACAGACTGAAGGTCCATCAAGCCTATTACACTGTTTACAACAGTGGCCTACCAGGTTACAAGTACCTGGCAAGATCCCAAAACAGTAAAATAGATTTTATGCTGCTTATCCTAGAAATAAGAAGTGGATTTTCCCCAAGTCCATCTTAATAATGGTCTATGGACATCTTCTTTTAGGAAGTTACCAAAACCTTTTTTACCACATTCTCTGGCAATGAATTCTAGAGTTTAATTACACATTGGATGAAGAAATATTTTCTCCAATTTGTTTTAAATTTACTACTTAATAGCTTCATTGCATGTCCCCTAGTCCTAGTATTTTTGGAAAGAGTAAACAAGCAATTCATGTTCACCTATTCACTCATTATTTTATAAACCTCTATATCTCCCCCCAACCATCTCTTCTTCAAATTGAAGAACACTAGCTGCTTTAGCCTTTCCTCATAGGGAAGTCATCCCATCTCCATTAACATTTTTGTTGCTCTTCTATGTACCTTTTCTAATTCCGCTATATCTTGAGATGTGGTGACCAGAATTGCACACAGTATTCCAGGTGCAGTCACACCATGGAGTGATATAAGGCATTATAACATTTTGCTTTTCATTCTTTTCCTAATAATACCTAACATTCTATTTGCTTTCTTAGCCGCCACTGCACACTGAGCAGAGGGTTTCAAAGTATCATCAACAATGACACCTAGATCCTTTTCCTGGACGGTGACTCCTAATGTGGAACCTTGCATCAAGTAGCTATAGTTTTGGTTCTTCTTTCCCACATGCATCACTTTGCACTTGCTCACATTATCGTTTATTAAAGTTGCTATTCCACTTTTTTGCAAGCAAAGCGGCTTATAATTAAAAAACTAAAAAGAAAAACAGAAAGAGCACAATTTGTAAATAGGACAGAATTAACATCTGCCATTTGGATGCCCAGTCTTGTAAAGTCCGCTTGCGATTTAACAACTTTGAATAACATTGTGTCATCAGCAAGTTTAATTACTTCACTAGTTATTCCCATCTCTAGATCATTTATAAATATGTTAAAAAGCAGCAGTTCCAGAGCCCTGTGAAACAAACATTACCTGCTAGAAGTGTTCTTCAAGACAAGTATAATTTCTAAAATTCATCTCTAAAGGAGTCACAATAATTACTTGTCATGGTTCAAATGTCATTGAAAACCCAAGTAACAAAGAAACAGATACAGGCTCCTTTACCCTCAAAATTCTGTTTAGTGCTTCAGAAGTTACAAGATAAAAAGCTCTTGCTTCAACCAAGGAAAGACAAAAGAAAAGATCTATTTTTTGTATAAGGATTCTCTAAGCCGCTCATCTTCCCACAGCTTTACCAGAATCTATTCCACAGAAAGATCACTCTCTTCCACTCAATTCATCTGCATGGGATAAGCAGGGAGAATTGTTATCAACATGCAAATATAGAGCAACTGTGGTCTATAGCACTGCAAACATTAACAGTTCAAAAGGCTAGATGAGCCTTCACTGTCCAAACTCTCTAATGTATATATTAACCGCAAAGCAAAGTTATTTACCTGTAAAACAGCAGATAACCAGAAACAGGATAAGGAAGACGTTATAATTAGCTAGTGCTTATCAAATCCTTTCCAAAGATTTCCAAAAATGTTTGTTTTTAAAGCTTAATCCAGAAAAAAACAAGGTATCCTTTTCTCTCAGAAAGGAACTCCTGAACTACATTTTCCAATCAAAATAGCCAGTACTAAAAATCACTTTGGAACCTATTGTGAAAGTTTTGGAGATTATACTTAACCAAAATCTGAATTTCCAAATGTATCTAGCTTGATTCAACTATGCTTCTATAAAACTGCGAATGATCCACTCAGTAAGAAATGTATTTTCCAAGTCAGCACTCCAAGTTCATCAGCTAGCTTGACTACTGTAATGCGCTATTACTAGGCCTATGGGCATCAGAACTTGAAGATAGCCATATTTTACACTGTGAAGTTAACAATTCCTAGGAAATGTGACCATCTCTGGGAAAAGGTAAGTCAAGTCACCAGAAGGTTTTAATGAATAAACAATTTGTACAGTCCAACCCCCATCATTTTATGTGAAAAAAATAAAAGTTATAGAAGTTCAAACATGTAACTTTTTCAGACTGCATATGCACCCATATGGGGGGGAGGGGGGGCCACCCTTAAAATTTTGGATTTGCTACTTTAGTCACCCTTTCCCAGAGATGGTCACATAACCCCTTAGCACCAGAGCAGCACTGGTTGCCTATCATAGAATATTTTTTTTGTTACATTTGTACCCCGCGCTTTCCCACTCATGGCAGGCTCAATGAGGCAGGCATGGAGGGTTAAGTGACTTGCCCAGAGTCACAAGGAGCTGCCTGTGCCGGGAATATGCTTCAAGATCTTAATCAATCATAGTACACCAGATCCATTATACAGGCATCTCAATTTCTCTTTCATGCCAACTGATCCCTTATCTCCCCTCTAGACCCCTACGATCATCTGAGGATATTCCTTTAGTTGTCTCCTCCTATCCTGTTATTGGGTTAAACATTATTCATTCTAGAATATTCAATGTCACTGGTCCCTCCCCTCTTGAATACCCTTCCACTGCCCCTCAGAGGAACATTCCACACAGGTATTCAAGAAGAAACTAAAATACTTCTTATTCCAGGATGGTTTTGGTGCTTAATATGACAGCTCCATTTCCCTGTGCTCCCTTGCTCCTGTCCCTTTTGTTCTAAGTTGGAAATGGGAAAGTCACTGCCAAATGGCTGAATGCCACTAACCTGCTCCTCTTTCTTCTTTACTATTTATTAATGGAGTTCCTTTCAGCTTTCTGATGAAAGATATTGTAAACTGACCAAAACGTCTGATAAGGGCGGTAGATCAAAATTTTAATAAACTTTAAACTATATATCAGAAGCATGTGTAGGAAACCTTTTCCACCATAACTCTTGTGCTCTCATATTTCAAATTTTGTATGGTATTGCCCCTGACTATATGTTGCTCCTTGTTACTTTGCCTTCTCACAATTCAATCTTTGGTGTAAGAGACTACCTGCATCTTCATTCTCCTACCTGTAAGAAAGAAAGTAATTTATAAATCTATATATTCAACTACTTTTTCATACCAAAGTACTAAATGGTGGAATTCCTTGCTGAAAAGTTTAAGATCCCAACATGATTACTTGGGTTTTTTTTTTTTTTTTTTTGTAAGTTTTTGAAATCTTTCCTTTTCAAATATTTCTGTCAATTGATCCTGGTGCCTAATTGCCCCCCTTCCATTCTCCCCATTATGCTTTATTATTGAATTCTTTATATATCTATGATTCTTTCCTCATTGATAAGTGTGGGTTTATATATTTTGTTATGACTTCTTTTTAGCTTGCTAGCCACAATGAACTCAATTGGGGTATAAATGTCAAATAAACGCAATGCCAGTCTATTTTCTGATTAAGTTCTAGAGCAGAAAGCTGGCTCCATTCTGACTCTTGCAAAAAGTTGTCAGAATGTATGAGAACTGTTATCCTACTTGTTCTGGGAAAAAGCATGATCCATTTCAAGAGATCAACCACTGAAATAAAAGATGCAGTTCACTACACTAACTCAGACCACTGGTGTTAATTTAGTCTGCTTACCACAGTGTTTGTGGTCAAAGCCAAATGAGGCTGAAATTGAAAACATAAAACATACATCTGGTAAAAATCAGAATGGAAAAGCTCAAGACAAGAGATTAGTACAGGGCTTCCATAATCTATCCTGGAAAAGGAAACGATTAAACCACAATGAATATACATGAGAAATTTGCCCACACTGGACACTGCACCTCGAGTAGTTTTATTCACTAGAATTAAGATCCATTGGGCTTTTCGAAATAGAACTGCCATGGATAATATTCTCAGTTTGGTCTATTGCCTGCTAATCCTACAGCACTACTTCTACAACAGTCCTATTTTAAAAAAAATGATATACCTTGTCTTCCTTTTTTATTTCTATTCATTACCCTTAAAAAGTGGACTAACACTATTTTACATTTGACAAGGAAGTTCAATTTTTCTGAAGGAATCTTGCCAGCAAACTTGTGTATAAGCCAGTCATATCAGCAAAATAGAAAATTATTCTCTAGTGTGGCTAAAAATATAGCTATTACCAGGGAGTATGGGTAAGGAAGAAATATGAATATACATTTGGTTTTTCTTAATCTATGCACACGGATTATATGCACAGCTTTCCATTATCCTTTTGAGGTGGTACAAATACATGATTCAGACCTCACTATCCAAACATTCCTCCCTCTCAAGTCTAATGTTTCATCATTACATCTTCCTCAAAAAGGTTTAAGAAATACTGTTGCCTGACAACCTAAACTGACACCTAGTCTCAGCAGCATTTCAGCTTGTTTAACAGAGTCCATTAGAAACAAGACACACAAAAGAATACGAGTTAAAGCTCAAAGGGGAGCTAATAAGTGAAGTTTGAGGACAGGTTATCACTTTAAAGGGTAAAAACTTGTTAAACTTGATTTCCTGCTAACAGATCTATATATATCCATATAAAAATATAGGCAGGTGGATGAATGAGAAGAAAATTACGGTAAGGCTAATGTGCTCTCTATCCATCTAAGCCAGCCTTTCAATATGATAATTCACTTAAAAGCAAAAGCACATACTATTCTAACACTGACATTTTAAATAATCCACCTTTTTAAAGACTCATTTATACATCAAATCGCAAAATATAATCCACTTGTAACAGATATTGTTTAGCGAACCTGAGATTTAGTCTGCATGCAATTTTGATTCTGCATTTTGGCAGTCAAGTAGGTCTCTGGAGGAGCATTTGTGAAAGACATTTGAGATCTGCACTGATTGCAAGCATGTGAGATAACTATGTTAAATAAGTTCAGGTGGACTACAGGCCATTAAAATCACCACACTTCTATATAGGTTTTGTTTTAAACTTAAAACTGAAAAAAACCCTACATACTATTTGTAAATTCTTTGTACAGAATTCCCCCAATATAAACGCTGACATCCCCCCACCCCGGCATGAAATACCCCCCTCCCCTCCTCAAGAGTTCCTAATGCACCTTCTTGTAGACCTCCTCCACCCCACACAACCACACACTCCCATCCATACCTTTTTTCCAGCCCCCACATCTTATCTACTATTTTTTGAGGCTCCCTACTTCATGTACACTTTTCCCCAGACTTCCTCCCCCCCCCTGCTGTTCTGGACCCAATTGTTCCTTTAAGCATTGTGGGCCTCTGTACAGTTGCGTGGCTTAAAGGAACCAGCCCGATCTGCGGCTGTGCAGTTGCTCCTCTTGTTGCACTAGCATGCTAAGTGTGCTAGGAAACATAGAATTCAGCAGAAATTCTGAATTGCGTAGTTGCACAAAATCTGGCCAGGAGTAACAGGAATACAGTCTGTTCACGCTATTTGCTGCAGTTAGATACCTAGAAAACCCCATGAATACCAAAAACACATAAATGGAACCAATGAGCCTATGGGGAAAAGGGGGTTAGGTTCCTATACAACCCTGTTCGGTAGCAAAAGTTTACAGTGAACACCATAAACTGCATTTCATGTAGCCTTACCATACAAGGTTATATCCCGTTAATATCTTGCAGTTCAAAGTGGGTAACAAAACAAGGAAAACCAGAACAGACCTCTGGGATATAATTAAACAACAAAAATCAAAGAAAATTATGTTAAAACAAATTTCTGAAACAGTAATGTTTTAACCTCCTAAATATCATATACGAGTCAGAAGACAAGAATATCTGAGCAAGCTTTTTCCAATGCTGAGTAGTTTGGAATGCTAAGGTTAAGTTCTAGCATCCTCAGTCTCTTTTTACTCCTTGTTGAAGAAAAAGAAACTGCAAATCGAAAGTAAAAAATATAAGTAATTGGGGCTAGGCCATGTAGACCTCTGTATAAAAAACAGGCCAATTTAAACAAGATTCTAGCCTCAAAAGGAAACCAATGAAATTTCATGTAACAACATGAAATATAATAACAAACATAACACAGTGTTCTGAACAGCTTGAATTCTTTTTAATTGAGATTTAGAACATTCCAGATACACTACATTACAGTAATCTAATTGTGAAAAAAGAAGAATTTCTATCAATAGATCAAAGGAGGAGGCTATCTCAAAATAACTGCGAACACAGCAAAGTTTTCTTGTGAGGGGAAAAAAAATTTCACTAAGGATGCAACCTGTGGTTCCATAGAGGTAGCACTGTCTACATACACCCGAAGTTTTTATATTCGATTTGGATGGGGTCAGGAATGGAATCTAACATAGAAACTTAGTTTTATCGGCATAAAGTTTTAATTTATGTAGAAGTATCCAGTTACCTAATAAAGTCAAACAATATTGCACCCATGAAATATCAGAGATAGAAATAAACAAGATAACAACAAATATCATCCACATAGCTATAAAACTGTAAAATCTTTGTTTGCAAGCATAAACCAATGATCATAAAAAGATATTAAAGAGAATATGGGAAAGATGAAAACCTTGAGGAACACAAGGGTTCAATCACCTTGTATGATTTTTTTTTTGTTAAAAAACTTTGAATCCACAGCAAAACATTTCCTGTTATGCATGTGTCTGCTAAAATTTGCAGTAAGATAGCATGATCAACCAAGCTGAAAGCTGCTGAAAGATGACCTGGAGTAACAAAGCACATTTCCCTTCACTTAATAGAAATCTGATATGATCTAATAATGAACTAATTACTGTTTCTGTACTGTACATTGCATGAAAACCAGATTGTAAATCATGCAAAATATTACAGTTGTCCAAGTATTGTTCTAGTTGCAAACTAAGTCTTCTGTAAGCTTAGCAAAAAAAAAAAAAAAAAAGTATTGAAGTTATTGGTCTATAATTTGAAGACAGTGTTACAGAATGTTTATGGTCCTTTAATATCGGGTTATTGATCCTCCAAGGTCTGCTGGAAAGACACCCTCAGAAAGCTGCAATCAAATCCAGTTATACATAAAAAGTCACTGGTATCGAATGCATAAAAAATGGAGGACGTGAATCCAACACACAATAAGAAACACTACTTTTTGCAAAAGCAAACACAATCATCCCAAAGAGGAGCAGAAAAAATAGACCAAATTCGATCAACTGGGATATTCATCCTTATAGGTTGCTAAAAAAAAGTTCAGGAATGGAAACAAGGAATAAGACTCTAAACTTACTTATTTTACTCTGAAAATAATCTGCTAGTTGATCTGCAGTAGGGCTAGGCTGAGATACAGAGATATCAGTGAGAGTATTAAGAATCTGAAACACATACTTAGTATTACGTTGGTCAACACCTATAAGTTTAAAGAAGTCATTTTTTTCTAGTTGATTTCAATGCTTTTTTATAATCATGAACCGCCTTACTCCAATTCAGTCTGGATTGATCAGATCTATCCTTTATCCACTTTCACTCAAGTTTCCTACATATTTGCTTCAGTTTTAAATAACTCAGATATATATCTTTTATTACTCCGTCTGGGATGTTTAACTTTCAGTTGGAGTGGAGCAATCTTATCAAGAATTGTGGAACTTTGCCCAGCCAATCAACTAACACGGACGGCTGTGTTAGTATTTGTCCACCGAGAGGCACATGCATCTCAAAAATTAACTGAGTTAATCTTGCTTATTGGTGTAACACTGAACAAGTCAAGGCCCCTGGCTTGCTTCCAGTGCAGTATGAAAAAACAGGGGAAATGAACGGACCAAAGATTTTGTTCCCAGCTAATATCAGCTAGGCTGATATTTGGAATACCAATAAAAGTGTAATAAAAAAATTAAATCTAGTTTATGTCCCTTGAGTGGTAGTAGGAGGAAGAATAAAATAGTTCAAGGAAGAGAGGAAAGAAAAAAAGATCACTATTTTCCTTAATTAGCATCATCCTCCAAATGTATATTTATATTTCCCCAAATCTAAGTATATGAGTTAAGAATGGAATTCCTAAGGACAGAATCCTAAAATGTAGTTCAAGTGGTAGCCCATTTCCCCAGGGAACAGAGCAGAGTATACAGGTTAAGGATCCATTTAAAGTGAATCCGCTAAATTGACATGCAAAAATCTCAATGTCTGGTGATATAGTTGATTCTATAAAAGTAGCACCAAAGAATATATTATAAATCAAAGCGATGCCGCCACCACCTTTCTTTATACTTTGTGATTGGGAAAGCATCTTATAAACTGCTGGGCAAAGTTCATTTATATGTGGATCTTCCTCAGAGGTAAGCCTCATCTCAGTCAAAAAGAAACAATCTAGTTGATTATCAATAATCCAGTCTCTGATTAGAAAAGTTTTGTTACACATAGAATGGGTATTAAGATAACATGGGATGGGAATAGTATGAATTGTACCATCATTAGAATATTGTAGTGGTTTAATATTAGACTTTACTAAGTATATAAGTATTGCCATACTGGGACAGAGCAAAGGTCCATCAAGCACAGCATCCTGTTTTCCAAACTGGCCAATCCAGGTCACAAGTACCTGGCAAGATCCAAAAACAGTACAATACATTTTATGCTGCTTATCCTAGAAATAAGCAACAGATTTTCCTTAAGTTCATTTTAATAATGGCTTATGGACTTTTCTTTTAGGAAGCCATCCAAACTTTTTATAAACCCCACTAAGCTAACTGATTTTACTACATTCTCTGGTGACAAATTCCAGAGTTTAATTACAAGTTGAGTGAAGAAATATTTTCTCCGATTCGTTTTAAATTTACAAGTGCACCACCACTCCTCCACTTCTTCGGCCCTCCATACCCCTTCTAAGAATGATTATAACCCGATATGGTTGCATCCCATTGATGGGAATCATTGAACCATGTCTCTGTAATAGCAACAATATCCAAATTTTCCTCAAACATCAGAGCTTGAAAATCTTGAACCTTTCTACTTAGACTATGAGCATTTGTGCACATTGCTTTCCATGTGCTAATCGAGTTAGTATGGTTTTATTTACATGACCTTTCCCTCTGCCATCAGGTTTTTTTTTCTGGGGGCGACTTTCTAAATTCCTTTGTTTCCTTTTGTCACCCCCACCCTCTAGTTTAAATGTCTAGAATCACACTACCTGAATTTCTCCCCAAGCAGATACCCACAAAGTTAAGGGGCATTACACGCTCCTTTGGTGGCTAAGACGGCGCCTCAAAGCGCTATCACACTTTTATGTGTTTCCCGGAGATGTCACCGCAGGAGGTGGAGCCAGAAACGCTGCTCTGTTTCCCTGCTCTCTCTCTCAAACTGGAACTATAGACGATAGTTCAGTTCTACTCTCAATAGGTCTGGATAGCAAGCAAGAAAAGCTGAAACACTTTCAAAAACAACGTGCTTTTATGTGGTTTCTAGGAATTGTCACCGCGGGGGTGGCTCTATGAATACCTTCTTCCTCATGGGAACACACTTTCATCTGCACTTACACTGCACTGTGGCTGCGAATGAGCGAAAATGCCCGTGAATAGCGAAAATGAGCTACACTATCTTCTGTGATTCACATACTCGCAGATAGCGAGAATGGACTGTATCCCACAAGAAATATTAATCAGAAAACAGAAAAGAAAATCCTAAGAAACTTGATTTTTGCAGCACAAAGGGATCTTAGAGAATTACTTAAGCGTGTACAAGTTCCAACATACATAATTCATAAAACAAAATGTACATGCATAGAGAACAAACAGTTTACACCTTCTATGCTACAGGGCTTCTTCTGGGTGTATTTTTCAAAGGCATATAAGCGCTTATGTTGCTTTTATAAAATAGGCTTAAAATATGTATCTAACATTCCACGAAGGCACCCTGTTATAAACATCACACATAGGGCTTAATTTTTTTAAAAGAACTAATTGTGTTATCAAGGATTTGACTTCTGCATTCATCTGATCTTTGCTTTTCACATACATTTTCATAGTGCAGTGAGAACTTTGGTATTTCAATGTCCACCATCTCAGTGGCCCAATGACAGCCTTCCATTATAAGTCAGTAGGATCAGAAATAAAACCAGGGGTGAGAGACTTATTTCTAAGGCACAGTTCCAAAAGATTAGTGACAGCAAGCTGAGGTCAAAGAGTCAAACCAAAGAGACTAAAACAAAGGCTGAAAGGATAAGATGCAGCAGCATCAGTAATAAATAGGAGAAACAAGACCGAGCTGAAAAGGAGGAGTGGCCTAGTGGTTAGGGTGGTGGACTCTGGTCCTGGGGAACTGAGGAACTGAGTTCGATTCCCACTTCAGGCACAGGCAGCTCCTTGTGACTCTGGGCAAGTCACGTAACCGTCCATTGCCCCATGTAAGCCGCATTGAACCTGCCATGAGTGGGAAAGCGCGGGGTACAAATGTAACAAAAATAAAACTGCAGCAGGTGCAAAGCTGTTGTGATAGCAGGAAGCTAGTGCTGTTGTACGTGCAGTTAAGAGTCAGGTTGGAAGCAAAAGCTGCAGTGCTCTTAACCCAGACTGCCACAAGATGCTACTGATTTTACTACCATTAGGATTAGATACTTTGAGAGTGGTTTAAGTAATTACAGTCTACTGATTGCTTGTAATTTTATTACTTTTTCAACCTGTCTAAAGGGATTTTTTTTTAATTAAACAAGTAATATGATTGCTTTTCTTATAACAAAGGTAACAAATTAGTGACTGATAAGAAGGTATCCTTAACTGGATTAATTCTGCAGCATGCTGCTTCTTGCTTCAGTTCCCCTTTTATCCTGAATCTTAGCCCTGAAGAAAGTGAATGAAAGCAAAATCAGGCCATCCTTTCAGCTTAAGAAACACAACCAAATCAAAGATTAGGCAACCTGCCAATGTGGGGAGAGCTCTATTACAGACCCGATTACCTTGCAGGAAATAAACCAGCACTATAAAAGCAACTATAGGGCCTCAATACACAAGGATCCCTGAATGGCTCCCATGGAACTCTAAAAATTGTGCTGTATTGGATCCTGGGCCCTGAAGGGAGGTGGGTTTATAAGTCTGTCACGCTGTCATCATTCATCAAAAAGACAGCCAAAAGTTGGAGAGAAACTGAAGTAAAGGGAGAAAGAAAAAAAATCTGACCTCAAGAAATGTCATAAATAGAATAAGAGGCCAAAGCAGGACTAAATCCTAATTTAGCCCTGCTTTGATAAGTGAGTCTAGCATGAAGCCAGTGGCATAACTACTGTACATCGCCTTGAGTGAATCTCTGCATAAAGGTACTTAATAAATCCCAATAAATAAATAAATAAATACAGTGGTGGAAATAAGTATTTGATCCCTTGCTGATTTTGTAAGTTTGCCCACTGACAAAGACATGAGCAGCCCATAATTGAAGGGTAGGTTATTGGTAACAGTGAGAGATAGCACATCACAAATTAAATCCGGAAAATCACATTGTGGAAAGTATATGAATTTATTTGCATTCTGCAGAGGGAAATAAGTATTTGATCCCCCACCAACCAGTAAGAGATCTGGCCCCTACAGACCAGGTAGATGCTCCAAATCAACTCGTTACCTGCATGACAGACAGCTGTCGGCAATGGTCACCTGTATGAAAGACACCTGTCCACAGACTCAGTGAATCAGTCAGACTCTAACCTCTACAAAATGGCCAAGAGCAAGGAGCTGTCTAAGGATGTCAGGGACAAGATCATACACCTGCACAAGGCTGGAATGGGCTACAAAACCATCAGTAAGACGCTGGGCGAGAAGGAGACAACTGTTGGTGCCATAGTAAGAAAATGGAAGAAGTACAAAATGACTGTCAATCGACAAAGATCTGGGGCTCCACGCAAAATCTCACCTCGTGGGGTATCCTTGATCATGAGGAAGGTTAGAAATCAGCCTACAACTACAAGGGGGGAACTTGTCAATGATCTCAAGGCAGCTGGGACCACTGTCACCACGAAAACCATTGGTAACACATTACGACATAACGGATTGCAATCCTGCAGTGCCCGCAAGGTCCCCCTGCTCCGGAAGGCACATGTGACGGCCCGTCTGAAGTTTGCCAGTGAACACCTGGATGATGCCGAGAGTGATTGGGAGAAGGTGCTGTGGTCAGATGAGACAAAAATTGAGCTCTTTGGCATGAACTCAACTCGCCGTGTTTGGAGGAAGAGAAATGCTGCCTATGACCCAAAGAACACCGTCCCCACTGTCAAGCATGGAGGTGGAAATGTTATGTTTTGGGGGTGTTTCTCTGCTAAGGGCACAGGACTACTTCACCGCATCAATGGGAGAATGGATGGGGCCATGTACCGTACAATTCTGAGTGACAACCTCCTTCCCTCCGCCAGGGCCTTAAAAATGGGTCGTGGCTGGGTCTTCCAGCACGACAATGACCCAAAACATACAGCCAAGGCAACAAAGGAGTGGCTCAGGAAGAAGCACATTAGGGTCATGGAGTGGCCTAGCCAGTCACCAGACCTTAATCCCATTGAAAACTTATGGAGGGAGCTGAAGCTGCGAGTTGCCAAGCGACAGCCCAGAACTCTTAATGATTTAGAGATGATCTGCAAAGAGGAGTGGACCAAAATTCCTCCTGACATGTGTGCAAACCTCATCATCAACTACAGAAGACGTCTGACCGCTGTGCTTGCCAACAAGGGTTTTGCCACCAAGTATTAGGTCTTGTTTGCCAGAGGGATTAAATACTTATTTCCCTCTGCAGAATGCAAATAAATTCATATACTTTCCACAATGTGATTTTCCGGATTTAATTTGTGATGTGCTATCTCTCACTGTTACCAATAACCTACCCTTCAATTATGGGCTGCTCATGTCTTTGTCAGTGGGCAAACTTACAAAATCAGCAAGGGATCAAATACTTATTTCCACCACTGTAAATAAAAGGGAAGGGAAAGGGAAATGGGACTTGATATACTGCCTTTCTGAGGTTTTTGCAACTATGTTCAAAGCGGTTTACATATATTCAGGTACTTATTTTTGTACCAGGGGCAATGGAGGTTAAGTGACTTGCTCAGAGTCACAAGGAGCTGCAGTGGGAATCGAACTCAGTTCCCCAGGATCAAAGTCTACTGCACTAACCACTAGGCTACTCCTCCACTGTTGAGTGAATCTGGCAAAGAGCAGGGGGGAGTCGCCTGCAGCTGCACCTACTTATTCTGTTAAAAAGTTAGAGGGCAGTGTAGTAGTTGCACTGCTTGGAGAGGGTGAGTACACACTGCCTTTAGCTCTAGCAGTGTTGCTACACTCCATCCTGATTCCATTCTTCAGTCCCCCATGCAGCAGGAGAAGCGCTTTCCCTCCTTCCTGGCCACATAGGGGCTTGAAGAATGGAATTAAGAAGCAGCATGGCAACACTGCTAGAGATAAGTGCAGTGTGTGCTTTGATCAGGAGGTCCTCTCAGCAATGCCATCACATCATCTGCAACAAGATAAAGGAGCAATTAGATCTTACTAATTGGCAGTCCTTCAGTCCCCGGCACGGATGGGTTATGCACTCCTACCAGCAGATGGAGACTGAGAACAAACTGAGCTGAGAACGAAATGAGCTACAAGTAAGCCTATAAGTGGGCTGTGCAGTCCCCAGAAAGCCAGTCTACACCTAGAAAAGCAGAAAGGATGAAACACTCTCTCAAATGATTAAAGAACTCTGTATGTGCCTCCGCCACCATGATCCCTTGACCATGGTTGTCTGAACTGCTGCTGCCCAGCCACAGAAATTGGCTATATCAAACCCAATCACCTCCAAAAAAAGGTTAGTATGGGACAGAAGCACACCACTCCCTTGCAGAGCCTAGTGTATTACTGTGCTCTGTTTTTTGTTGTTGTTGTTTTTTTAATGAAAAGTAGGAAACTGTAAGAATGCATCGGAAAAGCCCCCCCCCCTAAAAAAAAGAGGGGGGGGGGGAACCAGGGCCAAACCTGGTCATCAGTCAGCCAGACCAATAGAATACCAACTACCAAACCACAGAAACCACCTGGGAGGGGCCTGTGCTAGTCTAGAAGCACTAAAGGAAAGCCAATCAGCAGGTAAGATCTAGTTGGCTCCTTCCATAGCGTCCCTCTATACCGGCAGTACCAGAGCAGTGACCATCATGAGTAGGACACCTGGAGCCCCACTGTGAGCACATTGGCCCCAAACTGCGCATCCTAACAAGCATCTAACCAATAATGATGCTTAAAAGAATCAAGAGAAGACCAAGCCATTGTTCTACAAATTTCCAACGGAGAGACCAATGAATGCTCTGCCCATGAAGATGCTACAGCCAATGTAGAATGGACCTTCAGAGGGAATAAGGCTGCTTCTGTAGCAAACAGGCAGAGGCCACTGCCTCCTTGACCCACCAGGAAACAGTCACCTTGAATGCAGCCTCGCCTTTACGTGACCGCCCTAACAGCACAAAGAGCTGATCAGAGCAGCACAACTCCCGAGACACTCGAAAATAACGACTGAGAACTCTGTGGACATCCAACCGGTATAACTGTAGCTGCTCCTCCAAGCTGTTCCTGTCACTCAAAACAGGTAAGGAGGCTTCCTGATTCAGATGAAATGGAGAGACCACTTTAGGGAGGAAGGAAGAAAGTGTCTGGAGAGCTACCTTCTCTTTAAAGAACTGGAGGAAGGGATCTATGCAGGGCAGAGCCTGCAACTCCAACACACACCGACCAGATGACAGGGCCACCAGACACACCATCTTCAAGGTCTAATCCTTCACTGTACAACCTGACAAGGGCTCAAAGGGCACTGACATTAGTACAGACAGCACAAGGTTAAAATCCCACAGAGGAATCAGCCAATGCCCCAGAGGCCTAATAAGGCGTACATCTCTAAAGAAACAAACCACATTCAAAAAGAAACTCCAAGGACAACCCTAAATGAAGCCACAAAAACAGGCCACAGCTGCCAACTGTACTTTTAGCGAGGACAAAACGAGACCGTAATTTAAGCCATCCTGCAAATAATCAAGCACCTGAAGCACCAAAGCTTGAAGTGGCATAATAGAACAAGCAGTACACCAGTCCTCAAAAATTCGCCATACACGAACATACACAAGAAACAAACCTCTTCTTAAAGAGCAGCACAGTAGTAATAAAAGGGCCCGAGAAACCTTTCTTCTGCACTCTCAAGAGCCATGCCATAAGGAAGAATCAAGCCAGACTGGACATGAACACCAGCCCCCCAGACAGGTGGTCAACTGCTGGTAAGAATGGAAGCAAAGACAAATGAGATCCCCGTACCAAGGTTTGCGAGGCCAGTCCGGAGCCACCAAGACCACCAAGCCACTGAACCCGTTGAAGAACTCTGCCAATCAGGGGCCTCAGGGGGAAAAAACATTAAAAAAAAAAAAAAAAAGACAGTCTCCAGGCTAAGGTTGCACCAGCGTGTCAAGACCCTCCACTCAACTGTCTTTGTGACTGAAGAAATGAGGCACCTGAGCATTGGCAACGGTCGCCATCAAGTCCAAAACCGGAAGACCCCAGCGGCTCACTACTCAAGAGAATGTCGCTGGACCCAGTTTCCATTCTCCGGGGTCCAGGCAATGTCTGCTGAGAAAATCTGCCTGAACATTGTCCACACCTGCCACTTGGACCATGGATAGATCTGCAAGATTGGCCTCTGCCGAAACGAGATGCTTCTTCCGCCAGACCTGCTCTTCGTGCTGCCCTGATTGATGCAGGTGACTGTCATGGAGTTGAACATTGCACGCACCACCGCACCTTGAAGAAGGTGCCAACCGGATTGCTCTCAGTTCCAACACACTTATCGACACACTCATCTCTGGAAGGGACCATACGCCTTGAGATACCTGTAACCAAACAGTGCACTCCGCAGCCTACCAAACTGGGATCCATCGTTACCACTATCCACTGCACTGAATCCAGACTCGTGCCCCCCGAAATGTGGGCAGACGACAGCCACCACCTTAGGCTGCGATGCACCAGTTCCCACAGCGGGAGCTTCCAGGGAGTTGGACTGAGGAGACCAGCAGGACAGAAGCGCCAACTGCAAAGGTTTCATGTGTGCCCTTGCCCTCTGCACTACCTCCAATGAAGCAGCCATGGAACCTAGGACTTGAAGATACTCTTCAGTCCTCGGGCTCTGCAACTCCAAAAAGGACTGGGACATAAGACTGCAACTTTTGAACCCTGGCCTCTGGGAGAAAAACTCTGCCCACTTTGGTATCGAAACGAACCCCCAAAAACTCCAAAGACTGGGATGGCTGGAGATTACTCTTGGCCAGATTGACCACCCAGCCCAATGACTGCAGGACTGACCACTCAGGCTGTGGCCCTGACACACTCCTGGTACGACTTCACTCTGATGAGTTAGTCATCCAGATACGGACGCACTAATATGCCTTCCTTGCGCAATGCAGCTGCCACCACCACCATGACCTTGGAGAAGGTACTGGGGGGGCATGGCCAACCCAAAAGGAAGTGCACAAAATTGATAATGTCTCCCCAAAATTGCAAAGTGAAGGAAGTGCTGACGAGTCTGGCACACAGGAAAATGAAGGTACACCTCTGTCAGGTCAGCCAGAATAACAGAGCATAACATTTCCATGTGAAAAGAAAGCACTTGAAGAGCGCGACTGACTCCCTTGAGATCCAGAATAGGGTAATAGGAACCCACCTTCTTTGGAATCACAAAGTAGATGGAATAACGGCCCACGCCTTGTTCCAAGGTTTGGGAACCACAGCCCATAAATCCAACAGCCGACGAACAGTCCAATGAACTGTTTGCGCTTTTCAAGGTGCTCGACAAGAAGACACCATGAAAGCATCTGCCAAGGGACAGGCAAACTCCAATGCATAGCCGACTAACAACCTCGAGCACCCACTGATAAGAGGTAATCCAGGTCCATTCCCCAGAAAGGTCCCGCAGCCTCACCCCCACAAGACCCAAGAACTGGACCTCGACACCTTCATTGGGCAGACTTTCCCGAGATGGCCACCGAGGAACCGGAATCCAGACTGCCCTGGTGGCCCCCCGAAAGGACTGCACCCGTTGAATGACTACGCTGAATCCCACCTCCTCTACCAGGCCAGTAGCGACATGCATCCCAAAATCAAGACTTCCCAGGCATACCTCTGCCACCTGCCCAAGGCCTATCCTCCAGAAGACGAGGGACCTTAGTCTCATGAACTTAGAAGAAGCACGAAGTAGGTCATAAACAGCATCTGACAAGAAGGAAGCGTCCACCTCCAACTTGGCGGCCTCCTGATCTACGATAGCCCAATCAAAAGGATCCCTGTCAAAAATGTTTTCCAACCAACAAAAACAGGCCCGTGCTACCAATCCCCTGCAAACAGCCACCTGCACAGCCAAGGTGGCCAAATCAAAACTCTGCTTAAGCAAAGCCTCCAACCTGCAATTCTGGGGGGGGGGGGGGGGGGGGGGGGGATCGCAAGGGCTTTGCCACTATCCACAGGCACCGTATTATTCTTCGTGACCACAGAGACTACGACATCCACCGTATGTGGCCTCAAAGAATCACGATCCTGTTCTGTTTGGAGAAGAGATGGCTGAGGGGAGACATGATAGAGGCATATAAAATAATGAGTGGAGTGGAACAGGTGGATGTGAAGCGTCTGTTCACGCTTTCCAAAAATACTAGGACTAGGGGGCATGCGATGAAACTACAGAGTAGTAAATGTAAAACAAATCTGAGAAAATATTTCTTCACCCAACGCGTAATTAAACTCTGGCATTTGTTGCCGGAGAACGTGGTGAAGGCGGTTAGCTTGGCAGAGTTTAAAAAGCGGTTAGACGGTTTCCTAAAGGACAAGTCCATAAACCACTACTAAATGGACTTGGGAAAAATCCACAATTCCAGGAACAACATGTATAGAATGTTTGTACGTTTGGGAAGCTTGCCAGGTGCCCTTGGCCTGGATTGGTCGCTGTCGTGGACAGGATGCTGGGCTCGATGGACCCTTGGTCTTTTCCCAGTATGGCATTACTTATGTACTTATGGAATGGGATACAGACGAACCATCGACCTCGCCACCCGGATAGGAGCATCGGGGAAAGCCCACTGCACCTGAATGACATCCCCAAAGTCCTGGTGCATGGGAAATGACCAAGAGGACTTGCGCACCCCCTTGAGAAGTGGGTAAAACAGCATCTAGTGGAGACTCCTCGAACTGTAGCACCAACACCTCCAAAATGAGCTCCTGCAGCTCCTTGCAGTGAAAAATATGCACCACCAAGGGGTCCTCCCCCCCCGGAGGTGGCTCCTCTTGCCAGACCTCATCTCCCAGCGAATGCTCCTGGTTCCTAAGGTCCTCATCCTCAGACCAGGCAGGCGCATTCCATAAGGTCCTCATCCTCCCAAGCAACCCCCCCTCCCTGACAACGCTTAGCCAAAGGCAAAGCAGTGGGCTCTAATTGCAGCACAGCCCCCTGATGCTGTGCTGAGCATGAATGCTTCAAACAAAAGGTCTTGTACATGGCCAAAACAAATGCGGGAGGGGGAGAGGGGAAATCCTATCTAGAAGCATCCGTAAGGGCCTGCTGAACCGGCAGCACCCCAGGGGACAAAGCAGGTTCTAAATCCAGAGGGAGACTGTGTCCCGACACACTGGGCAAGATGGCGGAGGTTCCCACCAAAACCGACACACCAGCCCGACAGGCTCGCTGAAGGTCCAGAACCTGAAGCTGGCAGAATCGGGCTGGACTCCACACATCCAGCGTCAGAGCGCTCCAGAGTCAAGCAGAAGTTACACTGCCCAACCGCATCAACTCCCCGACGCTGACACAGCGTAGCGCTTGAGACAGTGCAACATCTCTGAAGAAAAACACTACGGAAAGGCCGCAGCCCCCCCACTAAGCAACACACCGACCCCACAGAAAGGCAAGACACAGGTAGCTGATTGGGCCAAACAAGACAGTGCCACGGCTTTTGGGGTTTTTTTTTTTTTTTTTCAGCACGTCTCTCTCTCTCCTCAGCTCCCACTTTACTGTTGTTTTTAGGGTTTTGTTTTGAGCCCAGAGAGACGGGACAAAGGCAGACCCCACAGTACTCAAGACAGTCAGTCTACCAGAAGACAGAACCAGACAGCCAAGGAACACCAGTGGAATACCCCCACAGAAGGGGGTCAGCGGGAGAGAGACTCAGCAGGCGTTAGCCCCTATCCAGCATTCAGAGAGGCAGGAAACTAAAAAAAAAAATAAAAACCCTCTCTGAGTTTAACATTCCAATCAGAACAGTAGCCCCGGTAGTACTATCCAGTAACTAAAACCCAGGGCCCCCAACCAACTGGACTGCACAGGCTTACCACTGCTACCATCTGCTCAGAATGAGAACAGACTGGCTTCCTGGGGACTGCACAGTCCACTTATAGGCTTACTTGTAGCTCAGTTTGTTCTCGGTCTCCATCTGCTGGCAGGAGTGCATAACCCATTTGTGACGGTCTAGAGAGATGCTATGGAATGAGGCCTTTGTTGTAATATCTAATAATGATGATGCAATGGTCATCGTGAACTAATGCACAGTCTAGCCTTGGTGTTTAGTCAGAGTCCACTTATCTCACAAGTACACAAGAATAAGGACACCAGATGTGAAATCCGATCTGAATGTTAGCCCAAACCAGAGTTAGGATGTTTTAGCATTCTGGGTAACTTGCCTCATTCAATTACTCAGCATTATAATAAAACTGATTAAGCCCTTTGGGAAATTTAACACCTACATCCTGATGAGGAAGTACAGCATTCGTCAAGATGAAGCAGCATGAAGATGCTTTGTTGATGGTTTCTCAAAGTATAAAAAAAAGTACCAGAAAAAGAGCCCATTCCTCAGACTGCAAAGATGGTTCAAGTGATTTAGGGGGGAAATAAAACACCCAGATTAAAGGAGTCTCCAAAAAGTGAGAACAATGGTATGGATGGGAAATCAGCAATTTATGTTTCATCCTCACCTCTGCACCGCCCCTAGACATTCCATCCACCCCCACCCCATGTACACATACTCCCACTGCACCCCCAACATACACAAGCCTCCGCTCACCTCAGATCTCACCATCAGCAGAGACCAACCACATACCCCTATGGTCTTAGATACTCCCTACACACACCATATCTCTGGCCCCCTCCCTTCGTGAAGATCTGAGGGGCATCCTGTGGCCCCTACTACCTTGGGAAACAATGTGTTATTATGGGCCCATTGTAATTTCTCTGCCAGGGTCCTTCAGTCATAGCTGTGCCACTGAGTGAAAAAGTGAAAATCTAAACCTAACAAGATGTGGAGAGGCATTTTAGTTATGATATCCAAACCTGATTTTGGACTTTTTGGAAAAACACACCCCAAAGTTCAGTAGCAAACATTACCATTTTCAAACCAGAAAAACATCCAACTTTTGTTCCTAGATGTTTTTGTGTTCTGTGCATCTATCTTTTAGGGCCATTTTCGGGGGGGGGGGGGAACATCCAAGGGAAAAACACACAAAAAAAAAGCCACCACTGAGATGTGTGTGGGCCAGTATTCTTACTAGAGTGGCCACACAGACATCCCAGCAGAACAGTGGTGTATAATAGGGAGCACTGCAGTTGGCTTCACATAAAAGGTTCCAGGTGCATATCTCACCTTAACCCCTTTATATTCTATGGTGAGCACTCCAAAATTCACCAAACACCTACTGTACACCTCTATAATAGCCCCTATGCCTTCAGGTGTCACTATGTAAATACTGCAAGTTTCTGGTGAGTTTTGGAGTGTTCACACTTTCTACCACAAGTATAAGAATGGGTTATGAGCCTGGGTCCCCTTCTCTACAGCGTACTGCACAGACCACAAGGCTACTCCAGGGACCTGCTTGCTGCTCTAACTGGACTAGCCAAAACATCTGAAGCTGTCAGAGACTGGTATGTACTTCTTTCACATCTTTGGGAGGTGGGAGGGGGTCAGACACAACTGGGGGAGTAAAGGGGGTTATGCCCTAATCCCTCCAGGGGTCATTTAGGGCACTTTTTTGTGACTTGGCCGTGAATGAAACAGTTATAGACCAAAATATCAACTTTTAGCATTGGACCTTTGCACTTTGTTCCATTATGGCAGAAAAACGTCCACCTTTGCAACGCATAAACCCCATGGAGCAGTGGCCTAGTGGTTAGGGTGGTGGACTTTGGTCCTGGGGAACTGAGGAACAGAGTTCGATTCCCGGCACAGGCAGCTCCTTGTGACTTAAGTCACTTAACCCTCCATTGCCCGCCGCATTGAGCCTGCCATGAGTGGGAAAGAGCGGGGTACAAATGTAACTAAAATAAAAAATAAAAAAAATCCCAAACATGCCCCCTTGTGATTTATATGCACCACAGAGAAAAACGTACCAATGCCACTTTATGCTGTTGAGACTTTTTCTCTTTTGAAAATGAGCCCCATAATCAATAGCTTGAGACAGCTTAATTTTAAAAGAAGGCTATTCACTTTCTGCTGTGAAGTATTTCACAACAATTAAAGAGAATCAATACGTATCTTATAGCAACTTGTGAAACTACAAAAGTAAATGCACTGTAAACCCCTTACTGCTTCCTCTGCAGGCAGCAGTAGGAGTGTGTCAAGCCAGAATCATGCCCCACGCAGGGAAGTCCATGAACAAGGTGTGAATTTTGTGTGTGTGTGTGTGTGTGTGTGTGTGTGTCCATTTCCCTTACTCCCTGTGCAACTGCATCGCATGCACAGCCCTCAGGACAGCCCTGGGCAGCAGCAACATTCACAGAGTCCAACTGCTCCAGATTAGCTGTGAAGATCCAAATATGCTCTCACTGTATGAAGCAATCAGGTCCCATTCTCTGGGAATCTACTTATGACACTGCCCTTAGGTCTTTAGGAGAACTGCAGAAAAGCAGCAGTAAGACAACAATAAAACTTTACAGATAGAAAATGGACTATGACTGCTTGTAATGGTGTTTCTGAAACCGAATACTCCAATTAGTCAGTGAATCAGACCTGTGGAGAGCTTCTTCTCTAACATCGGAGGGAGAGAAAAAAAAAAAAAAGCACCCTACACCTTACTAGGAGCACTTTCAATAGGAATTATTTTTATAAGAACCTTAGAAGCTGAAATGGTTATTTCTGCTAGTTTAAAATTGAATATTGCAATCTCAAAGCCACTATAATGCTGCATCAAAATGTTAACCATGCACGCCATCAGAATAAAATTAAGAAAATCTATACATGGCATTTATGCTGACAGCTGGGTTGGCAGGCTGTGTAAATCGATAAATGGCCAGATTGAAAATTAAGGCACTGCCAGAATCTTATTTCCGCAAATTATCAAGTTTTCTTGTTTCCATGCTCCCCTCCTCCTGAGGATGGCCTTGCTCCCAGTTCCATTTTGTACCACGTAATTTGGATGGAATTATTTTTTTTAAACAAACATTCTATAGGAGCAGTTAGCCACTAACTTTAAAAGTACTGACCAATAAAATATCAGGCTACTTGAAATGGTTAATTGTTAATGCTACAGGGGCATTGTAAGTTCCAGAAAATCACTAGTTTAGTTTTCCTATGTTCTGAATACTGGGGTTAGTCAAAAATATTTTTTAATATACTTTATTTTTAAACATAGTATCTTCATTTTTCTTTACAAAAAAGAGAGAAAATGGAGCCAGCCCAGTACTTGTGCCCTGCTACACAGAAGACCCAGATTTGATTCCTGGTCCTGGCTTCCGCATACCAAGTGTGCTGGGACAGTAGATATTACAGAGGCAGAAGCAAGTCTCGGGCATTCTCAACAGTGGCTGCTACTGGCTAGACACAGGATGCACTGCAACAGCTGGACAGCTCTTATAATATAAGGAGAAAAACTCCAAGCTGCTGGAAATAAACTTGTTTGTCCTGTTTGTCTGTCCTAATTAGATTGTAAGCTCTGTCCAGCAGGGACTGTCTCTTCATGTTCAAGTGTACAGCGCTGCGTACGTCTAGTAGCGCTTTAGAAATAAGTAGTAATAGTAGTAGAAATAAAGGTTTGTGACATTGTAGCTCAAATCGATGGCCAGTTTCCACTGAGCTGGAAGCTCAAACACAGCAGGAAGGAAGTGCTGGGCAAAAAGTAAAAATGATAAATGAGGTAGGCTCTAAGCATCCTTCACTGCCTCTAAGGCAGAAATAGAAACAAAGGGGACCGAGACAGTAAAAAACTGGATCTTTCAAGTCATCAAAACTATTTTTTTTTTAAAGCTAATACGCTCACACAAGGAAATCTATCATTCTTATGTGTTGCTGATTATACAGAGTATACTACTACTACTACTAATCATTTCTATAGCGCTACTAGACGTATGAAGCACTGTACAATATTGAAAAACTTTAACAGCAAATTATGCATCCACCTAAAACCAGAAAAATAAAAACAAATCCTACACATTTTAAACAAAGGCAATATTTTACAAGTGAGCTTTTCATTTCTGGAGATAGTTTGTGATATACAACTTACAAATAAAATATTACTAAAGGAAGTTTTTTGGATGGGACATAGAACGCAGGTTTTGGGTAAACAATGGGATTATGGTGAATTTAAGAACAGAAAAGCTGATTGTTAAACTAGTGAGATTTGAGGGTATGGCTAGTTCTGAATTTAAAGTCCAGTAGCATTTTTCTAGGCTGAAGAATAGTTCTTAATTTAAAGAAAATATATATTAGTTGCATTATTTGGATCTGAACCTCCTTCATACAGTTAACAAGGCTTGGACTATTGTGATGGGATCCTGATTGAGCTTCCTCAAATGTTTTCTAGACTTCAGTTGCAAAATATTACAGCAAAATTCCCCTGATGAAGCTTTATATTGCAAAACAGCTAGTGTTGGGAAGATCTATAACAAGAAGGGTGGACCTACGAAGAGAAGAACAAATTTGGGAAACTTGGACTGTTTTTAGAGCGCACAAGTAAACAATCATGTTTATCACTCACTCCGAATCGAGAACTTACTTTGCACTGGGAAACATGGAGTTCCAACATACCATCTCCAGGTAAGTACTATAGAGTTAATAAATTAATGTTAATCATCTTAAAGAAGCATTTGATGTTGTACTGTACAATATATTTGTGAGTGACATTGCTGAAGGGTTAGAAGGTAAAGTTTGCCTATTTGCGGATGATACTAAGATCTATAAGAGTGGACACCCCGGAGGGAGTGGAAAACATGAAAAAGGACCTACGGAAGCTAGAAGAATGGTCTAAGGTTTGGCAATTAAAATTCAATGCGAAGAAATGCAAAGTGATGCAATTAGGGAATAGAAATTCACGGGGGACGTATGTCTGATAATTACAGACAGGGAGAGGGATCTTGGGGTGATAGTATCTGAGGATTTGAAGGCGACGAAACAGTGTGACAAGGCGGTGGCCGTAGCTAGAAGGTTGTTAGGCTGTATAGAGAGAGGTGTGACCAGCAGAAGAAAGGGGGTGTTGATGCCCCTGTATAAATCGTTGGTGAGGACTTCCGGTTGGGGAATGGAGTAGCGAGACGGAAGGTGAAGCTGCTCCGGGACACTAATTAATCTGCGCTCGCAAACAGCGTCCTTAACCACAGCAAGACGATCAACTACGAAAATTAAAAACATCCAGTACAGAAATCTGGCCGAAAACGGAGGGTCAGCGGCGATGGCGGCAAAAATGGGACGGAAAGAGCCCAAAGAGCGAGCGCGCCCAGGAGACGGCAAAATGGCGGAGAAAGGAGCTCCTGACTCACCCTCGCCCAGCTCACTGTGGGCCGCTGAAATTACAGAAGAAGTGAAGGCAGCGGTGGAGCAAACAGTAGGGCAGAAACTACAACTGATCCTGGACAAGCTGGACGGGATGGAGGAGAGGCAGGCTACGCTGGTCACAGAGCTCCACGAGGCGCAGCAGCGACTGGGACAGGCGGAGGAGGAGATTCGGAAGGTGGTGGAGGAGCGCCCAAAAATAATCGGCAGACTGGAAGAAGTGGAGTCGCGGCTGGAGGATCTAGAAAACCGCTCGAGGCGGAACAACCTGAGGCTGGTTGGACTGCCGGAAAGTGTGCCTGAACGGAATCTAGGCACGTTCCTTGAAAAATGGCTGCCTGAAGCGGTGGAGAAGCAAGACCTCATTGGTAATTTGAAAATTGAGAGAGCACACAGATTGGGGCCCCGGAGAGAAAACAGACAGGCCACGGGTAGCAATACTAAAGATCTTGAACTATGCACATAAAACAGAGATTTTACAAAGCCTAAGAGCCGGGAAACAGCTGCAGTATCAAGGCAAGAAAGTTTTATGTTTCCAGGACTACTCACTGAAGGTCTCTGCAGCAAGAAGAGAGTTCGGGCCCATCTGTTCTAAGCTGTTTGGTCTCAAATACAAATTTAGCCTCCTTTACCCAGCGCGATTGAAGGTGATAAACAATGGACAGGTGGTGTACTTTGACAAAGTGAGGGAGGCTGAAGAATATGTTGACAAGTTAACAAGAGCAGGGAGCAGAGAACAAGGAGAGAACAATGGCTGAAAGAAACAGATCCAGCAGAGCCAGACGGATTTGGTGTTGAATTCACACTAATAGAAGGCTGGAGGAGGTTACAAGATGGATATTGCACATGTTGGTGCTGGTTTGAAGTTGAGTCTCATATGAGTTTTCAGTTAATGATAAAATTTGAAAATGTGATAAGGACGTCCAAAGGGCCGGAGCCCTTAGCGCAGTAAGAGAGTGTCCTAATCCTGGGGACACGGAAGTCGTAATGCCTAAGGGCATGTTTAGGGTAAAGTATGTAAGAGGGGTTAAAGAGGGGGTGAGGGGAGAGGGGGAGGGAGGGAAGGGTAGGTATAAGGGGAATGGACAAGGGGGGGGATAGAAGGGTGGGACGAATGTGGATGAATGAGATGCATGAGTGTTGGGAACGGATGAGGAGCGGCAGAAATGGGGAGTATGAAAAGGAATGCTCGGGAGGTGGAGGCTGGGACATCTCTCGGGTGGTTAAAAGTTGGAAGCGGAAGGTGGAGGGTCAAACTACTACTGAGAGGTGTCAGAAATAAAGGTTGTGACATGGAATGTTGGGGGTATACATTCCCCAATAAAGAGACAAAAAAATCTTAAAAGTCTTAAATGACCAGAAAACAACAATAGCCTTCTTACAAGAAACACACTTAACGCGAGAAGAGCACGAAAAGTTGAAGCGCTGGTGGGTGGGTGAAATTATGGAGTCCCCAGCAGTAGATGGGAAAGGTGGGGTGATAATCCTGATACGCAAGGGATTGCATGTGAAAATTAAGAAACTAATCAAGGACGAGAGAGGGCGATATGTCCTGGTGGCCCTAGAAATAGAGAGGCAGCCTTTATTGCTATGTAACATATACGCGCCTAATAACTTTGAGAAGTCATTTTATAGACAACTCTTGCGTAGAGTGCAGGATATGGGAGAGGGTCCTATCATACTGGGGGGAGACTTCAATGAGGTAAGAGAGCCAAGATTGGACAGATCTAATCCGACGGGACGAGAGCTGTCCAGGAGCCAGAGGGGCCTGGGGATGCTGGAAGAGGCCCTGGAGATAGTAGATGTATGGAGAACCCTAAATCCGTTAGAACGAGATTAAACTCACTTGTCCAGAGCCCACTCCACGCTATCACGCATTGACTACATAATGATAGCACGGGAGCTGTTAACACAAGTTACGGGGACCAGGATTGGGCCAATAGTGGTTTCTGACCATGCTTGGGTCTCAGTGGACTTGAGGTTGGAAAGAGAGTCACAGGGAACCTTCTCGTGGCGCTTTCCTGCTTACCTGTATAGAGATAGTAAATTTCAGTCGCAACTATTGAATAGGTGGGCACAATATCAGAAGGAGAATGAAACACATAGAGAAGATCCAGTGCTCTTCTGGGAAGCCGCAAAAGCGGTCCTCCGAGGGGAAATAATAGCTTATAACAGTTTCCAGAGGAAGGCGTGGCGGAGAGAGGTGCTAAGGTGGGAACAGAAGGTGGTATCTTTGAGGAGACAATATGGCCATAGCCAGACGTTAGAAATGCGGGCCCAGTTATTAGAGGCGCAGCAAACCCTTAATGAGTTATTACAACAACAGGCCCAGAAATCAGCAGTGTTTTATAAATATCAGCTGTATAAATTTGCTAATAAGGGAGGGAAATTCTTGGCGAAATTAATAAATAAGCAGGTGGGCTCCAGGAAAGTAATCTCATTGGTAAATAGGCAAAAAGAATTGAAACATAAAGATAGCGAAATAGCAGAGATCTTTAAGCACTTTTATGAAGAGTTATATAAACCACAAACCGAGATAATGAAGCCTAGTGCAGCATATCTTGGGAGTGTTGATGTGCCAAAAGTGCATACTGCTGATCTAAAGATTTTGAATGCTGCAATAACAGAAGATGAAGTAGATTGGATATTAAAGCAAAGCCCACTTGGTAAGGCGCCAGGCCCTGATGGGTTCAGTAATGAATTTTACAAAATACTCAGACCGGAGATTGGACAACTAATTTCAGAGGTATTCAATTTGGTGACTGCGCGTAGACAAATGCCGAGCCATTTGAATCAGGCTAATATAACAGTCATTCTGAAACCGGGCAAGCAAGCACACCTGCCAGAGTCTTATAGGCCTATATCTCTGCTGAACGCAGAAACAAAATTCATAGCAAAGTTATTGGCGAATCGACTGGCTCGGTTTTTGCCGGATTTGCTGGAGAAATCACAAGTGGGCTTTGTGAAAGGCCGGAAAGTAGTTAAAAATCTGAGACGGATAATTGGGGCATTGGAGAGAGTGAAGAGTGAGGGCACGCGGGCCATGTTAATTAGCTTTGATGCCGAAAAGGCCTTTGACAGAGTGGACTGGGGCTTCATGTTTGCGACGTTAAAGGCTTATGGCATAAAGGGGTTCTTTGTACAGGCAATAGAGACGTTATATAAAGATCCCAGGGCGAGAGTCAATGTGAATGGGTTGTGTTCAGAATGGTTTAACATAGGTAGGGGAACAAGACAGGGCTGCCCACTTTCACCACTTCTGTTCGTGTTGACTCTGGACCCATTACTGCGGGAAATAGGAAGCAACGTAGATATCAAGGGAGTACGAATTCAAGATCAGGAATTCAAAACCGCAGCCTTTGCAGATGATTTGCTGGTGTTGCTTACTGAGCCCCGGGGGTCACTGGAACGGTTGATGGAGAGCCTTCAGGAATATGGAGACTTCTCGGGGTTCAAATTGAACCTAGAGAAGTCGGAGGCCCTAGCACATGAGGGGATAGGACAAGAGATATGGAGTCAGACAAAGTTACGCCAAGCAAATACGGCATTTAAATACTTGGGGATCAATATGCCAATGGACCCAACACAACTGTATAAAACCAATGTCCCAGGCTTGCTTAGAGAAACTAAGACACAACTGGAAAAATGGATGTCTTTACCGCTGTCGTTAATGGGCAGAGTACACTTGTATCGAATGATTATATTCCCAAAATGGCTGTATGTACTACAGATTCTACCAATTAAACTATTGAGTAAAGATCTGAGGGTTTTGCAGAGGCACGTAGCACGGTTTTGCTGGGCGGGGAAAAAACCAAAAATGAGGTGGCGTCATGTATATGGGACGCAGGTTGGAGGCGGGTTGGGCATGCCTGATATGAAGGAATATAATCATGCTTGTTTGATAAGGCATGTGAAAGACTGGGTCTTGGACACATCCACATATACCGATATGAAGTGGGAACAAGCGTATTTTAGGCCATGGTCCCTGAACTGTTTATTGCACTCGGAGGGGAGGGGGTTGCCACCTCTGGTGAAAAATAGTGTGTTGCTGCGGCCATTGAGACAAATCTGGAGGGTGTTACTGGGCCATTGGGGACAAGATCCGGAGACTAGTGTGCTATTGTCAATAACTGGCAAAGCTGAGTTCCCAGCGGGAAGTGAAAACCGAGTTTTTAGGGACCTGGAGAGACAGGGGGTGACACTGTTGGAAAATTTCCTCCAGGCAGATGGAACATTGCTGTCCTATGAAGAATTCGAAAGGAGATGTGCGGGAGGTCCGTTGACCAGGCTGGCTTATTTACAGTTAGCACATTACCATAGGGGATTACCCCGGTCTGCACTCACATTGGAGTTTGGGGGGAAAGTTCGGGACTTCCTAAGAGGGGATGCAGTGGGGCAAACTTCCATATCTTGGTTTCATAAAGCACTGGGAGAATTCAAACCTAAAAGGGATATTGGTGAAGTAGTGAGGAGATGGGAGCAACAGGTGGGGGGCACAATAGCAGAAGGGAAAGTGATGGCTGCGCTCAAAGGGTTAACAGGGATAGTACATAGTGCGGAATTGCAGGAGTGCCACTTTCGATCAATACATAGGGCATATTTCTCGGGCAAGCAAGCATGGCATGCAGGGGTGGAGGGGGCAGATAGATGCCAAAAGTGTGGAGTAGGCATGCCCTCATTGGCACATGGGATGTGGCAGTGTCGACCCATTTGGAGGTTCTGGACGGCTCTCGCTCGGTTTGTTTCAGGGATTTTGGGATTTAGGGTACAACTCACATTTGAACGGATAATGTTTAGTTCATCATTGGTGTGGGCGGCAGGGACAAGGGAAGAGAAGTTATTCCTAAGTAAATCCTGCATTCTGTGGAAAAAATGCATATTGAATCACTGGCTGATGGACATACCGCCCTCATACTGGTATTGGAGGAATAAACTGCATGCGCTTATGCTCTGGGAGGAAAGAGGTGCTCGATACACGCCAAAACGGAGGCAACAATTTATTAAAACATGGAAAGCATATTTAAATGTTATAGCTCCTAAAGTTAGAAGTCAGGTATTGAATGAATTGGGATGAATGTGGAATGAATGGAGGGGGAGGGGGGGGGAGGTAATATTCAAGGGGTACAGTGGGGGGGGGGGGGGAGATTGCGATGGGCCACCAAAAGGATTATTATAACGTAGAGATAATTAAGTGTGGTCTCATGATCTCTTATATGAGGCCAAGGGAGAGAGGGAGGGCAGGCGGAGATATAGAATAAACTGTTAACAGAGCTTCATATCCATCTTCCCCTATTGGCCATAACTCTTATTATCATGAAGGTACTGCAGGGAAGCGCGGGATGGAATAGAGGGGAGGATAGGAATAGGGTAAGGGGATACAACGGTTAAAAGTTTGAAGGTAGTACCTATCATTCGGCAATTGCTGGGTTTGTATAGATACAGTGGGGGAAATAAGTATTTGATCCCTTGCTGATTTTGTAAGTTTGCCCACTGACAAAGACATGAGCAGCCCATAATTGAAGGGTAGGTTATTGGTAACAGTGAGAGATAGCACATCACAAATTAAATCCGGAAAATCACATTGTGGAAAGTATATGAATTTATTTGCATTCTGCAGAGGGAAATAAGTATTTGATCCCCCACCAACCAGTAAGAGATCTGGCCCCTACAGACCAGGTAGATGCTCCAAATCAACTCGTTACCTGCATGACAGACAGCTGTCGGCAATGGTCACCTGTATGAAAGACACCTGTCCACAGACTCAGTGAATCAGTCAGACTCTAACCTCTACAAAATGGCCAAGAGCAAGGAGCTGTCTAAGGATGTCAGGGACAAGATCATACACCTGCACAAGGCTGGAATGGGCTACAAAACCATCAGTAAGACGCTGGGCGAGAAGGAGACAACTGTTGGTGCCATAGTAAGAAAATGGAAGAAGTACAAAATGACTGTCAATCGACAAAGATCTGGGGCTCCACGCAAAATCTCACCTCGTGGGGTATCCTTGATCATGAGGAAGGTTAGAAATCAGCCTACAACTACAAGGGGGGAACTTGTCAATGATCTCAAGGCAGCTGGGACCACTGTCACCACGAAAACCATTGGTAACACATTACGACATAACGGATTGCAATCCTGCAGTGCCCGCAAGGTCCCCCTGCTCCGGAAGGCACATGTGACGGCCCGTCTGAAGTTTGCCAGTGAACACCTGGATGATGCCGAGAGTGATTGGGAGAAGGTGCTGTGGTCAGATGAGACAAAAATTGAGCTCTTTGGCATGAACTCAACTCGCCGTGTTTGGAGGAAGAGAAATGCTGCCTATGACCCAAAGAACACCGTCCCCACTGTCAAGCATGGAGGTGGAAATGTTATGTTTTGGGGGTGTTTCTCTGCTAAGGGCACAGGACTACTTCACCGCATCAATGGGAGAATGGATGGGGCCATGTACCGTACAATTCTGAGTGACAACCTCCTTCCCTCCGCCAGGGCCTTAAAAATGGGTCGTGGCTGGGTCTTCCAGCACGACAATGACCCAAAACATACAGCCAAGGCAACAAAGGAGTGGCTCAGGAAGAAGCACATTAGGGTCATGGAGTGGCCTAGCCAGTCACCAGACCTTAATCCCATTGAAAACTTATGGAGGGAGCTGAAGCTGCGAGTTGCCAAGCGACAGCCCAGAACTCTTAATGATTTAGAGATGATCTGCAAAGAGGAGTGGACCAAAATTCCTCCTGACATGTGTGCAAACCTCATCATCAACTACAGAAGACGTCTGACCGCTGTGCTTGCCAACAAGGGTTTTGCCACCAAGTATTAGGTCTTGTTTGCCAGAGGGATTAAATACTTATTTCCCTCTGCAGAATGCAAATAAATTCATATACTTTCCACAATGTGATTTTCCGGATTTAATTTGTGATGTGCTATCTCTCACTGTTACCAATAACCTACCCTTCAATTATGGGCTGCTCATGTCTTTGTCAGTGGGCAAACTTACAAAATCAGCAAGGGATCAAATACTTATTTCCCCCACTGTATGCCTACTGTTATAACATGCAATGTTGGAAATGTTTGTCTTGATTATCTGAAAATCGATCGGCTGAGAAACGATCGGAACCTATGGGGGCTTTCCAAGCTCAGACTCCTGGAGGAAAGTAGCAGTAAAGCCGATTCGATATGAGTGGGGGGTATAACGAGGGGGGGATAGGGATAAATGGTATATATATATATGGAAAATAATGATGATGACTGTATGCACATGACTGTGACTGATATATCTGATGTGACTATTTTGCTGCTTGTCAAGGTGTTTGTTTTATTAGACTGTCATCAATAAAAAATTGTTGAAAGTTAAAATCGTTGGTGAGGCCCCACCTAGAGTATTGTGTTCAGTTTTGGAGGCCGTATCTTGCTAAGAATGTAAAAAGAACTGAAGCGGTGCAAAGAAAAGCTACGAGAGTGGTATGGGACTTGCGTTACAAGATGTATGAGGAGAGACTTGATGACCTGAACATGTATACTCTGGAGGAAAGGAGAAAAAGGGGTGATACGATACAGAGAGAGTAGTGGATACTTGGAATGCCCTCCTGCGGGAGGTGGTGGAGATGAAAACGGTAACGGAATTCAAATGCGTGGGATAAACAAAGGAATCCTGTTCAGAAGGAATAGATCCTAAGGAGCTTAGCCGAGATTGGGTGGCAGAGCCGGTGGCGGGAGGCGGGGATGGTGCTGGGCAGACTTAAACGGTCTGTGCCAGAGCCGGGGGGTGGGAGGCGGGGATAGTGCTGGACAGACTTATACGGTCTGTGCCCTGAAATGGACTGGTACAAAATCAAGGTAAGGTATACACAAAAAGTAGCACATATGAGTTTATCTTGTTGGGCAGACTGGATGGACCGTGCAGGTCTTTTTCTGCCATCATCTACTATGTTACTATGTATGTTACTAGAGGTTGGGAGGGACTAAGTGCAATGATGTATGCAGACTCATTTTGTATGTTCAATCATTCGTAGTGATTGACGATACGCACAGCTGAGCACCGTATTATTTAATAGAGTCTATCTATTAGATAAACTCTGTCAATAAGCACTATATAGAAGAATGAGTAAACAAGTATGTATATTATGATTTAAGAGCATATTCAAAAAAAGAAAAATAAAATTTTCAACGGTTTCTAGTTGAGAAAATCAGTTTATGAATAATTGAAACCAGGTGGGAATAAGATACCCCACGTATTGTGCAGTGATTAAATTTTAACTGCCAGACCCTCGACCATTCTTCTAACATTCGGAGATCCCTTTTCATCGTTTCTACTCCCTCCAGGGTATCCACTCTATTGGCTATTTTCGTGTCATCCGCAAAAAGGCATACCTTTCCTTCCAACCCTTCAGCAATATCTCCGACAAATATATTAAACAGAATAGGCCACAGCACTAACCCCTGAGGAACTCCACTGCTCATACAGATACGACAGATGTGCTTGCTGACAATGCTTTCATATAAGTAAGTCAGACTGTTCAACTTTTAATACTGGACCCACTGTAGAATTTCCTCAGCATTTCATGACAGATAAATAAGTGTTATGACAGCCTTGAGCAACGAAAGGCACAAAACAGAATTAAAGACAATCCAGATCATTATATATACATATATTTTTGTTAGCACAAGCAAA
Source organism: Microcaecilia unicolor (assembly GCF_901765095.1). Classification (NCBI taxonomy): domain Eukaryota; kingdom Metazoa; phylum Chordata; class Amphibia; order Gymnophiona; family Siphonopidae; genus Microcaecilia; species Microcaecilia unicolor. Next base: position 201,911,752 of record NC_044036.1, on the reverse strand, counting down.
TTTCATAGTATCCATGACAAGTGAAGTCTACAGCTTAGTTCTAGTACACTGCTGACTTGCAATCTAGCTGCACAAGAGAGCTTTCAAGAAATGATAAATTAACCCATTAATCCCAGTGGTTAGATTTTCCTCATGCTAAGCACCAATGCATTTTCCCTTACATGGGATGCCCAGTTCCCTACACTAAGAAATTAATTATTTCAAGCAGCTGCAGTCACTGACCCACTAGTTTGGGGATGGTCCATCAAAAAAAAAAAAAAAAAAAAAAAAAAAACAACTGTTGCATGTGAAAGTACTATTTTATGTAGTGGTTTAATAAGAACTCAATCTGTATACACAAATCTGGAAGTCCAAGTATGCTTTGAAAACACACTTTACTGGAAAACAATCAAGATAAATATTTACATCATGACTCGCCTCTATCACAGAAGTGGTAAACCTTTTCAATGGCAAACATGAACCTAAACAGAAGGAAGACAAACCAACCACCACTATAAAAGTCTAAAAGTTCCTTTGGAAATACCTAAAATGCCACTGGAGGCCAGGAAGAGGGAAAAAAAAAATTCTACTGTCCTCTGCAAGGGGAAACTATGAAAGACACTCTCAAACCAAGTTACAGATCACAACATACAAGTGATGCTAAGTCTTCTACACAGAACACCAAGGAGCAGAACTGCAGAGGCTGGCAGATCATACCACATCAGAGGCAACAACGTGAAAACTTATAAAACGCATTCCTTGATCTGTGGTTCCACACAGCAATGATCACTGAAGTCAGGTAGTTAGTACAGCAGCCCCAGAAAAAAAAAATATTAAATTCAGAATGCTCTGGAGAAGCCCTGCTACAAATAAACCACACAACTGTTCCCTTTCCAATATATATCTCAAAAGTTAAAACCAATTAGCAATCAGACAAATGTACTTCTCAAGTTCGTGTCATTAACCTTACAGGACATGCTCTACTCACAAGGGGTTCAAGATAAAAATCAGTTTGATAGTCGCAATGCATTCATCTGTAATCCACAACATTTAAAAAAATGCTAGATTGCCTTTCCTTTAATTGCTGAAACACTATTTCCAAACTGCTGTTTCAGGCTACTGAAGCTAACCACAAGGCTGAAGGAAAACTGTACTGTGGCCAAAGCCATCTGGTCAAAAAGGTGCCCCATATCTGGTTCTGCACTCTGGGCTGTACTTAACCATTTCCTAGACCAAAAACATATGGCCAATCCAGTGCTTCTTCCAGATCCTATGGTGAAGGCAATTCAGAAAAATATATTGGTCATATATCTATATTGATAAATTTCTTTTCAAATTCTCCCATATATGGAAAAGTCACCTTGCGGGCTACAGTTGCCCCTGTGGCCACCCCTTTTACCTGTAAATAAAATTTCTCTTGAAACATATAACCAACTCTGCTGACTGATCTAATAGTTCTAATTGATGTATGATTTCTGTAGATTACTGTAAGCCACATTGAGCCTGCCTGTGGGTGCGGGAAGTGTGGGCTATAAATGCTATAAATAAATAAATAAATAAATAAATAAAATATCCGTCTGCACTCTGCATTCCTTAAGAACCAAGAGAAAGCCAAAGAAGGTTTTTTCTATCTGCTGGTGAATAAGCATACCTTCCTAGCAAAGCCTGTCATTTCAACTGAGGTGCACTTTCCAAAACCTTAAGTTCATTATTTTTTTTGCCAGATTTCAGTTATGTGATTAATTTCATTCATTGAGGCAGGATTCATTTAGCTTATTTCTGTGACAAAACTCACTAAAAATATTTTAATGACTTTGTGTTGAATACTCTATACAAAACAGTTCAATTAAATGCAGTATATATATCCTTCATAATTAGAAAAACTAACAATAGTGCTTCTCCGGGGTAAAAGGATAGTTAAGAGTACCCCGCAAAATGCCTGCCTCCACCTTTGCTTCCCACCATATCCAACTCTTGAGACCTCCTCAGCAGAGCACCAAGCCTCAAAGTATATGACACATTTGCTCCCTTATTTCTACACTCTGAAAACACAAATAAACTGTGTGGTGCAGGAAAGTCATATCAGTAAGTGCCCTGAAAGTCACAAGTAAATATTTAACAACTTCTTACATTGACAATGGGCTACTTTCTTTGTATTTCAGTGGATTTCATGCACAGACTTAGATGCATGTTTTCCTTTGCTCCTGAGCTTTTGCTCCTCTTTTCCGCCCCTCCCCCAAACAATGCTCCCCTCATCCCTAGGGATATAAACTTACTGAAGTCAGGCCCGTCCAGGATCCAATGGAGGTTGAAGCAGCTGCAACACCATGGTATTAAAGAAGCAGACAACCATCAATGCATATTGCTCTCCTAGGCCCCTCCCCTTATGTGAAAGCCAGAAAAGGGCGGGACATGGGAGAAGAAAGTGCACCAATGTTCCATGCATATTAATATCATGCTGCTGCTACTCCTACCACCATTAGCCCCTGAACTGGCCTCATCTTCGATAAGCAAGTCTGAGGCGGGGGTAGTGAGTACGAGTTGGGGGAAGGGGATGTTGAGGGAGGCTGCCAACTGTTGGTCCATTTCTGTGTGTTTGCCAGCCATCCGTGTGCAAATATATCCCATCCATGTGTATGGATGACAGAGAAAAGAACTGACCAACCTTCAACAAAACATACTGCTGTAAAGGATGCCCAAAACACTAGAAATAGATTTAAAGCATATTCTAGAAAAGATGAGGCACTTTTTTTTTTAACCAGCATCAACCAATTAAAATTCAACCAACTTCAAGTTTCCACTTCAAATTCAGGCAACCATTTGCTGTGATGATGCAAAGAAAGAAAAATGCCAGTTACAAATCCAGAAAAGAAAACATTTTTGACACCAAACCTGATATATTCCCCTGGAACAGCATCTACAAATCCCTCCCCATCTAGATATCCAATATCTTCAAACAACTCATGTTTCTAGAGAAATAAGCTATAATGCTATCAAATGTACAGGTAGTTCAATAAAATCCTATCAACTGCAAAATACACAGAGGAATACCTTCAGGACTTACCGTCACAGACTTCAGAGTCATCCCGTGGTAAGTACCCATAGTATCAATCTTGAAGCCTTCCGTTTCTGGAAAGAAAAAATGGTCTACTGTTAGTTTATGTGGATATGTAAACTTTTGGACTATAGAAAGGTTCATTAAAACCCCAGTACTGCCAATCACTTTGTACATTACCCTTTGGGCCCCAAAAGCTTTGGAATCCATTTGCATGGCACCAGTTCCAAAACCTTTGCCACAATGATCAGAAGACAAAGATGCCTTTGTGCAGCAATGCTATCAGCGCTTTACGCAACCCCAAGCTGAAGTAAGTACTGACAACCTAGCACTTTCTGCACTGATTGTGTTACTACAGGAACCATGTGCTGGGCAAAGCCTGATCTACCTACACAAAGCACCACCACACTGTGCTGTTGGCAAAAATTTTTAACTTTTCCTTTTTATTCTCATTTATGATTGGAAACAGTTTGTAATGAGATTAGGTGCATAAAGATTAAACAAAGTGTAACTCCTGATGAATTTAATAGTAGATACCTCCCTTGTTTGTTCCGGACAATATCTTGAACCTGAGGGTTAATATGCTGAGCAATTAATATACCCACCCTGTTAGTTTTAACAACTCTCTTATTGGAAGCTAGAAAAATATGGGGAGAGTCTGATGTCGGTGCCGGGCAAAATAGTAGAGACTATTAAGAACAAAAGTATAAAGCATATTCAAAAGCATGGATTAATGAAACAAAGTCAACATGATTTAGTGAAGGGAAATCGTCCCTCACCAATCTACTACATTTCTTTGAAGGGGTGAACAAACATGTGGATAAAGTTGAGCCGGTTGATGTGTATCTGGATTTTCAGAAGGCGTTTGACAAAGTACCTCATGAAAGACTCCAGAGGAAATTGGAGAGTCATGGGATAGGAGGTAGTGTTCTATTGTGGATTAAAAACTGGTTAAAAGATAGAAAACAGAGAGTAGGGTTAAATGGTCAGTATTCTCAATGGAGAAGGGTAGTAACTGGGGTTCCCCAGGGCTCTGTGCTGGGACCGCTGCTTTTTAACATATTTATAAATGACCTAGAGATGGGAGTAACTTGTGAAGTAATTAAATTTGCTGATGACACAAAGTTATTCAAAGTCGTTAAATCGCAGGAGGATTGTGAAATTTATAAGAGGACCTTACGAGACTGGGCGTCTAATGATGTTTAATGTGAGCAAGTGCAAAGTGATGCATGTGGGAAAGAGGAACCCGAATTATAGCTATGTCATGCAAGTTTCCACGTTAGGAGTCACAGACAAGAAAGGGATCTAGGTGACGTCGATGATACGTTGAAACCTTCTGCTCAGTGTGCTGCTGCAACTAAGAAAGCAAATGGAATGTTAGGTATTATTAGGAAAGGAATGGAAAACAAAAGTGAGGATGTTATAATGCCTTTGTATCGCTCCATGGTGTGACCGTACCTCGAATATTGTATTCAATTCTGGTCACCGCATCTCAAAAAAGATATAGTGGAATCAGAAAAGGTGCAGAGAAGGGCGACGAAAATGATAAAGGGGACGGGACAACTTCCCTATGAGGAAAGGCTAAAGCGGCTAGGGCTCTTCAGCTTGGAGAAAACGCGGCTGAGGGGAGATATAATAGAGGTCTATAAAATAATGTGTGGAGTTTAACGGGTAGATGTGAAGCGTCTGTTCACGCTTTCCAAAAACACTAGGACTAAGAGGCATGCGATGAAGCTACAATGTAGTAAATTTAAAACAAATCAGAGAAAATGTTTCTTCACTGAATATGTAATTAAACTCTGGAATTCATTGCCAGAGAATGTGGTAAAGGTGGTTAGCTTAGTGGAGTTTTAAAAAGGTTTGGACGACTTCCTAAAGGAAAAGTCCATAGACCATTATTAAATGGACTTGGGGTCAATCCACTATTTCTGGGATAAGCACTATAAAATGTTTTGTACATTTTTGGGATCTTGCCGGGTATTTGTGACCTGGATTGGCCACTGTTGGAAATAGGATGCTGGGCTCGATGGACCTTTGGTCTTTCCCAGTATGGCAATACTTATGTATTTAATTAGATGTTCATAGGAGGGTTTAAGATAAGTCTCTTTTATAAAGCAGATCGCTCCCTGTAGTCTACCAATCTCTTTGAATAGCAATTGATGCTTGCGAAAGATATTCAAACCTCTCACATTCAGAGTATGCAAATTAATTTTTAGTGCACCCAGTATGAAGTTGTTGAGAAAAAGCAACCAATGAGACCAGCCAAAGAAAGTCCGGACCCCATATTTAGTCTACATTGCATATAAGAAACCCCATTAAATACCTCAAATACCCAACACATTGTAACCCCAACCACTCCCCTACCACACCCAACCATATTAGAGCCCAGCTGAACAAGGGCCCTCAAAGGAAGTGACATCCTCACACTAGGCCTCCCCCTCAAACCCCACCCAATCAACCAGCTACTTGTGTCCCGTCATGACTGAGGGACCCTTACTCCATAACAACTTATATGCCCATTACAGGTTGTTTACTAAACCATTACAGAACAGAATCTAGCAACTGCAACAAATAAGAACTGCTTGTTACAGGTTGATTAGTTTTCCTAGAACATCATCCTGTTAACAATTGAAAAAATAACCAGTTTACAGTAGGATAAAGACTCAGCTTGGTTGATCCAGTTCAATTGATGGGCCATCTGACTTGTGTTGAAGCTTTCTTCCCTTCTGAATTGTCTGCCTCAATCGTTGCGCCATTGTCAGCTGACAAGGTCCCTCAATAGTACTCTGATCACTGTCCTCCGCAAGCGACCACAGTTTTGCTTCTCTGAGCAAGATGAACACTTCAGATGGCATAGCCACCTTATATTGCTTATTTTGGAGAGTAAAGGACAGGCCAAATGGGTAGAGCCATCAATATCACACATTATGGGAGGCAAGACAGTGTGTTATATCTCAAAATTCTCTGCACTTCCTCCAGGTCAGCGCCAACATATCAGCAAACAGTTCTACCTTAGAGCCTTCCCAGATGTGGCCCACCTGATACGCTGCCTTCAGTATCCACTCAGGTGAAATCTCAAGAAATATGCCACAATATCTTTAGGTCTCTCTCTAACCCTAGGCCCCAAGGCTCGATGCACATGCTCGAATTCGATTTCTGGTAACTCTCACCCAAGTTCAGCTGTCTGCAAGAACTGATGACATATAGATCTCATCTGCTCTTGAGCTGTAATGTCCAGCCCCACTTCTGGAACCCCTCATGCACGAAGATTGCTGTGGCATGCTCTATTTTCCTTGAAGAGATAGATATCTTACTTAGGAATAGGGCCAAGGGTCACCTTATTTAAGGAGGGAACTTTAACAACTTTTGATTCTTAGCTTGATAATTCGACCCCAAGAGTCCAATATGGGAAGACTGATAGGAAGCACCTACAGATGCTTTTTGATATGTGGGATCTACTGGATCCATGGCGTGGTTGTTATCCCTCAACCCAAGATTACACATGCTATTCTGCAGTTCATGACTCCTACTCTCGCATTGATTTTGGGGGGGGGTAAGTCGTGAACTGATACCACGGATTGCTGCGGTATCCATTCAGCTAAGGGTATGGTCCAACCTCGCTCCAGTCTTCTTCTCCTTGAACTGTGCTTCTACTTGCTTTGGTAGGCACTTCTGGTGTTTTGCAGATGGCCACCTTTTGGACCCGCAAAATGTATCCACTCCAGATAGGAAAATACGAGAGTACCTGCAGATCAACACTGGAAAAGTGGACTCTCCTCTCATACTTTGGGAAAGTTTTAAGGCATGTTTGAGGGGCAAGATCATCTCCCTTACTGCCCACAGGTGTAAAGAGCGAGAGAGTTTAAGGGAGACTCTACAACAGCAACTCTCCAAATTGGAATCATGTCATAAATGGGGGATGGGACCGAGGTCACAGCTGTCCCAGTTAGAGGGCTTATGTAATGCTGTGCGAGATTTAGACCTAAAAGAAATATATGAAATGCTACAATTTGTCCAGCAGCAATATTATGAATCAAGCAATAGGGTAGGGAGGCTTCTGGAATTTAAACTACATAAGAAAGCACTGCATAACAGAATTACTTCAATAAAAGATTCCGAGGGGAACAACTGTAGAGACTCTCAGGCAATAGCACAAACATTTACTGATTTCTATAGGAAGCTATATACACTAGAATTGGCATGCAGCGAGGACCAAGATTTGCCCAGTACCTGCAAGATATTGAATTACCAGTGCTTTCCCTGGGGTAGGTTGAACACCTCTCCTACCCAATATTGGAGGAGGAGACACTAGAGGCTATTAAGTCCCTACTCATGGGAAAGGCGCCTGGCCTCAATGGATACACAAATCGATTTTATAAATGCTTTAGGCAACTGTTGGCGAAGCCATTGACAGAGACCCTCAATATATTGCAGGAAGGGAAGGAGCTGTCTCTTTCCTGGCGAATGGCAAGGGTTACCCTTATCTTGAAACCAGGCAAGGACCCCAGACAGCCTGGCTCTTATAGGCCTATATCCCTTCTGCATAAGGACTATAAAATCTTCATCAAAATATTAGTGACACAGTTGGAAATCTACATGGGCCAGTTGGTGTGAAATGATCAAGCAGGGGGGGGGGGGGGGGGGGGGAGGGTTCATAGAGGGGTGTCAAACGTTTGATTCTGCAGAGTCCTCCATCTGATATGGTGAGCCACCAAGGCGGCTCCTGCTTTCTTATTGAGGATAGATGTAGAAAAAGCATTCCACAGGGTGTCCTGATCTTTTTGATGAGCACACTGTCGAAGATAAGCATCCAAGGTTGTCATCTAGGATTGATCCATTCAATCTATAATAAACCGCTGGCTCGTCTGCAGATTAGTGGGGGGGGGGGGGGGGTATACAGATGATTTTGAACTTCAATGTGGCACCCATCAAGGGTGTGCTCTCTCACCCCTTTTGTTTGCCATAGCAATGTAGCAGTTAGGTCAACAGATTCGGCAGCATAGGCTAATATAGGGCATTTGTTGCGCCCCTGTTTATACTAAACTATTATTGTTTGCAGATGATATCCTGTTGACCCTTACGAATCCACATGAATCCCTTTCCAGTATTCTATCTATTCTGGCTATCTATGGTAAGGTGTCGGGCTTTAAGAGTAATGCCATCAAATCTGACATTTTAAATATATCAGTAGGTGAGTCGTAGAACACCTGGTTGCGTGCCAATTTGCCATTTAGATAGGCCACTATGCGATAAGATCCTTGTAGGACGCCAACTATCCCTCACTACTTAGGGTTATATATGGGCTGATCTAGAGATATGGGAAAATATGCATGTATCTTGGTTGGGACATATACAGGGGGTAAAGATGATGGTTCTTCCACATCTGCTTATCTATTTAAGGTGCTTCCTATTCAGCTTCCCGAAAAAAGTTTCCGCACTCTTAATAAAAAAAAGTCTTTCAATATATTTGGAGACATAAGAGCTCTCAGGTACAGCAATCAGTTCTCTATCAGTCCAAGGGGGAGGGGGTATGGTAGTCCCACAATTTAGATATTTAACAGCTCCGCTTAAATCCTTTTTGGGGTGGCATAAAGATGATCATAAAAGTTTGGTAAGGGCTGAGTACAAGCCTTATTCTTCTGACATTTATACCCAGCTCCCATGGCTTCCGGGGGGGGGGGGGGGGGGAGGAGGAAGAGATATTCACACCATGATTAAAATAGCCAACCCATACTTGCAAATCACTGCAGAAGCTTGACTACAAGCGAGGGAGCACCTCCTGAAGGGTCACCAATATTTTCGAGCTTCACCTTTTCCAGTGGTGCAGGGGTTTTCCGCAGGTGCCCAGGACCCACGTTACTGAGCCTAGGTGAATCAGGGCCCAACGGTGGAGGCTGAGAAAATAATATCCTTTACGGACCTAGCTAAAGAATTTGGCCTAGGTCCCTGAGACCTCTTCTACTATAGGCAGGTGTCTGACTTTCTTAGCAAACATGTCCTATCAGAGTTGATACAAGAGAAGACTCTACTAAAGGTTGCACTTAATGGGAGTAGTGGGTGAGGGTGTGTGCCTCGATTTTATCAAGAACTGTTACAGCAGAATGCCCGTCCCATTAAGTATATAGCCATTTGGGAGGGACTATTGGGGATCACCTAAACAATCAAAGAATGGGAGGGGATATTCAAACACCTCCTTAAGCTGTCTATAGCGAGTCATTTAGTAGAGAATGGCTATAAAATGCTGTACCATTGGTATCTCACTCCAGTTAGTCTTCATAAAATCTATCCAGCAGTCTCTGATGCTTGCTGGGGGCTTGTGGTGACATAGGAACATTTGTACATATTTGGTGGCTCTGTCCAGGGTAACAAAATAATGGGACATGGTCTTTGACCTATCTCAGAAGTCCTAGGGATGCCCATACCAAAATCTATGGGTTCTGCACTTTCATATTAAACCAAAGGAGCTTCCAGGAAAATTCACTCAAATGGTTTTACATATTGTGACCGTTGTCCGCTCATTGTTGGCAGTAGCGTGGAAGCAGCCTTTCCTCCCATCTACATCACAGGTGCTTGCTAAAGTGGACTATGTGTGTCAAATGTCACATTTTACAGCTCTGAGATTAAATAGACTGCAGTTGTTCATTCGCTCCTGAGATATCTATGTTAAATGGCAAGAGCAGACACATTGAGCAATGGAACACCAGAATGGTTATATTGAAATCCTTTTTTATGGAGGGGGGGCATTGGTTGGGCAGCGTTTCTGATATGTTTAGCATCGTACCCAAGTGTTAAGGTATGACTTGCAATGATGCAAAAGGCAGTTTATGTTGTTTATGCAAAAAGTTAATAGAGAGATAGTGGCAGAAATGGGGAAGAGGAAAATTTTAGGAGTGCCACGGCACCTTGACCCCCCCCCCCCCCCCATTCAGATGCCTATGGAAAACACATCAATGAGAAAGCAGATGCACCCTTTTTGCTGCTATAAAAATGAAAGAGCTATGGTCTAGGACTAGAGAAAAATGGAGCCTGAATCAGCTCCCTCTTGCAGCTTTAGGGCCCCTCCTTCAGTCTATTTAAAAATGAAATGAATGTCATCCAGACCTGAAATCATGAGAGTCTGTACATAAATAAATTCGCAGAAACTGGGACTACCTGGAGACACTGTGGAATATTTGTACTAGTATAAATACTGCTTCAGCTGATTTGAAATAAGAACAAGCATCCTCAGGGCGCCAAATCATATGTCCAGTTGTAGAATTGCCCCTGTAGTAGTACTGAATACACATGATGGCGTGTATAGGAAGATACCAGTTCCCCTTAAGCACACTTTCACAGAGGTTTAGACCTGAGAAGCTGGAACAAGATACCATGGTTCAGACAGGGGAAATAAAAGCAAAGTGGAAGAGTATCACAGCAGGAAGGAACAGGCTTCTACAATATCCAACATTTACATTTGAAAGACCAAAAGTGATAGCCATGCATTAGGAAAAGCTTTTATGGTGCATACTCTGTGTACACCTATTCTTCTGTGTTCTGGTAGGAACCATATCATCCACTGTGTTTGCTACTGAACTCCAAGCTACTGTATGTATACTCCTGAACTAAAACAGCCTGTGAGGGAACCAGTTTCAAATCATTTAAATTAATACAGTGGCCACAGCCTCACCAATTACAGAATGGACCAAAAAGTAGAAATGGAAACCCTGACAAACCACAATCACTGAGTAGTACAACACAGGATGAATAAAAAGAAATGTTTTTCCTCCAAACTGAATGAAACACAAAAGATGTAAGAAATGCATACTCGCATGGCTGACGTTTTCTAATCACTAAAAACTGAAAATACAAAACTGGTGTGGTCTTGATCTCCTTTACCTCTTTACACTTTATTTTTGTTGGTTCTCTTAAGTCCTCTTCCACTCTCCTTTCCATTTATTCCATCTTTTCCTTTCCTACATCTGTGTCTGAGATGATTTTTCCGTTTCATCCTTTTTCTCTGTCTATTCACTCAGTTAAATTTCACCTCTACTTTCCCTTCTTTACCTCTTATCTGCATACTAGCTTTTAATCTCGCACTTTCACTCCTGTCAACTTATTTCTTCTTCTTACCCTTTCCTCAGTCCTTTATCATTTATTGAGTTTACTATACTGCTTCTCTTTATTCAAATCGAAATGGTTTTATAATATGCTAAAATAAAAACCAAAACAAAACTAAAATTAGAAAAGAAACACCATAAAATAGATAGGAAAGCAAACTCACTCAAGACCAATCAAGCAGTTCACAAACATCTCTCTCAGATCAAAGTACACTCTGCATAAAGCAGTCTATTATAAATTACATTTCTGTTTCCTCCCCCCACCGCAAAAATCCAACCAAAATGAACCTTAAAGTCCAAAAGCCAATTTGAAAAAAATAGGTTTAAGGAAGCTCGAAAAGAGGTATAGGAATCATCTAATCTTAGATATTGGGTTCCACAGGGTGGGTGCGAGAAAGAAAAAAAAAGCAGATGGCTGAGTAAACATAGCAACATAACATAGTAGATGACAGCAGAAAAAGATCTGCACGGTCCATCCAGTCTGCCCAACAAGATAAACTCATATGTGCTACTTTTTGTGTATACCCTACCTTGATTTGTACCTGTCCTCTTCAGGGCACAGACCTTATAAGTCTGCCCAGCACTATCCCCGCCTCCCACCACCGGCTCTGCCACCCAATCTCGGCTAAGCTCCTGAGGATCCAAACCTTCTCCATTTGAAAAAGTAACACCTCTTCGTAGAATCTTTTCTGGATGCAAGACGGAGACACCCTCTGAAAGACCCGAGGCGATTTCTAAGCTCTCAACATCTAGGCCGTGAAAGCCAGAGACTGGAGGTTGGGATGTAGAAGCGACCCCTCGTTCTGGGTGATGAGGGTTGGAAAAAACAGTCCAATCTCCACAGTTCCTCGGAGGACAACTCCAGAATAAGAGGGAACCAAATCTGACGCGGCCAAAGGGTGCAATCAGGATCATGGTTCCGCAGTCTCGCTTGAGTTTCAGCAAAATCTTCTCCACCAGAGGTATGGGAGGATACGCATACAGAAGGCCTAACCCCCAATGCAGGAGAAAGGCATCTGACGCTACTCTGTTGAGGGCCTGAAGTCTGGAACAGAACTGAGGGACCTTGTGATTGACCTGAGTGGCAAAAAGATCCGAGGGGGTGCCCCATGCTCGGAAGAGCTTGCGGACTACACCTATGCTCAGCGACCACTCGTGAGGTTGCATTATCCTGCTCAACCTGTCGGCCAGACTGTTTACGCCTGCCAGATAAGTGGCTTGGAAAAACATGCCGTGAAGGCGTGCCCAAAGCCACATCTGGACAGCTTCCTGAAACAAAGGCGAGATCCGGTGCCCCCCTGCTTGTTGGTGTAGTACATGGCAACCTGACTGTCTGTCTGAATGATTTGGTTGGTCAGCCGATCTCTGAAAGCCTTTACAGCGTTCCAGATCGCTGTCTGGTTTTAGACTAGAAACCATTTTAACAGCACTGTTGAGTGAAGTCTATAATAAGCTTGATGAAGGCTATGTTGCGTTGGCAGCCTCTTTAGATCTCAGCAACCTTTGATGTGATTGATCATACTCTCCTTTTATCTCATCTCTCAGATATTGGCACTACAGGTACAGTCTATAAATGGTTATATGTCCAGAGTAGATCACTCACTGTTGTCATTCCTGATGGTTCTTCTGATTTCTATCCACTTACCTGTGGTGTTACTGAAGGTTCAATCCTGTTCCCTATCCTTTTTAATCTTTTTGTTAGCTCGCTTGCCAAATTGGTGCAGGCCACTGGTATCAATGGATATTATGAAGGCAACATTTTTCTTATTCACTACACCACCATTAGTAGCCCTGATCTATATCCTACCGTGCCTTTGAGGGGTGAGGTATAACAAGCCTATATCAGTAATTGAACGAAGGGCAAGATGGGTGTATAGGGAAAAAGAAGGCAAATAAGAAGAAATGGCAGTGTGCAAAACTGAGTGTTATTGCAAGAATTTTGTATTTTACTTGAAATTCAATAGGAAGCCAGTGAAGACGTTGCAATAGTGGAACAATATGATCATAAAGTTTGGCATGACAGATATGTACCGAAGTGTTTTGAAGAGTTTGAGGACATTTAACTTAGCCTTGGCAATACCTGGGTAAATGGACTTGCAATAATCATAAAGAGAATATATGCGTAAAACAGAGTGAAGCCAAGTCTACCAAGCTACAGACAGACCTGAGACAATGAAGAAAACAGGAGAATTTAGTTCATACCTGCTAATTTGCTTTCCTTTAGTCCCTCGGGCCAACTCAGAATGTGACTGATGAGTTGTGCATTCCTTCCCAGCAGGTGGAGACTGAACTCTGATTATAGAGAGAACCAATTAAGAGCCCCTGACAAGCTCGACAGATCCAGTATTATATCAAAGCAGAAGAAAAGAGAAGACGTACATTCTGTGCATCCATGAACCTGAGCAGCCACTGGCACCACACTATCAAAGACTACTACTAATCATTTCTAAAGCGCTACTAGACGTACGCAGCGCTGTACACTTGAACATGAAGAGACAGTCCCTGCTTGACAGAGCTTACAATCTAATTAGGACAAACAAGAGATAAGGGAATATTAAAGTGAGGATGATAAAATAAGGGTTCTGAACAAGTGAATAAGGGTTAGGAGTTAAAAGCAGCATCAAAAAGGTGGGCTTTTAGCTTAGATTTGAAGACGGCCAGAGATGGGGCTTGACTTACCAGCTCAGGAAGTCTATTCCAGGCATATGGTGCAGCAAGATAAAAGGAACGGAGTCTGGAATTAGCAGTGGAGGAGAAGGGTGCAGATAAGAGAAATTTACCCGGTGAACGGAGTTCCCGGGGAGGAATGTAGGGAGAGATGAGAGTGGAGAGGTACTGAGGAGCTGCAGAGTGAATGCACTTATAGGTCAATAAGAGGAGTTTGAATTGTATGCGTTAACGGATAGGAAGCCAGTGAACTGAGTTGAGGAGAGGGCTAATATGAGCATAACGACACTGGCAGAATATTAGTCGTGCAGCAGAATTTTGAACAGATTGAAGAGGAGAGAGATGGCTAAGTGGGAGACCTGTGAGAAGCAAGTTGCAATAGTCTAAGCAAGAGGTGATAAGAGTGTGGATGAGGGTTCTGGTAGTGTGCTCAGAAAGGAAAGGGCGAATTTTGGTAATATTATAGAGAAAGAAACGACAGGTTTTAGCAGTCTGCTGAATATGTGCAGAGAAGGAGAGGGAGGAGTCGAAGATGACCCCCAAAGTTACAAGCTGATGAGACAGGAAGGATGAGAGTGTTATCCACAGAAATAGAGAATGGGGGAGGAGGAGGAGAGGTTGGTTTAGGCACCAATCTCTGCAAAAACTGCTGAATTAACAATTATAACTTGAGTATTCGGGCCTGTGTAAGAAATATTCGACCCCGCCGAGTGTCGATGCACACTCCCAGACAATCTAGCGACTGAGACGGCTGCAGACAACTCTTTTGCGAGTTGACAACCCAAGAGATTGTAGGAAGTGAGCCACATGAATCGTGACTTACACATTCCTGGTACGACTTATCAGCCAATTGTCCAGATAAGGATGAACTAGGATTCCTTCCTTCCTGAGAGCCACTGCTACCACCACCATAACCTTTGCAAACATATGAAGGGCTGTCGTGAGGCCAAAACTGATAATGCTTGCCCAACACCGCAAAGCGCAGAAAACGTTGATGCATGGGCCAAATCGGAATGTGCAGATAAGCCTCTGTTAGATCTAGTGCAAAAAAACTCTCCGGCCTGAACTGCCACTATGACCAAGCACAGAGTCTCTATATGAAAAGCGGATACTCCCAATTGACCACTTTGAGATCCAATATCGGTCTGAAAGAACCTTCTTGCTTTAGAACGACAAAGTAAATGGAATACTGATCCTGCCTGAGCTCTGAAGAGGGAACTGAAAAAATAGTCTGAAGGTTGAAAAGCCTTGAGTATACTTGACCACACTCGCCTTGAGGCGAGACCGGCAGGGAGACTCCAGTAAAGTGTCTGGAAGATGATGCGCAAATTCTAAGGCATACCCTTCTTGAATAACCGCTAGTACCCACTGATCAGAGGGAATGTGGGACCACTCCATGAAAACTGTGCTAAGCGAGCTCCCACAGGAATTAGAGATTGGGCCCGGAAACCTTCATTATGCTGGACCGTAGTAGACTGGAAAGAGGTTCCTGCGTCTCTGCCCGTTCAGCAAGCTCCTCAAAAGGACCAATTCCACTGAAAAGAATCGGGACTGCGGTACCGTAGTTACTCCACCTGGTCTAAAGGGATGAAAATCATACCCCCGACCATAGCTCGAAAATATGCCACACCCAGACACCCTAGGTCAGTCCTCCGGCAATCATGGAACCTTAGTATCTCTAAGACTGCGGACTAAGCTGTGCAACTCATCACCAGAGAACCTCAGAAGGGAAATCTGAGCTTAGACTTAGAAGCCGCATCCCGCTGACCAACATCGTAGCCAAAGAGACCATCTTGCAGTTACTCCCAAAGCCATAGACCTAGCTGAAGCTCTTAGCAAATCATATAAAGTATCTGCCAAGCTCAGGAGGGGGACATTACAAGATGGCCGCCTGAGTACTGCTAGAGGAAACGAGTGGTAGCTGGAAACTTTTCCTCTCAACAACATGCCACATACCAAGAGAAAAGGGGCGACGAAAAGCGTGTTGCCGAAGGCTATGTCGTCGACCCCAGTGCAGCAGTCACTCGATAGACTCTGGCAGAATATTCCACCAGTGACCGGCATGGCGAGCCCGCTGTTGAGCCCCGATGGAGGAGCGTCAGCGTTCCTGGGCTGCGAGGTTTCTCACGCCGCCGGAGTTGGTCCCGCCTCCTTGCCCTGCTTCGACTCGAGGGCCGGAAACCCCGCTGGATGCGGAAGGCGCTGCTGGTGGGATTTTGGTCAACAAGGTACCTCGAAGATCGGACGGGGAGGACTTAGGGTCCCAGGAAGAACTGGGAGAGATTACCCTGATGGCGGTCTGGAAGGCAGTACAGGCATTGACGTTAGCTGTTTCAAACTCAACAAAAGAGTTTGCTGTAATAGTGAGTAAAATTGAAAAATTTGATCAATCTTTGGAGAAAATTAAGAATGATGTGGATGCCCAAACACAAAAGACACATGAGGAAATGACTGGTTTAAAATCCTCAGTGACGAATTTAATTAAGGATAAACAAATAATTCATAGGAAAATCGAGTCAATGGAGAATTATAATAGACGTTTGAATTTGAGACTTTTGAACTTTCCCATTTCTCCTTTATTGAAAGCAAATGAGCTATTTTCAATGTATTTGAAGGATATCCTGCAGTTGCCAGATTCAACGTTACCTCCTTATACAAAAATATATTATTTACCTCAAAAGAAAATTTCAACTGTAGATGTTGTAGGATTGTCACAAGGGGAGGCTCAGAAACCTCAAAATTTAACTGCATTTCTTGAGGACTCGAATTTTGAGATTACAGACCGAGGAACATTGTTAGTTCACTTTGTATTTGAGAAAGATTTGAATCATGTGTTTAAGTTATATTTCAAGAATTCTGTTAAATTGTTTTATGGACAAAAAATTTGGATGTACCCAGATGTTGCGAAGGCAACTCAGGAGAGAAGGAGACAATTCTTGGATTTAAGAAAGAATGTAAAAGCTTTGGGAGCATCATTCTTGTTAGCTTATCCCTGTAAGTGCAGAGTTAACTACCAGGGAAATAAATATGTTTTTTCTGAACCATCACAGCTAAAAGTTTTTGTGAAAGCTAAGAGGATTCAGACCCCCACAGTGTAATAACATCACACCAATTAAGACAGTTTGTGGAATAAAGGTTAGCCGATTTATTTAACTAAACAGTTATGTTTATAAAACTTCTCCTCATGTTTCTTAACGCCCCCCCCCTTCCATAATTGAGGTCTAAGAAAGAATGAAAATTGTCATTTTAGACAAGGAAGTGTTTTGTAATTGATTCTTGATATTATTTCCTTCTGTGTTTCCTATGCAAGTTGTTGTACTTGTGAAATTGAAAATCAATAAAGAATTTAAAAAAAAAAATAAAGTATCTGCCAAAAAGGCCGATCCCATCTCAATCTTAGCCACTTCGGCGTCTATGACAGTCAAATCATCCAAAGATCTATCCAGGACCTTCTCAGACGAGCGAAAGCAAGCTCTAGATACCAAGGAACCGCAAATAGCTGCCTGTAGTGCCAAAGCAGAGATATCAAAACCACACTTCAATAAAGCCTCCATACGGCAATCCTAAACAGCCTTAAGCGTAGTGCCACCATCCGTATTCCTTTTAGTAACTGCCAAGACTACTGCATCCACCACCAGAGGCTTCAGAAGGGATCTGACCAAATCAGGGACTGAATAGAGCCAAGCCATACACTTAGAGGTCTAAGAGAGGAATCTGGCACATCCCACTGCACCTGAATGACATCCCTGATATCCTGGTGCATAGGAAAAGTCTTACTTGGCCTTCGAATGCCCTTCAATAGGAGATCCACCTTCCGTCTTCTCTATGGAAGGGGACTCCTCTTCCTCAAAACATAAAGTAGTGGAAGCCATATAAATTAGCTCCTGCAAATCCTCTGAGAAAAATTCTAACCAATAAAAAAGGTATCAACTGCTCAAGTATAGATTTAAATTTCAAACTTAAAAACTTCCTAATTTGGGATATTTTCTGATTTGAGGCAAATGTCACATTTTTCCTACCCCAAAATCAAACAGTGCACTGCTAATTATTTAATAATACTCTAATTCCAAAAACGCTGTATGCAACCTTTAGCACTAAATTGAAAGAATGAGAAAAGTATCAACTTAGTATTATCTGCTGAACATCCAAACCACTCACATACTTTAACCTTACTGCACTCTTACAATGTAAAGGTAATGCATTTTATACACACTAAAATGTGCCTGCCCAACTCACTGGAAGACATATTGTGCCTCTCACAGAAATGGGTCGATGAGAGAAGTTAAAGGATTTATGCATTTCAGCCTGACACAGAGACAGCTATTTAACATGAGGTTTTCCCACTTTACCTTTTAGTGCACTGAAGGTTTACAGACTCACTGTTTCAGAAGAGTTTTACTAAAATTATAGGAAGGGGGGGGGGGAATTATGGATATTTTCTAAACTATAAAAAATAATGGCTTTTTACCATCTACAACCCGTAACTAGAATGGATGATGTTAGTGTAATAACGCAATTCAGCCAACTCACCACCTGAACAAATAGAATAAGTATAAAAGCAAAAAACACCATCGTCATCTTTAAAAAACTAAAGAGAAGACTGCAGAGTGAATAGATTCTTACGAAATTCTTTGGTATGTGACCATGGAAGAATTAAATGTCAGAATAATATAAATTATATAAATTTCAGTTTTTCTGGATTTTCATGAAACCTCCCTGTTGAAACATTGACTCACATCAGAATAGTCTCTTGCTTATTGATTTAAGGTAAGAGAATACTTAAGTTTACTATAGTAAACAGTTTTGAATGAAAATAAAACTGGGCCCATGAAGAAACGGGTTTGAATTGCTATCACATAATGGATTGTGGTTTGCCCTTCTGATGGTCCTTCCAAAAAAATATTAGATTTGGTAGTGTGTGTATTGTGTGGGGATATATTGACATAATTTATTAAAATTAAGGTATAACATTATTGCATATGTTTACATGTGAAGAGAAATCATTTCAGCCAATCACAAAGGACATTTTGTGCAAAACTGCAATGTTCCCCAAGAAATACAAATTCTTGCAGGGTGTCTGAAAAGTGGATACATACAATTGGATTACAAACTCAAGTAGCAGGGAGCATGACACCAACAGTAGATTTGTGTGTGCACGCAACTGCAACTAGGATGGAAGAGTTGTGAATAGCAGAAGGTGCTGCAGAAATTAAAACAAAGGTACCATACCAAAAAAAAAAAAAAAAATCACTAATTCCTCCCCCTCCATGTCATTCGTAATCCTCTTTTGCCTCTTGTTTAAAAAAAAAAAAAGTGAAGGAAACCAGAACACCAAGAGAAATGTTTACAACAGTTTCATTTCAAGCACTGGAAGTTTCTAAAAGACAGACACATCCTCCCTGCTGACACCACCTCTGCACTAAAGCACGGAGCTGTTAGTGCACTGCAATCCTCTCAGAAGCTCCCCTTCATGAAAAAAAAAAAATCCCTTCATCATGAGGGCACAGAAATCTCTCAGCTGTCATATATAGGAAGGGAAAAATACAGCAATATCCACCTTCAAGTAGCATCAAATTAAATAAAAAAAATCCTCTCATCCACTTTCTTACTTGAAATGTAACTGTACCAGGTTCATTTTGTCCCACAGAAAATGGAAAAATTGAAGGATAACTGAATTGTTTAAAATTTGTGACATTAATAATTTATTACTGTGCAAAAGGTGCTATTAGAATTACTTCCTGAAGGTAATTCTGGAAGGAAAGGGAAGTAGCACTGATCATAGGATAAAAGTACAAATATGACATCAGATTAGAGGGGCTTTGCATGGCCTACTTTGTTTTGTTGTTTTTTTTTTTAACTTCCTGTTAAAGCCAGAGAACATGGTTGACTGTCGACATATCCTCCAGGTCTTTACAAGTATCCTGTGTTACTTATCCCAGGCTCTTAAAATTCTGCTGTTTATGCCTCTAGCACCTCTGATGGGAAGCTGTTTGAAGAAACCAAATCCACCACCCTTTCTTGTGAAAAAATGTTTTATGTTACTCCAGACTCTACTTTCTTTGAGCCTCCAGTTATGACCTTTTGAATTATAGCTTACTTTCCAGTTTTAGACCATGCTTGCATGGCAACAAGAAAATCTAAGATTACTCTTATATCCAAAAATGTATATTTACTAAAATGTGTCCCCCATTAAATTTTCATACATTTTATGGTTATCAATAGAAATAAAATAAAACATAGAAAAGAAAATAAGATACCACCTTATCTATTGGACTAACAATACATTTTTTGATTAGCTTTCGAAAACCTATGCTCTATGGCAGAAAAAAAAAAAGACCCTGTAACCTTGAAGTTACCCAAAGATTATGGTGGGGTTAACTTTCCCAACTTTATCCTCTATCAGAGTAATTTATCTTAAGATGAAAACAATAGCTGAGGTAGGCGAGCGATAATTAAACTGGATGGATCCAGAGAGTACACTTGCTGTCTCAATTCTATCCCTTCCCAGCAGTGGCGTAGGAAGGGCGGGGCGGTGGGGGCGGTCCGCCCCGGGTGTCAGCGGGTGGGGGGTGCTCTGGACAGCCCTCGTCTCCTGCCCCCTTCATTTTTTTAAAATCCATTGCAGCGAATCAGGCAGCGCTTCGCATCTGCCCTGCGTGTGCTGTTAAGATAGAAAATCACCTCGTTAGCGTCGGCCCTTCCCCTGTTGTGTCCCGCCCTCGAGGAAATAGGAAGTTACCTCAGAAGAGGGCGGGACATAACGGGGGAAGGGCCGACGCTAACGAGGTGATTTTCTATCTTCACAGCACACGCAGGGCAGACGCGAAGCGCTGCCTGCGTCGCTGCAATGGATTAAAAAAAAAAACGAAGGGTGATGGCAGGAGACAGGGCTCTGTCAGCTCTCCATGAGGGGGGACGGGACCGGGTCGGGGGGGGGGGGTCAGATGGGAGAGGGGGAGCTCAGATGGGAGAAGGGGTGGGGGTGTTCAGAGGGGACAAGGGGATTGGGGAGGGAGGGTGGGTGAGCCCAGAGGGGAGTGCTCAGATGGGAGAAGGGGTCTGAAGCTGGAACTGGGGTCTGACAAGGGGCAGGAGGGAAAAGGTAAAATTATGTATAATCATACCTGATAATTTTCTTTCCATTAATCATAGCTGATCAATCCATAGACTGGTGGGTTGTGTCCATCTACCAGCAGGTGGAGATAGAGAGCAAACTTTTGCCTCCCTATATGTGGTCATGTGCTGCCGGAAACTCCTCAGTATGTCGATATCAAAGCTCCATCCGCAGGACTCAGCACTTAGAGAATTACACCCACGAAGGGACACTCTGCCCAGCTCACCACCGCCGAAACGGGGGAGGGGAATTAACCCAGCTCATCCCCACACAAGTGGAGGAGGGGAATCCGTCCAGCTCATCCCCGCGGAGCGGGGGAGGGACACCACACCCGCCGATGCGGGGGGATCTGGCTTATCCTGCAACCGCAACCGCGGGAGGAGCTGACTGACCCTAACACCGCCGAAGCGGGAGGGGTACAAAGCTGCCCTACAGCCGCACGAAGCGGGAGGGAGTGCCGGCAGAATTTTAAGTCTCAATCCAGCCCCGTAAAACGGAGGGGAGAGGAATGCAGCAGCTCACTGTAACACAAACTCGTCTTAACTCTTGAAGAATCCAAGTGAAAAAACTTGAACACGAAGTCTTTCTGAAGTAACTGAAGACTAAACTTGAACCTGAAATGCAACCAGAATAAAAACAGTACAGATATCTGGGAGGGGCTATGGATTGATCAGCTATGATTAATGGAAAGAAAATTATCAGGTATGATTATACATAATTTTACCTTCCATATCATCAAGCTGATCAATCCATAGACTGGTGGGATGTACCGAAGCAGTACTCACCCAGGGCGGGACATTGAAATCCCTGACCTCAACACTGAAGCTCCAAACCGGGCCTCCGCCCGTGCAGCCACAGTCAAACGGTAATGCTTGGAGAATGTATGAGCCGAAGCCCAAGTTGCCGCCTTGCATATCTCTTCCAAGGAGACGGATCCGGCCTCTGCCATCGAGGCCGCCTGAGCTCTCGTGGAGTGAGCCTTCAGCTGGATAGGCGGCACCTTCCCCGCGGCCACATAAGCCACTGCAATGGCTTCCTTGACCCATCTTGCCACTGTAGGCTTAGCAGCCTGCAGACCCTTACGAGGACCTGCAAACAGGACAAACAGATGATCCGATTTCCGGAAATCATTGGTCACTTCCAAGTATCTGATGATGACTCGTCTCACATCCAGATATTTAAGAGCAGAGTACTCCTCTGGGTAGTCCTCCCTACGAAAGGAAGGGAGACAGAGCTGCTGATTCACATGGAAGCGAGAAACGATCTTGGGCAGGAAGGAAGGCACTGTGCGAATAGTCACTCCTGCCTCAGTGAACTGCAGAAAAGGCTCTCGACATGAGAGCGCCTGGAGCTCAGAAACTCTTCTGGCTGAAGTGATAGCCACCAAAAAGACTGCTTTCAACGTCAGGTCTTTCAGAGATGCCCTCGACAAGGGTTCAAAAGGCGGCTTCTGCAAGGCTCTTAGTACCAGGTTGAGATTCCACGCAGGCACCACTGAGTGCAGAGGAGGGCGCAGGTGATTAACTCCCTTGAGAAAGCGCACCACATCTGGCTGCGAAGCCAGGGAAGCACCCTTCAGGCGGCCCCTGAAGCAAGCCAGAGCCGCTACCTGGACTTTAAGGGAACTGAGCGACAGGCCTTTCTCCAGACCTTCTTGCAATAAACGCCAACACTGAAGAAATTGGAGCAGTGAAGGGAGAAAGTGAGCCTGTTTCACACCACGCTGCAAAGATACGCCAAACCCTGGCGTAAGCAGTAGAAGTAGAGCGCTTCCTCGCTCTCAGCATAGTGGCGATGACCTTGTCTGAGAAGCCCTTCTTCCTCAGACGCTGCCGCTCAATAGCCAGGCCGTAAGACCAAAGGGGGAGGGATCCTCCATCACCACGGGACCCTGATGTAACAGGCCCTGCTCCACTGGCAGCCGCAGAGGATCGTCGACTGAGAGCCTGATCAAGTCCGCATACCAGGGACGCCTGGGCCAATCCGGACCCACCAGGATTATCCTGCCGGGATGCTTTGCCACCCGGTCTAGCACCCTGCCCAACATGGGCCAGGGCGGGAACACATAGAGAAGCTCTTGTGTCGGCCACTGTTGGAGAAGAGCATCTACTCCCAGGGATCGAGGGTCCCGTCCTCTGCTGAAAAAGCGCGGCACTTGGCAATTGGCCGATGACGCCATCCGATCTAGGCTCGGCTGGCCCCAGCGCTTCGTGATGTCCAAGAACGCCTGAGCAGATAGCTGCCACTCTCCGGGCTCCAAGGTATGGCGACTGAGAAAGTCCGCCTTGACATTCATGACTCCGGCAATGTGGGCCGCTGAAAGCTGCTCCAGGTTCGCTTCCGCCCACTGGCAAAGATTCATAGCCTCCTTGGCTAGAGGGGCGCTCTTGGTACCTCCCTGGCGGTTGACATAGGCCACAGCCGTGGCACTGTCCGACAGGACCCGTACAGGCTTCAACACCAGTACCGGGATGAACTCCAAAAGCGCCAACCGAATGGCTCTGAGTTCCAGGAGGTTGATAGACCACTTTGCCTCTGCAGGAGACCAGAGCCCCTGCGCTGTCCTTCCCAAGCAGTGGGCTCCCCAGCCCGACAATGAGGCGTCCGTCGTGACGACAATCCACTCTGGGGTCACCAGAGGCATTCCCGCAGACAACTTGTCTGTCTGCATCCACCAGCTCAGCGCCTTGCGCACTGCTGGGTCCAAGGGAAGGCGCACAGCATAATCCTCCGACATCGGAGTCCAGCGCTGCAGCAAAGAGTGTTGTAGTGGTCTCATATGAGCCCTGGCCCAGGGCACAACTTCCATCGTGGCCGTCATAGAGCCCAACAGCTGCACATAGTCCCAAGCCCGAAGGGGAGAGGCTACTAGGAACTGGTCCACCTGAGCCTGAAGTTTGACAATCCGATTGTCTGGCAGGAACACTCTGCCCACTTGGGTGTCGAATCGAACTCCCAGGTACTCCAGGGACTGAGTCGGGCGCAGCTGGCTCTTCTCCCAGTTGATGATCCATCCCAGGGAGCTCAAAAGAGCAACTACCCGGTCCACAGCTTTGCCGCACTCTGCATAAGAGGGGGCTCGGATCAACCAGTCGTCCAGATAAGGATGGACTTGTACCCCTTCCTTTCGTAGGAAGGCCGCGATGACCACCATTACTTTGGAAAAGGTCCGCGGAGCAGTAGCCAACCCGAAAGGGAGGGCTCTGAACTGGAAGTGTCGTCCCAGGACTGCAAAACGCAGAAAGCGTTGATGAGGAGGCCAGATGGGAATATGCAGGTACGCTTCCTTGATGTCCAAGGATGCCAGGAACTCTCCTGCCTTCACTGCCGCTATAACAGAGCGGAGAGTCTCCATGCGAAAGTGCCGCACTTTCAAGGCCCGATTGACCCCTTTGAGGTCGAGGATAGGCCGGACAGAACCTCCTTTCTTTGGTACCACAAAGTAAATGGAGTAACGTCCCTTGTCAAGCTGACTTTCTGGCACCGGAACGACCGCGCCCAGGCGGATCAGATTGTCCAAGGTCTGCTGCACTGCCACAGCTTTGACCGGAGACTTGCAGGGAGAGAGTACAAACCCGTCTTTTAAGGGTCGGCAGAACTCTAGTTTGTAGCCGTCTCTGATGACTTCCAGCACCCACGCGTCTGAAGTTATTGTGGTCCACTCGCCCAGAAACGAGGACAGCCGTCCTCCAATCTGCACTGGGGCGTGGACCAAGACCCCGTCATTGGGTACGAGACCCTGGGGGAGGACCGGAGGGAGCACCTCCGGGACGGCGGTCTCTGCGAAAGGAATGCTGCTTGGGGGAGAAATTCCTCTTGAAGGAAGAGGGGGCAGAGGAACCCGACTTGCCCGGGCGGTACCGACGGGCTTCCTGCAACCGTCCTCTGGAGGTACAGGGACGAGTACTAGCCCGAGCCCTGACCTCTGGTAATTTCTTGCCCTTAGACGTGCCGAGATCGGTCACGATTTTGTCCAGCTCGACCCCAAAGAGCAGCTTGCCTTTAAAAGGCAACCTAGCCAGGCGGGATTTGGAGGCGTGGTCAGCAGACCAATGTTTCAGCCAAAGCCACCGCCGCGCAGAGAATGTCTGAGCCATGCCTTTCGCTGAGGCCCTCAAGACATCATACAGCAAGTCTGCCAAATAGGCTAAGCCCGATTCCAGGGCCGGCCAATCAGCCCTCAAGGAATGATCCGAGGGGGAAGCCCGCTGCACCATAGTCAGGCACGCCCTGGCCACATAGGAGCCGCAAACTGAGGCCTGGAAACTTAAAGCAGCCGCCTCAAAGGACGACCTTAAGGCCGCCTCCAATCTTCTGTCTTGGGCGTCCTTTAGGGCCGTGCCACCTTCCACCGGCAACGCCGTTTTCTTAGCCACCGCAGTGATTAAAGAATCCACGGTAGGCCACAGATAGGCCTCACGTTCACTCACAGCCAAAGGATAGAGGCGGGACATAGCCCTAGCCACTTTAAGGCTCGCTTCTGGGACATCCCATTGAGCCGAAATTAAGGTGTGCATGACATCATGCACGTGGAAGGTTCTAGGCGGGCGCTTCGTCCCCAGCATAATGGAAGAGCCAACAGGGGCTGAGGGAGAGACGTCCTCCGGAGAGGAAATCTTCAAAGTGTCCATGGCCTGTAACAACAGGTTGGGCAAATCCTCTGGGCTAAAAAGCCGCGCTGCAGAGGGGTCATCCGCTCCATCCGAGCGGGGATCCGTCTCCTCCAAGGAATCCGCAAAGGACCGTTGGGAGACCTCAGACACGCTGCCCTCATCTACATCGGAGGAGACAAATTCCTCCAAGGCCTGGGAATCAACCCGAGGGCATTTACCTCTGGGAACCTCAACCTCTTTACCAGACGAGGGAGCAGGGGCAGCGTTGTGCCTGAGGAAGGCCTGATGCAGCAGCAAAACAAACTCGGGGGAGAAACCCCCCAGACTGTGCACTTCCGCAGCCTGGGCAACAGCCCTAGCCGCACCCTCAACCGGCGCTCGCAATAGCGGGGGAGAGACATGCTGCGCATCCAAAATGGCGTCCGGTGCGAAACTCCGCGAGGGAGCCGCGCGGGAAGAACGGCTCTTAACTTTAGCCGCTTCTGTGCCGTCGCCCAAATTAAGGGCGTTCATGGCATTAATGTCTCCAACCTCAAGGGCGGCCCAAGAAGAAGCCGTCCGAGCCGCGTGGCCGGCCAAGATGGCGGAGGCGAGGAGCGGGGGATGGGCGTTTATGGCGGGAAAAACCGCCACGCCGGAGGAAGGACCGGGACATTCATCGGTCACGAAACTGTCACCCAACAAGGGCGAATCAGGCTTGAAGACCCCCGCATCCCCTCTAGAAGCGCTCAAGCGACCCGGGGAGCGACCCTTTGCGCCCTCGCCCTCCGACGCCATATGCCACGAGGAGAAGAATCGGGGAACCCCCTGCCCGCTATAAAAAGGTAAAAATTACCTGCTGTCTGCTCCGAGTTGTAACGACCTGGTGTCCCAGTGAGTAGCTGCAATAGACGCTTAAATAAACGTCGAAATAAACGCCTTTAAGGACGTTCAAAAATTTTTTTTTTTTTTTTTAACGGAGCCAGCGGGAGGGGGGAGAAAAGGAGGGACCTGGCACCACCAGGTTTGCACTTGCTCAAAAGAGCCCTCAACCCCAGGCACTCAACAAAACCTAAAAATTAGGCTTGGAGGCCTAGCCAGAGCTGCTGCTGTGTGTAACCACCACCTGCTGAGATAGAGAACATACTGAGGAGTTTCCGGCAGCACATGACCACATATAGGGAGGCAAAAGTTTGCTCTCTATCTCCACCTGCTGGTAGATGGACACAACCCACCAGTCTATGGATTGATCAGCTTGATGATATGGAATGGGTCCATGCCTAGGGCAGGTGGGAGAATGGGTCTGGGGCTGAAAAGGGGGGATGCAAGGCATGTGGTGGATGAAGGGGGCTGGAACTGGGGGCTGAAAAGGGGACAGGGAGAAGTGGCTGGGGGCTGAAGCTCGGGACTAATGGAAGAAAAGGGCTGGGGACTGGTGGGATAGTGGGGCTGAAAAGGGGGGCAGGTGGGAGATGTGGGCTGGGGCTGGAACCAGAGGCAGGTGGAATAAGGGGGCTGAAAAGAGGGGGGAGTGTGAGGGAGGGCAGACCCTGGATGGATGGATGGGAGAGGGAGGGCAGACGGATTGAAGGGGCAGAGAAAGGGCAGATGGTGGGTGGAAGGGGGAGAGAGGGCAGACTGGGGCAGACGGTGGATGGAAGGGGGAGAGAGAAAGAGGGCAGACTGGGGCAGACGGTGGATGGAAGGGGCAGAAATAGAGGGCAGACAGTGGATGGAAGGGGCAGAGAGAGAGAGGGCAGACAGTGGATGGAAGGGGCAGAGAGAGAGGGCAGACAGTGGATGGAAGGGGCAGAGAGAGAGGGCAGACAGTGGATAGAAGGGACATTAGAGAGGGCAGACACTGGATGGCAGAGAGAGAGAGAGAGCAAAGACAGATGCTGGATGGAAGGAAGACTGAAAAGAAGATGAGGAAAGCAGAAACCAGACACAACAAACTGTAAATAAAATACATATTTTTATTTTTTTGCTTTAACATGTAAATAAGGTAATCTTTTTATTGGACTAATTTTAATACATTTTGACTTAACTTTCAGAGAACAAAACCCCCTTCCTCAGGTCAGGATAGGATACTGTAACAGCACTATACTGTATTGACTTGAGGAAGGAGATTATGGGCCCTGGAAGCTAAATGTATTAGTCCAATAAAATGGTATTTTATTTTCTGTATTTGTTTTATTTCTATTTGTTAATTTGTAAAGTGGTGATTGGTATTTGTTAGTTTTTTCAAATTTACATCTGCTGTCTTTATATTTTGCACAGTACTAGGGGACATTTTCTGTTTCTTTGGTGTTGCATTGTCTGGCATCGGGGGTTCAGTTTAATTTTTGTCTAAATGGAAAGTTTATTATTACTTATTCTATAGTGGATTAGGGTGTATCTGTGTTTGTGAAAAAGACATGGCTTTCGGTTGGCATTGACTGTGCAGGATTGACGATCTGTACTATTCTGTCTGTTTTCGTTTTACAATAGGTGAATTGATGTTCTAGTGTTCACTGTAGTGTTTAAGATGCTTTCCTTTTCCTTGTGTGACTCGTACAAATTACTGCTTATGGTATGGTATAATTGCTCTATATATAGGTCCTGAGTGTTTTGTATTCTCGGTATGCCTTGTACTGGATTTGGGGGGGGGGGGGGGGGGGTGTTAAAAAATGACCGGCCCCGGGTGTCAACTACCCAAGCTACGCTACTGCTTCCCAGTACTGGATTAACAAAAATTCTGAATAATCTTTGCCAAGCCACATACCATGCTTGTTCAAGCTACAGGCAACTGGTAAAGATACCACATTTTTTTTTAAAGGGGGGGGGGGGGGGTTCAATCCAGTCTTTAAAAAATCATAAAATTACACCATCACCTGCGTGGAACAAAGTAATAGATTTGGAGTATGCAATGCTTTACTTTTTTATCTTTTCAGAAATTAGCTAATTAAGTACCAACTTCCTTTTACATCTTGGTCTCAGCTGAAAATTGTGCAATAGCTTGGTCCAATAGACTTAACTTAGATGTGAGAAACATCAAAGTCCCTACACCAGCTCGCTATTTCCACCTCAGAAACAAATACCAAGGTTGAAATAGCAAGAGATGCTCAAAACAAAATCATATGCAAATGAGCTACACAGCTCTTACTATTGAGCTCAAACCAGCACATACGAAGAGCAGTGCCTGGGGGCACTGAAGCAAAATCTCTGAAACTTCTGGCCCATTCCACCACCAGAAAATGACGAGGCAATGCGGCTTATTAAAAAAAAAATGTTAAAAGTTCTTCTTGGGTTGTATGCAAGGAGCATTTTATAGATTTGTTCAGCCCTGGGTGGGTTGGAGGGGGGGGGGGGGGAACAGTATTGATGAGTCCAGTCTTGGGGGTGCACACTACTCCCCCTCCTGGTTTTGGAGGGATTTCTTAAGGCCCCCGGGACTGAGCAAACTGCACTAAAGACACGGACAGAGGACACAGTGAGTGGCCTTGCAGGGCCAAGGCTCAGGGGGACCCTAAGTGTAAAGTATCCAGTGCAATACTCCAGAATGGCCTCATTTGTGAAGAACCAGAGCTGTGCAGCATATGGGGTATGAAGACAGGTCACAGGCGCTTTCGACTTTTGTTGTGCCTGTGCAGAAATACAGCAGAGCGATTCTGGAGCCAGCAAATCTCCTGCTGCGAGCAACAAGGAGCCTCAGTGGCTATTATCTGAGAAGAGTACAATCCAGGAGGGTTTGAATCCCAAGGAGTTAGCCTGCTCCATTTTGATGGGAACCCATGCCATTTTGAGCTCAATCCCAGCATCGAGTGACATAAACCAGCCTCCCGTTGTGGTCAGACAGGATGTGGCTTTGGGGGGGGGGGGGGGATTTCCGTTCCCCCCCCCCCCATTTGTTTTGCTGCTTAGTCCTGTTTTTTGTCTAAAACAGGGCCTGACACTGGAGGAGGGCCTGGAGTGCAGTCTAGGGAACAGAAACCCTAGACAAAGAATACAGTCATGTGGGACATGTCATTCTGGTAGCACAACTGGCGTGGTGATCTGGTCCAGCTCAAAATCAGGGATCCTCTGATCTTGCCTCTTTTGGAGGTTATCCTGCAACAAGATTCAGTGCTGATGCAGGACCTACATCAGTTTTGTCTTACAGCATGGCTCTTGAGTGGGCAAAATTCTTGATGCACATTTATAAAGACAGTCATATCCACCTTGCTGAATTCTAGGAAGTCTTCCACATAATGGGCTTATGTCAGAGTTTAGAGAACCTTTAAAGTTTGGTGTCAGACTCGTAGGGAGAGCAGATCACAAATTCCAATCTCAAAATGACCGCCAGGACCTCCTGCAGCACTCTTGCGAGCCCTGTCATGATAAGTCTTGGCAGTTATTTTGGCTGATGAAATGATGGGGATCATTTTTGCCCAGACGTGGCCATTAGATCACCAGTGCATTTAAAGACAGACCAAGGGACAGCTTTCAGGTGGTCTGATGGCCCAGATTTTTTTTTAAGGGGGGGGGGGGGGAGGAGGGAGTTTGCTTCAGCTAAAAATTCACTGGCATTTTCAGCTGACACACAAACCCTGATTTTGGTTAGGATTTCAGTGCCGAATCAGAAACCAAAATTTGTTTGGTCTCTAAAGGGGAGGACCACAAAGTCTGAAGAGTTTGTAGAGAAGCATAAATGAGGGAAAGAAGCTTGATTCACAATCTATGCAGTGCTGGTGCCAAAATTACAAGAGGCAGCCTTTAAAATGGAGTGAAAAATGAACTGGCATGGTGATGTAAAAGGAGGACTGGAAGGTGATTTATAGGTCCATATAGAGTGCCCCTCCCCTCCAATATGTCATACCTATATTTATTTATTCACCATGCTTGATATACTGCAAGAGGGCCAGTAAAGGCAGCTACGCAGTTTACAACATCAGACTAAGATAGCAAGAGTGAAAAGGAAAGGAGCAAAGTGAGGATATATTATGAAGTGGGGAAGTTGAATGTTGTAGAGAAGAGATGAGTTTTAAGGAAGGATTTGAATTTGAGAAGAGACAGCTTCATTCTGAGTTGTGCAGGGAGAGAATTCTAGTAGGACAGACCAAGTTAACAAGTAATCTCATGGGAAATATCCAAACAGAGACTTTGGGGAGAGAAGGGTCAAGAGACTTGAGGAGGAAGACCGGCGATTGCAATGCCCATGTCGTAAAATCTATGTGGGCAAGACGACACGATCCTTGAAAAATAGGTTAAGTGATCACAAATATAATTTGAAGCATTCACGAGCAGATGCTCCCCTAGTACAACATAGTAAACAGCATGCACATAAATTTGAAGATCTGAAATGTTTAGTATTGGATCATATTCCAATGAATGTTAGAGGAGGGGATCGTAATCGCCAATTAATACAAAGAGAACAACGTTGGATCTATAGATTGAGATCCTTAATGCCGGAGGGTCTAAACAATAGAGTAGAGTGGAAAGCGTTTCTTTAAGAATATAGTGAGAGCGCTGCCCTTTAAATCTTTGCCGTATAGAGCGTGAAATAGCGAACACGGGAAACAATATAAATACTTCCGGTTAAGTCACAACAACAATGCAGTTGAAAGCTGATGGTCTGTGAAGGTATTCCTTCGTTCGGTGAAAATGTGAGTTGTTCCATTTACTCTGTTTCCGGATGACAACTGATTTAACAAGTCTTTACTATTTGGTTGTAGGTGCGAAGAAGGGCTATTTTGTCCGGCTCCTTAAGAAGCTACGAGCGAAGCGGGAGCTCGCCGTTGGGCTTGGACTAGTTTAATTTACCCTCGCACAAACCACAGCTAAGTACTATTTGAATAATAGTTCTATAATAGTTCTATAACAACAAAAGGAAGTGTTAATGAACTAGAGGTTTTTTTTGACTGATGAGGATTCTCGCCAGCGTGAACTGAAAGTCAGACACGCAGAGCAGAGCGGTCAGCTAGTTTAATATTGAATGTTAACAGCTGAGACCGAGAGTCTGAAGTCTTTTCCTCTATCATTGATAGCAGTTGCCATTTTGAAACTAATATTTGTTCCTATTGAGTATATTATGTCAATACATAGGTAATCAGAAGATTATCTAAGAAGGCAAGGACAGAAGGAGATCGGCCTTTGAAGATGAACAGAAGGATCTTAAACTGAATGCGAGCTATAACAGGAAGCCAGTGTTCAGCATGGAAAAGGAGAGTTACATGACAAATGCTGTGCACGATGCAGGAGCTTAACAGCGGTAGATTGCACAAGTTATAAATGTTTGGGAGATAATGGAAATCCAAGATAGAGAGCTGCAATAATCTAAATGTGAGATCACTAGAGTGAGGAGAATGGTATGCAGTAGAAATGGTGAGAGCAGAGAACAGATTAAACGTATACGATGCATAACGAAGAATGCCGCAAGAATGACTGAATCAATCTGTGGCTTGAACGAAAGCTTGGCGTCAAACAACACACCGAGAACTTTGAAAAAGGAGAGGGAGATTACTGAACATTGTACAGGAAGGGGACATAAGTGGGTTAGGGAGCTGGACAGCTTCAGATTTTGGAAGTATTAAGAAGCAGTAAAATGATCCTGTAACCATTCTGATATGCAGCTAAAACACTGACAGAAGAAAGAGACAGTGTTATTAGGGATGTGGTAAAAATCTGAACGTCATCTGTATAACGAGAAGGTGTGCAGCCTTGTTCTTGAATGATTGTGAGCAGAAGGGCAAGAAAGACACTAAAAAGCATGGGGAAAAGAATGGAACCTTGGGGAACTCCAGAGAGGACAGGAAAGATGGAAGAGTAAGATCTTCAGTGAGCGAGCTAAAAAGTACAATTAGAAAGAGAGTTAGAGAACAAGGAAAATATGAGACTGGAAATCCCCAGAGTGTGAAGTCTGCGAAGCAAGAGTGAGTGCTCGATGAGATTGAAAGCTGAAGAGAGATCCAAGGAGACCGATTCTCCTGATCTACTGGGACTTGATGCTTGGATCAGTGGCTGGTGCTGGCGAGTTGCTTGTGAATTCTTGGTCATATAATTGCTTCTCCCTTTGCTGATTCTTATACTGGTATTCCTGGAATTTTGATACCATGTCAGCCACAGCAATTTTTGGAAGGATATCGAATGTTGCTTATTGACTCCTGAGGAAGACATTTTCACACAAAACATGGCCCATGTCGAGTCCGTGAGTTTATCCTTTGAGACTTTTGTGGCTTTTAATAAATCTGTTTGCTACCTTACAATAAAGGAGAATCAGTGTTGGACTGCACAATTCATCCATCTGGTCATTCCCACAGTTTTTGTTTTTTTTTTGATCCTTTTGGTTCTTTTCTTGTGTTTGTGTCCTCTAGGTTACAAACAAATGAAATGCCTACAGAAAGTAGCTAGCACTGTTTTAATAAAGCAAAAATACTTAACTTGTTCTAATTTACTAACGTAAACCATCATAATAAATGTGCTCAATTTAATTAGCCCTACTGGAAACAGTTACTACAGCAAAGGCAACACTGTATCAAGTCAGTTTGTAATCAGTTCACTGTTGCAAGCATCACATAATGCTGAGTATGCTGAATTGTTCCAAGACTTACTCATCCTGCCACAGTGACAAAAAATGATATATCTGTGTATATAGGAAGACAGGGCTGGTCTTAGCAATTTGTGCAGACCAGTTAGGTGGGGCCCCCCACCCCACCTAGCCCCACTCCTCACTGACAAGATGCATTTTAAACATTTTTTTTTTTATTTCAAATAAAGACAAATCAAGCAAAACTTGTACAGAAAAACTAATTAAAATATGCACAATGCTATCATAGGAAACCTTTGGGTTTAAAAAGCAAAAGCATGTGCATGTAAGGACTAGATAAATTAATTAAAACAAATCCGTTTAATATGTAATACTTGGTAGCAATAATGAAATAGTAATTGAATATTCACACGGCTACCTGAGCCAACAGTCTCGGCAGCCATTTTTAAAGAGCGAGGGGGGAACAAGGCATCAGCACCGGCAGCGAGCCACTGAGCTTTTCACCTTTTCAAGTCAGCGGCAGCAATAAAAAACAGGAATACCTAAAGAGCTATTTCCCTGCATGCACTGCTGCAAGCTCTGCTGGTCGCACCCTCTCCAATGTAAACTTCCTGCATCAGAGGAACAGAACTAGCACAGCTAGCAGTGGAGTGTCCATAGATATGTTGCTATTGCTGCCACAGCCAACCCACAATAGCATCAGTGTGGTGAGCAGGAAGGAGGAGGAAAGAGAAAGACCTGGGGCGATGCTGGAAGTGTACAGGTATAAAATAGAATAAAGCTGATTACGCATATCAGTGCAAATACTCAACACAACATCTACATACACACCAGAAGACTGGTGAGATCACTCATGCTGTCACTAAGAAGAAAAAGTCAGCAGAATGAAGAGCATCACCTTAGTGTGGCAGAAAATAATCCTATAGCCAGAACCTGCCCTTTTTGCGATATAATTTCCACCTGGATAATTCCCTCCTAGGACCCTGGCTATTTCTTACTGGCATGTAAATTTTTTTTTTTTTTCTTGTGCTGTGTTGTGTTTTGAGTGGGGGGATTCTTATGCATCGTATTTTTTTAAATGTCGTTGAATGGGGTGGGTGTGTTGGTAATATTTTGTGTAAGTTTTTATATATAATATTTTATGCTCTTTATTAATTTGGATTTGTGTATGTGTGTGGGGGGGGGGGGGGCGTTAAAGGTAACATTTGGGGGGGCATCGCCCCCCCCCCCCCCCCCACCCAAATGATCTGGAAGGGGAAAAGGAAGGCAATAAATTTCAGACCATGATGCTTCATGATTGTTAAGGGTGGGAATTGTCCTCCCTGGAGCGGTGGGAATTGTTAGGTGGTGGTTGTCCTAGGTGGCATTTTTCCAGATGGGACTTGGTGAGTGGGAACTGACCTTGAACCAAGTGGTTGGCATGATGGCAAACTATCAACCAGTGTTTAAGCATGAATGACTGTAACCTGCACAGAGTCATGGGTGCAGCTTTGTCTTTTGTTGAGCAGACTGGATGGACCGTGGAGGTCTTCAACTGCCGTCACTTACTGTGTTACTATGAGGACTACTATTGGAGGTTCAAATCATTAAGCATGTAGATAGCTGGGTGGCTAATGGATGTGAGGATCACTTGGCCACTTGCCTACCTGATGGATGGTGGCAGACCTCACCAGCTACCTATATAAGATTTTGGACAGCATAGGGGAGGAGCTAGCAGTCTTGGTACACGTAGCTACCAATGAAAGCTTGGAGAAGTTCTGGAAAGCAAAATGAGACCCGAGGCAGATGAAAACCTGAATTAACCATTAGAGCCCAATAGCCTTAGAGGAATAAAGCAAAGATTCTGAAAGGCTCTTTCTTGAAACATTAAAAGCAAACTGTACATTAGAAAAATCAAGTAAACATTCTCAAATTGTACTCAAATTTGTTACTTTACTTTCACTGTATCAAGACAAGAATGCCTTTATTTTACTATGTATCAATTACACAGCATGTGGCATAAACAAATATTCCAGCAAGATCTCAACAATCATGCTGGCCAAGCAGAAAGAATACACTTCCTAAAGTGTGTTATCCTGCAACTGTAATAAACCAGATATGGTAATTGTTGAAAGGTTAAAATGCATCATTGAGCTACAAGATCTCCAGAGATTTTAATACTTAATTCAACATAATCTAACCACAAAAAGCATTTTCATTATTTAACTTACAAGCAGGCTACAATAAATAGAAAAGGCTAAATATGCAGTAAATAAAGAAAAACCATATGTTTTAAATTAAACTAAATATGGGAGTAATTTAAAGTGGCATGTACAGTCCATTTTGATATGGAAATGATATAAAATGATTGATAACACATATATGTAAAAACACCTAATACAAAAGCTGTCACTGAACATCATAAAATGGAAATATAAAATTAATGGGTTGGGGTGGGGGGGGGGGGTCAGTCTGTATCCCACTAAAGTTGATCAACCCAAATTCATTAATGGACTCTTGAATATTGCAGATAACCCCTAATCCAACATGACCATGTTCCAGTTGTCCACAACGTTGAAGTCAATTACCATACTCCATTTCAGAAAATATCTTTTTTTTTTCTGAAAAATGTTAGAGTTCCTCACTAATCATAGTAAATTTGCAAACAAATTCCACATTTTAGCACCATTCCTTCCAGAGTAGAGAGTTGCATGGGGACAGAAATCTTACCCATACCCGCCCATCCCTGCTAGAATCTTAACCAGTGGAGTGGAGGAGTGACCTAGTGGTTAGGGTGGTGGACTTTGGTCCTGGGGAACTGAGGAACTGAGTTCGATTCCCGGCACAGGCAGCTCCGTGTGACTCTGAGCAAGTCACTTAACCCTCCATTGCCAGTGGGAAAGTGCGGGGTACAAATGTAACAAAAATTAAAAAAAATACAATAAATCCCCACTGGAATCTTACCCATCCCGGAAGAATTTAACCAGTCACAATTCATCCCAAGAATTTAATCCATTCCCACCCAACCCCGCAAGACCCATTCCGGTCAGCTCTCTCAGTCTCTCTCTGGATTTGAGCCACAGCACTGCAGGCAAGGAAGAAATGGAAGCTGGAACTTGGAACACTCTGGTGAACACACGCAAGATTTGTCTCCGATTCACTGACACTGTGTGCTGAGAGGTCGCCACATGAATGCGCCAGTAGGTCAGGTGACATCTGACGCTCGTGCCCATGTCAGAGCTGAGGTCAGCGCATCAGCCCGGGAGCAAACAGGATTAATAGTAACATAGTAAGTGAAGGCAAATAAAGACCTGAACGGGCCATTCAATCTGCCCAACAGTCACACTCTATCTATTCATGATTAAATCAATGATTGTGATAACAGATACTTGATTATAATCTCTCTTTGGTGTTTCTGGGACACAGACCATAAAATCAGATTGCCATATAGACACAGACCATACAAGTCTGCCCAGTATCGGCCCAAGCTAATCAGAGCCAGAGTTGCCATCTAAGCATCACTCGACATATTCATACACATGCAGCCATTTAAGTTTAGGTTTTTTATAACTTCCATTTTCTAATAGAGATCCTCTGTGTTATCCCACACCTTTTTTGTGTCTCTATCACCTCCTTAATGGAAAACTTTCCGCATTTGTGCTGTTAAAGCAAGGAGGAGGAGGAGACAGCACTCAAAGAACTTGGTACTTAATAGATGAGAGGCTGGCGCAGGTGCAGCTCACACTTCCATGTGAACCCCACAGGAATTGTTTCCATGCTCACAGGAACCCAGCAAACACCATTCCCGTGCAGGTCTCCATTTTAGAGGCTTACTCCATGCAGTTGCTAAAGCTTACTCATCTGTAGAAGGTGTTCTCCAAGGACAGCAGGACACACACTACCACCTGGGAATGACATCATCTGAGAAACCCCGGCATAGGCAATATCCAGTGTTCTAGATTTTTCTGAAGCCTTTGGTAGCACTGTACTGTACATGCATAGGTGCCTTCCTGCCCAACATGAGCATGTGGGACCAGTAGTACAGGGAAAAAAAAAAAAAGAAAAAACTAAGGAATAAAAAAAAAACTCAGAGGAGGTGGGAGGGTAAGTGGTAATACGAGTCCAGCTGTCCTCCGAGAACTGCTTCAGTGGTTATTCTGCAAAGAAGGTCAAGCAACAGGCAACTCAGATTATTTATTGCAGGTAGTAGAGGTGAAGGAGCAGGCTTTGAAGGGGGCCTGAGATGCAAAAACTTCACAAGTTAGAGCAAGCAAAATTTCAGTACAACCATTTGTAAGTGAATGGGCTACGGGTGAGTTTTATTCTAAGATGCCTCTCACTATTTTGCAGAAATAAGGCTAGGAAGGTTCTTAATACCTATTTAAGAGGCAAGAAGAATCATGCACCGATTCATGCCATTAAGGATAAGCATGGTAAGCTGTTACTGGAACAGTGTGCTATTATGACTGGGTTCTACGAGTTTTACGCATTTTTATATCCGTCAAAGTGCCAGTGATATGGTAAGTATTGATGGGCTTCTTGCAGCTGTTAAGGCCTCTAAGCTCATGCAGGTGGTAAAATAGCTTGAAAGATCCAATTACAGCTGTTGAGATTCAGAGTGCTATTAAGTCTTTTAAATCTAATAAAAAGTCTACCTTGGATGGATTTACTGTAAAGATTTTTTTTTTTGCCTCATTTCAGATTGACCTTATACCCCATCTACTGTCTATTTCAGTATTTCTATGATAAGGGTGTTGTGTAAGGCATTGACAGTGGTTCTTCCTAAGCCAGATAAGTTTAGAGGTCTCTAACTACAGGACAATTTCGTTAATAAATTTAAATGAAAATGTGTGCATGGGTTTCAGCATATTGCCTGATGGACCCATTGTTGCAGCTAATTTATAAAGACTAGACAGTTTCTTCGCAATAGGTACTCTGCTAATACCAGGTTGTGCTTGCATATTCTGCAGTTGGCCAAAACTTTGCAACGTCCAGCCTTTTTCGTTTTATTGTATGCTGAAAAGACATTTGATAGGGTAGAGCAGCCTTATGTGTTTACGATGCTGTACTGGTTTGGGTCTGGAGATAATTGTGTGTACAGAGAAGCTGCTCTATACCCAACCTAGTGGTGGTAGGCTTTTATACTAATGGCCAGCTAAAGGATGCTTACTAGCTTCAAAGGGGTGTCCGCTGTCTCCCCTGTTTAACTTGGCTTTGGAGCCCCTGCTTTGTACTTTACAGCAGGCAAGGGATATTGTGGGGATCACTTGAATAAAAGCTATCTGCGTATGCAGATGTTTTAATCAGCCCTGGAACCAAAATTCCTAGGTTGTTGCAGTTAATTGATAATTTTTTTTTTGTTTGGGGGGGGGGGGGGGGGGTTCAGGGTACAATATTAATTGGGCTAAGTACCAAGGATATGATTTTTTATTTTCTATTTCAGTGGTGTACAAATAGAATAAAGTATTTGGATATTGTGCTCTTGCCCACCTTTGACTCGATACAGCGTAATGAGCATCATATCTTACAGAGGATTCAGGAGCTTTCTGAGCGATGGTCACCACTGTATCTGAGTTAGAGGAGGCAGCTGGATACTATTAAAGTGACTCTGGTGGTGCCTAATGTCACGTATAAAATGAGTATGATTCCTGTTTTTTTTCTCTGCAAAGTTTTGTAAGGATCTGGACGACAATTTGATGACTAGTTTCCTGTTGAACTGCAAGCAGCCTAGAATTGCTTTGCGGACCTTGCAGAGAAGAAAGGAGTTCATTTTCCATACACTCAAAATTATCACAGAGCGTTTTTGTCTAAGCAGAGTCTTCACTGGATGGCAAAGTCAAATTTGCATCTGCTGCCTCCCTGGGTTTCACTGGAAGACTTACTGATTCAGTCATATCAGTTAAAAAATTTGAGGAGCAAGTTTGCCCTTGCAGGATTTGATCCTTGCATCAATTTTGTCAGCATTGCAGTATGTAGAAGCGACAAGAACAATGGATTCCAGATCAGCCCTGCCCTCCGACTCCAGTGAAGTTTCCTCTCCCGATGTCACGGGTAGAGCTGCATGGGTTAACGTCAATACCTATAGAGGTGCCAGTGTTGAAGACCACTCCACAGGCAAAACCTGGATCTCAGGAAGGAGCTGAAGGTGATGCCTGAGCACAGTGCAGCAACAACATGTGCCAG
Source organism: Microcaecilia unicolor (assembly GCF_901765095.1). Taxonomy (NCBI): domain Eukaryota; kingdom Metazoa; phylum Chordata; class Amphibia; order Gymnophiona; family Siphonopidae; genus Microcaecilia; species Microcaecilia unicolor. The sequence continues at coordinate 201,872,583 of NC_044036.1, read as the reverse complement.
CTGCTTCCTGAGCATGGCCCAGTAAGGTTCATCAAGAGGAGGCATTAGCAAAAGCTGAGGAGCCAGGTCAGAGACAACTTGGAAAGAAGTCCATGTCATACCAGAAACGGAAGCCTGACTGCCCATAGAGTGGAGCACCGGCATTTCCACTAAAGAGGGAGCAGTGATCCTCCCGGTACCAACACTTCTTGGGGACCGACTCCAATGCCCCAGTGCTCCTAGCACCGTGCATCGATGAGGACCAATACGATGCTTCTTAGGCCTCCCTCAACACAAAGCATCGAGATCCCTCGGTGCTGAAGAGGACAACAAACCCGTATATGTCCTCTGTGTCAGCTGACTACTCCCAGGGCCTGCCATCTGCACCTAATGTTGAGGGAGGTGGAGACCTCCAATGCTGGCAAACTTCCAGTGGTAGAGGTAGTTTGGGCAGAGGTCTATGCTTCCAGTGCCAATGATGGAGGAGTCAAAAGGTTTCTCCTGCTGGACTCAATGCACTGGGGAAAATGCAAAATAAGCACTAAATCCACACGGGAAGGCATTATAAAGTCAAAAGAAATACATGCTGAAGGGAGACCACAAAAATGTTCCAAGGAAAAGAGACTTGGATACCCGTGCTCGCATTTCGGGCAGGAAGGCACCTGCACACGTACGATGGGTCGCTACCAGAACTTTCTTAAAACTACGCGTGCTAGGCCGCGTCCACACTGGGCTCCGCTGGATATCATCACTCACATGTGAGAATACATCTGGCCTGCCTATCTTTGGAGAAATATGTGCAGCCTTTTCAAATGGAAAAAGTGTTTACCAAGATTTTGGTAAGCTGGCATATGAAATGTGGATCCTACAGGGGTTCCACTTTGTCTCCTATTCTATTCAGTGTGTCGTCCATAATACAATCCACTTTGGGTCCCCAGTGGAGCAGTAACATTGTATAACCTTAAAAATAATAAAATATCTATATGCATAAGGGATTAATGAATCACACGTCATTACAAAACCTGTGTTGTCTTATAAACATTTTAAAAGAACATTTGTTTTAATCTCTTCTCTCATCTGAGAGCACTACAAGCATGCAAGTGCATAAAAACACATGTAAACTGATATGGTTGAAGTCTGGTTATTCAGCTGTCGTTGAAAGCTGCAACAGAGCTTGAAAAGCATACATTTAAAAAAAATGCTTGCTGCACATATATATCCTAAATGCTGATATACTATATGTCTAAAAGATATGAAGCTTCTGTAACAAATTACTCTATGCATTTTTCAATTAACCTAGCCCCAGCATGACAGCTTGGTTGGGGGTAAAGCTTCAAAAAACCTTTTCATCTCACAGCAGGTCATGGCACATATCAACTCATTTTTAATGGAGAGAAGAAGATGCATCAAAATGGAGTATTATACTCTTCAGCATCTAAGAAAAAAAAACCAATTGGTACCAAGTAAAAATTTAAAGGGGGGAGGGGGAAAGGTTATTGGAAAAATAAAGGGTTGTTTTAATAAACAAAATATCAATTGCATCAAAAGAAATAAAACCACAGAGTGGATGCTTTGAATTCTGTTTGGGAGCCATGATAGATGCATATAATGGAAACTGTTCACCTCTAGCTACTCCAATTTGTCTTCTTAACACCTTACCCCGAGAAGACATTTTGTGATCCAAACTTTGTTACTCTGAAACACTCCTACATCATAGTAAATTCTAATGAAATATATTAAAATTGTAACTTTTTTACAGCAGATTAAAACCAACTGGCCCCTCTCACCTGAGTCACAGCAATTTAATCACTTGTAGGATGAGCACTCCTTATTCATGCCAGTTTGCTGTCTCTTTCCTAGGTAAACATATAAAGTCCCATACTTTTGTTCAATCCAAGGCCCCCTCACTCCATATAGCTTACCATCAAACTTTGCTGTTCAAATAGCTTTCAAGCTAGTGAGACTGTTGTCCAACTGGAAGAGATAGCTAGAACAGGTAAATCAAGGTGAAAGTCTTATGCATGCCAACATACTGGAAGTCTGCAACAGACTCTCCAAAAAGACCAGAAATTCAAAGCTGGCATGTGTTAATAGAAAAATAGAAACTTCGAATATGGCAGCAACAGACAACCATACAGCCCTTAGAAAAATCAAGTCATTATTTTCAGAAGAGTCTCTATTTAACAAAGCACTTCCATTGCTTGCTATGGATAACTGTTATAACTATTAGAATGTTGTATACTACTTCCAAAATCACACATACCCATTCCAACACAGCCGAGAGATCCCATGTATCTCAGATGTCTAAGTTGCCTACTCAGTTTCTTTGGCTGACCTCCACTCTCCAATAAAATGTCTTCAGTGTAAAGTAAAAGGCAAGAAGCTCTGATAATCTTGTGCAGTTCTACTTTTCTACTTCACAGAAAAAAGAGGGGGTGGGAAAGTACAATGAAACATACAGAAAATGGATGAGTGCTTCAGGCGGGGGGACGGGACCAACATAGATTCTGTAAGCAAGATGGAAGCCAATTCTCATCTCTGTTAGCTGACAAATTCAGATTGGGGGGGGGGGGGGGGGGGACTTTCTACCCAGAAAGGCACAATAAGGTGGCATCTCTCATCCACTGGAAACTAAAAGTACAAAATCCTACCAGAAAATCATTGGGATTGCAATCCTAAAGAAAATTACAGATGAAGAAGTTATGATCATCTGGGACATTCCCATGCCAACTAATAAAAAGCTTAATACAAGAAAACTGGACATAGTGGTGAAGAGAGTGGAACTAAAAATAGAGTTGTCAATGCCAAGTGATTATTCTGTGCAAAAGGGGGGGGGGGGAGAAGAGTGAGAGAAGATACTCAAGTAGTGGTGTGACAAGAAATTAATTTATTTTTATATGGTGGGGGGGGGGGGGGAGGAATTCCCAATGCTCATCATAAGAGGTCACTAGGCACCAATCACCCTATTTCCTCTTGTCTTTCCTTTCTTCTTCTTTCCCTTGACCCCCACCAATATTTAAAAAAATACCTTAGCTGGTGGGTATCCCCAAGCCCCACCAGTTGAGGAAAACCAGAGCCTGCACTGAGTCAGCTATATAGTGCAGTAAAAGAAGCTGTCAGACAGCAACAGAACTTTGAGCCACTGTCACAGGCACTGCCAAGAACATTGAGTGTAGGCTTTATCTTACTTCCAAGGGGGATAAAAGCGGGACTTGAGAAAAGATCTAATACTTTAAAAAACTTATGTTAGATGTCATGGCGTATGAGCCAGCTCTTTGGGTACCGAGCACAGAGCAAGCTGCTACCATTGTATCCAGTAGGGAATAAGTTATACTGTGTTTGGTAAACCCAATCATTTTGAAATGTTGGTGCCTATGCTCTTAGGTAACAAGGGTTTAACCTCAAAAATGTACTCATTATTGGAGAAGATGATGTGGGATAAGCCTAGGTAAATGAAACTGGGAGCATGATCTGGAGGAGCCTTTACTGGATGAGGAATGGAAGATTAAACATAAGAATACATCAAAAAAATTTGCTCTCTTCCCTCCTTGTAGAGAATAGCTACAAGCAGTATGTGATACCAGAAAAGTTAAATTAAAAAAATGTATAAAAGTCTGTACATGAAAGATGTTGGTGCAAGAGAGGCAAAACTTGGCTCCTCTTTTCATGACTGTTGAGTGGTGCTTAAATGGCGACACTGGCTGTGAGGAACTAAGGCCAATGCCAGGCAAACTTCTACAGTTTGTTTCCACTATATGAGATTGGGACAGGCTGGAGAGGGCTTTGAAGGCAACTCCAGTGGTTGGGAACATAAAGACAGGGATAGGCAGATCTCTACAGTCTATGTCCCAGTATGGTGCAGAAGATAACAGAACAGAGGAGTTGGCAGTGGAGGAGAAGGGTACAGATAAGAGATTTACCCGATGAACAGAGTTCCCAAGGAGGAGTGTAGGGAGAGATAAGAGAGGAGCTGAAGAGTGAATGCACTTGCAAGTCAATAAGAGGAGTTTGAACTCTATGCAGAAACAGATAAGGAGCCAATCAAGAGGAGAGGGCCAACGTGAGCATAGCGACACTGGCGGAATATGTCTTGCTGCAGAATTTTGAACAGATTGAAAGGGAGAGATATGGCTTAGTAGGAGACCTGTAAGAAGCACGTTGCATTAGTGTACGTGTGCGGTGATGAGAGTGTGGATAAGGATTTTGGTAACGTGCTCAGAAAGGAAGGGACAATTTTTGTGATATTAGAAAGAAATGACAGGTTTTAGCAGTCTGTTGGATATGTGCAGAGAAAGAGAGAGGAGTCAAAGAAAGATTATGAGCTAATGACACAGGGAAGATGAGAGCATCATCCACAGAGATAGAGAATAGAAGGTGTATTTAAAGGGACAAGTAAGAAGCACAGTCTTAGCCATGTTCCAATTTCAGATGGCCGTGAGACATCCAGGGAGCGTCAGACAGGCAGGCTAAGACTTGCTGAAATTTCTAGAGTGCAGTGATAGATCTGGGAATCATCAGCATAAAGGTGATACTGAAAACCATGGGAGAAGATCAGAGCACCAAGGGAAGAAGTATAGATGGAGAAAAGAAGAGGTCCCAAGTCACAGCCCCAAGGTACACTGACTGATAGTGGAACAGAAGTGGAGTAGTATCCACCAGAACATACACTAAAAGTACAACCGGAGAGATAAGGAGAAAACCAAGAAAAAAAAAAAAAGAGCCCTGAAATCCAAGCATATCAAGGAGTAGGTGATCAACAGCATCAAAAGCAGCAGATAAGACTGAGAAGGATTAGGATAGACCTTTGGATCTGGTCAAGAACAGGTCATTCGAGACTTTAGCACGGGCTGTTGCAGATGAATATAGAGGGCGAAAGAAAGATTGAAGTGGACCAAGAATAGCTAAAGATGAAGAAAAAAAAAAAGTCAAAACAACGGCTGTGAATAGAATGTTCAATTATCTTGGATAGGAAAGGGAGAAGGAGCGATATAGTTGGAAGGACGGGTAGGGTCCAATGAAGGTTTTTTGAGTGGTGGTGTAACTACAGCATGTTTCAAGGCATCAGGAACAGTTGCAGTGGAAAGTGAAAGATTGAGGATATGACAGACAGAAGTGATGACAGTAGGAGTGATACAGCTGAGTAGATGGGTGGAAATAGGATCAGAGGAACAGGTCATTCTGGCTCTGTTCTCAAAATGGCTGCCATGACTGGGGCATCAGTCTTGCCCTGACTACACGAATAGACCACAAGGACTGTAAAGTAGTTCTGGAAAAGGGGCTACTCTGAATTTATTTTTTGTACTGTGACTGCAAGTAATACAGTTTTGATCTTGAATAATAATTTATATGATAAATAAATAGAATGCTCAAAATAAACACGTGATAAAGTTTTGCAGGAATTTATGTCTGCAAATTTGGTATAAGTTCCTAAGGAATTAGACTGGAGTTATGTCAGCTGTCACTCAAGTGCGGCACATCAGACACTGTAAAAGTACCGTGGCTTTCATTAGCTGCAGTCCATGTGTATGGAAGCCATTTAGCTTGGTGGTAAAATGTGGTCTTTCATTATTTAAATTATTATATTCTGGCTTGGATACTGTAGGTTTAACAGAGGGATGCAGACTGCAAGCTCTGACAATCCCCAGCGGCCTTCAATAGGTCACACAACCAAATTAAGTTCTGGTTTTGGCCGAAAGCTTTCAGACAGTTTCAGCCAAATATGAAAAAAAGTATTTTTAGTCTGCCACTAGTTCATGGCATCGCTTATAGAAAGTATTATAATAAGAGATCAAATATTTTTCTTACTCCATTATAAACCTCCAGAGTTGATGAGGGTTAATAAAGAGTACATTGGGGCTACATGTGGAATTGCCTCTGCATGGAGAAGCGAGAAAGCCTAGCCTGTTAGAGTTCCTGTTTAGGATGGTGACCCTTCATCTTTTCAACAACAGTAATACAGAGAGGATGTCTTATGAACTCTGAGTATCTGGGACATTTGAGTTGGGCAAGAATGAATATTGGAAAGAGGAGTGCTAATAATGAGGTTGTTTGCATGAGTCGCAGGTAAAATTGAGTGCTATGTACTATTATGAGCAGCAGTAGTAGCAGAGTGATATTCAATATGGGTGGGGGGACAGGGATGAAGAGGACTGTTATGTTAAGATGTTTACTATAAACAAGGAGACTACGTATCCAAGTAACTGTTTAGCTTCTGTTCACTATATAAAGTGTTTTCCAGTACTCAAGGAGGGGAACAAGAAACGCTTAGAGCAGTGGGGTTCCTAAACTTTCTCAGGTCGCGGCACCCCTGTTGATGGTGCCGACAGTATTGAGTCCTACCTTTGCTGGCGGGGATGCCCAAGCCCTGCCAGCTGAAGAGGTCCACTGCCCGAGGCCCGAGCTCCAGAGCAAATTGGTGGCATGCTTCAGTCACCAACGCTAGCATTCTCAAAAATGTCCCCCTCCTCTTCCCCCTTTCCATCCAGTGTCTGCTCTCCTTCTCTCACTGACCACCACTATTTCACTCTCTCTCTCCCCCCCCTCCCTTATGCTCCAGGTTCAACATCTCACGCACCATCTCTCCCTTCCACCCCTTCATCATGCCCAACATCTCTCCCTCCACCCATATGTCCAACATTTCTCCCTCCCCTCGAACCCCATATACAAGATTTCTCCCCGCCCCCTCACCACCCTTTTGCTACATCTCTCCCTTCCTCCCCCTCCACTCCAACAAACTCTGCCCCCTCCCCCCCCCCCCCATTCAGCATCTCTGCTTCCCTCCCTCACCCTACCCACAAACCACTAACCCAGAAGCCTCCTCTCTGCAGCGTCCTGCCCCCAGATCAGCAGCATGTTGGAATCGCTGCTGGGAACATTTCTACTGCCTCCCATCATTCTCCAGCAGTGGGAGGATGAGGGGGGCAGGATTCGCTGCTCCCTTGCAGCCTTCTAAACCTCCAGCGTGGCGGGGTCCAGGATTCACTGCGGCTGTGCGTGAATCTACCAGTTCCCTCCACAGCACCCCTGTGACTTTGCTATGGCGCACAGTTTGGGAAATGCTGGCTTAGAGCCTCTGAGGCCAACTACATTGGCAAGCACAAATTTTTCCTGTCAGGTGACGGACTAAACCAGTATTTCCCAAGTCTGTCCTCGAGTACCCCTTTGACAGTCAGGTTTTCAGAATATCCATGATGAATATGCATGAAAGATCTGCCTACAACAGATGCAGTGTATGCACATCAATCTCATGCATATTGTGAATATCCTGAAAAACTAACTCGCAAAGGGGTACTCCAAGACTGACTTGGGAAACACTGGACTAAACTATACTGTTTGAGGAAGTTACTTCACAGTCCTGGTGAGTTAGCACAAAATCGCATTAGGCAGTGTCATTTGTGCTAAGCTGCATTTTTCATGAGCTGCTTTACATTTACGTGAAATGCAGTTCATTTTAGATAATGAATTTGCAAAAACTATCACCACAAACATCTAATGTGAGTTAATGTGTATTAAACACTTGAATTAGCATTAATACAGTTTGGTAAATAGGATCAGAAAAATCTTCAAGTTATCCATTATCCCCTCATTGCATACATACACACTAATCCCTGGGTGAGTAAATTCCAAAAACGTTCCCCATGTATCTCAAAATCCTATCCTACCTTGTTCTGCCTTCTACTCCCATCTACAGTGATGTGCAATGGTTTCTCTTCCCCCCCCCCCCCCCCACCACTTAATTAGTCTATTATTGCATACATGTCACACTGGTTACAGATCTTTAAACCAATGCTGTATTAGACAAAGGAAACCAGAATAAATAGTTTTTAAATTAAGAAAAAGTCAACGCCCATCTGTATTAAACACAGACATCAAGTTGCTAACAAAGATTATGGTGGATTGTCTATCAGCTATTATGCGGACAATGATTCAGAACATCAGATACGAGGAAGGGTCCCCGTGGACAATGTGACAAAAGGTTTTTTTTGAATTTGAGATTTTGTAAACTGAGAGAGAGAATCTATTTTGTATAGCGGGCAGAGGGAACATTTTAAATTTTTGGCAGGCTAGTTACCACAAGATTTGAAAAGGTTTGTCGCATCAACCTACATGCATAATATCAAGAGGCCCTCAGTGGAATTCTGTTTGCTTGCAAGCCCCTGTCTTTCTACACAAATATATTCCATATAACAAGTTCAAGGCAGTGACCATAGCCTTCTCAAATGACAGAGGGAGGTAAATTGATCTATGTCATACAACCAGTCCCTTGTGTAACATAGAATACAAGCCTAGTTATGAGTCTCCCAGATCGGAAGCAGAATATCTCCCTCTTACTAGCTGTGCATAAGGCTCTGCAGAGTAATCCTTGGCTACCTGGCTGTCCATAGATAACAGCCCAGCATCTTGTCTGCATGCATCAGGTCCTCCATTAGCAGCAGAGGCAGCATCTGTAATGTGCAATGACTCAGGAAGTGGAGAAGAGAACCAACTGAAAGTAACAGGATAGATCATAAGGAATGCCAAGCCAAATGCAAAGCGGAGATAAGGAGGGCAAAAAAGGACTTTGAGAAGAAATTAGCGTTGGAAGCAAAAATACATAGTAAAATTTTTTTTAGATACATTAAAAGCAGGAAACCGGCCAAAGAGTCGGTTGGGCCGCTGGACGAAAATGGTGTTAAAGGGGCGATCAAGGAGGACAAAGCCGTAGCGGAGAAATTAAATGAATTCTTTGCTTCGGTCTTCACCGAGGAGGATTTGGGGGGGGACACCGGTGCCGGAAAGAATATTTGAAGCGGGGGAGTCGGAGAAACTAAACAAATTCTCTGTAACCTTGGAGGATGTAATGGGTCAGTTCAGCAAGCTGAAGAGTAGTAAATCACCGGGACCTGATGGTATTCATCCCAGAGTATTAATAGAACTAAAAAATGAACTTGCGGAGCTACTGTTAGAAATATGCAATCTGTCCCTAAAATCGAGTGTAGTACCGGAAGACTGGAGGGTAGCCAATGTTACTCCGATTTTTAAGAAGGGTTCCAGAGGAGATCCGGGAAATTATAGACCGGTGAGTCTGACGTCGGTGCCGGGCAAGATGGTGGAGGCTATTATTAAGAATAAAATTGCAGAGCATATACAAAAACATGGACTGATGAGACAAAGTCAGCACGGATTTAGTGAAGGGAAGTTTTGCCTCACCAATCTAATGCATTTTTTTGAGGGGGTAAGCAAACATGTGGACAATGGGGAGCCGGTTGATATTGTATATCTGGATTTTCAGAAGGCGTTTGACAAAGTGCCGCACGAAAGACTCCTGAAGAAATTGCAGAGTCATGGAATCGGAGGTAGGGTATTATTATGGATTAAGAACTGGTTGAAAGATAGGAAGCAGAGAGTAGGATTGCGTGGCCAGTATTCTCAGTGGAGGAGGGTAGTTAGTGGGGTCCCTCAGGGGTCTGTGCTGGGTCCGTTGCTTTTTAATGTATTTATAAATGACCTAGAGATGGGAATAACTAGTGAGGTAATTAAATTCGCCGATGACACAAAATTATTCAGGGTCGTCAAGTCGCAGGAGGAATGTGAACGATTACAGGAGGACCTTGCGAGACTGGGAGAATGGGCGTGCAAGTGGCAGATGAAGTTCAATGTTGACAAGTGCAAAGTGATGCATGTGGGTAAGAGGAACCCGAATTATAGCTACGTCTTGCAAGGTTCCGCGTTAGGAGTTACGGATCAAGAAAGGGATCTGGGTGTCGTCGTCGATGATACACTGAAACCTTCTGCTCAGTGTGCTGCTGCGGCTAGGAAAGCGAATAGAATGTTGGGTGTTATTAGGAAGGGTATGGAGTCCAGGTGTGCGGATGTTATAATGCCGTTGTATCGCTCCATGGTGCGACCGCACCTGGAGTATTGTGTTCAGTACTGGTCTCCGTATCTCAAAAAAGATATAGTAGAATTGGAAAAGGTACAGCGAAGGGCGACGAAAATGATAGTGGGGATGGGACGACTTTCCTATGAAGAGAGGCTGAGAAGGCTAGGGCTTTTCAGCTTGGAGAAGAGACGGCTGAGGGGAGATATGATAGAAGTGTATAAAATAATGAGTGGAATGGATCGGGTGGATGTGAAGCGACTGTTCACGCTATCCAAAAATACTAGGACTAGAGGGCATGAGTTGAAGCTACAGTGTGGTAAATTTAAAACGAATCGGAGAAAATTTGTCTTCACCCAACGTGTAATTAGACTCTGGAATTCGTTGCCGGAGAACTTGGTACGGGCGGTTAGCTTGACGGAGTTTAAAAAGGGGTTAGATAGATTCCTAAAGAACAAGTCCATAGACCGCTATTAAATGGACTTGGAAAAATTCCGCATTTTTAGGTATAACTTGTCTGGAATGTTTTTACGTTTGGGGAGCGTGCCAGGTGCCCTTGACCTGGATTGGCCACTGTCGGTGACAGGATGCTGGGCTAGATGGACCTTTGGTCTTTCCCAGTATGGCACTACTTATGTACTTATGTAAATAGGAAAATCTCATTCACCAACAAAATTAGAAGCACCTACCTCTGACCCAAATGATCTTTGGTGTAATCTAAAAGTCATGACAAATTTTTTTTTTTTTTTTTTTTTGGGGGGGGGGGGGGGCATTTTCATCAATGGAAGGACAATGGGGTTGGTTTCCTAGGTCAGGTGGTTGCAGTGACAGGCATGTGTCAAGAGTTTCACTGCCTGAGATAAGTGCACAAGCATCACCATCCTGTGACCAACTAAAGAAGCCCAGTATTCTGCTTCCAACAGTGGCCAATCCACATCATATATATACATGGCACATATATCTGGCAAGATCTCAAAAGAGTAGAACAGATTTTATGCTGCTTATCTCAAAAATAAGCAGTGGATTTAACCCCAAGTCCACCTCACCATTCTGAATACTGTTCTTTTAGGAGCTTCTCAAAAAAACTTTAAACTTGCTATGCAGTTTACCACATTCTCTGGCAATGAATTCCAGAGTTTAACTACAAGTGAAGAAATAGTTTCTTAAATTAATTTTAAATGCGGAGGAAGTGACATCATCGCAGTGAGATGGCTGCTTGACTCCCGAGCTCCGCTGGAGAGGGACTTGTAATTAGCGATACGCCCAAGAAATATTCGCTGTTTTCCGTTCTTGACATCTTCTGAAGCACCCTGAGGTATGGAAGCACAGAAGAAGCTGGCCAAATTTATGTTTACGGCTGAGAAACACGAATCTGAGTCAAGCGCGATGCAGAAGGCGGGGACGGATGAAGCCAAGATGACAGAGAACTCTGACTCCGACCCAGACCACGCGAAGCTGATGGACAGTGATACTGAATTTACCAAGTGCGATGTTGCTCGCTGGTTCAAGGAACTTAAATTTGAAATGGCTGCGGTTCGCAAAGTGATACAGGCAGCGGTTTCAGAAATACGGGAGGAGGTCAGAGAAGCTGGGAGTCGATTAGACCAAATTAATGGAATGGATGGATGCTTTTTCTGAGGACCTGCAAACATTACAGATGGAACTTAAAAAGGAACGACAAATGCAGGTAGACATGGAATTGGTGCTGGAGGACTCGGAGAACAGGTCCAGACACTGTAATTTGCGTTTTTAAAGGTGCCTGAGGAGGACCAGTTTAAGGATGGTGTACAAGTGGTGAAAGAGATATGTGCCTCACTTTTGAACCCCAGTGAAGCTGAATCAGGAGATGCAAGGTTTGTCTCTATTGCCTTGGACAGAGCCCATCATAGTTTTGGTACCTCAAAGGAACTCTTTGCCTCAAGATATCATCGCGTATTTTCATGATTATGCAGAGAAAGATACAGTGTGGAAAAAGGCCCGTTCTTTGGATGATATATCCTGGAATAATTGTAAAGTTAAGATATTTCAAGATTTGGCCAAGATGACTCTCCAGCGTCGAAAAGGCTTCCGTGAAGTGACTACCTACTTGCAAAAGGCGGGTCTAAGATATCACTGGCTTTATCCTTTTGGAGTGCAAATTTCTGTCAGCGCTCAATCATGGAGAGTTCGAACTGTTGCAGGGGCGTGGAAGGCCCTCTCAGAGCTGGGATGTTCTGACCTTCCTGCAGTAGTCAGCAGCTCCAGTCCAGGTCCGGCCACCTCACATGAAAAGTGCAGTGGGTTCGAGGGGGTAGGAAGCGCTCTGCCCCTGATACTCAGCCTGGGCAAGGTGCCAATACTCTGATTCTGAGTCTGTTAAATCCTAAAATGATAATTTCTGTGTAACTTCATAGGAGATTATAAGGTGTGTAATACAATTGATTAGTCCAGGGAGGGTCATTAGGTGAAACTTAGTGTGGGGGGGGGGGGGGGGTCGATAATGGAATTGTGTGTGCATGATGAGAGAGTGAGGAACGGAAAGTTTGGGGTTGGTATAGTTGATGTGATTTATGTTACACTAAACTTATCTGGGATGGTGGGGCGTACTGTTGAGAGAGAGTGTGCTTGCCTCCGGCGATGGCACACTTCCTCGGGGATTTAGATGGCTGGAAGTGGACCTAGTCAGCTGCAGGGGGGATTGGGGCGGGTTCTTGGGATGTTAATAGGTTAAATGATCCAGGTAAAAGGAGTATTATTTTCCGTGAGTTGAGGCGTCTTAAATGGGATGTAGTATTGCTCCAGGAAACCCATATTAAGAAGGATGCCTTACTGCTTCATCGCAGAGTACAGTGGGTGTTATACGCTTGCAGACCCTAGAGGGGGGGGAACGAGGGGCCTAGTGATATATATTCGGGCTGGGATTCCCTTTATTAAGGTGAATGTAGTTTTTGACGACTTGGGCAGATGTATTGCAGTGAAGGGTTCTCTGTACAATCAAAGTGTCACTATTGTTAATCTATATGCTCCTAATGTGAAACAGAGTGAATTTTTTGAATCATTGCAGGTACCCCTTTCTCAATTTGCTGCTGGGTGAGTGATAATCGGAGGCGACTAATTCCACCCTATCACCTTTGGACCAATCTGGGGAGGGGGGTAGGGGGCAGTGGTAAGGCACATAGAGAGAAACTTGTACATTTACCTAATGATCTCGATCTGCTTGATGTTAGGAGATTGCAACATCCGGGGCAGCGTACTTACTCCTTTTATTCACATGCTCGACAGGTTTATACGCGGATTGACGCCCTCTGGAGCAGCCGCTCCTTGTGGGGTCAGGTACAAATCACTGATATTGAGAGTATTCATGCTTCTGACCATGCCCCTGTGTGGGTTTATTTGCTTGGCCTTGGCGGGAAGGATCAACATACTTTTTGGAGGTTGAATGAATCCATTTTGGGGGATGTGGAAGTTTGTAAGGAGATACGCGAGGTCATCAAAAATTACTTTGAACTTAATGACACTGGCGGGGTCACTGATGGCATCCTCTGGGATGCTCTTAAGGTAGTGGTGAGAGGTTATCTTATAAAGTGGGGCACAAGGATCCCAACATACTACCCCAGCTCTTGGCATGTAGGCTAGAGTTGCAGAGGCTTCAGGTGGATCAGATGGAGTTTCATAGATACAAAAATTTTTTGAATTTAGCAATAAGGCGGGGAGAATGTTGGCCCGTTGTCTTAGGAGGCGCCAGTCTGCATTCACCATTGCTAAGATTAAAGGGCCTAGCGACGCTCTTTTCTTTTTGGATGGGGAGATTAGAGAGCAATTTGTTCAGTTTTACACCAATTTATAATCCAGGGGGGTGGAGGTCCCATCAATAAGGATTAAAGTGTACCTAGCAGATATTGAGCTTAAGGAGTTGTCTGTTACTGTGCGGGATGGGTAGAGTTCCCGATAACTTCTGAAGAGATCTTAAGGGTGATCAAGGGTCTTAAGTGGGGGGGGGGGAAGCCCCAGGAGTAGATGGATATACAGCCACATTCTATAAGATCTTTGCCCAGGACTTGACCCCTCTCCTGCGGAGGGTAGGTAATGATTGTTTCTTGGGCCATTCTCTCCCTCCTAGTATGCATGAGGCGGGGATTTCAGTCAGTCATTTTGAAGCTTGGCAAAGACCCGACGACAATCTTTACAATCAAGCATGGTACTGGAAGATTGAAGGGTGGCCAACGTAATGCCGATTTTTAAAATAGGTTCCAGAGGTGATCCAGGAGTGCCGGAATAATAATAAAAACAATATATACAAATAACCATAAGACATGTTAAAATACATATTAGATATTGCATTAAGCTTATTATTATATTTATTGTCTATTATTTATTCTATATTAAGCTTATTTTAATTGTTTATTGATTTTGTATTATGTCTGTTTTTACTAATTTGTGTTTTTAATTTAATTTACTGTTTTGTAGCCCAAGGCAGCCCTTTTTGGGCGAAACACAGCCAGTGCTGGGCGATGCAAGGAGATTGTTATTTGCATGAATAAAATTCTATGTATATTTATTATTGATATGCTTTTATCATTTCCATCTTTGATTTTTGCACTGCCACACTGTTGAATTTTTTGAACATAAGTTGATAAACAAGTTAGTACGTTTCTTAAGGGGATTAGAGATCCATGATGAATTAGCAATTGAAACTGTTGAGAGCCCCAAATGAGCTGTAAAATATAGCATATTGCATGCCTATTAGCAGCAATGATACAGCTGCATTGTATAATTACTGATGGTTTCTTCTTCAAAGTTTGTTATTAAAAAGTTAGAGGTTCACTGGTATCAGTCATCTTAGGGAGTTGTTGCTTGAAGTACAGGGGAGCTGTATTGTATACTACTGGATTGTTTTCTTCTCTTAGAAATTGTGGGTCAATTGAAATCTACATGCACTGAAAGCTATCCAACAAAGTATTGTCATACAACATTCATTAATTTATTGCAAACCTAAAGTGAGGATTCTTTCCAATTCTGACTTGGATAAGCACAAACTGAATGATGCTAATGGGACTTGAAATGTTATGACTGAAGGATCCACAGGCTTCCCCCCCACCCCCACCCCCACAGACAAATGGACCATCAATACACAGAGGCAGATATCAAAGCAGAAACATAAATGCTCTACAGAGGAATGAAAAACAAAAAAAAAATATCTGGGAAGCAGAGATGCAAATTCAGACTCTAAGTCATCTAATCTTAGTAACATTACCACTTACAGAAGTCAAACTAAGTGCAATACAGAGTTATGCGCTCTGACCTAATGAGAACAACTACTATTATGAATACACTGATGCAGTACCCAGGTATTTCTTCAGTCAGTAATGTCACACGCATAAAAGATCTATAACTGTCAATCAATATATCAGCAACAAAATGTACACACAAGCTCAAAAGGGGAGATATGTTCTTATGAGTTAATACAGCATAAGAATCACTACAAAGCAGGAAAATCAATCCTACCTCTGATCTACCACACCTGAGGGAACTAGTCTCATGAAAAAACATGTTTTAACTCCTAAAGCAGTGTAGGATCACTTGCTCAAATGAGCAATAATACGAGGGGCCTGATACACAATGGTAGCCGTAAAACTTACTGAGTCACAAACAGCTGCCAATAGATAAAGGGGATCACATGCAAATGAGATGAACCAATCCCCCTTTGTGCATTGGTCGCTGTTTAAATTTAACAGCTTGAACAAAAAACCTTGGTGGTCCAGTGGACCGCCTCCAGACCCTCATTCCCCTTTCAAAATTCCATTTGTAGCTGCCTGCTTGTACTTCATTGTCTCACACAGCTCCAGAGCAGCCGTAAAATTTGCTCATTAGAGATAGGCACTCTGGAGCAGTGCATCTCCAGAATTCTCATTAGAATACCAATAAGCTCATTGCAATACATTTGCATGGGGTTCTCAGCAGCTGCTAAACAAAAGTTCCCAGCACTGTAAGCTTTGTGCATCTGCCCCCAGGGCTACAAGACAGATGCATGCTTGTGGCTTCAGTCCACATCCCTGTGTACTTGAGAACCCTTTTTCTGCGCAAAGTCTCTGAGGATTTATTTAATTTATTTATTAAGATTTTGCTCACACCTTTTTCAGTAGTAGCTCAAGGTGAGTTACATTCAGGTACTCTGGATATTTCTCTGTCCCAGGAGGGCTCACAATCTAAGTTTGTACCTAAGGCAATGGAGGGTTAAGTGACTTGCCCAAGATCACAAGGAGCAGCAGCGGGATTTGAACCAGCCACCTCTGGATTGCAAGACCAGTGCTCTAACCACTAGGCCACTCCTCCTACATTGATCCTTAATATCTGCCAACAGACCTGATTTTCAAAAGTAACAAATTAAGTAAATGTTATCTTAAAATATGCAGGCAAACACAGCTGAGAGAATGGATTTTAAGCTGAGCTCTGAACTTTAGCATTCGCTACAAAGTGAAACAGGCTAAGAACTCCAGAGGGGGGCAATGCAGAAAAAGGCTCCGCGACCCTTCTGTTTCCTATGCACATCTTGAATCAACCTATTACTCAGCCTTTTCTGCATTGCTCCTTCTGAGCTCATACCCCTTTGAAAGCATATCTGCGGTTATGCACCACAGTGAGCCCAGTACTCCAGGTGACCAGCACCCACTCTCTCCCAACCAGATGCTGCAATGAGGACTGCTTGGTGTCTTCTGATGTCATTCAGACCAGTATTCCCACCAACAAGGGTTGCTCCTGCTGCTTTGAACAACTCTGAAGTAATAGAGCATATGGAGCTGAATTTCTCTTGCCTGTACTCCAAGTGACCAAAACCTACTCCCCCACTAATGAATATTCTTGGTGAGTATCCTATAAATTATACTTCTATTTGTGGCCCTTGCTAAGAAAGCCTTGTTTAGAATGCCTGTTTCAGCTTTTTCAAGGATAGGTTCAACAAACGTGAGAAGAGGCAAGGACACAAACCACAGCTTCCTCTCACTTAACTATAACTTGAATATTGAACAGCTGTATTCTAAGAATGGACACCTCAAATATACAAGTATATTACTACTTACTACTGTTAAACAATTAGTGAATGCTACAAAGAATACACAGCCAATGTACAGGCACAGGCAAGTAAGTCCCTACTCTGTGTATCTTAGACTTTCAAGACAGACAAAGAAGAATTTACATTAAAATAAAGTCTGACTGAAGAGAACAGGGTTCAAGCCACAAAAGCACATTTACTATATGGAAGACATACCTCTAGTCTGAATATGTAAAGGTTTCACAGCAAAAACCTAATGATTTGAAAATGGTAAAAAATGTATTTTGCAGATGTAAAGTTTAATACAGAAACTAAAAGTTTTCCCACTGCAAAGTATTCCAGGAGAGGCAATAACTGAAGCACTCCTCTTACCTTCTGTGGCTTTGAATCTTTCCTGATCATATCGATTGTAGGCAGCTGGAATAGGTTGCTTGGTTCGGAGAGCTGGATCCTGAAACAGATTTTACACAGTTGAGCAGAGTCTAGCATTTTTGACAATAAACAAAGATAATCATGAATTTGTGTCTTGCTCTTGTCTTCAGCCCTGCCAATATAAAACTTAAATCAGGACTGCATAAGTCCTTTTGCAACTGCTAGTGAGGGATTAAATATAACCAGTGTGAGCTGGATGATGATGCGTGAGCAGTGGAATTTAAGAGCCAGCTATTGCTTGGAAAACCATTTACTGACAGTCACTCTTCTCAGAATTTGCTCCTCAGTGACTATCACATACACATGTTCATGTGTAGCCATTCTCACATTACAATGGAATTGTAACTCTGGATTTTGATCTTCAGGCAGTCTTGTTAGTTCATTTCAAGATGCTATACCCACCTTTCCACTACAACGTAGGTTACAGTAATGGAATGCAATTAATCATTTCCAATTAACTGTTCATAAGATTTACATACATCCCGGTTTATTAACCAGGTAAATGGCACATTTTGATTATTCTAAAAACTAGATGGGCTGGAAAGGTCAGAAAAGCGAAATCCAGAACCACTGTTGCGATGCATGAGGGGTGTGGAAGTAGGTGGCATACAAGTTAGATTTGGAGACATCACTGCATCTGATGTGTGTAATGAACACCAAGAATACAGTGATATAAGACTCAGAATGACTAAAATAATTGTCATCAGAATTCACAAAAAGAATTGCTTTTATTTATTCTGATCAGCATAACTAGTTTATGCTGTTTCCCTGATTTGGCACTCAGCACAACTAATAATCAAAGCAACACTATCATTTAATTAATTACAGTACCACCAAAATTTATAAACTGATGGCAAGACTTCTACAGACTAAGCATTGGTGAACAGATACCAAACAGTAGGTAACTGACCCTTCAAACAAGCATATAAAAATGCAAAATTCTGGCTGAAAGTACATTATTAACAAACAGTCTAGTTGCAGTCCACACAAACCAGGCACTGTATTTCAACTGTCAAAGCTTTTTCATGGCCTATTTTAAATACTCTTTGAATCAGGCTTATATAAAAATTTACATATCAAACATCATGAATTTTAAACAGCAATGCAAATGAAAGTCATCAATTCATTCTTTTCTTTGATGGCTGCTTTTTACTTTGTTTACAACTAAGCAGCAATCCTAAAACCAAGCTCTACTCTACATCCTTACCGAGTGCTGTGTACACCAAAGCTATCAACATCTCACTACTAGGCAGATGCTCAAAACTCCAGCGCTGTACTGAACAATGCTAGAGAGAAATACTGCCAGATCAGTGCTGAAGAACTCCTTCCTAATGCTCAACGCTAATGAGATGCTAATATAGGCACCCTCATAGCGTTGAGCATTAGGGAGCTGTTTGGGAGTTAGGGGTATGGTACCAGGCACATGCACTCAAGAGTTGTGCATTAAGCACAGCACTTCAGGGCATGCCCAGAACAACAGAGGGGAAGGAAGGAAGGAGGAGGAGGTGGTGACAGGAAGGAGGAGGAGGTGGTGACAGGAAGGAGGAGGAGGAGGTGGGGACGGTTAGTGCAGCTTCTCCTACGTTTGGTTCTGGAGACAGAAAACTTTCTTCCCCCATACATGGCTGTTTTGCTTCTTGTATACCGGTAACTGAGTGCAGTCTGCATGCACCTTGGAATCACCGTCTTTTGGACTTCTCTGGTAAGTGGCAATCACACACAACCCTAATAACTGCTCCGAGCTGGTGTTAGGTTCAGAGTGCTCTTCTTTGAGCATGGAAGCAAATCGCAAATGACGTAATTTAAATATGATTAGCATATCATTTGCAATATCCTTGGTGTGCTCATTGCTCCCTGTGCTAGGGCCCTCTGAACATACAGCGCTAGCAAATGCGGGTGCTAGTCCAGCACTATTGGCCTCTAGCGCCACATTTGCTTTTGAGCATCTGGGAATAGGTTCTTTAAAAAACAGTATTTTTCATTTCAAGACCCAGGGAGTCAGTGGCGGGCCCCTCACTCTTCCCTCATTATATCCATCGCCCCCAAACCCCACTTCTCCAAATAATGAAGGTGGTGCCAGCAGAAAGAACAGCTGTTCTGTTTCTATCTGTGCAACACAGCTCTCTTAACTCTGAGCCATGTGCTGCTCAAACTATTGTACTGTTCTCTGTCTTATGAGAACAATGCAATAGTTTGCTGGAAGAACACAACAGTTGTTCCAGAAGTGGTACTGCCAACTAGGCACTAACTAAAATCGGGGTTCTGGCTTTCGACTGAAACAGATTCAGCAGCTGAAATTTGCCACTTGGCTTTGGCCAAAACCAAAAGCACCTCCTCTTCCTCCCAGCAGAAAGCAGGTCCTACCACCACCCACCATCCACCCCTACCCCACCCCCCATCCTCCAGTCACCTGAAGGCTACTTTTAAATGTCCTGTGATCTAGTGGTGAAGCCCCCTCCCCCCGGCACTAGGCCTAACTTAAAACTCCTGGTGTTCTAGTGGCCTCTTCCAAGCAAGAGCAATATCCAATCACCCTTGACACCACCAGTTCCTCGGCCAATATGACTACTGAGATTACCGAGAAAGGTCCCAGCAGCCATTTTGGGATTGCAACCAGCACAAGCAGAAGTCTACTTATGCAGATTCAATCCCCAAATGGACACGAGGGCCTCCTGCAGCAGTCTCATAAGGCTGTTGCAAAAAGTCCCGGCAGTCATACTGGCTGAAGAACTGGCAGTGGCTGGGGTGACCGGGGATCGCACTCGCCTAGCAGAGGCCACTAGACCAGCAAGAGTTTAAAAAGGTAGAACCAGTTGAAGGGGGATGCATTTTCCAGTTAAAAACTAAAAACAAAAAAACCCCACAAAATTATGAAGTTCCTTATGTTTCTTAGCGGGACATTGAAAATGTGAGAATGAGATGCTTAAGTTGCCTGTAAATGTCTGTTTGCATTCAGCAATTGTGTATTATAAGTTCTGCTCCATGAGCTTTCTGTTATGTTTTAACGGATAATAAAGCCTTCATGAAATAAAAAATTAAAAAAAAAAAAAAAAAAAAGGTAGAACCAGACAGGACACTGCCACTAGACCACCAGGGCATTTAAAAGTAGGCCAAGGGAGAACAGAGGGGCTGTGGCTGGCCTGGAAGGTGGTTGGACGGCATTGGACGAGTGGGAAAAGGGAGGTGGGGAGTTTCAAATTTCAGCCAAAAATACATGTATAACTGAACTGTACTATGTTGTGCTTGATGTGCTATGTATTCGACTTTGTGTATTACTTATTAATAAAGACTTCATGAAAAAAAAAAAAAAACACTGGCATTTTAGGCCAAAATCTGAACCTGGATTTTGGGTTTGTTTCAGTGCAGAATCCAAAATTCGGTCAGCCTCTACTGACAACAAACTTCTAAGGAAAATATAATGGGGATAGCTACCTTGAAAGGAATGCGGGTTGAAACATGATAGCAAAAGGCTGTTTGGAATGGTGGGTGGGGATCAAGACTGGCTGTAACAGGATGAAATGGTAGAAGAGTATATAAGAACACAAGAGGAGCCATACTGGGTCAGACCAATGGTCCATCTAGCCCAGTATCCTCTTTCCAACAGTGGCCAAGCCAAGTCACAAGTACCTGGCAGAAACTCAAATTGTGGCAACATTCCATGATACAAATCTCAGGGCAAGCAGTTGCTTCCCCATGTCTGTCTCAATAGCAGACTATGGACATTTCCTCCAGGAACTTGTTCAAACCTTTTTTTAAACCCAGATATGCTAACTGTTGTTACCACATCATTCGGCAAAGAGAGTTCCAGAGCTTAACTATTCGTTGAGTTAAAAAATATTTCCTCCTTTTTGTTTGTATTTCCATGTAACTTCCTTGAGTGTCTCCTAGTCTTTGTACTTTCGGAACAAGTAAAAAAATCAATTTACTTCTACTCCACTCAGGATTTTGTAGACCTTAGTCACATCTCCCCTCATCCATCTCTTTTCCAAGCTGAAGAGCCCTAATCTTTTTAGCCTTTCCTCATATGAGAGGAGTTCCATCCCCTTTATCATTCTGGTCGCTCTTTGAACCTTTTCTAATTCTGCTATATCTTTCTTTGAGATATGTCGACCAGAACTAAACGCAATACTCAAGGTGTGGTCGCACCATGGAGTGATACAGAGTACTTTCAGTCTTATTCACAATCCCTTTACTCATAGCATCCTGTTTGCTTTTTTTGGCCGCCACCACAAACTGAGCAGAAGATTTCAAAGTAATACTACAACGATATCTAGAGCTTTTTCTTGAGTGCTAATCCCCAAGGTGGACCCTAGCATCAGGTAACTATGATTTGGATTATACTTTCCAAAGTTCATCATCTTGCATTTGTCCACATTAAATTTCATCTGCCATTTGGATGCACACTCTTCCAATTTCCTAAGGTTCTTCCTGCAATATTTCACAGTCTGCACATACAACCTTGAATAGTTTGTGTCATCTGCAAATTTAATCTGCTCATTTTTATATGTTAAATAGCACCAGTTCCAGTACCTGCAGCACTCCACTGTTTACCCTACTATATTGAAAGAAATGGCCATTTAACTCGAACCTCTGTTTTCTGTCCAATAACCAATTCCACCAGAACCTTGTGTCCCATCCCATGACTAACTTTCTCAGGAGTCTCTCATGAGGAACTTTATCAAAAGCTTTCTGAAGAACTAGATACATTACATCAACCGGCTCACCTTTATCCACATTTATTCACCCCTTCAAAGAAATGAAGCAAATTGGCGAGGCAAGACTTCCCTTGGCAGAACCCATGCCGACTCTTGTCCCATTAAACTATGTTTGTCTACGTGTTCCGTAATTGTATAAGTTTCCATTACTTTGCCTGGCACAGACGTCAGGCTTACCGGTCTGTAAGTTCCCGGATCAGCCTGGAACCCTTTATAAAGATAGACGTCACACTGGCCACCCTCCAATCTTCAAGTACTATGGACAACTTTAAAGGCAGGTTACATATTAGTAACAGCAGATCAGCAACTTCTTGCTTGAGTTCTTTGAGTACCCTTGGATGTATGCCATCTGGTCCAGGTGATTTACTACTATTTAATTTGTCAATTTGGCTCAGTACACCTTGCTGGTTCACCAAGATTTCTTTCAGTTCCTCTGCATCATCACTCCTGAAAACCATTTCCAGTACAGGCAGATCTCTTACATCTTCTTCCATAAAGACCGAAGCAAATAATTCATTCAGTCTCTCCACTATGGTCTTGTCCTCCCTGAGCATCCCTTTTGCTCCTTCATGATCTAACAGTCCCACAGATTCCCTTGCAGGCTTTCTGCTTCTGAAGTAGTTTGGAAACTGTATGCAGATTAGAGGAACTGGAAAGCAAGCATGCTGGGGGTGGGGGGGGGGGGGGGAAAGAATCTTAAAGAAAGCATGGGAGAATCTGTTTTCATTACACTAATCACTAAAATGTCCTAGTAGCCAGCCAAGTCAACTGCATCATTAAATAGATATCCCCGTCCCACCCCTCCAAAAAAAAATCCAGCTGCATCACTGAAATGGGACTCCTCCCTTGCCCAGTGGCTCTCACATGGAGGTTTCTTTCCCAACTCAATTTAAATAGTGGCAATCACAGTTCCAGGGTTTAAAAACAGCTGCTGAACAAAAGTTCTCCCTAACACTGCCATTCTCTGTAAAGCATCATTTCAGTGCAGTTGATCTACATATGACGACAGGCAAGCTTTAACAGTGAAGCATAGGATATGACAGCAGAAAGACCATAATACTCAATTTCCTTCTGATTGCAATAGACTCCTATTGATTTCCAACTTACACATGACAGCAGGTGAAGATAAAAATAAAGCAGATGAAGACAATAAACTCATAGTATAAGGTATGAAGTGATACTACATATGTATACTTGATCTTGCTTGGTCTTTACCATTTTCAGTGCATAGATCATAGACGTCTGCCCAACACTGGTCTTATTCTCCAACTACTGACGTTGTCATCAAGACCTATTCCAGCCCATCCAAATCTGTCCATCACAATCAGGTCACAGACCACAGAATTCTACCCAACATTGGTTTTGCTTCCCAATTACTGGTGTTGCCATCTAAATCACCACTAAGCAGGTCCGGCTCCATGCCTTCTATACAGGATTCCTTTGTTTATCCCATGCATTTTTGAATTCCATCACTGTTTTCATCTCTACCACCTCCCACAAGAAGACATTCCAGGTATCTACCACCCTCTCCATGAAAAAGTACTTCCTGATGTTATTCTCGAGTTGGCCCTCCTACAACCTCAATTCATGTCCTCTAGTTCTACCACCTTTCCGTCTCTGGAAAAGATTTGTTTGTAAACTAATACCTTACAAATATTTGAATACCTGTACCATATAACCGTTGTCTCTCCTTTACTCCAGAGTATAGACGTTCAAGTCCTCAGGTCTCGCATAACAATTTCCATTGCTTTTCTCTGAACCACTGCAAGTCTTTTTACATCCTTAGCAAGATATGGTCTCCAAAGCCAAACACACTGGTTCAACTGGAGCCTCACCAACAACTTGTACAGGGGCATCAACACCTCCTTTCTTCTGCAGGTTATACCCCTCTCAAGGTATAGATGTTCAAGTCTCACATAACATTTTCATCTCTCTTCTCTGAACCGCTACAAATCTTTTCATGTCCTTAGCCAGATAAGGCCTCCAACACAAACCAAACAACACATCAAGTGGAACATCACCAACGACTTGTACAGGAGCATTAACATTGCCTTTCTTCTGCATGTTATATTCATCTCTATGCTTTCCTTTAACTAACGATCCTGTGATTATTTTAAGATTTTTAAATATATATATTACATACACACAAATTTTAATATATACTATACAACTGTATATTATTCTGTTCATGTTTTTGCTTCTATCACCTGTCCTGGGAGGCTATTTTATTCACCCACTGCCCTCTGAGGAAATGTTTTCTAAATGTTACAGTTAAGTCTATCCCTTTAAGGCTTTTATCATGACTTCCACTGATTTGTGCTTGCTTCTTACCGCATCTCCCCTCTCCTCTGGCAACTCATAGCTAGGTCCTTGTAAAAGAATCTATAGGATGCTGCTCCTTCCCCTTAAGAATATTCCCTCACAGAACTACTTGAAGCCCTATAGTCCTGCCCAAAGAGGAAGTGACACAGGAGGGGTAGAATTAAGGAGGACTGCTGCTAGGAACTATAAAAGGCAGGGCCAGAGTTGGGTTAGAGAGGCCCAGAAGGAAGCAGCAGCGCCCCGCGGCATACGACACCATCACCTATGTGCAAACTACAACTACTACAGTCAGGTAGGCCAAGTCCAACTTGGAACCTTTCAGACTCTATTTTGAACAGAGTACTCTGTAGAGACTGCACTGGTAACTGGAGAGCCATGCCACAGATAAGTATAGTGTGCTGCTGTGCCAAGAGATAGGAATATATGCTGTGGTCCTGCAACAGCAGGCACCCAAAGTCACTGGAACAGGAGAAGAGTGGGAACAGAATCTGGTCTGTAAAAATAGACCAAATATGTCCAACGTAGATATAAAATTTATTAAAGGATGACAACACAGTACCATGGTTCGGCACTGAAAGTGCCTTCTTCAGGAGTCTAAACAAAATAGATAGAAGTATATATAAACATCTAGCGCACACATCAAAAAAGTAGATTAAAAAAATATATACGTATAATATATAATGATACAAGGCTACAGAGTTGAACAATCGGTTAAAATGCATTCACAAAAAGTAATGACAAATGTAAAAATGAGGGAATATATAAAAAAAGATAAAAAGGTTAAAAAAGGAGGCTACAGAATAAAACGAGTTAAAAAGGACAAGCAAATATGCAACGCTGTTTAAAAGGGACCAAAAAAATGTACAAATAATGGTCTTGAAATAAAGCATTAGATATAAAAGCATAAGGTAGAACATGTATATATGTTTAAAAACTTGAGTATGTATGGTAGGTAATATGGGAACTAACCCAAGGACTGTCACATTCAAGGATTTTGCTTTGAGTTTGCCTTTTTCCTCCCTGTAGAAAAAACAGGACCCCTTGCCCAACACCTTCAATAAATATTATTTGCCTTTACCTGCAACCGCTCTGTGGTCTCTCTTACCTGAGCTCCAAGTCCACCCTCACTCAAGATACTGCAAGTTCTTAAGACATAACTCATTGGGTTTTTGGTATAGACTCCACTATGTTGGTAGATCTTCTCTGTAGCACTTCCGATCTATTTATATCCTTCAGAAATACTGTTCCCAGAAGCAAGTATCTCACCAATGATTCATACAGTAGCATTAAAAAGGTGGTGATAATCTACTAATCATTTCCCTTCCTTATACATGTTAGCATTCCTCTGGCTCCTGTTACAGCTTTGTCATACTGTTTCACTAGTAGTAACAGGATACATGATAGACCAGAAACAGAATCAGATCATCACGATCATACCTAACCCTACATTATTCAAATTGCAAAGGACTAAGATACAAAACAACTTACGCATCCAGCTTCTCCTACATAAGCGCACAACTATGGAACGGACTCCCAAATGCTGTGAGAACAATCCGTGACTACTTAAGCTTCAGGAAATCACTCAAAACTCACCTCTTCAAAAAGGCCTATCCCACCGATCCAACATAAATCCCAGCACCCAGCAACACAGCATAACTGATGATCGTACTGGACAATTTATAATCTTTACTTCCTTGGGCCCTTGATGCCTGATCCACACCTACCTCATCTGACCACAGTTATCAACCGAATTGGCAAACGCCCCTACGGTACTATGTAAGCCACACTGAGCAATGCAAATAGTTGGGAAAATGTGGGGTACAAATGTAACAAATAAATAAAATTAATTTGCTGTGTTGCAGAATATAGGGACTTATGTTGGATCCTTGGGGTAGGCCTTTCCGAATAAGCTGGTCTTGAGTGATTTCCTGAAATTAAGATGATTGTGGATTGTCTTCACAGCTTTTGGCAGTGCATTCCACAGTTGTGTACTTATAAAGGAGAAGGTGGATGCATAAGTGGATTTATATTTGAGACCGTTGCAGTTAGGGTAATGGAGGTTTAAGTATGAATGGGATGATCTGGACATATTCCTGGAAGGTAGATTGATTAGGTTTGTCATGTACCCAGAGGCTTCTCCGTAAAGCATTTTGTGGACTAGGGTGCAGATTTTGAAGGTGATACGTTCCTTAATTGGAAGCCAATGCAGTTCCTCTTGAAGGGGTTTAGCACTATCGAATTTGGATTTTCCATAGATTAATCTGGCTGCTATGTTTTGGGCGGTCTGTAGT
The DNA here is from genome assembly GCF_901765095.1 of Microcaecilia unicolor. Taxonomy (NCBI): domain Eukaryota; kingdom Metazoa; phylum Chordata; class Amphibia; order Gymnophiona; family Siphonopidae; genus Microcaecilia; species Microcaecilia unicolor. The sequence continues at coordinate 201,845,958 of NC_044036.1, read as the reverse complement.
TTCTTTGTAAGTTGTTCTTTACATCCTGTATATATTCTGTTGCGGTAGTCTAAGTGGCATAATACCATTGATTGTATTAGATTACGAAATACTTCTCTCAGGAAGAAAGGTTTTATCTGTTTAAGTTTCCACAATGAAAAGAACATGTATATTATACATGAAACTTGAATTCCAGCTAATACTCATGACAACTTGCTTTTCAGCCTAACTCATGTTTCTTTTAGTCTGTCCTTGTAGCTCCACAGTCATTTTCAGGTTATCAATGAACATGCGCAACATTTCCAAATACCAACTGTCTAGAGCAGTGGTTCCAAAACCTGTCCTACTACTAAACATTTCTAGAGCGCTACTAGGGTTACGCAGCACTGTACAAATACCAACTGTCTAGAGCAGTGGTTCCCAAACCTATCCCAGGGGAACCCCAGCTAGTCAGGTTTTCTGGATATCCACAATCCACAGTTTGTGTGGAAATATGTAGCAATTCTGTTTTCTCTCACTAGATGGTATATGGGTGTTTTAGGGCCAGGTGTAATATTCAATGCTGCCTTTTCATGGATAAGGTTTCTTCTCCGAGCCCTGGGAGTTAGTGATGTTAAGTATGGTAAGTTTCTCAGTGTGTTTTTCACAAGTGTGCGCATATTGTTTTCCAGTAGAGGAATTATAGATTGGCCTTACTGAGGGCAGTGCTATCAAAGAAGTTTATATGTAATAAAAATTATATAGAGTGAAAAGAAACAATAGAAAAGACAACCCTGCTATGTCCTATAGGATTCTTGGGTTAAAGCAGTCCAACATGTTAGCAGATGAGTCAGACATTAAAAGTTGACTAAAACAAATGTGTTTTTGACAAAAAAAACAAACAAAAAACCTTGAGATGAAGAGAGAAGGAGGCTCTTTGCTTAAAAGTGTAGGGCGTTCCAGAGTGTAGGTCCTACTACATTAAACAATTCCGAATTGTGTGAGATGGTATTACCTGAAGTGAAGGAATATTCAGTAAAAGCTGATGACTGGAGCACAGAGCCCATATGGGGGGGGGGGGGGGTATAAGGCTATAAATATGACAAAAATAGAGTGGTACCTGTACGAAGAACCTGAAACACCAATAACAGCACCTTATATGTTATGCAATCATTTACTGGCAAACAGCGTTCAGCTCGCAGTATATGTCTCCAGTCTTCAAGGGACAAAAGCCAAGCTGATTTTTAATATCCAGAGCAAGTACTCTGCAAATGTAACGGCACACATTTGGTCTGAGATCAATTTGCACATTTTGGTAACCAATAAAGAAAGACGAGTTATGACAGAGGACATCCTCATCTTAATAGAACTCATCAATAATCACAGGCAAGGAAGATAGAACTCTCCAGGCAACTTACCTTAACAAAGTTAAGTGAATTTCTCTAGTGATGTTTCCTAGAAATGATTTATTTTGACCTGAAAACAAAGAGCTTGAGCTAGCTAGCAGTCAGCCAGCTATGCAAAAATCACTGCTATACAGTCAGAAGACCATTCAAAGATATGTTGCATTGTACTATCATCACATCAAAATTTTCCATTTAACTGTTGGCAAATCAAGATCAGATCTATATTTTAGATTACTGTTTCTGCCCTTACCGTTGGTGCTGTAGTTTGTGTTGGTCGTTGTTCAGGGGCACGCCCCTCTTCTCGAGCTTTCACAGACTGAAGAATTGCAAAAATGTTCTTGGAAAAATTCTGGAAAAAGGTAAAAACAAACCTAGAATTAGTTTAGAGACCAATAAAAAGCACTACAGTTTATACATTAACTTTTTTTTTTTCTTTTAATGAGTTTCCTTTCTACAGTTTGCCATCAAAGCTGGAAGACCCGGGGGGGGGGGGGGGAGACACATGAGGTTTTGGAGTTGCAGTTTTAGTGTTGCCATTTCCCCTCCCCCCCCAACTCAAAAAAAGCAGCAAACTCTGGCATTCGTCAGGAGCAGGGCTGCACCTGTCCACTGTAGATGGGGGTCCTGAGCCAAAAAGGAGATATGACCTGCCCCAGGTGGTGCCTATGAGTAAGTACAGTGCTTCAGAAACCCTGCTGTGGGCTGTCTCAGGTTGTGCCTGCGAGGGAGGACATCTCCCTTCTACCCAAGGTCCCCCAACTGCAGCAAGCATGTACAACCCTGCCCCCGACAAATACTGGAGGTCAGTGAGGGAGGGGGAGTGGAGGTGAAGTAGAGAACCTTTTGCCTGTGCTGCATCCAAAATTCCAGCTGCCCAAAATTCACGTACAGCCTTAATGTCTGCACCTTTATCAGCACCAAAAACAGCAATGCTGAGGAGTCCTGCTTTGTGCACAGGATCATGCCATAAGACTAAGCCACTACAACTGGGTTTTCATCTGTTGCTCTATGCAGTACTCATTACACTCTCCCCCGTTGCCTGGACAAAGATTCAAAAGACTGCTAATCTCTCAAGATCCCGCCTCTTTGTACAAACATGACAAATAGTAAAATACATGACCACACAATTTAAAGGAGACTGGTTTTGTGTTTCAGCAAAATCACTCCACAAGCTAGTTTGAGTTACTTACGCTTCTAAAGTGCCTCTATCAGACTATTTTCTCTCCTTCAGACAAGATCTGATCCCCATGTTGTTAAATACTTGCACTAGAAAAATTGCAAGATTAAAAGCCAGAGTGCTCAATCCCTTCAGTTATATTAAACTGATACAAAAAATACTTAGTAAAATTAGGAACACTTCTGAAAGATGATTAGTAGTCAAGGCTGAGCTTCAACTGGCTCTGCTGCTCCCCTTTGGTCTGTGCTATCACTTGTATAGCGCTATAGAAAAAGTCATTCTAAAACTTGTGGTTAAATGCACATTCCTAAGGGTAGATTTATCAGGGTCCCAGATGAAGACAAACTAAAACAGGATGACAAAGCACAGGCTCTATTTACCCAAAGTTAAGAGCCAGATAACAGATGCGAGTTTGTATCACAAAACTAGTTTTTCTGTTATTCAATATGGCTTTTTGCTGCTGTAAAAGGAGTGTCTCCTACCACAGAAATCAAGAGAGCAGGAAAGAATGCAAACATATTTTCGTTTAAAAGAATGAACAGGTGAGGTTATGAATAGAACCAGGAAATGTTTTAACTGAAAGCTGTGGTTATCACCTAAGTCAGAGAGATATGGTGTCTTTTGCAAATGGTCTCTGGCTTCAGAAAATCGGTGTGTATTCCTCTCATCACAGTCCTTTAGGTATACCTCGTCCCATTAGATTTTCAGGATATCCACAACAAATATGCATGAGATAGATTTACATACTAAGGAGGCAGTGCACTCAAATCTCATGCATATTCATTGTGGATATCCTGAAAACCTGATGGAACTAGGTGTGCCTCAAAGACTGGATTGAGAAGCACTTCCTTCGAGTTAAAACACCTGGCTATCACTAGACCAGGGGTTTTCAACACAGTGTCCTCAGGGCACACCCAGCCAGTTGAGGATTTTAGGAATTCAACAGGGATATCCTAAAAATCCCAACTTGCTGGGTGTGCCCTGAGGACTGGGTTGAAAACCTCTACACTAGACCTTTGCATTCTGTATTCAACCGCATCTGTTCCCTGTAACCAGAACCTTGCTCCAATCCATTCTTCTGAATACTATGTGTTGCTCTTCTCCATATATAACTTTGCAGTGTGCTGGCCTACCAAAGAACCTGCTGAAGTGTTAAGTTTTCTAATTGCTTCATCTAATACATCAGCAATCAAGCTGTTCTGACCAGGAAGTCCCCCATCTTGCACAGTTCTTCTGCTTTGCTTGGTTTCCTTATTTACTTGGATTTTGTTGTAAACAGGATGCTGGGCTTGATGGGCATTTGGTCTGTCCCACTATGGCAATACTTATGTATTTTTTCAGAAGTAGCACAAGGCGAGTCACATTCAGGTACACTAGAGGTTGGCTACTTAGTCAAAATATCTGTTTGCTGCTTGACTAATAGCCAAGTAAAAAGCAGCCATTTCCTCTGAGGTGATTTTATCCATCTTGTTATAGAATGTGGATGCTTATAAAATCTAGCTGCCATACAACATATTAGAACAGATAATACTCTAAAGCTTCAAGTATTTTTGAATCCTTTTAAGAACTCAGATACACGTTATATTGACAAGAGATGTTCTGGTATAGAAATAATTGGTCTATAGTTCTTTTAAGAATTTTACAGCCACCTTTACAAATTCTGTACAAGCTAAAGTACAACCGAATTACCTGACAGCATACTATTAAAATACAAAACCCAATCAAACTCATACCCCATCCCTTTACTCATCCTTCTGAAAAACAAAAGCACAAAATACTTTTCTGCAGCCCAGAGACTAAAAAAACACCTTTCAAAGAAATTCATTCCACAACCTTGGGGCCATCCCAAACAACCTAGCCTGAGCACACACTAATCAAATTTTTAAAAAAAAATGTTGACTACACCTAAGAACACAAGTTTGTTAAAAGAACTGGTGACACAGTAACTAAGTGGGAGCTTGATAACAAAATCAAAAGGCCAAAGCATCTTGAATCTGATCCTCCTCTCCCCAGTCTTCCAAGTTAACAGTCTTAAACTGAGGCAATTTCTGGGGGAAGATCACCATAAATAAAACTGACAGTTCAAAGCCCTGAGAGCCTAAGAGAAACTTCATATCTACACAACAGAGCATACCCAAAGCTCTGCTGATTCATTATTTCTAAACAGCAACTCTTTCAGGCCACACAAGACAAGGACTCTTCTTCAGTGAGCTCCTCCTGTTGCATTTTCAGAGTTCAACACACAGTTTAGTTTATTAGCTTTTGAAATATAACTGTTTGGAAAATACTGGCACAGCAGTTTACAATACAAAAAAGTACACAGTAATCAAAGAGGGAGAATAAAAAGTTACAATCCAAAATTCCAAGTTAGAAAGCTCTCTGCCTTCCCCGAAATTAGAAGGGAAGGGTGGGATTAAAAAGCACATTAGGAACTTTACAATTGGCTTTTTTACATTTAGTGTAAACTCTGCATGTGCTATCCTTCTGCAGGCATACAGCAAATAGTGCTCTTTTTTAAACCTGCAAGTGGAAAAATAAAGTCATAACAGGCAGGAATGGCAAATCATAGGCAGTCATGCCTCACTAAAGCTTTCCTAGGCTGCTACTGGTGTCCTCCAAAATCTCTAATGCTTTATTATTTGCTTGAAGACAGAAGAAAAGCAGAGCTAGAAGGGCAAGCTGCCGGGGGGGGGGGGGGGGGGAGAGAGAGAAGTACAGATTTAATGGCACAGCATGTACTTTCAACTTTAGGCAGCTTACTGTCAAAGCAAAGTATAAGACTCGCCTGAAAGTTTAAGACTATTGTGTTCAAGCCAGTCCTCAGTGGTGTTACATACAGCCCTCAGCAACCCTGGTGCAGTCTGCACAAGTCAGGGACAGAGCTAAAAAAAAAATGACCACCACCAACAGACCAAAAATCAGGACAAGTATAGAAAGAGTATGCCCATCTTCTCCCCTCCTCACAGGCAAAGCAGTCCATAACACTGTAGAGGATGTACTAGTGCCCAAAAGAAAATTTTTTCTATAGTAAATCGCTACAGCCCAGTATTGCTAGTGTCAGAGACCGCCCAAGAAGAGGTAAACCAAAGAGTCAATGAAGGACAACGATAGTGTGGACTGTCTTCAGTGAGAGTGGAGGAAGAGATGACAGAAGAATGGATTAGTCAGCTAGACTACTATAATTCTTTATACAAGGGATTTAGGGTATTAGAGTAAAAGACCTTCAACATCTGCAACTTGTCCTGAACACAGCAATTAAATTGAAGAAAGTATGCACATTTTTAAGTGACTCCACACTTAAAAGCAGCACACTGGCTCTCCTCCCACTGCAAAACCCATAAAATACTACTATTAGTCTTTAAAAAAAAAAAAAAAAACGTAATTCTAGTGAACCTGGTTATCTATCATGCTTCCTAATGCCCTACTCTCCAACTAGGACACAGATTATTCCAACAAAACCACCTTGCGGGGTCGCACCTTCAGAGAAATAGTTTATAAAAACTCAGAGATCCATTTTCTCTGTTCAGGGCCCTGAACTCCAGAATATGCTGTATGGGCACATCAGAATGCAATCCTTCCTTAAACATTTCAAGGTTGATCTTAAGAAGTTCCTTTTCACAGATACCTTCCCTTAACCCCAACTCTCTAAGCTACCGCCAGATGCAAATCCCTTGCAATACAGCCTTTATCCTCATGTGCTTTCCATCCCCCACTATCCTATAAAATGTTGTAGCTCCCTCTCCTTCCCTCTCTAGTTCAATCTGTGGGCCCTACAACACCATTTTTAGTCCGCACACCACTCATGGTTTGACTGATGGGCAGGCTAATACATTTTATAGACACATGAAAGCGCCTACTGGTCTGCCAGCGGTCTTAAGGTTAAATACCTCAAAGAGAAAGCCCATATACTTCTAAAGTTGAATGTCTCTAGCACTACTGAGAGTTAATATTCAAGAACCTTTACCAATACAGTGCAATCTGCTTAGGTGCAAGGGTCTGGGACCAAAGAAATGCATATAGTTAACCGAAGCGTGCACTTAACCGTTGTGACCCAAAGAAGCATGACATCTGATAAACATATGTACAGTACTGTTTATTATTATACATAAAGTATACAGTCTCCGTTAACTGATGATAGGCTTACTTGAAGTAATCAGTTATAGCCCTCTGTACAATCTGCGAGTTCCATAGACTACATCTGCCAGACAGTAAAAACTGTCATATCACTGACATCCAGTGGCCTCCAGATAGGCCCGCACGGTGTTGAGACTCTCCAGCGCTCTTGCAAAAGTGACAGGAGGTTGTTGAATTTCGTCAGCATGTGCCTCGCTGCTCATTTCATCCTGTTTCATCATCAGCCATTGTTGCCTGCGTGTAGGTGCATATCTCGACATCAGTGCTGTTGTCAGCTGTTTGTAGATCGTAATCAACAGCTACGTAGCGATGAAACTCCTCTTCAGTAGCACCAGCTGGGATGTCAACCTGTTCATCTGACGCATTTGCAACAGCTGCGCCTGTTTCATCCCACGCCACATCCTTAAAGCTTGCCTGCTTGTAGCAGTTCACAATAGTTGCCTGTGTAACATTATTCCAGGCTTCTTTCTGCATATGTAGGGAATCCAACAGTGATAGATTACGAGCCAGTTCAACAGCACGTTTATCCTTCCCAGTCTGGTCATCCATAATGCTCATCAGACGACGTAGCAGAAGAGCTCAATAATGTTGGCTGAAATTGGCTATTATACACTGATCCATAGGTTGGATCAGAGAGGTAGTGTTTGGTGGCAGGAAGACCACCTTGATGTTAGACAGCCTGATATCATCCCTGTGTGCAGCACAATTATCACAAAGCAGCAAAATCTGACGCTTTTGTGCCCGCATTCTAGTGTCTAACTTCTTTGGCCACTGCTTCCAAATTTCCCCAGTCATCCATGAATTTGCATTAACCTCGTATGACACAGGAAGTCGCTTAACTTTCTTGAAGCAACGGGGCTGTTTGCTCTTTCCAATGACGAGGGGTTCCAACTTCTCACTCCCATCCATATTGCAGCAAAGGAGGATCGTCAGTTGGTCCTTCGACGTTTTACCTCCAGTAGTTTTGGCATGTTTGAATGCAAGTGTTCCATCAGGAATCGCTCGCCAGTAGAGTCCGTTTTCGCCAGCATTGAAAATGTCACAAGTTGCAAACTCGTTCAAGATGGTAGGAAGAACTGAAACAACCCAATTTTCAGCACCAAAGTCAGTGTCTTGTTTCTCACCATGCTGTTTCTTGAATTTTATGCTGTTCCTCTCCTTCCATCTTTCCAACCATCCAACAGTGGCTTTGAATTCAGTTAGTCCAAGACTTTCAGCTAGCTGGTTAGCTTTCTTCATAAGCAGTGGACCACTAACAGGAAACTGTCTGCTCCTGACTCGAGAAAACCACCGAAGAGCATCTTCTACCTCCTCAGCTTTTCCTGCCCGTTTTCATTTCCATTGTGGATTTGTATTGTTTTGCCAGTCTTCCAGAGGTATTTCTGCTTCAAGATATGTGAAATTTGACTGGGATTGACACCATATTCTTTAGCAATAGATACTTGACTTTGTTTTATAATTTAAGAACTTCTATTCATTCAGCCAGGGTTAAAGTCTTACAGTTCCGCCGCAGCGACGACCCCAGTGTATGCTCTAACAACATTCTTTCACTTATTCTGCCTGTGGCAGATAAAGGGGTGGTAAATTTGAAATTTCGTTGGTTGTCACGCGCCAATCGGCTTCCATATTCCGTGCGCACGCTTATGCGGAGTCTTTCCTGCAGAGGAGCGGTCTTGAACCATGCATATAAGCGAATCTTGCACTTATCAGTGGTGTGCTAAACCGAAGTTTGTCCCCATAGAAATTGATGGTGCCAAAAACGGGACCAAAATACAGCATGCAGTTAAACAGAGCATGCTCTTATCCGACATGCACTGTACATTTTTTAAAATGCCGTGATCACAAAGAGTTGAAGTTAACTGTATTCCTTCATCTGTTCCAAGGAAAGTAAACACCTTGAGCCATCAAGAACACACTATTAAGCATTAAAATGAGAAAAAAAAAAAAAAAAGGAAATTCTGCTTCCTGTACCTGACAACACAGAAACCTGTCTGCACCTTCCTATGACAACACAAAACAGAAATCTTGCACGAACATCTGTGTATAGGGGATAAAAAGCAGAAAATTCTTCTCACGAAAGAGATGTAAATCATCCCAAAGAGGAGACCTTGCAGTCTAAGAAAATAAGGAAATAAACTTACAGAATTATAGTAAAATAAGTTTCATTCTTCAGTTCAAATAAATAGAAGCAGGGAGACCCTGTTCTTAACAAAAGAGAAGCCATGGTCCCTTCCCTTACTGTAATTACCAGGGCACTTCTAGAACATGGAGCAATTCTGCCACCTACAGACCAAAATCAAAACTACAAGCTCCAAATTACGTGTCCTTCAGGAGCAACACAGCCTGAATCATGGTATAGATCCCAGAGTACCGAGGTGGGGGGGGTGAGAAGTTGCAGAGATTATGTTAGTAAAACATAATTTATCTTTAAAATCAAGCATGGGCGGCCCATGTAATGCCAGTTTTTAAAAAGCGTTCCACAGGTGATCTGGAAAATTACAGACCAGTGAGCCCGACTTCAGAGCCGGGCAAAATGGGACTATTATAAAGAACAAAATTACAGAGTATATATATGTAGAGATGAGAGATAGATGTAGATATTTATTTATTACTTGGCTGTTTCAACAAGCGTATGGCAGTTCTGAATGACTGAGTTGGCAAGCAGCTTGCTTTGTTCTTTCATGACCCTTCTCTTTGTTATCTTTTCTCTTAATTTTTGTCTTAATGTACTTGTTCCTTTACTTTTGAAAAATGGGAGTTCTTTTCCTCTCTTTTTATAGCCTGTACACCACTTAGTTCTGTTTGTCAGAGCGGTTTAGCAAATTTTTAATAAATTATAATCTATAAACTATCAGGCAGATGATCAAAAGCCCCGCACTGTTCCAAACAGCGCTCTAAAATAGCGCTGGAACAACGTGGGGCGCTATTAGACCTATGATCAAAGATAATGCATGCAAATTTAAGTAGCGCAATTATCTCTGATCATGGGGTAGAAGTGCGGGCGAATTGTGCCTGAGCATGCACTCAGCACAACCCTCCCACACTTGTTTGACAGGTTTGGGTTGTCAAAAGCCCAAACCCTGTCAAACACAGAAGCTGGAGGTCCATGGTACCACCAGGCCCTGACTACCCCTGCCCCGAGCAACGGGGGCTGGAGGTCCAGTGGACTTCCAGTCCCCCCACCCCCCGACGACCCCCCCCTCAGGTTCAGGGAGGGCTGGAGATCCAGTGGGTCTCCAGCCCCCCCCCCCAAACCCCCAGAAAATGGTCCCTGGGCCACCAGCCAAACACCCCCCTCCCAGCGAGCGACAGGGGGGCTGGAGGTCCGACGGACCTTCAGCCCAACCACAAATCCACCCCCCCCCCCTCAGCGTTGTCTGCCAAATCCCTGGTGGTCCAGCATGAAAAAGAACCCCCTCACTGCCCCCCTACCTTAGTTGGAGAAGGGAGGTAGCCTGCGCCTCCCTCCTCTTCCTTGGATTGATGCTGGCGCCCAGTCCCTCCCAGTGCATCCTGGGATGCGCTGGGCGGGGCTACAGACCATATAAGGGAGCAATGTAAACTTGAAAATTCATAAATTAAAAAAATAAAAATAAAAATTTATTCAACCCCGGTGCAAAGTGATCCTTTTCAACATACAGCCTACCATGGCCAAACAGGGAAGGCATACAGTAGATTTGTCTCCGATCAGGGCTGAAGTAGGGCATCAATCACAATGCTTTCCAACAGCTGAAGAACTTAGGCACTTAGGCATGTCTTTTCGTTGTCATCAAGTCCAGAAGTGGGAAGCCCACTGGTCCTCTACCAGATGAAAACCCTGGCTAGATATTTCTCATTCTCACGGGTCCAAAGAGTGACTTAAGACAATGTTAAGAGTGTACCTCCACATTCCAGGACCCAGAAATATGAGCTGCCAAACAGATTTTTCTCTGCTCAATTCATCAAGGAGACTGCATCCACCGCCATCAGATGGCTACAGGTCCCACCTTGCTTGTTGATATAAGCTATCATCTCATTGTCAGAAAAAAACTCAGCTGGGGCCTCCGCCAGAAAGGAAGCAAAGTCGCGTAAGGCATTCCACACTTCCCCGAGCGCCAAGCGATTTAACAACCACTGAAATGCCTGCTCCATCCAGATGCCCTGTACCAGATGGAACTTGTAATGAGCTCCCCGACCCAGCTTAATTGTGTCCGCTGTCACCACCTCCCATTGTGTTATCAGAAAGGGAGCTCCAACAGTCAAATTCCTGGGCGACAACCATCACTGCATACGTCTGGCAACCAGCATCCAGAGAACATGAAGGTTGTACTTCTGTGACACCAGAAACAAGCAGCTGAAAAGCGACTCCTGTCTAATAGTCTCATACGAGACCTTGCCCATGACAACTTCCATTGCCACTGTCATTGACCCCACAACCTGGATGTAGTCCCAGACCCCGGGCCTATCTTGACTGAAGACTAATCTGTTGAACCAGCTGACCTCTTGCATTCTATGAGGTAGATCCTCTCTTTCTATGTCAAACAGAACACCAAGATATTCCAGCATCCGCAACGGAGTTAGTCTGCTTTTGTCAAAATTGATCGCACAACCCAACAACAGCATAAGACAGATACTTTGTCCATCACCACCACGCTGTCCGAACAGGATGAGCCAGTCGTCGACATATGGGTGAACTCAGATTCCCTCGCTCTGAAAGAAGGCCACCACCACTACCATAACCTTGGTAAACGTTCTTGGTGCTGTGGCAAGACTGAAGGGCAAAGCTGTAAACTGGAAGGGAAAGCCCAGCACCGCAAAATGTAGAAACTTCTGATGTGGCAAACATATGGGTATATGCAAGTACACCTCCTTGAGATAGCGGTGAGAAATTCTCTCCCTTGAACCAATGCTATGACTGCTTTTAGTTTTTCCATGCGAAAGCAGAACACTCTGAGGCAGCAGTTTAGACCTTTGAGATCTAAGGCCAGACGAAAGGTACTGTTATCTCCCCGGTCCCTTGTCCCGTAAGAGGGGAAGACACTTCAGCCCTCGGATATAAACGCCTTGGCTGGAATAAGAGACTCAGATAAAGGAGGAACCAAGTAAAATCTTTATTGGTATTTCTCTAAGCCAATACAACATAATTGTTCTCTCTGGAGCAGGTTGACACCGGGGATAATGCAGTAGATAGGTTATCTGCCTTGTTCCTGTTTGGCTTGGGAAATTTGAACAATGGTCCAGAGCGCCAGCAATCTACGGTGGTCTGGACCTCGACTGCCTTGGTTTCTTACTGGGAGACTAAGAGAGGAGCAACCAGGAGGGAGAACTCCAACTTGTAATCTTCTTTATGAATATCCATAACCCACTAGTCTGACATGATTTTGGCTAACTCCTGCCGAAACTCCTGAAGATGTCCTTCCACCGGAAGAACAGAATGGACCAGCTTCACATTATTGCTAAGCTTGGGAAGCATTGGGTGCTCTAGCTGACTGAGAGGAGGACTTCCAGTCCACACAAAAAGATTAGCATGCCTGAAAGCGGGACTTCTAACCATATTGTGGTGACCAGGTCAGTAATATCTACTGTCTGAAAATGAGATCAAGGGACCCCTGAAGATGGACAACCAGAGATTTTCGGCTTATCCTCCGGCAACCACTGTGGCTTAGTTTCACCCAGTTCTTTCACCAAGTTACCGAGATCTTCTCCAAATAGTCACTTGACCTGGAAAGGCAGTTTGACTAGACACGACTGAAGCTGCATCCGCTGCCCAATGTCACAACCAGTGTTTCCGATGTACCATGATAGCCAAAGATACTGTGGGCCAAACCCTGTAACATGACATGAATAGTATCCACCAAGTAGGCTAACCCTGCTTCTAGCTGGGCATTATGGCATCCGTCCTGTGTTACAGACTGTTGATGCAGCCTTCAGGTATGCTCTTGCCATGAATGAAGTGCACACTGTCGCTTGAAGGCCCAAAGAGGCCACTTCAAAGGCTTGTTTGTGAGCCTTCTAGCTTCCTATCCTGTAGTTCTTTTAGGGCAATGCCCTCTTCCACCAGCCAGGTTCTTAGTCACCACTGTAACAAGGGAATCCACCCTAGGAAGTTGCAATTTATCTTTCTCCTCTGGAGCCAACAAGTAGAGATGAGTCATGGCTCTTCCCACTCAGCCCTGTGTCTGATAAAACCCACTGTGCTGTAATCAGGTTCTGAATGTATGAACACATTGGGAAGAACTTTCAAGGACCCTTAAGCCCCTTCATGATCAGTGAAGATGTAACTCCTGACTGAAGCAGAAGGCTCCTCGATGGAAAGCATCACCAGTGCCTCAGAAATGTACTGAGCACCTCTATGAAATAACCTCAGTACTTTTGAATCATCCTCCTCCTCAAGAGAGAGCTCTCCCTTCCCTAACAGCTCCTTCAAATATGGCTCCTCTGAAAAGAGAGGCCACATCACATGAGGAGGGAGAAGCAGAAATAGCCTCATCTGCCCACTCCTGGAGGTCTAAATAAGATCTCTTAGTAGCAGGAGAGGCACTGAGGTGAGAAAGTGAGGCACCTCTTGCAGCAACTGACTGTTTCTGCTTCAATAAATAGGTCTGGTGTAAGAGCACTACAAGCGCTAGCGAAAATAAAAATCCTGAAGCAGCTGAATGCTGTGAGGCCCTGAGGCTGTAAAATGGTGGCTGTGCTCTGCGTGTGGTCAGACAGTCTGTTCCTCAATGCCAGTCAGCCCTGACAAAATGGTGCCCATTCCTGCACTGTCCCACATCAAACTGCACACCGGCCCTGCCAGACAGCCTTAAGTCCCCAGCACATTCAGATACTGCTCCAAATCTGAAGACAGGCTGCTGCCGACCTTTTCTCCAACAGGATTCATGGCTTGCGCACACTGCAACGCCAGCCAGCAGATCCCACAGCAAGAACACCATTTAATTGCCTCCACAGTAGTCATCATTCCTAACAACTGGAACAAGTACAGCACAACATGGTCCCAAGCAGTGAATCAGGATCCCTTTCCTGCACCAAGTAGAACTTGCAGCCTTCCAAGCAGTTCAGAGTCAAACTTTTCGGACACCACTGCCGACTGCTCCCCCTAAACTCAGTCTCTAAACAACATACCCCAGATGAGAGAGGATCAGCACTGATACTCTGTCCCATGCTCTCTAGTAAACCTCTTTCCTTCTCCTTTAAGGTTGTGTTTGAAAAGGAGAGCTCCACAAGAAACAGGGGAGAAGTGTAGGGAGGGAAGAAAAGTTTGCAGGGCACCAAAGAGGAATCAAATCTCCAGATATGGCTCTGCAAACTCAAGCCACCTACAAAATTCAATTGGGGACCAGTTGACCAACTGGACCAAGAGCAAAGCACTCAGAACTCCTGGGAGCAAGGTGCCCAATGAGAAGCAGATACACATGAGCACTTGTCCAAGACACCACTTCCAAGTTCAAGGGGCCTCCTGCACGTAAGGTGTGCTCTGCTGGAACTGAGGAGAACAGTCCCTTGTTTGGTGTCAAAGCACAGTGAAGAACAGTGGACTAACTCCTGGCATAATTCACTAACCTCCCAGGTGCTCAAGCAGGTGAATTACCTCTGCTGTAGCTGCCCTCAAGTCCATCTCCAAAATCAGCCTTATCAACCAGTTGTTTCTGTTTGTGGAGATATGCTGCCAGTGCCATCAGGGCCTTGGAAAAGTTCCAGGGAGCTGCTGCCAGAGAGCTCTGAACTAGAATTCTCTGCCCAAGATGTAGAAATGCTTGAGAGACTCTCAGATGGCAATGAACACATAAGCATCCACCAGATCCAGGAAGGTCAGAAATTCAACCAGCTGGATTGAATATCACTGACCTCAGGGTCTCCATATGGAAGTGCAAGACATGAAAAGAGACTGACCTTTTTGAGATACAGACTAGGTCTGTATCAGCCACCTTTCTTAGGAACCACAAAATAGATGGAGTAACACCCCCATCCTCCCCCAAAGAGGAGACTAGCTCAAATCACTCCCACTTGCAGCAAGCACTGGTGGTGACCTCTACTACATCGCTCAATGAGGGAGCTGCTAGTGGATGCTATAAAGGTGAAACCCATTTGTCTGGATTGGTCTATCAGGATAAGGAACTAGGCCAGAAACACAACTATACTTGACTTTGCACAGCAATACTGAGGGGATCAACATTATAGAGATGTTGAGTACCTCATGTGTTTCTACTTGCCTCAAATCATAAATCTTTAAGCAATTTATAGCTGACCACCACTTAAAGTTGGTTTACAGCAGATGAGTATGGAACCAATGATTTAAGTAGGTGAGAAACACATATGGCTCTTAGATTTCAGCATGGCAGCAAGTGTGATAGCAGCACCTCTTTGGAACAGCTTGTTGTCCAAGTGACCTTGGAGAACAAAGGTTGTTTTTTTTTTTTTTTTTTTTTTTTTGGGGGGGGGGGGGGGGGGGGGGGGGGGGTTAAATAGGACATGTATAAGAAAATGATTTTTCATAGTTTATTACTTCCCCACTTAAACCGGGGCTCTGTATGAAGCCCTAAGTTGGTTCAAAAGTCAGTATAAATGTGGCTATGGTGCTGTTCTTTCTGAAGTGATAACAGCACCCCCCCCCCCCCCCAAATTACATGCTGAAATAATCCTAGGCATGAGATCATCTGCTTCTATGGATGATTCATGATGAATAGAATCCAGGCCTAGAAAGTTTTCCAGTCACTCTGTGAGATCTCAGTGTGCAGGAAGAGCAATGGTAGTGAATGGTCTAAGTGTGAGGGCAATTTAAAAGTAAAGAGACTCTCTGATGTTGGAGAGTATGTGTGTCTGCACAGGAGTTACACCAGGGCAATGTTTAAGTTTTGGCCAATATTTGGGGTACCCCATCTAATTTGCTAATCATCTGCTGCAGGAACATACAAGATAATCTAGAAGCAGTCACAAAACAGCTGGAGATGGGATCTGGCTCTGATGGTGGAACTGGAGACCTTGGAGGTTGGTCTGCTGGCTATTGAACAGGAAAGAGCCAAGGCTGTACTTCAGAGCTGGTGGAGTTTTCTGCTATATCTCTGCTATTCATATAGAAAAAGATTCTGCCCTGAATCAACATGCAGGTGACCTGCACCATTGGTGGACACGACCACTATACTGACAGAGGCTGGAATGTGCCAGTAATGTCCTTGAAGTGTTGGGTCAAAGTTGCACAGGTCTGCAGGACACACTTTAGAAGCCTCAGCATAGATGAGCATGTACTTTTGAAAGGGTTGCGAGGATGCCTTTATTTCAGGCCTTTTCGAGTGTTCAGAACATACTCTTGGCCCGACAACTTCCAAGGAGAATTTTAACCCAAACACATTCTGATACTCCCCACTACTTAAGGAAACAGATGAAATCTAATACCAAAGTGGATATGCTGGAAGGGGCAGTGTCAGCTGACCTCTGCACAGGGGAAACCTCTTTCATCCTGTCAAGTTAACAGCTGCTTGTTTTCCCATCAATACTGGTTGTGCAGCCAGATACTTAAGATCTCTCTAGGCTGGTGGAGAAACATTTATAGTTAGCTTGGGTGGGAGTTCTGGATGTTTCTGCTACACTGCAGGTAGGGAGGACTCCCGACTCTGGCTGGAACATGTTCAAAAGAAAACAAAATCTTTTCTCCTTTTGAAAAGGACAAAAGCCACACAAGATCGAGCGCAGGAGGTTAAAATTCAAATCAAACGAGCTGCGCAATAGAACAGGGGGAAAAAAAAAGTGGTACTGGGGAGACTGCTGTGGGCAGGAAGGGTCACAAATATTTAACTTTGCAATCAGTGCTGAGCTCTGGGACAGCTGTTCCATCCCAGCATTAGGCAGTGATGTCACCATCTTCACGTGTCATGACTCAATCCTACTTGATAGAAAATAAACAATGCCAGAGAAAAGTTGCGAGGTAGTACAAAGCAAAGGAGACGTGGCCTTGTAGCTCGTTCAGCTTGACAACACTGCATCTATACCATAAGAATGGTGACAGTCCCACCTCTAGCCCAAAATCTCACCACTGCAGATGCAGCCAGGAAACACTGAAGCCAGTCTCGTACCACCTCACTCTTAATGTACTAAAGGCCTCTATTTACTAACACTTAATGTGCAATGTGTTTTGTGCTAGATATCTTGCAATAAATTGGTAAACACGGCTTTAAAATGTTAAATAAGAATTAAGACTAAAGGGGGTAAATTAACGTGGGCTACTGCTCAGATGGGTTATTTTACTGTTAACCTGAGTTATTAGTAACTGCATCTTAGTAAGACAGCCCCTAAATGATCAACTGATAAATGCAGTCTTAACTCCTCTCCCCCATACCCCCAACAAAAAAAAATACAAAAAAAAAAAATCTTCAGCATGGGCTACTTAAGGCAGGTTTTTGTTGTTTTTTTTTTAACACTAACTTGTGCTATTTTAGCACATGTCACATGTTTAATTAGCTTCGATGCTTAATTGTGCAGCAAATACAGCCTTTGAAAAGAGGCAGTGATATCCATAGACTATTACAAAAGGAGCAAAGATGGATTTACATGCTGCGTTCCCTGGAACCTGAGGGGTTAATTCACACATTGAATGGTGTCACTTTTTAATTTCACATCTGATTGGTTCAGTCTAACAGCACCTGAGGTCATATGCATTTTATAAGTCCGCCATTTTGAGAGCAGGCAGGAGCGCCAGACAGTGTTTCGGTTTGAAGTGGCCATCTGCGTTCAGTAAGACGTGTGATTAGATTTTACAAGTAGTTGTGGCTATATCAATGGACCTAACAGTATTATTTTTTCGCAGCCTCGAATTCAGAGACCCTGAAGCAGCAGGACAATCGTGAGCGGAACGAAACGCTGGCCAACGTTGGTCTAGGGGTGCTAGCGTATGAGGAAGACAGCCACTAGAGCTGCTAAGAGGAACTTGTGGAGCTTTTTGAAAGCTAAATACTCTCCTTGCAAATTCAACTATACTTTAATATTTTGATGCACATAGTAAGTTGACATTGTGATGTACTACATAAAAATTATTCACGAAAGTTTTTTTTCAGTCAATGCTGAATTACACATCGTTTGTGATCAATTCAGCTCTATAGATCTTGGAATCTGGAGCTCTTTGAGGCTTTTTCCTTCCGATATTTAACATCTATTAATGACGTCGTTTGGTCACAAAAGTTTTGTTATCAGAAGGGCTCGGTGCTTTTGTTTGAGAATTTTTAATTTAAAGACATCAACTGGTCATTTTCCTGTTATTTAACTAGACTATGAAATCAGTTCCTCAGAAATTAGATTTGTCCCAATTCTATTTTATGCTTTCTGAACTAGAAAACAGTAAAATTATGCCTTACCTGCTGATAATTTTCTTTCCTTTAGTAGCAGCAGATGAATCCAGGAACTGGTGGGTTGTGTCCATCTACCAGCAGGTGGAGATAGAGATTACAAAGCTGAAGGCAGTGATACCAGATGGTCAGCTCCTCCACTTCAGTATATGTCTCATCACCAAGCACAATCAGACAAGAAACCAGGATGCCTTCCTCACCAACCAAAAACAAAAACTCGTCAGTCCAACTTAGATAAACCATGACTACGATGGACTCCTCTTCAGTGGTTTCTGTTATCTCGCTCTCTTTTTTTTTTTTTTTTAAACTAAAGACCAGGACAAGGACAGGCAAAACAAATGCTGCTGACAGAGGGCAGGGTTCTGGATTCATCTGCTGGTACTAAAGGAAAGAAAATTATCAGCAGGTAAGGCATAAATTTACCTTCCTTAGCATATGCAGCAGATGAATCCAGGAACTGGTGGGATGTACCAAAGTAATCCCTAATTAGGGTGGGAAGTCGCCGCTCCCCAAGACAGAACAGCCACTGCAAAGGCAGCATCCAAATAGCAAAAGCACACCTGTCTTGACCAAGAGGTAGATAGCAATCTTGTGGAACGAGCCTGTAACACCACCGGCAGGACACGACCTTCAAAAAAATCCAAGGAAACAAAGTATCTGCAATCCAACGACAAATCGCTGGATTAGAGGCCATCATTCTACGGCAAGAACCAGCAAGGACAAAGAGAACATCAAAACGCTGAAAAACATGAGACATCTATAAATGCCAGAGGATAACCCTCCAAACATCCAGAAGCCAAAGCTCCGCATACTCTGCGTGAAAATCCCCCTCCCAAAAGGAGGGAAGAAAGAGGCTAATAAAGAAGAGAGGCCAAACAGTAAGAAGAGGAGGAACCATATGCATGGTCACTTCAGAGTTAGCAAATTGCAGAAAAGTAGCACGGCAGCGCTAAAAATTCAGACACTCTGCATGTCAAAGAACTGACAACCAAAAACACCACTTGCAAGTAAGCTCCTAAGCGAAGCCTTCTGAAAAAGGATCACAAGGAGTCCGAAGCAATGCTCAGTAGACAAGGAGCCCTAAGCTAGACTCGGTGAACAAGAATGAGGTTTCAGGGTGAACAAAGTCACAGCAGCGGAGGAGCAAATTACTCTGCAAGAAATGCACCACATCCGGGTATGAAGCCAGAAAAGAGCCCGACACTTTCTACCAGAAGCAGGCTACTGCCACCTGCACCCAAAGCAAATTAGAGGCCATACCCTTCTGCAACCCATCCTGCAGAAAGAAACCAATCATGGAGGAATAGACACCCACAATGGAGACCAAGTGTGGGCCACAACCATGCCTCAAAAAAATCCTCTACATCTGAGAATACGCAGTCAAAGTGGACCACATAAAACTCGCAATAGAGCAGTAATCACTGTCCCCAAAGAACTCTGTTCCTCAGAGTCAACCTCTCAAATAACCTAGGCCGTAAGACCAAAGCAAGAGGAATCCTGCACTCTGTAATGGACTCTGAAGTAAGAGCCCGGAGTCTAGCAGAATTTGAAACAGAGGTGCCACCAGGAGCTCCACCAGATCCATATACCAAAGGGCGCCGTGGCTAATCTGGAGCTACCAGAATGACTCGACCCTGGTGGAGAGAGATACATAAAGAACTCAGCCACAGAGAAGCCACGGAGGAAAATTATTGAAGAACATCCTCCGGCTAATGAAGCAGCTGAATAACCAGCCCTGCCATATTACCCTCTCTCCCATGACAAAAGAAAGAAGGCACCTCGGCGTACAGCCGGGACACCATCTACCTCCGGAGCTCTCTACCTGAGGCCAATGTGAAGCACTGGTGCGGAATAACCATTCCACCGAGAACAGAAGACGACAGAAAGAGAGAGCTCACCGTAGGAAAAGGCCACAAAGTGGGCTGCGGAGAAACAGAACACAAGATCTTCTGCTCACTCCATAAGGGGGCGACATGCCCTGGTGGCCAGGGCTAGACTCTGAGTCTCACTCTGTCGAAGAAGAAGAAGCCACTCCAGTCATGTTCTCCAACGGCACAAGCACCACCTGGCCCACAAGTCCTGAAAGGCTAGAAGACAAACAGCACCAAAACCAGGTCCAGGTGGGAGATCGGCCACACTGTCTCTACTACTACTACTTAGCATTTCTATAGCGCTGCCAGGGTTACGCAGCGCTGTACAAGTTTAAACATGGGGAAGGACAGTCCCTACTCAAGAGAGCTTACCATCTAAAGGTGACAAACTATGTAGTCAGTGTAGGTATCATGAATGGGGAAGGTGGTTAGGCGCCAAAAGCAAGGGAGAAGAGATGGGCTTTGAGTAAGGACTTGAAAGTGGGCAGGGAGGGCACATGGCGTATGGGCTTGGGAAGTCTGTTCCAGGCATAAGGTGATGCGAGGCAGAAGGGGCGAAGTCTGGAGTTAGCGGTGGTGGAGAAGGGTACAGATAGGAGTGATTTGTTCTGAGAGCGGAGGTTACGGGTGGGAACATACAGGGAGAGGAGGGTGGAGAGGTAATGGGGGCTGCAGATTGAGTGCACTTGAAGGTCAATAGGAGAAGCTTGAACTGAATACGGTAGCGGATCGGGAGCCAGTGAAGTGACTTGAGGAGGGGGGGGGTGTCTCCCGTGTCATCCACCGCCCTGGAGACAGAAGAAGGCGGGAAAGGGCTCTCCACCCCAAAACACTTGCATCCGTGACCACCACCATCCACTGAGGAGGCGCCAAGGAATCCCCTCCACAGGGAGGAATTGCAGGAGTCACCAGTTCATGTGCAGCTGTGCTGAGAACAGCCACGGAAGACGGCGTTGACACTCCTGGGACAAAGGAGACCATCTGCCGAGAAGCGAGAGCTGTAGATGTCGCATGTGAGCACAGCCCACAGCAGTACATCCAAAGTAGCTGCCACAGAGCCCAAGACACGAATGAACTGCCAGTCCCGAGGACTCTGCGCCCCGATCAGACTGCGCATCAGAGTCTGAAATTAGATCCTCCAGTCCTCAGTCAAGAAAAAATTGTACCAGAGCTGTCTGGAACAGGACGAGGTGGCTCATTTGAAGGGTGACCACCCAGACCAAGGATTCCAACAGTGAGACCCAGGAAGATTAACTCCTGGTACTCGTCTAGAGTGGGGTATACTCTGACGCCGTCCTTGCAGAGAATGTCACAACACTCCCAAACCTAGGAAAAAAGTGCAAGGAGCCATAGCCATGCCGAAAGGCAAAGCCTGGAACTGAACATGAGGGTCCAGAACGGCCAACCAGAGAAACCGCAGATGAGGGGGGGCAAAGAGGAAAGCGCAGACATGCTTCCTAGAGGAGAAGTGCAGGGAAGAATGCTAAATTGAAGTAGATCTGCAATATAGCTAGATGTCCAATACAAAGAAAAAAATGCAAAAGTGCAATAAAAACCTAGAGACACTGCAACATACAGCTAGCTAGAGGTGCCACCAATACAGTGGAAGGTGGAACTGGTATGCAAGTTTGACCAGTATCCGAGTGCAATACTAGAAGAGAAGATGCTGTGGGAAACCACCACAGCTAACCTTTGGCACTGTAGCAAAGTGTAAGCTGTCCCAGCTATGCAATGAACTGCTTGTCAAGGCAAGCAATATGGGAGAGTGAAGTAAAATATGCCCCCATATGAAAAGGAGGCGAAGGCCACAACTTCTAATATGATGCACAAACCAGCCTTAAACCTGTAACCTTCAGGTTGAAAGCCAGCCAACCATCTTCCAGAAAAAAAATATATATTTGCTGAAACTACTGCACCTGGAGATAATGCTCCTATGGCAGCACTGAGGTTTACCCATGGAGACCAGAGCACTAGCCCCAGAAAACAACAATATGTAACATTCCCCACAGAAATGTGGAGCCAAAGGCACTAAGCCTAGAAACCCCCTTCTAAAGGCACAGGAAAAAAACAAAAAAACCTACCACACCTGGTATTCCCAGGCACAACCCTGCTAAGCTTCTAATTTCAGAGGGGATCAGGCACACTCAGGGTGGTGTACCCACAGACAATACCTATACTGCCAATATAAAGAGTTCCACAAAGGAAGTGAAAAAAACTTGCAGGGTGTTTAAGCAACTGCCCTCAGAGAAAAAAAAAAAAACCAGGGGACCAAAAAGTCTTGTAAATAAAAATACAAAATAAGCCCTTTCAGAGGACCAACCCATAAGGAGCCCTGCTCTGATGCTGTTCACTGTTTCCCACACCAGGAACAGCCTTTAACCAACGCAGGAACTATAAGAAAATCTTAACACCACAGTGAGGCCTACTGGAGACTGCTGCCATCAATGCACCCACTTAGGCAAACATGACTTTCCAGCTCAGGTGATTCTTGCTGCCTGTGTGCAGAAAGGAACTGCCCTGAAAAGACTCCCTTTGAATACAGGAAGACAGGAGAGCAATGGAATCTACTGCTGAGCTGGAGAGTAAACATTCCCTCTTCGGGGCAGGGTCCATCAGTGGACACAGACAGGGAACAAGGCAGAAATCTCCAAAGGCTGAACTAAAAAGGAACAATCAGTTCCCCTACCAGAGCAACATATAGGCATATGGGGGGGGGGGGGGGGGGGGGAGATCAAAAGCCCCCAGTCCCAGAGAATACTTCAGATTGGCTGGTTGATGTGCACCCCGAAAAGTAAGGCGCACCGCAGAAGAACTATCAGATTCCTTCTGGAAAACCTTGTGTTTGGAACCCATCCGCATGAGATGGGCATAAGAACTCCACTGATCCCGAAACTATCGAGGGGCAAACAAAGAGGGGTTCCAATGACCCCACCTCCAACACGGCACCCAGCCGCCTCTCCTGGAACACTGGATCTACCATAGAGGGTAGCAAAGCCATTACTGTACCTGAAGAAACCCTCAAAAGGGGCAGGCTAGAAATGCTGAGGGGACAAATGTCACTTCAGCCAGTGGACGTGGAGAAAAAGGAGGAAGAAATCTGGGAACAAAATAATTCCCCCAAATCAGGAGAGGTTGGTACAAAGCCTGAAGGAGTCCCCATAGTAGAGGCGAAGCTGCCAACGCAGCCAACAGCCAGAAAGCAGGAGCCGCATTGGGAAGCACCAAAAGAAAATGGTGCGTGCACCAGACACCTCAGAGCAGGAATCCCGTTTGAGACACAGAAATCCCCGGTGCCTGCCTGTGCGCCTCTGTGCACCCAGTAACATACGTCCCCGCTGCTGCCAACGCTTGCTCAGAACACAAGCCTCCTATAGTGGCCTCCGCCATCAATACTGCGCTTCCCCCAATGGCAGAAAAAGAATGCACTCACCAGAGACACACAGCCAGACTTCCTGTCGACAGCAGGTCCTCCCAGGCAAACCTGCCACCAAACCGGTTCAGCAGGCTACACACACAGCGACTCCAGAGACACTGTCCCCAAGGCTCCTCTTAGCAATCTGCTGTCCTGTTGCAGCTGCAGAGCCTGTGTTCTGAATTGTTTTTTTGTTTTTTGTTTTTTTTAACAGCTGATAACAGCAGCAAACAGAGGTCTGTTGTGGACTAGACTTTTTTTTTGTTGTTGTTGCTTTTAGTGAGGAAGGCTACAGTCCAAACAACAGTCCACTCTGGGAGGAAAGGGACCACAGGGTGAGGCAGGGACCCAGGCCACCTGGTATGCCCCTAAAGTTGGCACAAAGCCCAAATACCCCCTAAGCTCAACTGGCCAAAAGATCCAGGAGCAGGCCTAAGAGACACCATCTACCACCTGCTAGAGATAGAGATATACTGAAGTGAAGGAGGAGCTGACCATCTGGTATCACTGCCTTCAGCTTTGTAATCTCTATCTCCACCTGCTGGTAGATGGACACAACCCACCAGTTGCTGGATTCATCTGCTGCATATGCTAAGGAACATGTTTTAATTGCTTTTGTTTCTGCCTCCTGTTTTCTGTACACCTTGTATATCCGATGGCTTGAGCTATTCTACTACTACTTATTTCTATAGCGCTACAAGGCATACGCAGCGCTGTACACCATACACAAAAAGAAAGTCCCTGCTCAAAGAGCTTACAATCTAGATAAGACAGGTAAACAGAACAATAAGGGTAAGGGAATAAAGAGGCGAGGATAAAAAGACCGGGCAAGTGAGTCGTGGTTAGGAGTCAAAAGCAGTGGTAAAGAGGTGGGCTTTAAGTTTGGACTTGAAAACGGCCAAAGATGGGGCTAGACGTACAGGCTCAGGTAGTCTATTCCAGGTGAGAGGTGCAGCAAGATAAAAGGAATGGAGTCTGGAATTAGCAGTAGAGGAGAAGGGGACAGATAAGAGAGATTTATCTACAGAACGGAGTACCCGAGGAGGGGCGTAGGGAGAGACAAGAGTGGAGAGGTACTGGAGAACGGCAGAGTTAATGCACTTATAGGTCAATAAGAGAAGATTGAATTGAATGCGGAAACGGATAGGGAGCCAGTGAAGTGACTTAAGGAGAGGGCTAATGTGAGCATAGCGACTTTGGCGGAAAATAGTTTTGGACTGATTGAAGAGGAGAGAGATGGCTAAGAGGGAGGCCGGTGAGAAGCAGGTACAATAATCAAGACGAGAGGTGATAAGAGTGTGGATAAGGGTTCTGCTAGAGTGCTCAGATGAAGGGACAGATTTTGCTGATGTTATAGAGAAAAACAACAGGTTTTGGCAATCAGTTGAATGTGAGCAGAGAAGGAGAAAGAGGAGTCAAAGATGACTCCAAGGTTACGAGCTGATGAGACAGGGAGAATGGTAGTGCCATCCACAGAAATAGAGAAAGGGGGGAGAGGAGAGGTAGGTTTAAGGGGAAAGATGAGAAGCTCGGTTTTGGCCATGTTAATTTTCAGATAACGTTGAGACATCCAGGCAGCGATATCAGAAAAGCAGGCTGAAACATTGGTCTCGATGCTGGTTGAGATTTCAGGGGTAGAGAGGTAGATTTGGGAGTCAGCATAGAGATGGTATTGAAAGCCATGGGAAGTGTAGATGGAGAACAGGAGAGGACCGAGAACAGAACCCTGAAGGTAGAGGGATAGAAGTGGAAGAGGATCCACCAGAGTGTACACTAAAGGTGCGAAGCGAGAGGTAGGAGGAGAACCAGGAAAGAACAGAGCCCTGGAATCTAAATGAAGATAGCATATCAAGGAGGCCTGTCTTACTGTTTTTGAATTTTACATTGGCATTTTGGATTACTCTGGTTCAACATTACTTATTCTTGTAACTTTCCATCTTACTTTTGTTTTGTTTGATCTGTACGCTACCTGGAGTTTTGCAAACAGTGTGGTACATAAATCTTACAAATGACTACACTACAGGATTTCTCTGATCTCTGCATCTCCTGACATGCAATTAAAAAAAAAGTCCTTGTTTGGCCTATGGTGGGGCACAGGATCAGCTGCACTAAGTTTCCTTTCAAATCTTTTTTCTCACTTTAAGAGTATTAAAAGTTACACTACCCCAGCTTACAAAACATCTGGGTGTAAAGAGGACATTTCCCTACTTCTTTTTTTGTTGGCCTGGAAATCCACTTTCCTTCTCTGTCACTTCTGTATCTATCGTTTCTCAAAACAAATAGACAAGCATTGCAGTCCTCGGAGAAAGAAAGTCCATAGAAAACATAGGTATTTAGAACTTTAACCCCCACCCCCCCACACACACACACACTCTGCAATCTTAGCTCAAACTGACAAATCAGTTTTAAAGCAAGCAGCAGTCAACATAAAAGAGAAAACTAAAGCAAACTGAGCAGATCCGGAAGAGTAAAACATACTGGAAACTCTAGAAAGGACAGAAATACCCTGAACACAGTTACTCTTTATACTGGATGCCAAGCTCGAGGACAATGTACGAGATCACTTGCAATCTCAGTGACTGTTTACATAAATACTACTGAGATGCAAAACATTAAGACTCCTGCATACATTTGATAGAAAACGTGGTCAAGGCTAGTAGTTTATTCAAGCTTCAGTAAGATCTAGCACAGGGGTCAGCAACCAACCCAGTTGGATTTTCAAGATCTCTACAATGAATATGCACGAGATTATTATTCATTGTGGAGATCTTGAAAACCCAACTGGGTTCTGGCCCTCACGCACTGTGGTTGCCCAGCCCTGGTCTAGCAAGTTTTCTATAAAATAGATCCATAACAAATATTTGCCAAGATAAAGCACTTCTTATGCCCTGGATCAGACACCTCAGAACATATTTCCTAATACTAGATGCTGGATTTTTCCAGGTGACAGAGTGATCACTGTCAAACAGGATGCTGAGCTGGTGTAGGAAATGATCTGTTTAAATAAGGTATCCACATTTTTTATTCTTTTTAACCTGAAGCAGTCATGGCTTCTTTATGCTTCTTACTCCACCTCTATGCAATAGTTTCAGGGTCCATGTCCCCATGACACCATATTGAAGAACACAAACATTAAGATGGTGTCTCCTGTACAGACATTTTTCAAGACAACCTTTCTGCATTAAAGCAAGTCCTACTCTTTTTTGCCATTATTTACAGACTGATTATCCACCCTCCAAGCCTAACTAAGGCTACCCAGAGTGGTGTACAAACTAAAACACCATACAAAAGTCATCCAAACAGGACTCCCAATACAGCAAAATCCCAAATATAAAACAAGTTTTAAAAAATTGCATTCAATTCTGGTCAAACAAAAAAAAGCTATATATTTCCTCTAGACATTAATGAAAGAAAATTGCCAGCTGACATCAATTAAAGAAATAAAGGAAACCTCAACTGCCTAGGAAGCCTACAAAGACAGCATTCCACTATTGGCTTATATCACAGGTTTCATAAGTTCCTCCGAAAAAAAGCTGTTTTGTATCGCCATCAGGAGGAATCTACCGAGTATATTTCCTCCTGATGCAGATATGAAGGGAGCCCCATGTCGAGGATTCATCTGTGCTACAGTTGGACTATTTTTGAGCTGACTTGGATAGAAGATGTGTTGATGTTGAATAATGACTGGGGTTAATACTCATGCACAACTGGATCCCAATACTGATTTATCTGTTTGAGTGGGTCTCTCCTTTTCTGCATTCACTCAGTACACACCTCCAACTATTTAATCAATGTATTTGCATGCAAAACACTTATGCATTCTTTTCCTGAAATTAAAAATGCTTTTTCAGTGAATGAATGACACTAACTGAAATGAAAATTGCCTTAGTGGGGATTTGTTATATAAAGACTAGTAAAAAAAAAGCCCCATTTCTGATGCAAATGAAACGGGGGGCTAGCAAGGTTTTCTTCAGAGTGTGCATGTGGGAGTGTGTGTCCCTGCCCTCTGCCCTCTCTCCCTCCCCCTCCCCCCCCCCCCCCTTGGAGTCCAGTCCTTCAGTGTTAAGTTTCCTGCTGTTCTGTGTTACAGAGAGAGTGAGGGCATCTCTCTCCCCTCCCCCTCTGAGTCCTTCACTGTTACAGAGAGAGGGATTTCGTGCTGTGCTGTTTTCCTTCACTCATGGGGAAACCGGATATCTCTGGCGCTTCACACTTCCGGCTGGAGGCTTCATAGAATGTTGGTCTTGCCTTTTATATATATAGATGTCTCTTTTTTGGCTGCAATAGTTTTTTTCTCCCCTTGAAGGAGTTGTATTCTATTGCAGTTTTTTTTTGGAGGACTTATGAAACCTATGATAAAAGCCAATAGTGGAATGCCATCTTTGTAGGCTTCCTAGGCAGCTGAGGTTTCCTTTATTTATTTAATTGATATCAGCTGGCAATTTTCTTTCATTAATGTCTAGAAGAAATAAGTGGGTTTTTGTTTTATCTAGTGATCTCTGCTCTCCAGCATTTTATCGTTTTGACCAATTCAATTCTGGTCCCCATATCTCAAAAAAAAGATAGTGGAATTAGAAAAGGTTCAAGGAAGAGCAACCAAAATGATAAAGGGGATGGAACTCCTCTCGTATGAAGAAAGGCTAAAGAGGTTAGGGCTCTTCAGCTTCAAAAAGAGAAGGCTGAGGGGATTTATGATTGAGCTCTATAAAATCCTGAGTGGTGTAGGCTTCAAAAAGGGACTGCTGAGGGGGGATATGATTGAGCTCTATAAAATCCTGAGTGGTGTAAAACAGGCAAAAATGAATCAATTTTTCACTCTTTCAAAAAGTACAAAGACCAGGGGACACTCAATGAAATTACATGGAAATACTTTTAAAATAAATAGGAGGAAACACTTTCACTCAAACAATAGTTAAGCTCTGGAACCTGATGCCAGAGGATGTGGTAACAGCGGTTAGCGTACCTGGGTTTATAAAAGGTTTTGACAAGTTCCTGGAGGAAAAGTCCATAGTCTGTTATTGAGATGGACATGGGGAAGCCAATGCTTGCCTCGGGATTGGTAGCATGGAACGTTGCTAATATTTGGGTTTCTGCCAGGTACTTGTGACTTGGAATGGCCACTGCTGGAAACAGGATACTGGACTAGATGCACCATTGGTCTGACCCAGTATGGCTTCTTAAAGTCAAACGACAGTAACCAGCAGATACAGGGACACTTTGCCTGAAGCCAAGTAAAACAGAACTTCTCAGGGTCCCTAACACAAGTGGATACATACCAGACATCAAAATCTCTTTTGGGATGAATGGAAGTCCCCTCAAATCACAAGTGAGGAACCTTGGAATACAGTTAGATTCAACACTTTCTCTGATTCCCCAAATCCAAGAAACCTTTAAAAGCTGCTTCTACTATTTGCGACAGCTATGCTGCCTCTCTCCTTACATTGAAAAGATAAATCTTATCCCAGTTATGCATGCCATAACATCAAGACTGGATTACTGTAAAGCGAATGCTACATACCTGTAGAAGGTATTCTCCGAGGACAGCAGGCTGATTGTTCTCACTGATGGGTGACGTCCTCGGCAGCCCCTCCAATCGGAATCTTCCTAGCAAAGACCTTTGCTAGCTCTCGTGCGCATGCGCGGCCGTCTTCCCGCCCGAAACCGGCTCGAGCCGGCCAGTCCAGTATGTAGCAAGACAATACACTTCAAGGGAAGACACAACTCCAAAGGGGAGGCGGGCGGGTTTGTGAGAACAATCAGCCTGCTGTCCTCGGAGAATACCTTCTACAGGTATGTAGCATTCGCTTTCTCCGAGGACAAGCAGGCTGCTTGTTCTCACTGATGGGGTATCCCTAGCCCCCAGGTTCACTCAAAACAACAACCATGGTCAATTGGGCCTCGCAACGGCGAGGACATAACTGAGATTGACCTAAAAAATTTACCAACTAACTGAGAGTGCAGCCTGGAACAGAACAAACAGGGCCCTCGGGGGGTGGAGTTGGATCCTAAAGCCCAAACAGGTTCTGAAGAACTGACTGCCCGAACCGACTGTCGCGTCGGGTATCCTGCTGCAGGCAGTAATGAGATGTGAATGTGTGGACAGATGACCACGTCGCAGCTTTGCAAATTTCTTCAATGGAGGCTGACTTCAAGTGGGCTACCGACGCAGCCATGGCTCTGACATTATGAGCCGTGACATGACCCTCAAGAGCCAGCCCCGCCTGGGCGTAAGTGAAGGAAATGCAATCTGCTAGCCAATTGGATATGGTGCGTTTCCCTACAGCCACTCCCCTCCTATTGGGGTCAAAAGAAACAAACAATTGGGCGGACTGTCTGTGGGGCTGTGTCCGCTCCAGGTAGAAGGCCAATGCTCTCTTGCAGTCCAATGTGTGCAGCTGACGTTCAGCAGGGCAGGAATGAGGACGGGGAAAGAATGTTGGCAAGACAATTGACTGGTTCAGATGGAACTCCGACACGACCTTTGGCAAGAACTTAGGGTGAGTGCGGAGGACTACTCTGTTATGATGAAATTTGGTGTAAGGGGCCTGGGCTACCAGGGCCTGAAGCTCACTGACTCTACGAGCTGAAGTAACTGCCACCAAGAAAATGACCTTCCAGGTCAAGTACTTCAGATGGCAGGAATTCAGTGGCTCAAAAGGAGGTTTCATCAGCTGGGTGAGAACGACATTGAGATCCCATGACACTGTAGGAGGCTTGACAGGGGGCTTTGACAAAAGCAAACCTCTCATGAAGCGAACAACTAAAGGCTGTCCTGAGATCGGCTTACCTTCCACATGGTAATGGTATGCACTGATTGCGCTAAGGTGAACTCTTACAGAGTTGGTCTTGAGACCAGACTCAGACAAGTGCAGAAGGTATTCAAGCAGGGTCTGTGTAGGACAAGAGCGAGGAGCTAGGGCCTTGCTGTCACACCAGACGACAAACCTCCTCCACAGAAAGAAGTAACTCCTCTTAGTGGAATCTTTCCTGGAAGCAAGCAAGACGCGGGAGACACCCTCTGACAGACCCAGAGGCAAAGTCTACGCTCTCAACATCCAGGCCGTGAGAGCCAGGGACCGGAGGCTGGGATGCAGAAGAGCCCCTTCGTCCTGCGTGATGAGGGTCGGAAAACACTCCAATCTCCACGGTTCTTCGGAGGATAACTCCAGCAGAAGAGGGAACCAGATCTGACGCGGCCAAAAAGGAGCAATCAGAATCATGGTGCCTCGGTCTTGCTTGAGTTTCAACAAAGTCTTTCCCACCAGAGGAATGGGAGGATAAGCATACAGCAGGCCCTCCCCCCAATCCAGGAGGAAGGCATCCGATGCTAGTCTGCCGGGGGCCTGAAGCCTGGAACAGAACTGAGGGACTTTGTGGTTCACTCGAGATGCGAAGAGATCCACCAAGGGGGTGCCCCACGCTTGGAAGATCTGGCGCACCACTCTGGAGTTGAGCGACCACTCGTGAGGTTGCATAATCCGGCTCAGTCTGTCGGCCAGACTGTTGTTTACGCCTGCCAGATATGTGGCTTGGAGTACCATGCCGAGACGGCGAGCCCAAAGCCACATGCTGACGGCTTCCTGACACAGGGGGCGAGATCCGGTGCCCCCCTGCTTGTTGACATAGTACATGGCAACCTGGTTGTCTGTCTGAATTTGGATAATTTGATGGGACAGCCGATCTCTGAAAGCCTTCAGAGCGTTCCAGATCGCTCGCAACTCCAGGAGATTGATCTGTAGACCGCGTTCCTGGAGGGACCAGCTTCCTTGGGTGTGAAGCCCATCGACATGAGCTCCCCATCCCAGGAGAGACGCATCCGTTGTCAGCACTTTTTGTGGCTGAGGAATTTGGAAAGGACGTCCCAGAGTCAAATTGGACCAGATTGTCCACCAATACAGGGATTCGAGAAAACTCGTGGACAGGTGGATCACGTCTTCTAGACCCCCAGCAGCCTGATACCACTGGGAGGCTAGGGTCCATTGAGCAGATCTCATGTGAAGACGGGCCATGGGAGTCACATGAACTGTGGAGGCCATGTGGCCCAGCAATCTCAACATCTGCCGAGCTGTGATCTGCTGGGACGCTCGCACCCGCGAGACGAGGGACAACAAGTTGTTGGCTCTCGCCTCTGGGAGATAGGCACGAGCCGTCCGAGAATCCAGCAGAGCTCCTATGAATTCGAGTTTCTGCACTGGGAGAAGATGGGACTTTGGGTAATTTATCACAAACCCCAGTAGCTCCAGGAGGCGAATAGTCATCTGCATGGACTGCAGGGCTCCTGCCTCGGATGTGTTCTTCACCAGCCAATCGTCGAGATATGGGAACACGTGCACCCCCAGCCTGCGAAGCGCCGCTGCTACCACAGCTAGGCACTTTGTGAACACCCTGGGTGCAGAGGCGAGCCCAAAGGGTAGCACACAGTACTGGAAGTGGCGTGTGCCCAACTGAAATCGCAGATACTGTCTGTGAGCTGGCAGTATCGGGATGTGTGTGTAGGCATCCTTCAAGTCCAGAGAGCATAGCCAATCGTTTTGCTGAATCATGGGGAGAAGGGTGCCCAGGGAAAGCATCCTGAACTTTTCTTTTACGAGATATCTGTTCAGGGCCCTTAGGTCTAGGATGGGACGCATCCCCCCTGTTTTCTTTTCCACAAGGAAGTACCTGGAATAGAATCCCAGCCCTTCTTGCCCGGATGGCACGGGCTCGACCGCATTGGCGCTGAGAAGGGCGGAGAGTTCCTCTGCAAGTACCTGCTTGTGCTGGAAGCTGTAAGACTGAGCTCCCGGTGGACAATTTGGAGGTTTGGAGGCCAAATTGAGGGTGTATCCTTGCCGGACTATTTGCAGAACCCACTGATCGGAGGTTATGAGAGGCCACCTTTGTTGAAAAGCTTTCAACCTCCCTCCGACTGGCAGGTCGCCCGGCACTGACACTTGGATGTCGGCTATGCTCTGCTGGAGCCAGTCAAAAGCTCGCCCCTTGCTTTTGCTGGGGAGCCGCGGGGCCTTGCTGAGGCGCACGCTGCTGACGAGAGCGAGCGCGCTGGGGCTTAGCCTGGGCCGCAGGCTGTCGGGAAGGAGGATTGTACCTACGCTTACCAGAAGTATAGGGAACAGTCTTCCTTCCCCCGAAAAATCGTCTACCTGTAGAGGTAGAAGCTGAAGGCTGCCGGCGGGAGAACTTGTCGAATGCGGTGTCCCGCTGGTGGAGAGACTCTACCACCTGCTCGACTTTTTCTCCAAAAATGTTGTCCGCACGGCAAGGCGAGTCCGCAATCCGCTGCTGGATTCTATTCTCCAGGTCGGCAGCACGCAGCCATGAGAGCCTGCGCATCACCACACCTTGAGCAGCGGCCCTGGACGCAACATCAAAAGTGTCATAAACTCCTCTGGCCAGGAATTTTCTGCACGCCTTCAGCTGCCTGACCACCTCCTGAAAAGGCTTGGCTTGCTCAGGGGGAAGAGCATCAACCAAGCCCGCCAACTGTCGCACATTATTCCGCATGTGTATGCTCGTGTAGAGCTGGTAAGACTGAATTTTGGCCACGAGCATAGAGGAATGGTAGGCCTTCCTCCCAAAGGAGTCTAAGGTTCTAGAGTCTTTGCCCGGGGGCGCCGAAGCATGCTCCCTAGAACTCTTAGCCTTCTTTAAGGCCAGATCCACAACTCCAGAGTCGTGAGGCAACTGAGTGCGCATCAGCTCTGGGTCCCCATGGATCCGGTACTGGGACTCGATCTTCTTGGGGATGTGGGGATTAGTTAAAGGCTTGGTCCAGTTCGCCAGCAATGTCTTTTTGAGGACATGGTGCAGGGGAACAGTGGACGCTTCCTTAGGTGGAGAAGGATAGTCCAGGAGCTCAAACATTTCAGCCCTGGGCTCGTCCTCCACAACCACCGGGAAGGGGATGGCCGTAGACATCTCCCGGACAAAGGAAGCAAAAGACAGACTCTCGGGAGGAGAAAGCTGTCTTTCAGGAGAGGGAGTGGGATCAGAAGGTAGACCCTCAGACTCCTCGTCAGAGAAATATCTGGGGTCTTCTTCTTCCTCCCACGAGGCCTCACCCTCGGTGTCAGACACAAGTTCACGGACCTGCGTCTGCAACCGTGCCCGGCTCGACTCCGTGGAGCCACGTCCACGATGGGGGCGTCGAGAGGTAGACTCCCTCGCCCGCATCGGCGAAGCTCCCTCCGCCGACGTAGTCGGGGAGCCCTCCTGGGAGGTGGCCGCAGTCGGCACCGCACGCGGTACCGACGTCGGGGACCTCACCCCGGGCGATGGGCCAGCCGGCGCCACGCTCGACGGTACCGGAGGCGCAAGCACCGCCGGTACCGGAGGGGTAGGGCGCAACAGCTCTCCCAGAATCTCTGGGAGAACGGCCCGGAGGCTCTCGTTCAGAGCGGCTGCAGAGAAAGGCATGGAGGTCGATGCAGGCGTCGACGTCAGAACCTGTTCCGGGCGTGGAGGCTGTTCCGGGCTGTCCAGAGTGGAGCGCATCGACACCTCCTGAACAGAGGGTGAGCGGTCCTCTCGGTGCCGATGCCTGCTGGGTGCCGACTCCCTCGGCGACCCAGAGCTCTCGGTGCCGACGCGGGGAGGGGACCGGTGTCGATGCTTCTTCGACTTCTTCCGAAGCATGTCACCGGAGCTCCCCGGCACCGACGAGGAGGACGTGGAATCCAGCCGTCGCTTCCTCGGGGCCGAGGCCGAAGGAGGTCGGTCTCGGGGGGGCTGTACCGCAGGAGCCCTCAGGGTAGGAGGAGACCCACCCGAGGGCTCACCGCCACCAGCAGGGGAATGGACAGCCCTCACCTGCACTCCACACGATGCACCACCGTCCGACGACATCAGGAGACGAGGTCCCAGTACCACCGACGTCGATGCAGCTATCCGATGTCTCGGCGCCGATGCAGAGGGCCGATGCCTCGATGCACTCGATGCACTGGCAGCCAAGGAAGAAGGTCTGGACGCTGATGACGTCGATGCACACGATGACCCCGGTGCCGATGCCGACGAAGAGCCCGAGAACAAAACGTTCCACTGGGCCAATCTCGCTACTTGAGTCCGCCTTTGTAAGAGGGAACACAGACTACAGTTCTGGGGACGGTGCTCGGCCCCCAGACACTGAAGACACGAAGAGTGCCTATCAGTGAGCGAGATTACCCGGGCGCACTGGGTGCACTTCTTGAAGCCGCTGGAAGGCTTCGATGTCATGGGCGGAAAAATCACGCCGGCGAAGTCAAAATCCGAAATGACGAATTTGGAGCACCAAAACTTTAAGGGAGAAAAATCTCGACCGAGGCCGAAAAGAGGCCTACCCCGACAACGAAAGAAAACTTACCGGGGCAAAAACTGGAAATACGGGAAGAGGCAAACGAAACCCAAGAGGGTTTCCGGAGCACTTTCCGAACGAAAAGAAACTTTTCCGAAGAAAAAACACGTCGAGTAAATAACGGACGCGCGAGGTCGACTCTCCGGGACTCACCACGGCAAAAAACACAGCCGTACCGAGTGCGGACGAAAGAAGACTGGCCGGCTCAAGCCGGTTTCGGGCGGGAAGACGGCCGCGCATGCGCGGTGCGCGCGGGCGCGCGAGAGCTAGCAAAGGTCTTTGCTAGGAAGATTCCGATTGGAGGGGCTGCCGAGGACGTCACCCATCAGTGAGAACAAGCAGCCTGCTTGTCCTCGGAGAATACGCTCTACAATGGTCTGACTACAAAGGGTCTAAACCAGCTCCAACTGATTCAGAATGCTGCAGCAAGACTAATATAAGGTTGCAAATGACATGACCACATCAGAGCATTTTTGCAAAAACTTCACTGGCTACCAGTACAGGGTTAAATTTAAAACTATATTCTGATCTTCAAGGCCCTTAAAGAAAAATGCCCCGAGTACCTGAAGAATAAGATAATCCTCTACACACCTCCAAGGATACTAAGGTCCTCTCTCAAGGACCATCACTAACCACACCCTCTCCATAAGACATTACACAATGTAATACCCGCAAGCAAGCTTTCTCCGGAGTAGCCCCCACACTCTGAAATGTACACCCTGAAAGGCTCCACTTCACACAAGACTATCTCTACTTCAGGAAGCAGATTAAAGCTTGGCTCTTCAATCAGACCTTTAATAGAAGAAGTAACTAACTTGTTAGTCTAACTCACACAAGGAGTGGAAAAGGCAGCCACTCCTACCCTAGCTGAGATAATATTTAACCATCTCTCCGACGTCATGTGCCCCTTTCTTTAAATTAGTCACATTATTTTCTAACTCCTCTTACTCTCTTACCTATCTATAAGTTAACCATCTTTCTGACCTCATGTGCAACATTCTTTAAAATAAGTCAGCTTATTTTCTATATGTTCCATGTTTGTTTATACACTAGTCAATTAAAATGTTCTATTATACATTGTGTTAATGTAAGTAATATACTATGCCATACTTTGTACTGTTGAATATTTTTCCTGCTGTAATTATGTATTGCTTGCTTGATTTATTCTTACTGTACACCGTTTTGAGTGAATCCTTTCAAAAAGGCAGTAAATAAATCCTAATAGTTCTATTTCGTATTGTAAGTATACTATGCCATACTTTGTATTATTTAAATATTTTTACTGCTGTAATTGTCTATTACTTATGTTTGATTTATTCTTACTGTAAATCGCCTTAAGTGAATTCTTTCAAAAAGACAGTAAATAAATCCTAATAAATAAAATAAAAAACCAACAGACTATAACATTTATGTCAGATGTTCAAATAATTAGCTGTACCTTTTTTAGCAATGTAAGAACGCAGGTGCAAGACTTTCTACAAGTTTGAATCAATAACTCCATTATTAATTGAGGTGCACTGGCTGCCAGTCAAGGCCAGAATTCATTGCAAGTTGTGTACCATCATCAAGGGGCTGGTGGTTTGGAGGCGGGGCTAGTGCTGGGCAGACTTACAGATACAAATCAAGGTAAGGTACACACAAAAAGTAGCACATATGAGTTATCTTGTTGGGCAGACTAGATGGACCGTGCTGGTCTTTTTCCTGCCATCATCTACTATGTTACCATCATCTTTAAGATTTTAAATGGGTTTGCTCCTTCTACTTGCAATTGGGCAACGCTTCTTCGCAATAATTCCATAAGCAAAACTTGTAAGCAGATGCTTTTACTTTTTCCATTATAAAAGGGCTTAAATCTTGAAAAATATTCAGTTTATTATCAGTCTGCTGTAATATGGCATTTGTTGCCAGCACGTATACAAGTTATTACCGATATGGTGTTTCATAACTGTTCAAAAACTTGGCTAAGTATTTGTCTTAGGTTACTCGCTTGGATTTAATGTAATTGTAATTCTTGGATTTATTGTATTAAGTCTTTCATATTTTGTAATCCACACAGAACTTTAAAAGGTAGCTGCGGAATAAGTGTAACATAAGTACTCTTTACAAGGCGAACAAAAGATGGTTTGTGTGGAATTCATAACTGCCCTTCTATAACCTCTTCTGGGTCAAGATGTAGCCAGATGGATTTTCAAGAAAGCTGATAAAGATCATTTATCAAGGTGCAAGGGTGCACATAGTTCTGTTATGGACTGGTCTTGGTAGCTACTAAATCGCGGGAGAGTAACAGCAGAAGAGCCTGCATGGGGAAACATGGTGATGGAGCACAGAGACTGTAGTTGGTATGAGCCCCAACAATTACAAAGAGCAGCAATCCACACTTACAAGTACAAGATGGAAGGCTACTTTTAAGAGCAACTTGTGGGACACTAGGAATAGAGTAGAGAACAAAGAAGCACACATGTGGGCCAGACATCGGTGGACCATACAAGTTGAAAAGGATAAGGGCCATGCTCCCAGGCTGAAGTTGAAGGCCAGGACAATGGTAACAGTAACAATAATGTCATGAGTAAAAACACCACAGGCTCCCCATTTGCACACCACAAAGTACAATTTTTCAACTTTTCTTTTTTTTTTGGGGGGGGGGGGGGGGGGGTTGCATGTATTTTGAAAATAAGGGAAGAATGTTCCTTGTGAGACTCTGGATGAGTCATTTCACCCTACACTGCCCTAGTCACAAAAATTTAACAGTAAGCTTTCTGGTAACAGGCTATTACCTAGAATAAGTCAACACAGCTTCTACTGAAAAAAAAAAAATGTAAGCTAAATCTAAACACGCTCTAAGACCTGCCTCTAACTAAAGCTCATCATTTTCAGACATCATCTGTTATAAACAAGTGGCTTAGCATGGTAACAGATTTCTGCATAAGCACACAAGGGGCATTTCATTTTGTGTAAAAGGGGCTGCTGCTTTTACCATTGTTATTAAGTATCTGATTCACAGTATACAGGGCTTGTTTTATATACATACATCACTGAGCGTGGATAGACATATTTAGCAAACATCAGTTAAATACCATCCTGAAAGCAACCCTTATCAGGAATCTGCAAGCCCTTACTTTGCCTGTGCTCTGCAATATGGTTGTTCTCGTCCTCCACACTCGCTCTCGGCTGACAATGTCCCTGGTCACGTCCACCTCAGCATCCACAAAGCTTCTCTGCTTCAGGGCCGTGATGTCATCGTCTAAGTCAGTCTTAATAGTGGATCTTTTCTTGGCCATGATTTTGGCTTTGATAGCGGCAATTTTTTCCACAGACATGGCTTCTGACAAAGATCTGAAACGTTAAACAGAATTGACCTAACCCTAGTTCCTCCAAAAGTTTAGCAAGAAAATGTACAACCTAAAAATCATGCTTTGGTCCATTTTCAAACAAAAAATGTCCAAAATAGAGTGGCGGCTTAATGGTTAGTGCAGCAGGCTTTGATCCTGGGTTCGACTCCCACTGCAGCTCCTTGTGACCTTGGGCAAGTCAAATGCATGAGGGGCATTTTTGGATATGATGTCTAAGTCTGAATTTGGACGTTTTTGTAAAACTTCCAAAATCTAAACAGGAAAGAAGGTCATTTTCTACAAAAAGAAAAAAAAAGTCTCTTTTCCTTCTGAAAATCCTGTTTGGAAAAATATTTTGTGATTTGGACATTTTTTTTTTGTCCATTTTCAAACAAAAAACTTCCAAATGTGAAATGTACAAAATACACAAGAAAATCCACAATAAGAGTGAAACTATTCACATATTCTAAGTGTGATAAAAGATTTGGTTGTAATGCAAATCTCAAAGTGCATCAGAGAGTCCACACAGGAGAAAAAACTATTTGCATGTATAGAGTGTGGTAAAAGCTTTGGTCAGAAGGGGTAAACCTCACAATGCACCAGAGAAAACACACAGGAGTAAAACCATTTACATGTTCTGAGGAGGTAAAAGCTTCAGTTGGATTGGGAAAGATTAATTAGGGAATGTACACTCTTGCTATGAAGTATGGAAAATAGCACTCTGGTATTTAGATATATGTAATGAGACCTCCTTTTTATCTATAGATATGAATTCAAAGCCAAAATCTACTGATAAACAATAGACACAAGGCTCGGATGTTATTAGAAAAAATAAAAAAAGCTTGACATCGGGTATAATAGTGGGAAAAGTGACATCCCAAGACAGCTATAGGGCATCCTTGGGCACTGCAGTAGACTTTATAAAATGCTCCCAGGTACACATCTCACCACTGCTCCCTTACCTTGTCTGCTGAGCACCCCAAAACCCACTACCCTCAACAGTACACCACTACCATAGCCCTTACAGGTAAAGGGAGCACCAATATGTGGGTACAGTGGGTTTCTGGTGGGTTTTGGAGGGCTCACAGTTTCCTCCACAAGTGACCAGTAGGGGGAGCTAGAAGCCTGGGCCCACCTGTCTGCAGTGCACTGCACCACTACTAGATTACTCCAGGGACCTACATGCTATTCTAATGGACCTGAGCATAACATCTGAGGCTGGCAAGTAATATTTTTAATCACATTTCTTTGGTGTAGGAGGGGGTTAGTGACCACTGGGGTAGTAAAGAGGTGATCCCTGATTCCTACCAGTAGTCATCTGGAGCACCTTTTTGTGTGGAGTGGAGGAGTAGCCTAGTGGTTAGTGCAGTGGACTTTGATCCTGGGGTAGTGGGTTCAATTCCCACTGCAGCTATTCGTTATTAAAACAGGTCTAGCTCAAAACATCTAAGTTATAGTCCTGGACATTTTTTTTGTTTTGTTCCATTATTGCTGAAAAACATCTAAGGAACGCCCAAGTCCCGCCTTCAACACACCCCTGGCACACCCCCTTGAGATTTAAACACACTTCTGACAGGTTTCAGAAAAAAAACGTCTAAAAAGAGGTTTCGAAAAAACTGATTTGGACTTTTTTTTATGAGAAAAACGTCCAAATGCAGACTTTTTTTCTCTTTTGAAAATGAGCCTGATAGTAACTTAGGGGCCCTTTTACTGAAGCTTAGCATTTGCTAAATGCCAAGAAGCCCAGTTTATATGGGTTTCTTAGTGTATGAATTATGTTAGTGCACTCTAAGCTTTAGTAAAAGAGCCCCTTAATTTCTTGTACAAAATGGGGCCCTTTTACTAAAGCTTAGTGAGCGGAAATTTCCAGCATTCCTCACTAAAAGCAAGCTCAGCTGATTAGATACCTATACTGAATCCTCCCTTTATATTTTCCTTGTTGATTTCAAACTTTGGTGCTCCACAGTTTCCTCTTATAGATATCTTAGATATAGTTGGATTGATTTTTATTTTTTGGCTATTAAGCTCTAGCATACTAGAATATGAGAAACAAATTTCATTGAAAAACCTATTTACTTGTTTTCAATCTTCATTTCCCAGGATACTAACAGATTTTATGATTTTAGCACTTGAGAAAAGTGCTCAACTGACAGAAGTTGAAGCCAAAAGCATTCCAGTTATTGGTAGAAGACATATGACAGAGTGGCAGTACCATTGGCCACTTCCTGTCCTGCCAAAGATGCCTCAAGCCTGCTCTGGAGGAACCACTTCAAAAAGTGAGGCGGCGGCAAGTCATTCAAGGTCACTGCAATCTAAAGTTTTTTTTCTCTGTTCTACATAGAAATGTCATCTGAACACTATCCAAATCAAAATCCAAGCGTTGACTTAGACAAACTGAACCATAAGCCTAAGAGGTGTTATGATTGGGGTCTGAACCCCTCTCAAACTTACCTCTTTCCTGGGGGTCAGCTTCTTAGCTGGCTTCGGTTTCTTTTCTCTGTCCTTTCTGAGCTGGCTCTGTCTCTCTGTGCTGGCAGCTTCCAGCAGCATGGCTCTAATTGTTTCACTATACTGCACCTGTGTGTGTGTTGCCTGAGTTGCTCTACCTCTCTTTGGGTGTACTGGCTTCTAGTGTTTCACGGTTTTGCATTGGTGTGGGTTGGGCCTCTCTGGGTCAGTGTGCTTTTGCCTAGGTCTAGGGAGTGTGACATCATCAGGGAGGGCCTTGATAAGGAAGTGGGTTCTTTCCTTCAGGGCCTTTGCAACAGTGGTGTTTGCTTTAGGTAGGGTGGTGCAGTGTGCACTTCTGACTTTGTGTCTAGTTTCCCTGCTTGCTTTTGCTAAGGGCCAGGTTAGTGTTAGTGCAGTGTGCGCTGGTGACTGTGTGTTTAGCTTTCCTGCTTTTCCCTTATGCTTCCCCTGCTTTTCCCTCTTGGTTTTGGAAGCATTGCTATGTGTAGGGCTTTTGAAGCTCTGTTGCTGATAGAAGTACTTCAGGGTTTGGTGTTGTTAGGAACACTGCAGAGTTTGCTGTTAGAAATACTTCTGGTGTTTGTGCTATTAGGAGCATTGCAGTCTTTGCTGTTGGTGTTTGGTGCTTTAGAAGCACTTTTGGCTTATGTGTTAGCTTCCCTGTTTTTTCCTTGTGGCTCCCCTGTCTTCCCTTTTAGTGCTAGGAGCTCTTCCGGTTGCTTACCAGAGTAGTGCTTAGGAAGCACCTTGTTAGTTGTATCTAGCTTGCTAGAGCAGTGCTTAGGTAGCTTGGTAGTTTTGTGTTTAGCTTATTAGTGTAGAGCTCTGCTTGTAGCTTGGTGCTTAGTAGCACCTGTGTTAGCTTTGTGTTTAGTTCCCTGCTTTGTTAGTTTAGGGCTTAGGAAGTCCCTTTCTTGAGCAGGGATTAGGAGCTCCTGTTTAGTATAGGGCTTAGGAAGTCCTTTTGTCAGTTTACTGTTAGGAACACTCCTGCTGGTTTAGGGCTTGGGAGCACGTAGATCAGTTTAGGGTTAGGAGCACTTCTGCTTCCAGTCCTGGTCCCTATGTCATCCGGTATCCAGTAAGTCCTGTCGGCTACTCAAACCCAGGAGCTCAACTCCTGGGGGGCTTAGTAGCTAAGCGCAGGTGAAGCTGTGCGGACCAGTCCAGTGTGCTCCAGTCCAGTGTGTTCCGGTCCGGTGTGTGTTCCAGTCTGGTGTGCTCCAGTCCAGTGTGTTCCGGTCCGGTGTGTGTTCCAGTCCTGTGTCCTCCAGTCCATGTGTTCCGGCTCGCTGGGCGGTGCCTGCAGTCCCTGCCGGTGTCGGTGTGCTTGCCCAGCGTTGGTTGGTGGGTTTTGCCTGCTGCTGTCGCTCCTCGTCAGCAGCCCAAGGGCTCACGTTTGCTCCAGAGCCCGGCCCCGCGGGCTCTGAACCTGAGAACCTGACAAGAGGATTCTCCTAAACATCTATCCCTTCAATTTCCTCCTCTTTTTGCTCCCCAACAGATAGATTGCAAAGAGCTAAAATAAAACTAAGAAATGTTGGAAAAACAAGTGGGGAAAGAATGACAAGTATAGTTCATCTTCTTTTCAGCCTCTTTGTGTGTGACCTAGAGGAATTTCATACGCACATAGTAAACTAGTCATTTACTACTTACTGGTTGCTGCCGTGGTACATTAATAACTATTAAAAAAAAAAAAACTATATGGTTCAGTCACTAGGTTTCATAGCAGAATTCACAACACAATGAAATTTCTGAATTACCAAAAGCCAACCCAACAAGGACAGGGGCATGACAGCAGTGGCGTCAGCAAAGGCACATCATACGAAACAAAAAAATGACAGCAGATAAAGATCAGACGGCCTATCAAGCCTGCCCATTCATCTACTATACCCTTCATCTCCCTTAGAGATCCTATGTGCATGTCCCAGGTTTCTGTGAATTCAGATCCAGTCTTAATCCTCACAACCTCCACCAGAAGGCTATTACACACATCCACCACCCTTTCCATAAAGTATTTCCTGAGATTACCTCAAGCATAATCCCTTTTACCTTCATCCTATGCCCCCTTATTCCAGAGCTTCAGAGCTACAGAGAGCGAGACTTGCCTCTTGTGCA
Organism: Microcaecilia unicolor; assembly: GCF_901765095.1. Classification (NCBI taxonomy): domain Eukaryota; kingdom Metazoa; phylum Chordata; class Amphibia; order Gymnophiona; family Siphonopidae; genus Microcaecilia; species Microcaecilia unicolor. The sequence continues at coordinate 201,803,437 of NC_044036.1, read as the reverse complement.
TTTATGATGATACAAGTAGTATTTAAATATCTCTATTATATGTCGCCTCTCCCACCTTTCTTGCAAAGTATATGTATTGTCTATCCCCACACGCTTTATGACAAAGCTCACTGACAATTTTAGCTGCTGCCCTCTGGACCGACTCCATCATGTTTTTGAAGGTGTGTTCTCCAGAATTGTACACAGTACTCTAAATGGGATCTCAGACTCGTACAGAGGCATAATCACCTCCCTTCTCCTGCTTGCCATTCCTCTCCCCATGTACGGAAGCATCCTTCTGGCTTTTGCCATCACCTTTTCTACCTGTTTGGCCACCTTAAGATCAACTGATAGGATCACCCTCCAAGCCCCACTCTTCTTTCATATATGGAAGTACTTCATCCTGTAAACTACCTCTCCTTTGGGTTTTTGCAGACCAAATTCATTACCCTGAATTTTTTAGCATTCAATCTTAGCTACCCAACTCTGAATCATTATTCAAGATTTACTAGATCCCTCCCCATATTATCCACTCTATTGCATATTTTAATATCATCTGCCACAAGGCAAACCTTACCACAACATCACTTACAAAAATGTTAAAGAACAGAACCAGGAATTGATCCTTGCACCCTCATGAAACTGTCAATCCCTGTATGTGTGCGCACACACGCATATGCTCTATACATGTTCATGAGATGGTGGAGATGAGAAATGTATCTGGATTCAAGAAAGCATGGGACTAGCACAGAGTATCCTTAAGAGAGGGAGGAACTGTATAGTTCTATAGTTGTGTGGATCAGCACTTCTATAACCAGGTGTCTCTACACAGTGCCTGAGAACACACAGTAGGAGCCTGGTCTATAATAGAATCTAGGCGCCCAAGTTCCATTCCAGAATATAAATGTAGTTTGGTATTGGTGCATTTATACCAACCATTGAGTTGGATTAGGTAGGGGCATGTCACTTATTCTATAAAGTTACACATAAAAGTGGGAGCCCTGTCTATGCCCCACCGATGCTCCATTCCCTACCAAATGTGCACGAAGCAAGCTAATCCAATATTTGCAGAACAGTACCTAGGCACCCTGCTAGCATTTACATGGTAGATATTCTAGATATTGCGAGGTTGGCTAGATTATACAATTGCCCTTGTGGTCTTCATCTGCTGTCATTTTCCTATACTTTAGAAACTAGAAGTGTTTCACCTACAAACTGGCTTCTAACTTCATTTTGTTTTTTTGTGTTTTTTTTTTTTGGGGGGGGGGGAGAAGACCACCACCTCTGGTCCCATTCTATTAAAATGTTCAGAGACGTACTTAGCCCTCAGAAGACACAGTCTTGACCCTTTATGCATAAATTTCTAATAGCTACAGAGTTGGAAAAAAATACTGCTCCATTCAAACCATCCCACACCTCTCTCCTCCAGATTACAGATATACACACACAGTAAAGACCAGAATGATCCATCTGTCTGCTCAGTAAGGTGGTTAGGATTGGACTTGCCACAGTGTAGGTTACCTCCCAATTCTTTTTCAGCCATATAAGTTTTATCTTGAGCAGAAATGTTTTATACTTTGGTTTCATCTTCTTTCAGTCTTAAGCATCCATCTCCTGTGTGTTTTTCCTCCAGGGTATACCTATCCAAGCACTATCATTTGTTTTCTGGTGCAGACCTCATACCACTTTGGCGGCTTTCCTCTGAATTGCTTCAAGTCTTTATATCTTTAACGAGATGCAGCCTCTAAAACTGAACAGTACTCCAAACAGGGCCTCACAGGAAAATTACCACCCCCTCATTTCTACTGGTTATGCCCCTTTATGCAACTTAGCATGCTCTCCCTACTTTAAGTCAGCATTCCAGAAGAAATATATAAATATTTGAAGTTTGTCTCACTGGACCATTTGCAGAAGAAGAGTTTTGGAAAATCTCCCTGTGTAGTTTCACAGGCAGGTGAACAAACTAAAGACTTCTAGCACAACCCCTGGAAAGCAACATGAACTGCATGGCAAGACAGAAATTCTTGCAGTCAAGAGTTGCTCAGATCACAAACAGCAGCTCTCAAAATACATTAGTTACCACTTAGCCTCAGTAGCTAGTACCACACAGTGCTTTCTGCTGACCATTAAAAATCAATCATTTAAAGAGGGGAAAAAAGGCTTATTTCTATTTTTATAATCACATCCATCTGAAAAGCTTTAATACTAAAAATACACAAATGAAAAAACCCAAACCACATGTATTAGTTATATTCTGCTACAAACCAAAAAGGCTCTACGCAGATTATAGTTATCATTGCTTCATCATAAATTAACCATTCAATTTACAAGCACTAGAACATTGCAGAGTCAACAGGAGTGAGTCATCTATTTTTCTCTTAAAACCCTTTCACAATCCCATACAAACCAACCAAGGCAAAAATTCAATAAGCAAACATATATCAGTGTTCATTACAATCCCAAGACGACATCCTCTGCCATGAAAATTATGTGAATCAGAACCAGTCAGCCAAAAATTAGTAGATCCACATTACAATGAAGAACCCAAAATGAGTCGGGCATTCTGTGATTAACAGGGTAAAACTGTTTAAACTCCATAAGCTCCTGGATGAGGAAGCAACAAACTAAAGCTCAACTCAGAAGAAACCAAATTTCTGCTCTTTGGCTATAATCCAAAGTCAAATCAAGGCGGGAGACACAATTCACACTACAGACAACAACCAAACTACTGGGAGTTCAGCTAGGTCAGACACTATCATTTAATCTACGAGTCTCTACAATAGTAAAATCCTCCTTCTCCCTGCTTAGAAATCTCCAACGAATCAGAAAATACTTTTGAGACCATGCAGTTTAGACTGCTGGTCCAGTCGTTACTATTACTGAAACCAGATTACTGCAACCTCCTACTACTAGGTGCTCAAAGAAAAAAAAAACACACACACAAGAAAACTACAGTCTGTCCAAAACACAGAAGAATGCCTTATGTTCTCCCTACATGAGCACGATCATGTCGCTCATCTGTTCAAAGAACTACATGGCTGCCAACAGATGCAAGGACTAAATTTAAACTGGTTTGCACCCTGTTTAAAATCCTAACAGGGGATTGTCCAAGTTACCTCATTTTTTTTTTTTTTTGTACCCTGCGCTTTCCCACTCATGGCAGGCTCAATGCGGCTTACAAGGAGCTGCCTGTGCCTGAAGTGGGAATCAAACTCACTTCCTCAGTTCCCCAGGACCAAAGTCCATCACCCTAACCACATGGCCACTCCTCCACTCCACTTCACATATAGAATTATAACTATGTTATCAGATCGAGAACTTTCAACCACTTCCCTTTTGCATTCCCCTCACTTAAAGCGGTAAAAAGAATCAGCATATTTACACAACTACTGGTCTACCAACCCCCCCCCCCCCCTTTTTTTATTTTCCAAACATTGAGCCAACTACTTCGGGTAACATTGGCTGCCCAAGTTTTTTTTCTCTGTTGAGCGGAAGCCTTCGGGCAGTTTTGTTTGTACAGCGTTATCCTAGAACACCATTGTGACTCCTGAAGCAGGCATTCTGCGACACCAAAACATGGACAGTGTCGGGTCCTTTTGTTCAAGCAACTAATAAGAGTGTTTTTTTAGCACTATCTTCAGCGTTTGATTCGTCCTTTAGTCAACCTCTACTCCTGTTTGATTGGATTATCTGACGTAGAAGTCTTTCCTGCTTGCTGTTCCTACCAAGCCCCTACACATGGAAAGGCACAGGGATAAATCTGGACCACCTTAACTATACACTATTCAGACAACAACTTTATTCAAAAAATACCTATGCTCATAATACACTTTTGTTTTGAAACCGCACAACAAAAACGTGAATCTTCTCATGTCTGACTGATAACTGTTCTTTAACTGCTATGTAATTCCTGAGGGTCTGTCTCAGCTGTCCCTTCTTGTAACCCCATTAACTGCTTTGAACTTCTTGGTATAAGCGGTCTAGAAATCCAAAGTAAAGTAAATAACATGGAACAACCACTTGTCAAACCTACAGTGTATTCTCAGAAGTTACCAACATTCCAGGCCACAGTTTCATAAGATGTATTTTTGACAATGTTCCTTATGAGATTCCCAAAAAGGAACAGGAGAAAGCACTTCACAATATGAACACAGCCAACAAACAGCAGAGGCAGTCCAGGGAAGAAAACAACCATGGATTTGCCACATGCACTGTTATTAGATATTGACCCAACTAGCCAAGTCAACTTTGCATAACGGTGCTGCAGCATTGACAGAGTCCGAGATGAGGACAGATTTACAAGAATAGTAAATATCCTTGGTTTTTTGCCTCTTTTCTCCAAAAACCTTGTTGACCCCTGAGGAAGGCATTCTGCCGAAGCTTGGCCAAGTTGGTCAATATCCAATAAAAGTGCATGTGGCAAATCCATGGTTTTCTTCTCTGGACCATCTCTGCTGTTCGTTTCCTTATGAAATTGCCAAGAAAAAAGCGGGATCTAAATTTGCTGAAAACTGCTCCTACTCCCATGGTCACAGCACTACTGTGCAACTCCTCATGCAGTTCCACCAACTGAACAGCAGCATCAGACACCCTTTCAAAGGCATTTCTGTTTCTCAGTATTAAACTAAAATATATTCAACTAAAATACTCACTAGTATAATTAAGATTATCTAGTAATCCTACTTTTATGCACTGCCTTACTGATTAGCGGGCAGAGCCAAACCATACAGGAATGCATTGGCTCACGCTGCATAGAAGCCCTCTTTAAAAAGGAAAAAAATAAATAAATAAAAAAGGCTTCCTGAGCATGTGCAGCTGTCGAGATAAAACACGCTTCACAGAACTTCTGTGAATTAATCTGTTTCGTAGCTAGGATAGTGAAGGATGTACCTATAAATGAAGAACAGTAATAAAACCTGCCTAGAAATAAAGACTGTTAGTTAAACTCTAAGAATAACTCACGGTCAGTGTCTCTCATGCCTTTATGTCAACTGCATCTTCTACAGGCATTTAGAAAAAGAATTCTACATGTCAAGAACAAGGAGTATAAGCTGCCAGTAACGCAGCCCAAAAATGCATGTGTGTGATTTTAAAATTTACCTGATCTGTTCCGTCTGTACAATTCCCTCTTTATGGCCCTCCAGTCGAGCAGCCAAGCGCTCCTTGTCACGACGCACGCACTCTTCATCCTGGGTGTGACAAATGAGGCTTGGTATTTCCTCACACACTGATAGTACATTGGTTATGGAAAGCTTCCTTCTACCATGGGCTAATGCATTTTGGCTATACAGTCCCATGCTGTAACACACAGCAGAAGTGAATTATGAATTAAAGCTCATTAGGGTATGTTGTCACCAAGCACAGTGTACCACTCGGCAACACACCAATCAAACAGACCAGGAACTTATATGAACATCTTAGGTTATAAGATGTGTTGCTTCTAAGTGACCTGCTTAACTCTTCAATGTCAGTTTTCATGTCTATCTGCTGGATTCGGAGTTGAAGAATCACAGAAACATGTAGGACATGATCTACCCATTTGATGCCCTGTATTACTTTATCCACAACACCTAAATGTCACTTTTCTTTTTTGCTTTTATCCAGAATCCTTCACAGACTCCCTTCCTTTCTCCACCCCTGTTCTCATAAACCAGGAGGTAAGACAACCCTTAGTGGTTTCTACTGTCTCCCAGAGCCAAGCAACGAGAAACATGAAGGAGTGTCTCCATTTTTAAAAAGTGCCAGTTTTTCCCACCTGAAGACAACTCATTACTCTGTTGCCAAACAAAACTACCATTATAACAAATCATTCATTCAGGTAAACTGGGTCTTATTTCTCAATAGCACCTCTCAGTGAAGGAAAAAAAGGAAAATAATAGTTTCCATTACTAAACAGCAGTCAATTCAGAAAGATGACCTACTATATATGCAATACAGGCCACAATTTTTGTAATGAAACTGTATGGGGAATTTTAGTGGATGAGATATTAATGACCAGGTGAAGTAACGTGTCACTGGGTAAGAGATTTATTTACTTTTCAAAACTATATACCTTGCCTATAGCTTAAGCGGCTTACAAATAAAGACATACATAAAATACAATTAGCTTAAAAAAAAAAAACAACTCTGGGGTACAAGAAAGCTCTCAAACCTATATAATAATTTCCACCTTCAACGTTCTGAAGCTGACTCCCATGGCACTGAAGGGTTCGCAGGGTCCGTGCTGCCTGTAGCCATCTGTCTCACTGTCCCGCCCTCGCGTCATAACGTTGTGACATCGAGGGCTGAACACTGGGAGGGAAGGGGACGCAGCATAGTTGCCAGGCAAAGCAACGCAACGTCTAACATGAGGCTGTCGTCGGCCCTCCCTTCCAGTTCCAGGCCCCCTAGTAAATACTTTATCAACTTGAAAAGCAATCATTACTCTGGCCAAACTCAAGGGGAACACATTGCTCTTAAAAAAAAAAAATTTTTTTTTTAAGGTTACCTGACCAGTCACAGGCCTGATCAAAACATTAAGGAAAAAATACACCAATTATATGAAATACTTACATCCATCAGTCAACTGTTCTCTACAGATATCACATGAAAAAATTTCTTCCCCCTCCTGATATCTCTTATTGCATATACACTGAACGGTTTCTGATATTTAAACAAAATAAAAGATTACTCAGGGTCCCTGTGTCTAAACACGCAGTGGCATATTTTCAAAGCACTTAGACTTACAAAGTTCCATAGGTTACTATGGAACTTTGTAAGTCTAAGTGCTTTAAAAATGAACCCCACAGTTTTTAAAATTATTTAAAGGAGCAAAAATGTATCCAAAACCCACATTGCCCATGTGAAAAAGAAAATCCTCTAAACAAACTGGTTACACCACATTTAGTTGCAATAATTGCAACCTATCACCTCCTGTAATTTGATATCAGTCTTCTTTCACATCACTACTGAGGAAATTTTAGCCCTCTTCCTTTGCATAACTGCTTTAAGACACTTTCATAAGTTTTTCATGCACAAACTGCTCATTTCAGGTCTTGCAACAGCATCTCTATTGGGATCAAATCAGGACTGACCAGGCCAATTCAAAACGTTAGTTCCCTCAGTCATTCAGATTTAAACTTGCAGAAAGACAATGATCCAACATACAAAAGCATTACCAAATTATGATTCAGCTCACAGATGACTGGACATTCTCCTTAATTTTCTGGTATGGTGCAGAATTGTGTTTCCTTCAATAATGGTAAGTTTTCCAGATCCTGAGACAGCAAAATATCCCCACACCATCACACTACCATTACCATCCTCTGCTACCATAAATGTATATAATTAGATCTGCCTCACCCATTTGGGCAGCGGAAGCCATGGGCTCTCTGTACTATCCTAGAGAGAACTGCAAATCCCCTCTAGATGCTTAATTACCCCAATCCTGTATCTGCGCATGGCAGGTCTGCATAGGTCAGGCTGTAGCTAGGTCTGTAATTAGAAAGGAACCCAGTATTCAATAGATATAAGATAGTTTATTATAATCTTACCAATAGCAGTACAGGCAAGTCAGGCATTCACATAATGGAACCGCATATCATGGTACCTCCTCTCTCTCTCTAGCCTTCTGGAGTCTTCCTTCTCTGCTCTTCTTCTCCTCTTGTCTGATCTAATACTCTCCAGACTGGTCCTTATATACCATTTTGGCCCTATTCATTTCAATGGACCCCAGTCTCTCTCACCAGGGCTCTTGGTTCTTATCAGTTGATCAGAATGACTTCATATGTTCCCAAACCTTCCTCTAGCCCCCCCCCCCCCTTTTGGATTTTCTCAACCGGGTTGCAGCTGACCCAGTACTATCTCTACATAACCATAGCAACTCTTGCTTATGACGTCTTGCAGGTGCCAGTCTCAGGATTGTTTATAGAGTAGATTGCCCCCACCCTTGCCCCCACCCTTGCCAGCTCTCAATTACCTCATCTCAGTACTTGCCACAGTGAAATGTAACTGTGTCAAAGGTGATCTCTGATTTTTACAAGCTAGCTCTCTTTTATATCAGAGATGGTTTTGATTTTAAGAGGCCTAGCTCTTATTATGAGCCATTGGCCTGTATTTTACTGAGAGCAAGGGCTAGCATAACTCTTCAACCGTCAGTATGATGTTCTTACTATAGAATACTGTATTTGCTTTACGCCAGACATGAGACCTGTGATGACCAGAGTACCACTTTGGACTTGTCTAAAACATTATACCAAAAGGCTTGGGGATCATCTAAGTTTATTTCTGCGAATATGAAACAAGCATTGTTCTTACTCTTGGATAGCAGCGGTTTCTGTTAGTCTTTCATGAAACTCAGTCTATTTCTTATTGTAGCATCATGAACATTGTCCTTAGATAGAGGTCTGCAGTTCTTTGGATATTCTACGATGTTGTGACTTTTCAGATGAGTTATCTTTGCACCCTTGGAGTAATTTTGGCAAATCAGCCACTCATGGGAAGATTCACCACTGTTCCAAGTCTCCTCCATTTGAAGATAACGACTCTCACTGTGGTCTCATGGAGTCCTAGAAATGGCTTTGTACCCCTTTTCAGGCTATTTCAATAACTGTTTTTCTCATCTCTTCTGGAATTTCCTTTCATCATGGTATAGTGTTCTTGTAGAGACCTTGTGATGACTACTACTTCACTCTCGTGGTAAGGCTCAATATGTAATGATGTTCAGATTCAACAGGGTTGGATGCAATCAGCTGAATTCAATTATCAATTAAATGTGGTCAATTGGTTTATTAAGGTGGTAGTTACTTTTCCACATTAGTAATATGGGTGTTGGATAATGTTTCTTACATGAAGCAAAAATTTAAAAATATATATTTTACTTTGTTTAATATTACAATTTAAGGATCAGAAAACCATTCAATGCAATGTTTATGCAATAACGGAAATGGGGGAAGGGACGGACTTTTTCACATCACCATATTTGTATACATACACTCCCTCCTCATCACATAGAAGCAGAACTACTAGGGACAGAGGGAGAAGAGCAACATGAAGAGCAAAGAAATTTTAAAAATATTCCTAAGAAACAGAGTGGACGGAGTGTAGGGAGACTCAAAGGAAAATAAGTTTTACCAGCAGCTAAAAATAAAAACAAACAAAAAAAAAAAAAACGTTTGCACTGGTGCCACTCGTTCTAAATTACCCTGTACCTAAGGAATGTGAGTAGCTGTGGCTGAGTTATGACAATGTAAAGAAAAAAAAAAGAACATCAACCTCCATCACAACATGTGCCAGTCACTTGAATTACCTCGATTCTTGGCTTCTTTGCTTCCGCTAGAATTTCATCTGCTGCTCTTTTAACTGAAGGAGAAAGAAGAGGCAGCGTTAACAGGCATTTTCTAATGTTACATTTCTAGCTACATTCTGTGCTCTTGGGGTGTAGATCCTACCTTGCGTGGATCGCTGAAGGCCAATTTCCAGTGGCGCACTTCTGTCGATGCTCGAAGATGTTGCTGAGAATTACAAAATTACAATCAATTTAATATTAAATTCATCAGAGACAAAAAGCTAAAGAAAAAAAAACACAATCTATTTATATTTTTGGGAATAGTCAGTACCTCAAAATAGTAAAGATTAGTTTCTGAAATCTACTTTGAAAATTTTAGCGGTGGTAATAGTACCTTATCTTTGGGACCACAGGTAAATTTATTGATTAAAAGCTTTTTCATTACCCTGACAAAAGTTAAAGGATTAACATATGTTCAGTTTAAAATTAGTGGCACAGGCTTTATCACATCTAGATTGCTGCAATATGGTTTATTCAGAATGTTCTGAATATCTGCATAAAAAGATGAATACAGCAGCTTATTTGGTACATAAACCTGATAGCTCCCCGTACAGCTTCATTAGTTACCATAGAGGCTAAAATAATATTTAAAGTACCCTTGTTAGACAATATTTATGGAGGTATAAATGTTTTCTGAATAACTGCTTGTTGACAGGCCCCATCACACTACTGGCATTCTTTTCTAATTCTCTTGTGTCCTGCTTTCTTTTATTGTAAAGTTAAGCAGTATAAAAAAAACATGTATAAAATTCAGCACAGTAAAGCCTCATTTTACATGTTTAGATTAATAATTACACCCATTCACTATGGGAACAGTTCTTTTTGCAGTTTCTGTTGGGCGGGATAGTAAATTTTCAATAAACTTTAAACTTTTATATTTTCCAAACCCAAAGAGAATTAGATTCACAAAGATCTTACACTGACCTTTCCATACAAGGCAAGCAGCTACAATCTAGAATTCACTACCAATGGAAATCAGACAACAGGCGTATTTTCCAAGCACTTAGACTCACAAAGTTCCTTAGGTTAAAGTGCTTTCAAAATGAGCCCCAACTATTTGTCTTTTAGGAAAGCTGTGGAAACTTTGTTTTATAAATATGTGCCAAGTTTAATATTTCCTAGGATATATCAAGCCTCTGATTGTAATCTGAACAGAATATAAGAAATACAATGCAATGTGATGTAAAAGCATGAGAACACCAAAACAAGGCAAAGAATATTTATAATGAACAAGGTCAAGGGACCTTTCAAATTTAAATAAGCAAAATGTAAGAAACATCCTTTAGAAATTTAACAGCGGATTAGAACGAATGAACCTAACTACATACTGGACACTAACTGAACTATCGATTCAAATACTGGTCTCACACTGGCCAATCTCTACTGTCATGCTGGGATTCTGTGGAATCAAATTCAATTGGGGGAGGGACAATCACCAACATTGGACCCTTGAGGAAATACTGGGTAGATCTTACTTATTTACTATATTTTACTGTTTTTAAAGCATTAATCAAACCAATTGCGAGCACATCCTTCAAACTATGCACCATTAGGAAGCAGAAGCTTTGTGTACAATTCAGGCTTTAACAGCTATCTACCCAGACAAAAACCAGTCACATCAGAACATAATCACTATACACAAGAACAACTTAAAAAGATGCTTTTAATGTGGCCAGATTTTCTTTGTAGAGCCAAAAAAAAAAAAAAAAAAAAAAACTGGACCACATTACTCCATCGACTTCCAATCAGCCACCAGATTTCGTTTAATTTCTCATTTTAATCTAAAGAGCCTTTCACCTGGGCCAACCTACATATTTGTAACTCACTATTCCATACACTCCTCCATCCCATTTGTTGTACTCACTTGATTCCATTTGTATAGCGGCCTTATCCAGAGCGGTGAACAACTTAACACATATATAAACAATACAAGGCAAAATAATACAAATTCATCTAAAATAAAACAACAACAAAAAAAAAAACAGCATAACATGCACACTGGCTGTCCAGATCATTTCATAGCTTGTGCCAACAAATGTTGCTTCAGGGAGTTTCTTAAACAAACTCGAATTTTTCTGTGTCCTCAGAGGTCCAGGTAAGTTATTCCACTCTTTGGATCAGCAAAAGAAATGATACATTTCCTGATATCATCTAACTGAAGCAGCCGGTAATCTGGAACTGTCAACAAGTATTGTCTGAACGAAGCTCATGATTCTAATCATTTGGGTACCAATCTTAAGAATGCATGTTGGGAATCTACTCGCTATTCTTCCTCTCTCCAAGATTGTGGAACGATCTTCCACCGACCATTCACCTATTACTCTTTTCTTAAATTTCAATCACTTCTTAAAAGTCATTTCTTTACCTTGGCATATGGTCCCAGTGACCCTTGACTGCCTTCCTTTAACTTCCCTATTCTTCATGTTTCTATCTTTTGTGGACGTGCCTATATGTTCGGTCTACTTTACTATCTGACAATGGAGTTCCTTTCTTTTTGTTTATTTTATATTGTGTACCACTTACATCTGCCTGCCAGTATATGCGGTACCGAAAGTTTTTTTTTTTGTTTCTTTTTTTTTTATTTTATTTATAACAATTTAATTTTACAAGCACTAAAATAACTTGCCAGAAATACAGACTAAATACAAGAATTATTTCAATCAGGTAATTCTATACTCTTCCTTAGACCACAAAATAGGGAGAGTGAAACAAGACAAGGAGATCAATTAAACAACAGTGAACAAAGAAAATGTGGTATTAACCTGATTATCCCCAGTTATTATTTATCTGAATCATTATTCCACATTGATCGTCTGGTTGGCTTCTTCAAACCCAAAATGGTATATAGTCAATTTATTTTGTTGGAAACATACTTATTGCACAATATTAGTTGTAATAATACCACTGATTTCATTTTTTCTCTTTTAAAACCAGAAATTATTTAACAATACAAACACTTGAGTCTCTAATCCAATTCCCACTGATTAAGGTAATCCCAGTTTCACAGGTTTCACTCCTTTTGAATAAATATACTAAGAGGAATTATTTCAGAGGAAAAAACTTTAGGAGTCATACCCAGAACTCTGGGAAAACAACAATCTCGATATCTGTAATAATATTAATTTTGTTCAATTTTTCTGGTCTATTATCATCTTCAAAATCTTAACCATTTCCTACTGTAGAACTTCATTTGCCGTATCAATTTTTCATTCTCAAAGGACTCGATTAGATTATCCATGTAGCTCACTAATAAGATATTGGAAGCAAACTTATTTACTACCACTGTTAGGTCCTGGAGCGCCTTCCAGATGATATTCAATGTAACCTCCACGGGAGCCACAAACTCCAAGCTGATAGCTCTTGTGGGTTTAGGAGTGGCACCGCCGACACGGGTTCAGCATACACTCCTAACTCACTCCTCCACTCCTTTGGACATGGTGGTTAAATGATTCAGGAGCGATGAAGTTGTTTCCAGGTCCAAGAGCGTAGACGCTCCTTCGCCGGCACTAATCAAAGGACTCACCAACCCAGTTATCTGTGGGCAGTTCGTCACGCAGTGGTCCCACACTTGCTGCACAGGGAACAAAACGCTAACCATCGGCGACTGACCCCCGATTGTCCCCTTTCTCTCATTTAAGGTAACTGCAATTGCAGAGAGGAAATTTCAAGTAAACAAAGACAGAACTTCAGAAGTCAGCTGGGCTGTTGAGCGTACGAGCTTCAGGTCTCCATCTTTCCACTCTCCCTAGTTGGGACACTCTGGTTTCTCCTCAGAGGCCTGTCTGATATGGGTAACCCTTCAGCATAGCCCTCTGAGTCATTGAAACACAGAAGCCCCTCCACCACTACAAGGTGGTGTCCCTTCGGAGGGGTGAAAGTTTTAACGAACATTACATCTTCTTGAAGTACATAATAAAACAAACAAATAATCTTAGAACATGACCAACTGAACAAACATCCAAACTCCCTCACAAATGTAAAACGGAACCAGTAGAGACAGAGTTTTAACAAAACTGTGAGGTCTCCAGCCACCATGCCCACAGAGGCCTGCAAGTAAAAAAGGTGAGCGGTCAATTTTAGAATCCACCATTTCTCTGGATTCTTAACCTCACCTCTGCTGCTGGACTACATCATGCTTCTCATCACCCCTACCTGATCAGGCAGTCAATTACCCCAACCATAGGTGTTCAAAATGACTTGGTATTTTTGCACAGAACTGTTACAAGAGAAGACTGAATGCCTCGTTTAAGATAGTTCCACATTTACCTTCACGTAACCTCCAGAGTTCCAGAAATCTTTCTTACGACAGAATACAGCCTATGGGGGGGGGGGGGGGGAGAGAATTCAGTATCCGATGGCCAAAGATAGGCACTGGGGTGACCTGAACTAAGCTAGTATTCTGCAGTAGGCATTATGCACAGAACGGCCTTTACAGAATACCAGCTTAGCGCACTTCTCACTGGGGTAAATGCTGGCACCCAACTAACAGCAGTTAGTAACAATGATATAGAATGTCATTTAAGCACTTAAATCCTTGGACTATCCCGACCCACCCATGACCCTCCCTTGGCCACACCCTCTTTGGAGTTGCTCGCTATGAAATTGAGGCACGCATGTTAGGTGTGGATCTGCCCTAAGTACTATTCTGCACTTCCTATTTACCGCCATGTGCTTGTTAACGCCAATAATTGTTAGCACCTAAATGACTAATTAGTTTAAGCATAAATCTAGGATCCGTCAATTTGGGCAACTTATACAGAATCTGGGAGTATACGACTCGGTCGCCCATGCTGTGGAGCTGCTCTGACCTGCACATTATTCAGCTCAAAGCCAAAGACATTTCTAAAATGTTCATGATTGAGGATTATGATAGAAATTCAAACCTCAGTCTTGCCTTAAAAACAAAGAAGGAAAAAAAAAACGTTGACATGTGGGGAAATCAGCTTGCTTATGCTGTTTTCTTCACTTTCCAATTAATAGGAGTTAGAGAGGAAGGATCTGAGTTGATAATCTTTAATTTGCTATAACTTTAATGTTTTTATAGTGCAAAAAGTTTGGACATTTTTGGAAAACCACAAAGTACATTAAGGAGGGGAAATTATCAGCATGGGCTACTTTTAAGTTGGGTTATTTTATCACAAGTCGGGTTATTTTAGCGCAGGATCCCATTTTATACAATGTTGACCCAAATTGGGGTAAAGCAGCCCAACAGTAGCCCACATTAATAACTTCCCCCCTTAAATTTAACACAAAGTTCTTTCTTCGGGGAATCAAAAGCACAGGACAATTGGTTTAGCCAAGGGGGAAGGGGGGGGGGGGGCGACAAAATTTTATTTCTTTAGCTTTTTTTTTTTTTATATAATGCTTCTTTGCTGTATTACCTACACTGCACATGGTCCCAGCCTTTTCCCAAACAGATGTCTCAAAAACAAAAGCAAACACTTACATGTTTCGCCATTTAGGTATGAAAGTAGATCTTTTCTATCAGGTCTTCTCACCACAGGAATATTTTCAGTCTGCAGAAAAAGCCATAACAAATATTTAAATCTCTTTCCCAGAACTGCCAAAACCCTTCTCAGTTTGGTCTTCCATACATGTACGCTACATGGGAGCTGAGAGTGAAGGCCATATACTCCATGAAAGGACAAAGAAGCTTTCCTGCTGCTAAAGAAAAAAAAAGCTGATCAGAAAAGGAGTATATGAGGTATAGAACAAAACCTCTTTACATTTTTTTTTTTGGGGGGGGGTGGGGGGGGGGGGAAGAGTTGTAGCAGACAGGGAAATGCTATAAGAACTTTGAACACAATGTAACATAAGCAGGAATCACCTGCATATATATATTCCTGCCAGAATTCTGTGCCCAAAAAAAAAAAAAAAATTTAAACAATTCTGCACACAAAATTTGCAAGTTCTGCAAGTTTGTCACAACTTAGACCGCCCCCCCCCTCAGTACAGACAGCATCTATATTTTTCCCCGCAACCCATTGTATCACAATTGTTTTTCCCGCCCCCTCCCCCTTTTTTTTTTTTTTTTTTTTTTTTTTTTTTAACACAGCTCCCTCCCTGCCTGCACCCACAGGCCATCAACATGACGATGTAGGAGCTGCACCAGAGTACCTCTTTGGGGAAAGAAAGAACCCCACACTTTGCTGCCCGGTGCCACTGGTCTGGGAGTCAGAGAGCAGCGGCAGCAAGCAGGAAAGAGTAGGGCTCTTTCCTGCCCCCAAAGAGACCACAAAACCACCAGAATATACTGAGATAGCCCTGGGAGGGTGTGGAGAGCCAGCCTGCTTTTGCCACTGGTTAGGGAGGGCACACCTAGGCTCGGGGGAGGGGGGGGCATGGAGGCCAGCCATCCAGCCTCAGAGCGCAGATCCCGAGCAAAAATGCAGAATTCTGCGCAATTTCTGTGCTCCACAGCCGGGAAGAATTCTGGCAGGAGTAATATAGCAAAACGCAGACATAAACTATTCCAACTCTATACACTCGGTTATCCTGGCAAGGATCACCCATGTCATCCCCAACTCTGCAGCAGCGTATTCCACACTGTACAGCACCCAGAAGGAAAAAAAATACAGTTGTCAAAAATATAACTCGCCTAGAGCTCAGATTCAGAAAAAGGTAATTAAAAAACTAAACACAAAAACTCCAGGCACTACATGAAAACACAAAGAAAAAACTAATCTTAAAAAAAAAAGTGCTAGGGAATGTTTTACAGTTACATTTGTGCAACACTGTTACAAAACAATTCTGTGTGGCAACCAGGCAAAACTACTTAAAAAAAAAAAAAAAAAAAAAAAAAAACACTTCCCCAGCAGCTGTTCAATCCTCTCCATTTAGCTTCTCCAGCTGGCTGTCTTTCTTCCCTGCCTCATCTCTCCCTTAACCCTGCACTTTTTCTTCTAGTTCACTTTCTCAAAGCACAGTCCTTCTTGTCTCTCCTCCTCACCCTAGCCTTAGTTGCTCTCCTTAAACCTCGCCAGTAGAAAGAGCACGGCAATGGCTTTAGCCAAAGAAGCGAGAATGCATCTTTATCTTTCTAGACCAGTGATTTCCCAAACTGGGTTCCTCAAGAAAGTTAGATTGTAGGAACTGATTGTAAGAGCATATATGGTTTACATAAGTTGAGGGCTCCTTGGTGTATAAAAAAAAGGTTACACCATAGTAAAAAGTTTGGGAATCACCGTTCTAGACCTCTGCTGCCTATATCTCCAGCTATTTTCCCCCTTTCACTTCATACTCCTCAAGAACCACAAATAGGTCAGATTTGCAGTTCTATTCCCCCTCCATTACTGCTCCTGCCCTCTCCACCTTTTTTTTCCTCTTCTCCATACCACTTCACCCAAGACCTTCTTAACTCCCTCCTTTCCTACTTCAGGGTGCTTCCCTCTATTTTACTCTTCCCTTCCTTCATCGTTCTCTACCTCTTTCAGGGATCTTCTCCCCACATCAAAGTACCCTCTTCAGGAATTTCCTCTCTCACTTTTCAGGTCTGGTATTTTCCAAGTCCTTCTTTTTCAGGATCTTCTTTCATCCCTGTCCTCACAAGTCCTTTCCTACCTGACAGACAAGCTTGTCCTCTCATCCTTAGAAGGAATAGGAAAGGGTTAAAGTAGCAAAGAGAGGAGAGGAGTGGAGTGAAGTTTGAAAGTTGCATGGCAGAAAGGCCAGAAAGAACAAGGGAAGCACTAGAACAAGGAGGGAAAAGCAGAAATAAAATGTGACAAATCACTCAAAAGCAAAACAGAGTAACTACTGCAGGCTATAATAAAAGTGAGTAACTTAAGAGCAAAAAAAACTAAAAATAAGCAGATGCTAGGAAACAAAGGGCCCTGTTTGCTAAGCCGCATTATAAGCGTGTTAACATCTTTAACGCACATTAACCATGTACGCGCCTACAATATACCTACAGGCGCCTACATGGTTAGCGCATGTGCTAATTAATTGTAGGCGCGTTAAAAACGCTACTGTGTCTTAGTAAACAGGGCTCAAAGTGTTGCATAGGCCATAGACATTTAAAATACTATTTTGGAAGCCCAGAAATAAATACATAAATAAAAAACTTTTCCGCAGAAATATAAAAGGTTAAAAACAACCAAAAACCTGCTATTGTGGTTTAATGGTAAAATGGAAGAAGCACTGAAAAAGGGCATCTTTCAAAAAATGGATTGCAGACTCAAATGGAGACAACAGGGATGAATATATGAACTGGCAAGTAAAACTAAAACAATAAGACAAGCCCAAGATCACAAGGAGCAGCAGTGGGATTTCCTCTAACCACTAGGCCATTTAAATGTTCATCATCATATTTACAAGGATGATATACTTTTTTTTTTTCTTCTTTTGAAGGCGCATTAGTCAAAGCATTGGTGAAACTACAGCACTGTCTTTATACAGTGGCAACTTGGATGTCTGCAAATAAGCTAGCATGAAATCTTACTAAAGCCAAGACCACGGATCATGAGATGGTCTATTATTCTTGGTTTGCCATCTTTTATTCAAGTTCATTCCACCCAAACTGTGATTTTACCTCAAATATGTAATGCTATATCATGTTGGACTCTAGTTTCATGAAAACACAGATTAATGCCGTTACTCAATCTGCTTTTTTTTTTTTTTTTTTTTTTTTTTAAAGACTGAGGGATTAAAGAGTTATCAATGTGGGCTACTCTTAAAACATGCTACTTTATTGTTAACCCCAATTACTAGGAACTAGGTCTCCGCATAAAATAGGACTTGTACTAAAATATCATCTTAACAGTAGCCCATAATACCTATACCCCTTAGACTTGTGAGCATACTGAAAAACATTGCCTGTAGACTTTAGAACAGTATTCCACAGCCTTGTTTTATCTAAGCTACACTATTGTAATTCTACTTATATAGAACTCAGGTTAATATTAGGACTTTTGCAGATCTTCCAAAATTACACAGTTAGGCTACTTACTGGGGCACTGCTGTTTGAGCATGTAACACCTTATCTATGTTATTTAACTGTGTGCCAATATTTTTTTATAGGATTAAGTTTAAACTTTTACTTTTAATTCACAAAGTCTAACAAAAACGACATCCCATTTTATCTTCTGTTTTAAGATTTGCATCAACAGGTGTGATCATTACACTCAACAGGAATGCCATTATGATTACATCCACCATTTGTAGATCCATTTTTCGGAAACCAGAAACTCTGTTATTGATATAGTTACCCAACTTTAATGGAATAAATTGTCCAGCCAATTTAGGCTCCCGACAGATATAGCTACCTTTAAAGAGCAGCTGAAGGTCCTCTTTTTAAAGAGAGCCATTTTTGTTTTTCACTGATCGAGACATAAGCAAAGTACAATGCCAGCAAGTGAGTGATGACAGTGCCTTGCTACGTCTGGGACTTTGCTGCAGAATGTTTTTTTTGTTTTTTCTTCTTATATATTTGATGTCATGAGATATATATTAGTCTTAGTATTAAAGGGTGATTTTATGGATTATGCATGGCTGATTGTTATTTTAGAATGTTATGTTTTTGAATAAGCATGATTTTTCTTGTACTCTGCTTAGATATTTGATAGGTGTATAAGAAATTTTTAAAGACTATAGAAGGTAAAGAAAATGTGAGAAAATCAGCAACAGCTTGAAGGAGGCAGAACGCCAACATTGAGTGGGAAGCAACGGTAGCACAATCACAACTGGACAGAAGAACAGCCAATGGCATCAGCACTGACAAGGCAGGAAATAAAGAGGTCTACACTAGAGGTTCTTAACCCAGTCCTCAAGTTTTCAGGATATTCACAATGAATAAGCATAAGATAAATACTGCCTCCTTAGTATGCCAATCTACCTTATGCATATTCATTGTGAGTAACCTGAAAACCTGACTGGTTAGGTATGTCCCGAAGGATTAGAACCCCAGGTCTACAAGCATCAACAAAATTAAAAGAGTTGAAGGAGAGGGAAGAGGAATGGCAGCAGCAGCAGCAGGCATAAGGAGGAATAGACAATAGCAGAAACTTTACCTGATGACAGGAAGTGATCATTAACTGCAGCAGCATAATTGGGCAACTGAGAGCAGAAGTAAGGGCCAGTCAATAGCAGGGGGAAAAAAAATTGGTCAGAGAAGTGGGAAAACGGGCTTAATGGAGGAGTGGCCTAGTGGTTAGGGTGGTGGACTTTGGTCCTGGGGAACTGAGGAACTGAGTTCGATTCCCACTTCAGGCACAGGCAGCTCCTTGTGACTGGGCAAGTCACTTAACCCTCCATTGCACCATGTAAGCCGCATTGAGCCTGCCATGAGTGGGAAAGCGCGGGGTACAAATGTAACAAACAAACAAAAAAAAAAACATATCAGAAAAGGCAGCCAGTGGCATCTTTACACTATGTTGGAGAGAAGTTGGTGGTGGCAGAAACATCAGTGGGTGAGAGGCAGCTAATAGCAGCATTACAGCGTGGCCAGAAGCGACAGGGGAAGGAGAGACTGTTGTGATACTAGACATTAGGGTTCAAAAGACAAAAAGGTGCTTGTATGCAGTTCTCCCCAAACCCCAAACTTCTTGTTCCAAAGAAGCACCTTAGAAAGAATTAGCAAAGGGATTACAAGCAAGTTGGTTCCTCATACAGCTGCTCTCCAAGCAGAGGAGTGTACTATGGTCTTTGTGTAAATGGGCTCACTTAAAAAGTTCTCTCACCTTCTCCCAACTACAGAACAACAATGATATTTTAAACTGTTATAGCTAGCAATTAAAATCAATACTTTCATCACAAAAAAATAGGAAGACACTTTTTTTTAAACAATGTAATACAAGAGAAGTGTGCCCTATCTAGAGAGCCCTTAATTCCAACATCCCATAATGTTAAAAATATCAAACAAATTAAATCAAAACATCCGTGCCACTCTATAAGGAGCAACATTCTGTTCAGCCTCCATTTGTATCCTAGTGCATTTCTTATGGCAAAGATTACAATTGTGCCCTCCTGCATAACTTAACATTTATAAACTGAAACACCACCCATCACCAAGGACCACTCTATTTGAATTAACTAGGTCCATCTGGTGAAAATTTATAAAGTGGAGGGAAGGACAGGACACACCATCAAGAAAGAAACTCTTAACACACACAGACATGCCACATTTGAGGTTTTTTAACAAATACAAATAAATTATGGCTGCAAGGTTCAACACCTGCTATAAGCAAACCTTTGTGATTGTTATAAGTAAGGAGCTATACAAACAGGCGTCTCTCTCCACATTCATTCAGAACAAAGTAAGGTACTTACAGCAGCACGCCGGACATAGACAGGATGAGAAAGGTGGACATTATTCAGCAGGAACAAGATTGAATCCAAAGTGTAGTATTCCCGAGGCTGGCCCTCCTTCCCTGTCCTGAAAGATTAAACAAAAATAAAATAAAAAAAGAGCCAAAAAAGGTTACACTGAACAAAGTCCAAACTTAATGCTGTCAAGGTATTGAAAGAGTGGAGGAGTGGCCTAGTGGTTAGGGGGGCGGACTTTGGTCCTGAGGAACTGAGTTTGATTCCCACTTCAGGACAGGCAGCTCCTTGTGACTGGGCAAGTCACTTAACCCTCCGTTGTCACATGTAAGCCGCATTGAGCCTGCCATGAGTGGGAAAGCGCGGGGTACAAATGTAACAAAAAAAAAAAAAAACCCCATAAGGAAGTGTAATGCACACTATCCTCCAGAGACAAGAAATACTTTTCAGTGGAGAAAGAACAGGAAGATGCGTGTCCTCATGTCACATCCAGATCAAGACTGCATAATTAAGCAATCCCAGAAGCTCCTGCTCTCGCCCTAACCAAACACCAGGTTTCACAATGACAATTAAATAGAATTAATACCAACCTAAGTTTCCCAAACCATTCTCAGCAAGTGCAGTTTGTAACTTTAATAAGGATGTGAGATTTTCTGTATAACCTCATGCTCCAAATTTTTGGTGGAAAATATAGTCCAGAAACATCAGAGACGAGGAATGCTAGAAAGCTTAAGAAAACCTGTTAGCATGGACACATACAAAGGACAAACTATTGGCACAGTCGCAACTCCTACGGATAATATTACTGTCAATTTGCACCAATCAAAACAAAGCAGGTTGTTTTACCACCTTAGGATGGGGTTCCCACAGCAATGTATACCTGCTTTCTCTAAAAGTATTTCCAGCTGAAGATACATGTTATTGTTACCACCCCTACCCTAAATCCACTCACATTACACCTAAACCAGTGGTTCCCAAACCTGGCCCTGGAGGCACCCTAGCCAGTAAGGTTTTCAAGATACCCACAATGAATATTCATACGAGAGATTTGCATACACTGCCTTCACTGCATGCAAATTTCATGAATATTCATTGTAGATACCTTGAAAACCTGACTGGCTGGGGGGCCTCCAGGATCAGGTTTGGGAACCACTGCCCTAGATAATGCAGGTTGCTACTCGTGTTGATAAGACAGATGCCCCCTTGTGTAATGGTAAAACTATGCCAATTTCCAAAAAGCTCATTTTCAGCAGCAAATTGTTTTACCTCCAGAAATAGCTTTGAAAATTGCCAAACATGTCAAAAAGTATCTGCTACTGAAACTGGGGCTACTTCTACCACAGTGGGGCCTAATATCTCCATCCCATGTCACAAAACACGAAGAAACTTCAAGAGTTAAGAGCGAACTAAAGTTTCAGGCAAAAGTAGTACAAAGGCTTGCAAATTAGCTAGCCTGTTGGGCAAAACCAGTTGAAGTTTCTTTGAAATCCAAGGATTTCATTTTCTTCTACTTCAAGAACATTCTACACAAAACATAGTACAAACAAAACCCTCAGCAACAAGTGCAGTAGAACTTGTGACCAAGGTCAAACTTTTTTTGATCTGGGTGTTTCCTCCTGCTCCCTTGTACTGAAGCTCAATTGAAACTAGATCTGGAATCTGGCACCAGGGACCTTCATTTGTGATTTTTCCTTAAATTTATATCCATATGCTCATACTTAGCCTGGTTATTGCAAAGTGTTCCTGGTCAGGGGCCAAGCACAACAGCTTTTTCAGAAACCCTCTATCTGGCCACCAAATGTCACCCTGAAATAGCTACGCCTTCCCCAAACTCCCCAGGGATTGTGAACGCTGCCTCAGCAGCTTCTCTGTCCCAGCTGACCAAGGGAGCAAAACACCATACTCAAGAAATTGAACCAAGGACTTCCACAATGCAAGGCATTATCATCTAGCATCAGAGCAACTAAGCTAGACCAAGGTCCTTAAACTTAAAAAAATACTAAGCATTTTTGGCTGTTTTTCCTAACATGACTAGTCATATTTTTCCTTTCAGAGCCTGCAGAAAAGGAAAGCACCTCTAAAACACTATTACAGGAGTTTTGCCTGAACCTAGAAATCTGACACCCAGTGTCATGCATCATTGCTTTGTGCATCATGTTCCACATGGAATACTCAATATTTATGAAAGTTCTTTATAGTGACAGACTTGGACCAGTTGAGGATGAAGGCTTCTATACAGTTGTGTTAGGATTATTTCTGGCTCACACATTATCTATTTGTTGGCACTTGTTATTTTGTGTATAATGTATCAGTTATTTTGTATTCTGTTTGAATTTAAATGTGTCTTTGTATCTTACTATTCTGTACCGTTTCATGCATACTGTAATAGTCTGTCTTCTGTACTGCTTTATAAACCACCCTGTAAAGCTGTTGGGAGGGCCAATATACAAGGTGCTAAATAAGAACGCCAGCTCTCTACACAGTCTAAACCAGCACCATAATAGCTATCAGAAGACACCTCATACTGTACATCTACTTAACATACATCTACACACCTTCACTACCAAGTTTCCAGCCTCATAAATCTCATCCCTTAAGGATCATCCAAACATAATTACACAAAGCATGCAATGTGATTTTTAGCAATTTCAAAGTCCGTAACAACGCTCACATCTGCTTTCAAATAACATGACGTGTTAGACCTGGCATCTCAATGGAAGTGCCATAAATCACTCTGCAAAAACTTAAGATTGTGAGCCCACTAAGGGCAGAGAACGTATCTGTATATAATTTTAGGCCCAGTTTCTTTTTCCCAAGCTATCTGGAAATAGTAGAGAGGCAACTTATTTGCCTAATAACTAGGCATTTTTTCAGCCACTAAACAGCAATATCTGTTGGGTCAAAAGGATGAAATGTAGTGTGTTCCATAAAAAAACCTGGCTCCTGGCTAAGGACTTTCGCAGAACTAGCTAGTCTAGGAAAATGGGAAATAGCCCTGATAATTGCAAATGAAGGTTCATGGCACCTTGGCCCAACAGCCATCAATCAATTAACAGCCCCTTATCAAGCCACACTTACGGCTCCCGATGAAGTAATGCTAACAAAGCCCATTCATTTGAATAGGCTCTGTCGGGATTGCCGCACAGAAACTGCTAGCGTGGATCTGACGGGCCCCTAAATACAACTACAACAAGCATTAAGAGAATTTACTAAAAGTTGTATACTTAACTCAGGGAAAGAGTTTTTCGGTCTATGGCTAAATGTTAAATCAGTATAGGGCCAATAGTCAAACACTAGCAAACATAATAGCTCACCAGATAAAATTAGGCATGTAACATAAAACCTCTTCACATAAAAATAATTTCTAGGGACAGAAAATAATTACTCCACAACTCTACTAAGGGGGAGATGCACAAAACTTACTGAGCCAACAATGTCCCTTTTTTTTTTTTTTTTAACCGGTTCCAGACAGTTTAGTGAGCAGATTATTCAGCGAGAAACACACAAAGGCTCTGTGGGCTCCTTTCAGTCCACAGTGGCAGCCAACAGGAGTCACATGCTAATGTTTATAATGAGCTGTTTAATATTCAGATGTGCTTTGCAAGTGATGCACAGCCATTCCCGAGTGAGTCACAGAAAGGACCACCCACCTCTAGGAAGAGAAAATTTTACGGGATGTCTGGAGCAGCCGTAGCCAAGGTCACAGAGTCTGCACAGCAAGGAGGACGGAAAAAAGTTGGGGAGCTGAAAAGAAAGCTGCTCCCAGATGCACACTGTCACACTACACACTGTTTATTGGCTTTTAGCTCCATGCTCGTCTCTTGTTCCTCCTCCTGACTGGTCCTGTAGAGGAAAGTGCACCCAGAGATCCAAGACCCCCGGGGAAAGAGGAGCAGTGGCTGGAGCTGGGACAAGCTCTTCCTGTCCTGGAATTGCTCAAGACCCCGGCATTGGAGAGGGACCCTGACAATTTTCCCAAAAAGCACTTTTGCAAAAAAAAAAACAAAAAAAACAAAAGCATAAAGCTGCAGAGGGCTTTCATACACGAATACTGCTTCTATGCGTATATGAAATCCATAAAACGCTGTGGAATCTCCGGAGGCATTCTGGACATGCGCATAGCAACCATGTTTACCCACTGACTGCACCCTGGCCTGAGCTGAACGGTAAAAGTCCATACAGGTCGTTTTTACTGAGATGGAAATAGCAATTGGTACCTTATGGGGAGGGGACTCTTGTGCATTGGTCCCTTAGTCACTCCCAATACTGGGTCCCTGGAATTATTGAAAATTATAATGAGAGGTGACATGATAGGACCATCAGTTATTATATAAACCAGTGGTAGGCAACCGGTCCTCGAGAGCCGGAGGCAGGTCAGGTTTTCAGGATATCCACAATGAATATGCAGGAGATAGATCTATCTCCTGCATATTCATTGTGGATATCCTGAAAACCTGACCTGCCTCCGGCTCTCGAGGACTGGAATTGCCTACCTCTGATATAGACCAAAGCAATGGTTCAAAGAGCCATATTCAATTAAAATGTCATGTCAGTTATTCATACAGGCTCATATAAACATCATGAAGTCCTTCTCATTCTTTTGTGTTCATAAGCCACAGTGATTTAAAAATATGAATTATGTGACAGAATCCAAAATTCAAAAAAATTCTTCCAAAAACGTTAAGCCCGTTGAGCACATTACAATCGCAATATCAATGAATGTTAAAGCAGAATATGGAGAAAATACTTATCTGCATATTTACCATTGACACTCATCAATGACTGAAGAGTAATAAATGTGTATACTTGAATGATTGTTATGTGTATATAACAAAGTCTTGGGAAGAATTTTTTTTTAATTCCAGATAGAGCTCCTTCTCCCAGGGTTCACAAGCAGGCATATTTTCAAAGCACTTAGCCTTCCAAAGTTCCATAGGTTTCTATGGAACTTTGGAAGGCTAAGTGCTTTGAAAATAAGCCTACATAAGTACATAAGTACATAAGTAGTGCCATACTGGGAAAGACCAAAGGTCCATCTAGCCCAGCATCCTGTCACCGACAGTGGCCAATCCAGGTCAAGGGCACCTGGCACGCTCCCCAAACGTAAAAACATTCCAGACAAGTTATACCTAAAAATGAGGAATTTTTCCAGTCCATTTAATAGCGGTCTATGGACTTGTCCTTTAGGAATCTATCTAACCCCTTTTTAAACTCCGTCAAGCTAACCGCCCGTACCACGTTCTCCGGCAATGAATTCCAGAGTCTAATTACACGTTGGGTGAAGAAAAATTTTCTCCGATTCGTTTTAAATTTACCACACTGTAGCTTCAACTCATGCCCTCTAGTCCTAGTATTTTTGGATAGCGTGAACAGTCGCTTCACATCCACCCGATCCATTCCACTCATTATTTTATACACTTCTATCATATCTCCCCTCAGCCGTCTCTTCTCCAAGCTGAAAAGCCCTAGCCTTCTCAGCCTCTCTTCATAGGAAAGTCGTCCCATCCCCACTATCATTTTCGTCGCCCTTCGCTGTACCTTTTCCAATTCTACTATATCTTTTTTGAGATACGGAGACCAGTACTGAACACAATACTCCAGGTGCGGTCGCACCATGGAGCGATACAACGGCATTATAACATCCGCACACCTGGACTCCATACCCTTCCTAATAACACCCAACATTCTATTCGCTTTCCTAGCCGCAGCAGCACACTGAGCAGAAGGTTTCAGCGTATCATCGACGACGACACCCAGATCCCTTTCTTGATCCGTAACTCCTAACGCGGAACCTTGCAAGACGTAGCTATAATTCGGGTTCCTCTTACCCACATGCATCACTTTGCACTTGTCAACATTGAACTTCATCTGCCATTTGCACGCCCATTCTCCCAGTCTCGCAAGGTCCTCCTGTAATCGTTCACATTCCTCCTGCGACTTGACGACCCTGAATAATTTTGTGTCATCGGCGAATTTAATTACCTCACTAGTTATTCCCATCTCTAGGTCATTTATAAATACATTAAAAAGCAACGGACCCAGCACAGACCCCTGCGGGACCCCACTAACTACCCTCCTCCACTGAGAATACTGGCCACGCAATCCTACTCTCTGCTTCCTATCTTTCAACCAGTTCTTAATCCATAATAATACCAGCCTGAAGATGGTCCTCCTATTTCACCCCTTTCAATTATTTTTTTTTTTGTCACCATACTTCCAGGGACTAAGTATTGGGAGTGTTTTAACAGGGTCATACCACCAACATAAAAAATACTCAAATTATATATGAGGTTTCTAAGTCAAATAGTTCTAAATTTATGTATACCAGTTATTTCTATTGCAGTACTATAAAAATCATTAGATAGGAAATTATATGAATGGAAATAAGAAAGTAGCACAAAGAGTTAACAGCAGGTAAGACTTATAAGGCCTACCTAGTTTACCCTATATCATTCTCGATTCAATGCCATAGAACCTAGCTGATCTCTGGCTTTTCTTCACTTCTTTGAGACTGAGTTTCTTGTGCTTCCTTGAATTTCACTGAGAAACCAGCTTTTCAGCAAAGAAATATTGTGCAGTACTTTTAATGATGACACCAATATAACTAAGTGTCCTGCTGAAGTCTGCACACAAAATAGTTTCTGAGTTTTTGGACTAAAAGTGTGCATCTGCAGCATACAAATCCCACCAGCATAGACAACACCGAAAAGCTTAGTAACTTTTCATATTTATATTTCACTGTCCAAAGGCCAGTGAAGTCTCAATATAATGCCAACCCACTAAGGCAGAGCCTAGTAACAAGAGAAACAGGCCAGACCAGTGGACAAACCCCATTAATTCTAGTTACTTAATCTTCCTTTAAATCAGGTACAAATAGACAAATCCTACAGAGCCAGGGAAATACATAGTGTATCTGAATGTAATCACTTGAACTACTACTAAAAAGCAGTGAGCTAAATCCAAAGAATAATTACATAACAACATAGTAGATGACGGCAGAAAAAGACCTGCACGGTCCATCCAGTCTGCCCAACAAGATAAACTCATATGTGCTAATTGCTCTTCAGAGTTCAAAAGTTTGTTACTGCATATTTAGCACCGCGCTTGTACTATACCACAAGCATTTGTAAACCACTGATTCCCGTTCTAACTTCATAAAACTACAAATCGCAGGGGTTGAACATACCAAGGGGCATCTCTTGTACTTTCCTGGTGCACAAGAGGCAAATGCCTCTTTCTGATAAGACTAGCCGATTCAAAACTTTCATCCCATACCGATCAACGAGAAACTAAAAGTTAACAGCAGACACTCAAAAATAACAGTTTTAAGAAGCCGAATGCTATACAAACATCTAGATCCAAGAGAGGAAAAAGAAATAGGAGATTCGGTTGCTCAGAAAAGTACATCACAAACATACACCAGAGACGGGGGAACGAAGAGGCAACTGGTTCAATCAGAATAACGCTCCGGAGACAGTCAGCTCATGCTCCCTATGTGCACAACGGGAGAGAGTTTTTTCAGCACACCAAGTCCCGAGTACTTTAAATGAAAGACCCGCAGCTCAGGCAGGGAATAGGAAGCTGTGCACAGAACATGAGTCCCGATCCACCTGAACTGTAAAGAGAGAAATCACAGACACCACCCTGTTTTCTCTATCTCTCTCTCGCACTCACCCCCAGATAACATAGTTGGTCTTGACATTCTTCGGCCAGGAGAACTCTCCAAAGATCACCTCATCCCCCTTCACCACGATCTCCTTCTTCTGGATGTTGTACTGACGCAGAACGCTCAACACGTCCGCCATCTTGCCGGAGCATCAGGGCCAGCGGTAGGACCCCTCCCCGAGCTATAACCCGCGCGCCAAGGGCTGCCCTCGTCAAACGCCTGAGAGCCGAGAAAAGCGAGCGCGGAGCTGGCTGTGGCGGCCTCCGAGCGCCAGAGGGAGCCCGGGAAGCAGTCGGAAAAAAAAAAAAGAGACAGAGCTGGAAAGAAATGGGAATTTCCGGGAAAACGCAGTTTAGCCTCGTTCTGGTGGCTCCATGTGACAAATTCAGCGTTTGATAACTTTATCGACATGACAAATTTTCTGTGAGGATAAGGAACTAAAGAAAAAAAAAGAGAGAAAATAATGTATAAATTGATGATGATAATCTAATAAAACTGCAAGGTGTAGAAAGTTACTAAGATTCTGGTATTGCACTGATGACAGCTGATGACATTTTGCAGCTGGCTCCCTTCTTTCTCTAGCCGCATGGATAAGTGGGAAATGGGTTATATGGGAGGTAAACATAGAGGTGCTACTGGGACCCGCCGTGCGTACGTAACACTTGGGCCCTGGTTATAGCTGTATAAGTGGAGTAGCAGGCGGTGGTACCAGGCTCCCGTTCTGTTGATGCACCCTCCACCTTTTTTTTGTTTTTTGCAAACTCCTTAATGCGGGGGTGTAATCTTTAAACCACCTAGTATTGCTTAAAGAATTCTTAAATTACCTTAAACTTTTGGGGGTGTTAATTTCCCAAATGACCTACATTATCACTCAGCCTAAATTGGGTGAATCTCTTCATTAAAGCGTTAATAAATCCCAGTAAATAAATTCTTCCGTTCCGCTCACAACTCGCACATGGTTTTTGATTGAAAATGAATTTTGCATACCTCCCTGTGCCTCTTTATATATTATCAAATACCAGTAGTAAAGCCAAATTTATCCCCAATTATTTCAGCCACGATCTCATCTTCTAACAAACTTAACAGCACTATTCCAAAGAATTGTAAAACTCCGGAATAATGTTGATATTCAAATAGATAAGAAATCAATAAACTGGCTGAAATGGCAACAATGTGGTATTTGGTCCTCTTAAAATTTTCATCCAACTGCAGGTTATCAATAGAAATCAAACAAAATAAAACATGGAAAAGAAAATAAGATGATACCTTTTTTTATTGGACATAACTTAATACATTTCTTGATTAGCTTTCGAAGGTTGCCCTTCTTCCTCACGGCTACCACACTCCTTATCCAACTGCAGAAAGATTTTTATCTTCCCAACTCTTAATTTTTTTTTTCATGGGCTTCATTGTCACATGCTGTCAAATCCACCAAATGGAACTTTCATAAAATTGGACAGATTATTGCAATAAATTATTTTATTTCCAAACATTGTTTAGTTACATACAGTGCAACAGTATTTCATAAGTCCTTTTTATGTACAAAAAAAAACTAAAGCTATCAGACGCAAAAAGTGTGGGAACTTGATATTCAAAAGACAATTTAATGATCTTTGGAAAATGATTTGGTCAAAAGGCCCACAAGCTCTCACTGTCATCATCATCCTTCACTCAATCTATGTTTTTCCTTCTTCATCGCTCATTATGGACACCAAGAAAAGGTGAACTTTGTGGATCAACAGATCCTTGCTGGTCCTGCAAATCTTCAATTAGAAACTTAACTTATGTTATCTTCGAATGTCCTATCAATTTATTTTGTCAGACATTTGGCAATAACTCTTACAAAAGCTTCATGAGCACTCCCCCCCTCCCCCAGTGAATGGGCTGTACTAGCATTAGTGCAGGGCGGCCGCTAGCGCAGCTTAGTAAACAGAGGGGGTAATATGGAAATCGTCAACCTAGTAACTAGCCTTAACGAGGAAGGCAAAGCTTTATTTGACCTTTTATTGTCAACTGCCTTGAAAGTGATAATTGACCACTGGAAAGACAATACAAATATATCAGTGTACATCTGGAGGAATTGGGTTATTTTGTTTAAAAATATATATGAACAAGCTTATTTGACAAACACGTTTCCCTCTTCCAAAAAATTACTTGATGAATATCTGAATTCTTCTGCTTCTTCTTCTTAATAGTATAACATGGCTGTTTCTGTAGTGATTATATTATTTTGTTCTCTTTAACATCATGATATATTATTACATATATTTAATTATGTTTGTATATTTCTCATTTTAAATACAAATATTTAAAAAATTTTAATTAAAAACAATGCGGGGGCTTAGAGCACTCAAAATGATTGGGATAGGATGGCTCCTCCGCTTCCGTTCTTGCGGAACAGTAGGATATAGATTCAGACAACCTAATTGGCAAGACAGTTTTTTATGTATTTCTACTTACTGCTATCTATCTATCTATATGTAAAACCACAGAAAGAAATCATTTATAAATTAACATCAGCCAAAAAAAAGTTATGTGCAGCCGGGACAATAACAAGGCCAATTTCAGGCTCTGATCTCGATCTACTTTGTCCATGGTTGGGTCACGTTCCTTGCTAGCGGCAGCAGGTTATAGCAGGTTGTGCTGTTCTAGCTGCTGTTTCCTCCACCACCCCCCCAAGACTGGACAAGGTTTTCGTTTTCCCAACGCTGATTTTGGCTACTGGATATGTTTGTAGCTAATGTCTTCCTATTTTGGACAGAGATGGCTGCAGGAAATGCATTTTGCTTTCTGAAGAAATCTCCTTGGCTTTCAACAGGATAAAGCTCATCATATCCCCCTCCCCCCTCTAGGCGTGTGTAGCTCCTCCCTCGCCCGGGGGCGGAGTAGCGTGGGATGTGGCGGGCGGTGCCAGCGCTCGGCTGCCGGTACGGGGCTCGGAGAAGATTCGGCAGGTTCCGGACGTGGAGGTAACGCGAGGCCGGGAGAGGATAAGCCGGGACCGGGAGAGAAGGAAGCTCCAGGGCTCGGGGTGTCCGGTCCTGAATGTGGTTGGAGAGAGGGGCTGGGGCTGTGCTGACGCTGAGTGTGGCAGGGGAGGCTCTGGGGTTCCAGCGTTGCTAGTGCAGATATGGGTAGAGATACCAGGGTTTTTGCGTTGTGCTGGTGCTGGATGTGGTTGGAGAGGGAGAGGCTACGGGGATCGGATTGAACAGGTATTTAATATGGCTGGGTAAAGAGGTTCCGGAGCTTGGGGGAGGAGGGTACTCGTGGAATGTGACTGGGGAAAGACTCCAGAGTTAGGGTTATGTTGTTCACGAATGTGGTTGTGTAGAAGCTCCGGGGACCGGGGCTCTTGTTATGCTGGTGCTGAATGTGGTTGGGGAGATGTTTGGGGGTTCTGGTGGTGCTGGTGGTGCTGAATGTGGTTGGGGAGAGGTTTGGAGGTTCTGGTTGTGCTGGTGTTGAATGTGGTTGGGGAGAGGTTTGGGGGCTCTGGTTGTGCTGGGGCTGAATGTGCTTGGAGAGAGGGTTCAGGGCTCTGGTAGTGCTGGTGCTGAAAGTTGTTGGGGTGAGGTTTGGAGGCTCTGATTGTGCTGGTGCTGAATGTGGTTGGGGAGAGGCTCTGGTTGTGCTGACACTGAATGTGCTTGGGAAAGAGGATCCAGAGCTCTGGTTGTGCTGGTGCTGAAAGTGGTTGGGGAGAGGCTTTGGGGCTCTGGTTGTGGTAGGGCTGAATGTAGTTGGGGAGGGTCTCCAGGCCTCTGGTTATGCTGGTATTGAATGTGGTTGGGAAAAGGGTCCAGAGCTCTGGTTGTGCTGGTGCTGAATGTGGTTGAGGAGAGGCTCTAGGGTCCTTGTTATGCTGGTGCTGAATGTGATCAGGGATATGCTCCAGTGCTTGGGTTCTATTGGTGCTGAACATGGCCAAAGAGAGGCTTGGTGTTTGGGTTATGCTAGTGCTGAATTTGGTTAGGGAGAGGCTCCAGTCTCAGGTTGTGATGGATGTGGTGGGAGATGTTCTGGGTCTTGGGTTGTGCTTGTACTTAATGTGATTGAGAACAGGCTTCAGGGCTCTGAATGTAGATGGGAACAGGCTGCAAAGCTGGAGTTGTGCTGATGTGACCAGGGAGAGACTTCGGCACTGGAGCTGTGCTCCTCTAGGAGTGGTATGAGATGAAGGACGGAAATGATCAGGGAGAGGGATTCTAAGAGAACTGAAGGGAAATGAGACAGCAGAGAAAGATTGATGCTGATCTTGACTCTGTTCTCCTCCCCCCCCCCCCCCCCCCCCAGTTTGTGTCCCTGGCAACTGCCTTTGCAGTTGTTTGTGAGACTGGCCAGGCCTACTCATCACGTCTTTGGATTTATCCTAAGTTAAAAGGACCAACCCAGATGTTTGTTGCCAGATGTGCTGCATGCCACACAGATCTGCACATAGATTCAGGAAAGCTCAGCCAAGCCCCTTTAGCTGCTGCTTTTTCTGCAGTCTGTGTAGCACAACAAGGCCTCTTTGATGGTTTCCCCAGACAAGACTGTCCGATATTTAAAAAGACAAAAAAATTAAAGTTGTACCGAATAGCATATTTTACTATTCGGCTGAATACGAATAATGAAAAATATTATTCAGCCAAATATTGAATACAAATAATGGGTATCGAGCTTTAACATAATAAATAATAAAAGAAGCAACGTGAAATCAGAGATCAAGTGTTTATTTCAGTAGGATTTAGCATGGTAGAACCCTGGATTATTTGTAATCAAATTTAAACCACTATTTGGCTGACTATGAATTATATATTCAGGGCACTATTTGGGGCTGAATCAAATACAAATATTCAATACAGCCCTAATTAATAATTTATATAACCTCATCATAAAACTACTAATAAAAACCTGAAAAAATATACACTCCAATACAACAACATTGAAAACATAACTTCAACTGTGTCAAACAGTATATAGATTAAAGAGAAGATAGGGCCAGAAAGCAGAATGCAAGGAAAAAATCTGTCTAGGTACAGGAGATGCAGAACATTTAAAATGGTCTTATGTTCAGATTGTCCACTGAGTGGATATTCACGGCAAGCAGGAGGCACTGAGGAGAGAGAGAAGATATTTAATCTGCCCTCTGGTGAAGTGGCTCATACTTTAGAAAATGGCCAATTGAAGAAATATTTTTGACAAAACTAGAACCATCATCTATCTGGGAGCACTCAGACTCTTCCAGAATTGGTGGAACTGGGAAGAGAGTTCAAGCTGTGGTGGTACTGATGGGGCTGGGAAGCGAGTCCGGACTGTGCTGATGCTGGGAAGAGGGTCTGGGCTGTATTGGCACTGATGGCACTGAGAAGAGGGACTGGGCCAGTATTTCCCAAACTTTGGGTTGGGATCCCAAATGGAATCACATCATCGATGAATGGGGTCACAAAACAGGGCTGCTCTCCCTTCCTCTGGACCTCCAGTGTGATCAGTGCCCAGTAGTGGCATTCAACATGGGGACTGTGAGTGAGTGTTCACAGGTCCATCCCCTCCTCCTGTGTAGGCTTCCTCTTAGACCAGGGGTTGTCAACCCAGTCCTCAGGTTACACCATGCCAGTCAAGTTTTCAGAACATCCACAATGAATATGCATGAATAGATTTGCATACAGTGGAGGCACTGCATGTAAAATTATCTCACGTATATTCATTGTGGATTTAAACCCATGCAGAGTACTGAGGCCTAGAAGTGTACACAAAAGCAAAGGGCCCAGGGCTGATTTCTGCTATTATTGCCACCACTGCTGCTGCCTTCATGCTTTGGATAAGTGGGGGCATAGGAGCCAACTTTTCAAAATGATTAGGGATGCCAAACCCAATGGAAATTACTCCTCGTTGAACTCAAAGTTTGATTAATATTGGGGGTGCTCAACAACCTATAGAGCCGACTTCTGTGGGGGGAGAAGGAAGTGAATGAGGGAAGGGAGGGTAGTAAAGGTTTGCTGTTTTGTAGTCATCATCATCTGGAATCATGTGAATTTTTAAACATTAAAATGGGATCATATTGGCTAAAAATTTGGAATCACTAGTCTGAGCTGTTTTCTCAGCTGTAATTATGACTTCTCACCACAAGAGGGAGCCCACGGTTAGAGTTAGCTTTTTTTTTTTTTTTTTTGCTTCTCTGTGTTTAGATTATATTCTGTCAATTGGAGCTATTGAAACTGGGGGATTATTTAACTTATATTTTAAATTGGTTCATTGTGCATATCACATCTTCCTCCTGCCTGCAAAATATGTAGGGTTTATAACTTGGCACTGCATTTCATTGTACCTGCTAGAATAGCAAGATTTAGCATTTTTCTCTTTTTTCACATCCTCTCTTTATTTCCATCAAGAACCCATCTGTAACTCTGCTGACTACACTGTGCCCCATAAACACTGTTCCATATATTTTCTGTTTCTCTAGAATGGGAGGCAGCTCATCCAGCCCTTCAGAACAGTTAGATCCTGCAGCTGTGAAGCTTGTTGAGGTAAGTGAAGGATTTTAACTAGTTCAACCAGGATGCAGTATATAAAATGAAGTATTTTCTGTTGAAAGGGACAGAGGTGCTGTGCGCTGTTAGATCACTTTTTCTTGTCATAGGGGTGCAGGTTAAATCTAGGTTCATGACTGTTTGAATGGCAGGGAAATCTTAGGCAAACCCTTGCACATGTTTGCAATTCCTATAGCTAGTGGAAGCCTTGAGAGCTGCCACAAAGCACATGACATTTCTGGGACATCTCTACTTCAGGAGCAGGCATGAGGTGAATGAGCCAGGTTGACTGAGCTGGCTCATTCACCTCAGCCTTGCTGCCAGGTGCCCTGAGCTGGACATGAGCAGCATGAGGAGATGGGCATACCCCAAAGTACTTTCAGGTGATGGGTTAGTAAATGAATGGCATCGCTTCAGCCTGCGATACAATCAGAGTGCTTGTCTGAGTTATTACCAGCTCTCCATTGTTCCACCTCCCTCCTCACAAGGTAGGCCATGCCTTGGCTTTTTCATCTCCTCATCTTACTTGGTTTCATTCCATTTTGTTCAGATAACATTTATTTCTTTATAATCCACAAATCCAAAGTATTTTTAAATTATAACATATTATAATTACTCCCTATTATTGTCTACTTTCTGAAGAAGGCTTTAAAAGATTGGGTGTACATATGCCCCCATGATAACTGTTACATTTGATGTAACGTTCAAACTAGATTTTCAGAATTTGTCAGCAGAGACATGAGGACAAGGACAGGGTGTATTTCCTTTGTCCATATATATGTGATGACTGTGGTTGCATGCATGTTTGCATTTGGGAAAGGATGCTCCTTTATTTCTGGAGCAAAGTTCTCATTGCAAGGAAGTCTTCGTTTCCTCATGCTGTCTTGTTTTGGAGACCTTACCAACAAAAGAGTATGAGTAGACTGGAGACAGTCCAGAGAAGGGCTGCCAAAATGGTGCAGGGTCTGTGCCTTGGGTCCTAGGTGGTAGATAAGACATGAAGATCTCAATATGTATAACCCTGCAGGAGAGTAGAGCTGGGGAGATATGATAGAGACATTCAGATACCTAAAGTGTATTAATGAACGAATAGTAACCCTTTTCAGTGGACACTACATTCTAGAACAAGGGATCCTAATATGAAGTTCTGAGAGGATAGTCTGATGAGTAACATCAGGATTGATTTTTCACTGAAAGGATAGTGGATACTTGGAATCCTAGTGTGGGTGGGTGGTGCAGACTTCAAAGGGGTAACCGTATAAAGCTTTTTATACGTGAAGAATGGCTATTATAATAATGTGAAGGAGAATGCACATGTTAAAACAAGCACATCCATTAACATGATCTGTGCATAGGACAGAGGATTTCAACTCGGTCCTCGGAGCACACCCATCCAGTCAGGGTTTTCAGGATATTCCCATTGAATTCATTGGTGTGCTCTAAGGACTGGGTTGGAAACCCCTGGCATAGGATTTGAGCAATGACAGGATGGACTTGTAATGTATAAGTGTTTTATAAAATACACGTGTACTTTCACACATTTACACCTTCATGGGAGGTGTAAAGTTGTGCAAGAGGCTTTTTGCACTACTGGGGATCATTGTTGAAGCTTATTGTGTAAAGGCTCGTAGGCGCTTGTATTACCTTTTATAAAATAGGCAAATTGTTTGAGAATTTTTTATGCATCATGTAATGAAATTGTGGGATATGCAGAGGTGATTCTTAATCGCTAAAAACTGCAGTGGAAGCACAGCCTAGAAGCATGTGTTTCCAGTACCCTATTCCAGTGTTTCTTAACCCAGTCCTTGGGGCACACCCAGCCAGTTGGGTTTTCAAGATATCCATAATGAATCTGCATTAGATATGCATACAAAGGAGGCAGTGCATGCAAATCTATGTCATGCATATTCATTGTGGATAGGGCTACCATATTGGCAGAGACAAAAAAGAGGACCCCAAAAAAATTAAAAATGGTTGCTACCTTTGCTAAGGAAATATTTAATTGTAGCAAATGTGTAAATGGCTTTTAGTTAATGAGCACACATGAAACAGTGGCGGACTTACAGCACAGCAGTAGACAATAATCTGCTTTTCAAAGTGTTCTGGATTTGAGTTGGACTGAGTTTGAGCCCGAGAGTACTTATCAGAAGAGCGGATATCCCTCAATAACTTTGGCTGGCTTCTGAGATACCTGTGAAAGTCTTTGCATACCATATGCTTAAGTTTGTGCTGCACCAACACAATTCATTTGACAGATTCAACTAGCAGGGAAACAAAGAGGAGATCAGCAATACCTTTCTCTCTCTCTTTAGTACCCCCATGTGTCCAGACTAATAGGCCAGAGATGGTTTCTCTCATTATGTGGATAGGTGTGTTAGTCATAGGCACATAAAAGAAAAGGAGGACATTTTCCTAAAAAAATTATAAATCCTGGAGGACATATCTGAAGATGTCCACAAGGAGGATATATTCTTTTAAAGTGGTAACCATTTGTTTGGTTGTTATTTTTGTATACAGTTTACTAATGTACAATCTCTCTATATAAAACGCACCTCCAACGTTCTAATGAAGCCTCTGTTAGTTAGCCAACATTCTAAGTGAAGGGGGTGAGATCGCATTGTGTCTGCCCCGCCCACGCGTCAAACGTGATGACGTCGAGGGCGGAGCAATGACACTCAACCAATCGCAACGCTCGGCAGCGAAGCGTCAGGAAGGAGGCGGCGCTCTCGACGTCTAGCCTTCCCTTCGCTGTGTTCCGCCTTCTTCTGACGTCAAGGATGACGTCAAAAGAAGGCGGAACACAGCGAAGGGAAACCTAGACGTCGAGAGGCTGAGCGCCGCCTCCTTCTCTGACGCTTCGCTGCCGGAACAGCCACGGAGGTAAATTTAAAAACAAGAACAACAAAAAAAAAAAAAACATGTTGGGGGGAGAGAAGAGGGTGGCCACTAAAGTACAACAATGGGAGCGGGAGGGCAGGGGAGAAACGACAGCATGGATGCGAAGGGGGGGGGGGAAGAGGGCGGGCCAGGCTGGGACATGGGAGAGAGAGAAGCATGGATGCAAGGGGGGGTCATGGAAGGGAGACAGGGGACTTGCTGGAAAAGTATGAATGGAGGCGGCAGGGGACAGAGGAGCATGGATGGGCATGGATTGGGAGGGCAGGGCTCAGGGAGAGAGGGCAATTGCTGGAAAGGGATGAATGGAGGGGGCAGAGGACAGAGGAGCATGGATGGGCATGGATTGGGAGGGCAGGACTCAGGGAGAGAGGGAAATTGCTGGATAGGGATGAATAGAGGGGACAGATGGGCATGGATGGATATGGATTGCACGGCAGGCCTCAGGGAGAGAGGGCAATTGCTGGATAGGGAAAATGAAGGGGCCAGGTGACAGATGGGCATGGATTGGAAGGGCAGGACTCAGGGAGAGGGGAATTGCTGGATAGGGATGAATGGAGGGGACAGATGGGCATGGATGGATATGGATTGCAGGGCAGGCCTCAGGCAGAGAGGGGAAATGCTGGATAGGGAAAAATGGAGGGGCTAGGTGACAGATGAGCATGGATGGGCATGGATTGGAAGGGCAGGACTCAGGGAGAGGGGAATTGCTGGATAGGGATGAATGGAGGGGACAGATGGCCATGGATGGATATGGATTGCAGGGCAGGCCTCAGGGAGACAGCGGAATTGCTGGATAGGGATGAATGGAGGGGCCAGGTGACAGAGGAGCATGGATTGGACTCACACTTTCACTCTGACTCTCAAACACTCACTCTCACATACACTCTCCCAAACATACACACTCCGAGGAAAACCTTGCTAGCGCCCGTTTCATTTGTGTCAGAAACGGGCCTTTTTTACTAGTATATCAATAAAAAACAAAGTAAAAAAACAAAAAACAAAGTAGTTTAAATTGTAACTGTGTGCTGCTCTGAACAGAACCCCTGATGAAGACATTTGTTATGCCGAAACACAGCTGTGTCGGGCTCTTTGAATATTTTGGACATTGGCAATAAAGAATTATCTGGTTCCTAAAATGGTAACCCTAATTGTGGATATTTTGAAAACCCGACTGTCTGGGTCTGCCATGAGGACATGAGGATTGGTTTGAGGAGCACTGCCCTATTTAACTGACTCAGCAACTAGCAGTGGGACTGGCAAAATAAATGGCACATGAGTAATATAAAATGTTACAAGTCATTTAGGAAACCTATACATTCTTCTGATAGTGTTAATTAGGCTATTACAGAGCCTTGTGTATAAGCATGAGAAGGAGGGAAGAGGTGCTGGATGTGAACTGAATGGGTAAGGAAAGAGATCTCGCAAATGGTCACATTTCAGGGCTGTAGTCAAAAGTAGAGGCTGACAAAGGACGAGTCACCACCGGAGATGTAAATCCAACAGTCTTATTATAATTCTAAAAAGAAGACTGTTGGATTTGCATCTCCGGTAGAGACTCGTCCTTTGTCAGCCTCTACTTTTGACTACAGCATTTCCTCATGGTAGAGATATTTCTCAGTATCCACGTTTCAGGGCTGGCAGAGTGGATGGGGTCAATTAGTCTGTCTCTCTGCCATCATTGTGTTCTGCCAAGGCTTACTGATATCCCAGTATCTGATAATGGTGAGAGTAGCTATTTCATCCTTATGAATGAGAGAGAGCATTTATTATGATTCTCTTTGCTGCATAAGGTGTTAAACTGTAAGTGTTGCATTTTTGAGAAGATATGGTTGAGTTGTCACTGAAAGGGGGGTGGTGTTATCACAATCTGCGTCATAGGTTCTGAGCACAGAGCTTGGAAGTCTGTAAACACCAGTTAATTATCTCCCCATGTGTTCCTCTTTGTGAAATCCAAGAAGCTGATTCACAAGCAGATGATCAAAAGCCCTGCGCTGTTCCAAACAGCGCTCTAAAATAGCGCAGGAACAGCACGGGGATTTACCACACCCATGATCAGAGATAATTGCATGCAAATTTAAGCACACAATTATCTCTGATCATGGGATAGAAGTCAAAAGCCCAAACCTGTCAAACACAGGGGCTGGAGGTCCATGGGAACCACCAGGCCCCAACTACCCCTGCCCTGAGCAACGGGGGCTGGAGGTCCAGCGGACCGCCAGTACCCCCCCCCCCCCCCGACGATCCTCCCCCCTCCAGATTCAGGGAGGGCTGGAGATCTGGTGGGTCTCCAGCCCCCCCTAGTCCCCCAGCAAGGGGTCCCTGGTGGTCCAGTCCCCCCTACCCCCTTACCTTGTGGGTTGGAGGCGGGAGGGAGCGATGCTGCAAAATGGCGGCACCCTGCCCAGTGTATCCTGGGACGCACTGGGCGGGGCTATACACCACAAGGTAGGAGGGACTGGACCACCAGGGACCCTTTGCTGGGGGACTAGGGGGGCTGGAGACCCACCGGATCTCCAGCCCTCCCTGAACCTGGAGGGGGATCATCGGGGGGGGGGGGGGGACCAGCGGTCCAGCAAACCTCCAGCCCCCCCCTGTCGCTGGGGGGGGGGGGGGGGTTGGTTGGTCGCCCACTAGGCCACCAGGGACTGTTTGTTGAGGGGAATTAGGGGGGACTGGAGACCCACTGGTTCTCCAGCCCTCCCTGAATTGGGGGGGGGGGCGATCGTCAGGGGTACTGGAGGTCCAGCAGACCTCCAGCCCCCCTGTCGCTGGGGAGGGGGGGGTGTTGGTTGGTCGCCCACTAGGCCACCAGGGACTGTTTGTTGAGGGGAGTTGGGGGGGGGGGCTGGAGACCCACCGGACCACTAGCCCTCCCTGAACCTGGGGGGGGATCGTCGGGGGGGACCTCCAGCCCCGTCGCTGACAGGTTTGC
The DNA here is from genome assembly GCF_901765095.1 of Microcaecilia unicolor. NCBI lineage: Eukaryota > Metazoa > Chordata > Amphibia > Gymnophiona > Siphonopidae > Microcaecilia > Microcaecilia unicolor. The sequence goes on along the minus strand of NC_044036.1, from coordinate 201,762,866 downwards.
TTTTGGGGGGAATGGGGGCTTGCCAGCATGCAAATGCATGCTGGACAGGGCTGCTCATTCCTCCTCAATGATCTGCAAACCCTAACGCCAGTTCAGAGCTGGCTTAGGGTTTGCCGCAGCCTGCGACCCAATCTTTGGCGCGCTGGCCGCTGATCATTGGGAATGAATATGTTTAGCCCTGTTCAGCATGCATTTGCATGCTAGTTGTGTTCGAGCACGTTGTTTCACGTGCTCAAGGGCTCTGATCATGGGGCTGTAGCAAACGCCGGCGCTAGTATGGCGTTAATGGCCTCTAGCGCCGGCATTTGCTTCTTATCATCCCCCATTGCTATCCCCTCCCTCACCAGCAGGCCAGTGCTCAAAACAGCACCAGTACTAGTGCTGGCCTTAGTGTCCTGAATGCTATAATGGTTTCAGCATGGGCATTTAAATGCGGTCATTTTGTACCCTGCACAAATTCTTAAAAAAAAAAAAAAAAAAAAGAATGAAAAGAAAAAGCCTCTCAGGCACATTTAGCACTGGAAAAAATAATGCCAGGTCCAGGGCAGCGTCAGAAGGGTTGGCTTTCCCACCAACTCGACCACCCTGTCCCAACAATGCCGCAATTCTGTGCTGCACCCTCTCCCCTCCGACCCCTTCCCTTCCTCCACCAAACTAACAAAAATTGATGGTAGTCCTGTGGACCCCTCCTAGCTCCCTCACAAACCCCCCCCCCCCCCCCCCCCACAAGTAAAATATAAAAAGCTCTGGTGGTCCAGTGAGACCCCTGGCATTGACTCCTCCCCCCTCAATGTCAACCCTGGTAGCCTAATGGTGGCTTATCCCCCAGACTCCTTCGTACCTCCATATGAGGCAGGAGGGATGCCTACTACCTCCTGATCTGGGGCCATCATTAAAATGGCGGCACCCTGCTCTGTGCATCCTGGGATGTACTAGGCGGGGCCTAACTTCCATATAAGGAAAAACAGTGCAGAGGGATTTCACTTGGAACAACTCTGACATGCGGTATTATCAAGTATAATAAACTTGAACATGAACTTGTGTTTTACATGCATATGTTCCTACCCACACAGGAAACGATATCTGACAACTGCGTGGTGATTTTTTCCAAGACAGCCTGTCCCTTCTGCGTTATGGCAAAGAACGTGTTCAACGACATAAATGTGAACTATACCGCAGTTGAATTAGACCTGCAGGCAAATGGGAGACAGCTGCAGGCTGTACTGCATCACATGACAGGAGCCGGCACTGTGAGTATAGAGTGGCCTTCCCCAGCCTCGTGCCACTTGTAGGGATTGGGGATAAGAATAGCAAGAAAAGAGCACAAAGCCCACTAGGCAGTTGGCTGTACAGTTTGAAAATAGCCCTTCTTTTCTCCAGGGATTTCATTTCAGCATCTCCAATGGGGAGGATAAAATCTTGAAAAAGGCAGTGAGGAACCTGGCCTGTTCCTTAAATAGAGATCCTGTGGGCAGGAGTCCTGCAGCACATTTGGCAGAAGTTACTGCTTGCATAGTTCTTTCTTTGAAATGTTTTTTCCTTCCAGGAGCTGCAGGCAGTACAATCTGTGACAAAAAAACTCTGCCGTTTCAAACTGCGCAAGAAAGCAGACTTGTGGGCTTTCTGCCTGATGCCAAACAAAACCATGTAATAGCAATAAATCTAGGAAATGTAGAGAAGGAGAACAGTGGGCAGGACTGTAATCTGGGTTCTAGTTCTGCTCTGCCAAGGACTCTGTGATCGCAAATGAGGCAGCTTATTGCCCATTTAGTCCTACAATGCTCCTGTCAGATGACACATTCTTCCTGGTATAGTGGGCCCCTGGCCACTGTATGTTTCAGGAACTAAACTGTAGTATAAAAATGGATGAGCAGTAGGGATTGGGTACACGGCCATAATGAACTTTCATTGTCCATGTCATAATCTAATTTTAATCATGGAAAGTGACTTGAAGCAGTGTGAACCACTGACAGGTGTGATGTTCTAAGATAGAATAATATAGAACAGGAACAGCCAGGCAGTATGGATAGGCCAGCTGAGCCTTATCTGCTAGTATTATGTAACACTATCATAGGCAGGTTAATGCATCCCAAGAGAGAGGTCAGATTCAATGGGTAGGAGTCGATCTCTATAGCGGGGGGCACAGAATCTGTTAGTAAAACAACTCAGCGCTAATAATTCAATACTTCCTGGTATAATTCAAGGAGAACTCAATCAAAACACAAGAGCCTCAGTGACAACTTGTTTGTGGCCCATCTTAATCTTTATAAGCTCCAAATTAAGTAGTGAGATTGTTTTTGATATATTCTAATACAAAATTTAATTTATCTTCATAACAAAATTTCTTTTAGTAAAACTTCAACTTATCTTGAGCTTGACTGAAAAAGAACTGACCATGTTCTGACTCTGCATCAGGGAAGGTCCTAAAATGTAATAAAGCTCAAAATCATATGTTTGTAACAAAACAATTCCCAAATTAAATATATATATATATATATATATACACACACACACACACACACTTTTAAAAAAATAATTTATATGTTTATGCAGGATGCTTAATGCTCCATAACACTCATGTACTGCTCGTAATGGCACCAGCGTGAACAACCCAATTTAAAAGGGTCAGCTGATAGAAAAACTCCCAATCAGAACCTGACACATCAGAGCAAAAATGCCCAGTCAAGCTCCAAATTCGAGCCTGTTGGGGTTACTCATTTTAGTAAGATCCATCTCTGCTCCTTATAATTCAAAAGTTGACTCACCCTCCCACCCCATCTCAATTTTGTCTAATATCCTTCATCTAATATCTGTAATCAAGTGTTTTTGTTTGTTTGTTTTATCAAGCCAGTGTGCCACTAAGGGCGCTGAGAAAACCCCATTGTTAATTCTTCATTTATGCTCATTCAAACATATCTTCACTGGGTGATGTGACTCCCCCACCCCCCACACACACTCACATATGATCATTTGCAAGGACATTGTATCAAATAGATAATATTCTGTGAACCACAAGTTGTGTTAGATCGTGCTGTTATTTTATATCCAGTATTTAATGTCTGTCCATGCAATCCCTTCAATTGTCAATTCACACCATTGGCAATAAATACATAAGCACCACCATACTGGGAAAAGACCAAGGGTCCATGAAGCCCAGCATCCTATCTCCGACAGCGGCCAATCCAGGCTTCAAGAACCCGCCAACCCCCCCCCCCCCAAAAAAAAAATAAATAAATAAATTAAATAATAAAAAAAAAATTTGTGTCTAACAAGCTCTAAATCCTGAGTTCCATAATCAAGCCTCTTATAAGGTAAAATTTCACCCATCGTCTTACCCTGCTTGTAAGCTATCAGTGATTGATCTTGTAAAGCAGTATGTAAAGACAAAAGCGACCCATACTTGTAGAGTAATGAAACCATGGAAGTTATACGTAAAGTAAAGGGAAACACTGCCACTAATTTTTCTTCCTCAGTGGATGATTTATATTGAAGTAGTGCATCCTTCTGGGCAAATTTCTGTCACAAAAAAGCCCTTCTCAGTATTGTTTTAGGGTAACATAGTAAATGACAGCAGATAAAGACCTGAATGGTCCATCCAGTCTGCCCAACAAGATAAACTCATTTTACATGGCATGTAGTACTTTATATGTATACACGAGTTTGATTTGTCCCTGCCTTTCATGGGGCACAGACCATAAAAGTCTGCCCAGCACTGTTCCTGTACTAAAAGTTCTGAAGCTAACATCGAAGCCCCTTAAAATTTAAACTCCAGCCACTCCATATCTATTCAGTCACGATCAGGGCACAGACTGTACAAGTCCACCCTGCACCGGTTTTATTCTCCAAATACCGGCATCGCCACCCCATCTCTGCAAAGATTCCACGGAACTATTCCTTCTAAACAGGATTCCTTTGTGTTTATCCCACGCATGTTTGAATTCCATTACCATTTTCATCTCCACCACCTCCCGCGGGAGGGCATTACACATATCCTCTCTGTGAAAAACCACTTCCTGACATTACTGCTGAGTCTGTCCCCCTTCAACCTCAATTCATGTCCTCTAGTTCTACCACCTTCCTGTCTCCGGAAAAGGTTCGTTTGCGGATTAATACCTTTCAAATATTTGAATGTCTATATCATGTCACCCCTGTTTCTTCTTTCCTCCAAGGTATACATGTTCATGTTGGCAAGTCTCTCCTCCTACGGTTTGCAATGCAAAACCCATATCATTTTTGTAGCTTTTCTTTGCACTGCTTCCAGTCTTTTTACATCTTTAGCAAGATACGGCCTCCAAAACTGAACACAATACTCCAAGTGGGGCCTCACCAGTGACTTTTAGAGGGGCATCAACGCCTCCTTTCTTCTGCTGGTTATACCCCTCTCTAAGCAGCCTAGCATCCTTCTGGCCACGGCAGTCGCTTTGTCACATTGTTTCTTCGCCTTCATATCCTCCGACACCAGCACCTCAAGGTCTCTCTCCTAAGTCGAGCTTACTAGTCTCTACCCTCCTATTCGGTATCTCTCTTTTGGGTTTCTACACCCCAAATGTATCACTCTGTAGTTTTTGGCATTAAATTTTAACTTCTATACGGTAGAAACCGTTTTAATAAACAATTTTTTTTATTTTTTTCTGCTGTGCTCTGTGCAAAAAATCTTATGTGCATAAGTACTAAATCAACCACTTATAAACCTCTAATATCAAATCTGATATATGAGTGCTCAGTGAAATAGCATCGTTCTTTGGCTGGTCTACTGCACACTGTATGCTTTTTTTATACATCATTGCACTTCAGCCCTCCCTCACTCCTTCTTTCACTTTATAACCCAACAGTTTAACTCTCCAGATGTTAATGTGTCCCTAAGCCTAATACAAATTGATTTAAAATTTGACACTTAGCTTCGGGCTGAATGCATTTGTTGTCTATAAATCTTCTGATGGATGGTAGTGCAGTAGATTGCCAAGGTGTCTTGTGCTCATGAATATGGCAACGTGTCTTAAAACCTCTAGTCCGTCACGTTCTTAGTTGAATGTTTTGTCCATTCTCATATAGTGGAGGAGTGGCCTAGTGGTTAGGGTGGTGGACTTTGCTCCTGGGGAACTGGGGAACTGAGGAACTGAGTTCAATTCCCACTTCAGGCACAGCTCCTTGTGACTCTGGGCAAGTCACTTAACCCTCCATTGCCCCAGGTACAAATAAGTACCTGTATATATAATATGTAAGCCGCATTGAGCCTGCCATGAGTGGGAAAGCAAGGTGTACAAATGTAACAAAAAATATATATATAGTTCTCATGGTTCTCGACACAACGTGTGTTTCACTTTAATTGCTTTCTCAAGAGAACCTGAATCAATAATCCCAAGACTAGTAATTTCCCTCATCCATGACCTGGAATAATGAAAGAGTAATAACTGCTTATGTCTTATTGTTGTCATCATGATTTCATCACATTTTTTCATCATACTTAAACTCCCTGTCATATTATGTATCTCTTATCATTTTCGCTTATTTATTATAATCTTTTTGGCTTACCTCCAAGGCAAGACACCAACCACAATCGTGATAACGCCGGTGCATGCACCCTGCTAAAATAGCTAGTATCCCTGATGTAATTACAACGTCACTCATGTAGCCACTCTATCTCGTGGTTCAAACCACTAGGGGCAACCGTGTCCCATTGGAATATCATTCGTTCTTTGTGTTTTAAAATCCTGGCTATATTCCCACCATGAAACTTCGTTATCTGTTTTAACACTGTATATCTTAGATCCATTATTGTGTGCTTTTTTTCACTCCAGTGTTTTAACTAGGGGAGCCTCCTGCTTCCGTATCCTTAGATTGCTGATGTGCTCAGCAATACGTTGTTTTATTTTTCTAGTTGTATATCCAATATACCATTTTTGGCACGGACAAAATATGCTGTATATTACTTGACTTGATTCACAATCTGTATTGTCAAGGAGGTAAAAAGGACGTCTAGTTCTAGGATGGATTATTTGGTTGGTTTGCCATATGTACCTGCAGTAGACACATCTAGAGCATGGTTTATGCCCCCCGCCACGATTTTCCCTGATGTTAATGTCAATACTTGTATGGGATCTCAATATTTCCCCTGTATTTTTACCTCTAGTGTTAGAGAACAATGAGTAATCTTTGAATTGTAGTAAAGACAGCATTGGCCAATGCTTTCTGATAATGCTTTGTACAGATGTATTTCTATTAGACTATGGTAGCACACATGTGAACTTGTCTTGTTTGATTGTCGTGAGCTCTCTCTTCGAGGTCAGAAACCAATCAGGGTGCGCATTAGATGCCCGCTTGCATGCTTCTTTGATTATCTTTGATGGATACCCCCCCGCTTTCTGAATCTCTGTTGCATGATGGTCGCTTCTCTTTCCAAATCTTCTTTCCTCCCACATAATTTCCTGATTCTCAGAAATTGGCCCATCGGGATACCATTCTTAACTGCCCTAGGATGAAAACTGTTAAAATGCAACAGAGATTCAGAAAGCGTGGGTATCCATCAAAGATAAAGCAGCGCGCAAGCGGGCATCTAATGCGCACCCTGATTGGCTTCTGATCTCAAAGAAAGAGCCCACGACAATCAAACAAGACAAGTTCACATGTGTGCTACCATACTCTAATAGGGGATAATAAGAATTTGGTTCCCACTCCTATAAATGTGAACATCCAAAAAATCCATGCTGGTACTATCTGAACTTCAGGTAAATTGTAAATACAGCGACAAGGTATTTAACCATTGTAAAAACTCCAAGGGTCTCGTCAGGGTCTAGAAACGTTTTCCAGAATTCTATATGTTTAAACCAATTGGAAGGGTACATGTGTTGCTCTTCAAACTGAGCAACATATAATGTCACTACAGAGGGGGCCAACGATGCCCCCCGTAGCCACTCCCTATAACTGCTCATAAAAGTTCTCCTGAAACCAAAAATAATTCTTTTGGATCACCAACTCTGATAGATTACACAAAAATTCAGTTGAAATCCTTTGAGTGCCCACAGTATCATTTAGGGCCTCTTTTATCAAGCCGAGCTAGCAGCTCCTGCTGTGGTAATGCTGACAAAGCCCAATCACTTTGGGCTCTGTCGGCATTGCCGCGTGGGAACTGGTAGCGCGGCTTGTTAAAAGAGACCCTTAATGCAGTAGTTATAATCTGTAGAGCCTCCTTTTGTGCAATCATAGTATAAAGTGATACAATGTCTAGTGATACAAAAATGCTAGACTGAGAAAGGGTAACTCCTTATAACTCTTTCAATAAATGAGTGGTATATTGAAGATAAGATTTCACTTTCTATGCCATGGGTTTCAAAAAGATGTCAACAGTTTACTTAAAGGTTCCAAAACTGATATGAAGATGATCAAAAGCAAATGCAGGCACTAGAGGCTATTAGTGCCAGACTAGCACCCGCGTTTACGTAAGTCCCAGAATCAGAGCCAGCGAGTGAGTGTAACAATGCGCTCGCCATCTCTGAATGCTAATAGTATGCAAATGCATGCGAAAGAGGGACATTGGTATTCCACCCCAATGCTCAATGGGCAGCGCACCGCTACCACTGAAAATCCTACACTAGCTCAGAGCAGATGACCCGAAATGGACCCCCACCCCAAGCTGGCGACATGGGGGCTGGAGGTCTAGCGGTCTCCAGTCCCCCCAAACCTCCCCCCAACACAATGGTATGGGGGGCTATAGATAAAAATGGCGGTGCAGCGTTGGAAGAGGAGGGAATATGCTACTCCTTCCACTGTGAATATATTGGGAGGGAAAGGGGGCCACTAGACCACCAGGTGGGGGGGTTGGTTTTGCGGCTCACTGGGCCACCAGGGCTTTGTTTTGGGTGCGAAGGGGGCTTAGAGGGCTGGAGATCCACCGGCTCTCCAGCTCCCATGTCGCTGTCGGGGGGAGCTCGGTGGGGGGCACTAGGCCATCAGGGCCTTGCAGTTGGATGGGGGTCCTGGGGTCCCACGGACCTCCAGCCCATGTGTTTGACAGGTTCGGGCTTTTGACAGCCTGGACATGTCAAGTATGGGAGGATTCAGGCACAATCCTCCCGCACTTTTACCCTATGATCAGAACTAATAGCGTGCCTAAATTTGCACGCTATTAGTTCTGATCATAGGAGCGTTATAGCCCCACGCTATTTTTACAGCACTGTTTGGAACAGCGTGGGGCTTCTGATCATCGGGCTGTGAGCTCTTCATCGAACAATAGGTCACACACGTTTTTGAAATTTTGGCACAAAAAGGACATTTCTTTTGCAGTAATCAAATTTGTCATAAAAGCCTAACCCACTATCTCACAAATAGACTTTTGCAACTATTTCACTGGATTAAAATCCAGCTGTCAGTAACACATCAAATTGGATGATTGTTTATTGGCTTCTTGGATTATACACGTCTTTAGATTGTACAGTCATAGCTCTCCCCCCCACCCCTTTAAGAACCACCATGTCCAAATTTGAATGCAAATCCATGAGAGCTAAGTGTTCTGTCCTGGTGATGTTATACCAAGTTGGTTGTGCAAGGAAAGAACTTTCCAGCTGTCCCAAATCTCTCACAATCAGTTTTTGCAAAGATTGTAGAGAAGCATCGACCAAACCAGGAGGGATCCAAGAAGATGGAATGCTTACTACTGAAACATCGCCACTACAAGTTGAATTTTATAAATGTAACTTGAGTTGCAACTTCTGAAACACTCTATAGAGGGCAATCCGTGTTTTGAAAGGATCATTCGAAACAGTAGGTACAAAGCTGAAACCATATTCTCCTTGAATTATATCAGAAAGTATTGGATTATTAGCGCCGAGTTGTTTTACTATCCCAAGAGAGAGGAGCATCATTAGAATACGCGTGATCTTTATTTCAACAACATACTTGATATATCGCTAAGGGCCTTCATATAGGCATTAAAACAATTTACACAATAGAAGTCTATTTAAGGAAAGGGAAGCAACAGGACGGGTAGATAGAAAAAGGGGAGTTTAAAACTAAGAGAGCGTGTGCAAGAGGAAGAAGGAGCTATGATGGAGGGAAGAAGGTAATAAAGAGGTGTGTCTTAAGTACCTGCTTGAAGGTGGAACTTGTTGGTTGATCTCGAATATGGCGTGGCAGGTCACTCCATAGTCTGGGTCCAAGGTAGCTAAAGACAGAGTTGCGGGTACTGTTGAGGCAGAGGAGTGAGGGTGGTGAAAGAGTTGGCAGCAGAGCGGAGGCAGCAAAGAGGGGAGTAGGGATGAGAAGATTTTTAAGATAAGTGGGGGGGCAGTAGGGAACCTGGATTTATAGGTCAACAAGAGTATTGTAAATCTAATTCAGGCTGAAATGGGAAGCCCGTGTTCTTTCTGCAGGAGAAGGGTGACATGATCGAACCGGTGGGCGTTGAATTAACTGTAAGCATTTGATGCTATCCTTATCCTCAGCAGTAACAAAAATGTGCATCTAGAAGCTAGACAACTGCTGTGTGGAGTTGATGCCAACACTCTTGCTTGTGCTTACATGGCTGCAAGTCACATCTGTGTATGTATAACCTGGAGGAAAGGAGGGAGTAGGAACATATGATAAATATATTTAAATTCCTCCAAAGTATAAATGCACAAGAGATGGGCCTCTTGCATTCGAACATAAGCTGTGGAAAGAGAGATCATAGGATAAGAGTGAAAGGGAGTAGACTTGGGAGTATTTCTTCAAAGAAAGGGTGAGGGTGCCTGAAAGAGTCTTGTTCTGAAGGACAATTTTGGAGTTCAGGAAGGCATGGTGCAAGCAGTGATGTTCTTTGAGGAAGTGAAAGATAAGGATAGGGAGCCGATGCAGAAAGCTGCACCTTAAGCTGCTGACCACACAGCTTTTAATGTGAGGTTCCCACTAAAAATCAACCGCTGGATACAGTAATCAATGAGTATGCAGATTATTGATGTGTTATAATTGCAGCGGTAATCTGCAGCTCATTGCGAAATGTCACCCTTCCTGTCCATGTGTGAGTGGTGATTGGCTCATGCACTGACAGGAAGGGTATCGTTAAAAAAAAAAAAAAAAAGCCTCTAGCATCTACATTGATCCCCTTCTCTCCCTCCCTGATTTGAACCCCCAATTCCTATTGTGTGGCAGCAACCCCTGCCCCCTGAGTTAATTAAAAGAAAATTCTCTGGTATCTACAACACACCCCTGCCTGGCTACCTCCCCACTACTTAAAATAAATCCCTGATGTCTAGCGGTATCCGCCCCCCTTTCCTTACCTCTGGCAAAACAGATTATTCCCTGGTATCTAGTGTCAACCTCCACCTACCTGCCCTCTACTCTAGGTTGTACCTTTAAAAAGACTACAGTGATGCCCATTTGCTTCTGCCTCCAGCACCGCCATCTTAGAAAATGGTGGCAACTAATTCCATACACTGAATCCTGGGATGCATCAAGCATGGTCAGTATACAATATAAGGGAATTTTTTCCCTTATTTGGTGGTCTCCACCAACAAAATGGCAGTGGCAGAATCAGGAACAAGTGGGTATCATAGGTTTGTTTTGGGGGGTTTTTTTTTTTTTTTTTTAGTAGCAGTAAGGGGGTTAGGTTGGAGGGAGTGTGCCCTAGACACCAGTGATTTTTTTTTTTTTTTACAGTTGAAGGTAGAGGTCCACTATACACCACTGATGCGGAAAGTTATCGGGGGGGAGGGGGTAAGAGACTTGAGGATCAAGGGAAGAAGGGGGTGCCACTAGACAATCACCAACCATTCTACACTGCTCTGGACGTGGTGCAAAATTTCTTGGGTTGTATGTGTGTGTCTACAGCCAGTATTTCTTTCCATGCATTGCAGCAGAATGATTAATGGTCTTTTTACCATGTATTTTAATGTAGTGTGTGGCCATGTCTTCTGCATAAGTTAATACCCGCACACAGTTCCTCTCTGCATTGCTCAGAAAATAACATGGGCTTACAGTATCTTTGTGTATCAGCACCTGGATATGTTGTATGGGCTTTATCTGCTGGCATATTCTATGTTGCTGAAAGCAGTGGCGTACCTAGGGTAGTTGACACCCGGGGCCGGTCATTTTTTTAACACCCCCCCCCCCCTCCAAAATCTAGTACTAGGCATGCCAAGAATACAAAACACTCAGGACCTATAGAGCAATTCTAGCATACCATAAGCAGTAATTTCTACAAGTCACACAAGGAAAAGGAAAGCATCTTAAACACTACAGTGAGCACTACAACATCAATTCACCTACTGTAAACGAAACCAGGCAGAATAACACAGATCGTCCATCTTGCACAGTTAATGCCAACCGAAAGCCATGTCTTTTTCACAAACACAGATACACCCTAATCCACTATAGAATAAGCAATATTAAACTTTCTATTTAGACAAAAATTAAACTGAACCCCCAAGATGCCAGACTCCGCATACAATGCAACACCACAGAAACAGAAAATGTCCACTAGTACTGTGCAAAATATAAAGACAGCAGATGTAAATTTGAAAAAACTAACAAATACCAATCACCACTTTACAAATTAACAAATAGAAATAAAACAAATACAGAAAATAAAATACCATTTTATTGGACTAATACATTTGGCTTCCAGAGGCCAAAATCTCCTTCCTCAGGTCAATACAGTATAGTGCTGTTACAGTATCCTATCCTGACCTGAGGAAGGGGGTTTTGGTCTCTGAAAGTTAAGTCAAAATGTATTAAAATTAGTCCAATAAAAAGATTACTTTGTTTACGTTCTATTATAAACATTAGCACAGCTACAATACTACTTTATAAAAATATATATTTTATTTACAGTTTGTTGTCTCTGGTTTCTGCTTTCCTCATCTTCTTTTCACTGTCTTCCTTCCATCCAGCATCTGTCTTTCTTCTCTCTCTGCCATCCAGTGTCTGCCCTCTCTGCTGTCCCCTCCATCTAATGTCTGCCCTCTCTCCCTGCCTCTTCCATCTACATCTGCCCTCTATCTCTGCTCCTTCCATCCACCATCTGCCCCTGTCTGCCCTCTCTCTCTCCCCCTTCCATGCACTGTCTGCCCTTTCTATCACTTCCATCCACTGTCTGCACTTTCTCTCTGTCCGCTCAATCCACCATTTGCCCTCCCTCTCCCATCCATCTAGGGTCTGCCCTCCCTCTCACTCCCCCTTCCATCCAGGATCTGTCCCCTCTCTGCCCCTTTTTTTCAGCCCCCAGTTCCAGCCCCACTATCCCACCAGTCCCCAGTTTCAGCCCCAGTCCTTTTCTCCCACCAGTCCCGAGCTTTAGCCCCCAGCCACTTCTCCCTGTCCCCTCTTTAGCCCCCAGTTTCAACCCCAGCCCTTTTCTGTCACCAGTCCTGAGCTTCAGCCCCAGCCACTTCTCCCTGTCTCCTTTTCAGCCCCCAGTCCCCACAATTTCAGCCCCTGCCACCTTTCAGCCCCCAGTCCCAGTACTAGCCCCCTTATCCCACCTACCCTCCTTCAGCCCCCAGTTTCAGCCCCCTTCATCCACATGCCTTGCCCCCCTTTTCAGCCCGACCCATTCTCCCACCTGACCCAGGCATGCCCCATTTTCCGTCATGACCCCTTCTCAGACCCCAGTTCCAGCCCCCTTCTCCCATTTGAGAGCCCCCTCCTCCCATCTGAGAACCCCCAGAACACCCCTCTCCTCTCCCATCTGAGAACCTCCTCCCCACCCCAGTCCCCTTCTCCCATCTGGAAACCCCCTCCCCACTCCAGTCCCCTTCTCCCATCTGAAAACTCCCTCCCCATCTAAGAACCCCCACAACACCCCTCTCCCATCTGAGAACCCCCTCCCCACCCCAGTCCTCTTCTCCCATATAAAAAGCCCCTCCCCTCCCCATGTGAGAACCCCCTCCCCACCCCAGTCCCGTTCTCCCATATGAAAACCCCCTCCCCTCCCCTCCCCATGTGAGAACCCCCACAACACCCCTTCTCCCATCTGGAAACCCCCTCCCCACTCCAGTCCCCTTCTCCCATCTGAAAACCCCCTCCCCATCTAAGAACCCCCACAATACCCCTCTCCCAACTGAGGACCCCGACCCGACTCTCCTGCTCCCACCCTACCTTTAAAAAACTTTTTTTGAAGCGTCGTTGCAGGCAGCGCCTCGTGTCTGCCCTGCTGGTAAAAGAAGTAAATCTCTTCGCTTCGAAGTTCGTCGTCGTCGGGCCTCACTATGTCCCGCCCTCGCGGAAATAGGAAGTTACCTCAGAGGAGGGCGGGACATAGTGAGGCCCGACGACGACGAACTTCGAAGCGAAGAGATTTACTTCTTTTACCAGCAGGGCAGACGCGAGGCGCTGCCTGCAACGACGCTTCAAAAAAAGTTTTTTAAAGGTAGGGTGGGAGCAGCGGGATGCGAAGTGGATCACCCCCCACCCACTGACACCCGGGGCGGACTGCCCCCACCGCCCCCCCCTTGGTACGCCACTGGCTGAAAGGTCCAGGGAGGATAGGGAGCAAGGGCCCATGGGGGGAAGGGAAGCTAGAAGGCAGAGGATCCAGGAAGAACCCCTGGCAGGTAGGGTAGGAGAAAAAGGAACTAAGAAGAGTCCATGGGTCCCCGACAGTTTCCTAGCTGCTGCTGCTGTTGCTCTCTCTTTGAAATGGTTGCCATGCCCTGCTCTGCCCTCTCTCACCCTTGCAGATCTTCAGAAACGGAGACAACCTCCTCTGCTCCAATGGTTCTTCATAAAACTTTTGCTTGGCATTTGAATTTGTCACTGACCTGAATGGAACATTTTTGAATTTGCATTATTTTTATTCCATGATATCTCTGGTATTCTACAGTAGGTGAAAATAAAGATAACCATGGAGATCTCTTTTTTTCTTTTTTAATTTTATATTTTTATTTATAAATGAACAAGTATATATACATGCATGAGGAAGAGCGCCATATGCTAGAAACACATAAAACAAAAAGAAAAACAATAGTGCAGAGAAAAAAGTCTCTCATTAATTATACAACATCCAATTTAAAGCATCTTGACTCTCTATAAGTTCAATAGCTAAAATAAAATCTTTATTCAATTTAAACTGGCACTTTTATAACCTGCTTCTATCCTTGTGGTTTAGAGATTTTTTTCTTCCTAGTTCAAGGGTTAAACTTCACTTTGTGTTCTAACAGTGTGGAGGAGTTGCCTAGTGGTTAGGGTGGTGGACTTTGGTCCTGGGGAACTGAGGAACTGAGTTCAATTCCCACTTCAGGCACAGGCAGCTCCTTGTGACTCTGGGCAAGTCACGTAACCGTCCATTGCCCCATGTAGGCCGCATTGAGCCTGCCATGAGTGGGAAAGCACGGGGTACAAATGTAACAAAAATAAATAAATAAAAAATAAACAGCTCAATAGAACTTCAGTAGAAAGCTCTGACTATGAATCTGTGGTTGATGGTATCAGTCACCTGATGTCTGTATTTCCTTTTGTGGTCTGCAGTTCATATTTGAGGACTTCTGCTTCTACCCAAAATTCAATAAATAACAGCTGTAATTTCTGCCTGCATAACAGGTCCCGAGAGTCTTCGTCAACGGAAGGTGCATCGGTGGGGGAACGGACACGCGTAAACTTCATCAGGAAGGCAAACTGCTGCCGATGGTTAGGAGCTGTGTATTCCGCTCTGAGAACTGATGACCTTGCCAGTCTGCCCCAGCCCTGCCATTAGCTTCGTCACAACCTAAAGCATGCTTATACTGTCCTGTTGTGGAAAGTCTTCTGTATTTGTGTTGAGAGGTGTTTTGGTTGTGGTTGTTGTTTTCTACAACTTGACTTTGCTTCAGTGCTCCAAGGTGGTCCATAAGCACTAATAAGATCCAAGGGTCTTTTGTGCCAGAATTTAAATGGAGAACTGTGGTGCAGGAAGGGACTTCTGTTGTAGCAAAGATGCAGAGCTAGTGTTGGGCATAGATAGGAGTGGACACGGCTCGCAGTGACTGGTGCACTGCTGCTGTTTCATACATGGCTGGGGCAGCCTTGGGTGCTGGGAGCACTCGCCTGGAAAAAGCCACTAACCCAGATTGGCTCAGGGTGCCGCAATGAGCGCAGACATCAGCAAAAATGTCTTGCGCGCCCACGGCAGACAGGGTGATGTGCAGCGGTGCATAATAATCTGTTACGCTGCAAACTAAGTAATATGAGAACTCAGCAATCTAATTGCTGCTGTTAGGTCTATAGTATCCCAACTTTCTAATTTCATATCAAAATTGTCCCTGGGCTTTTCATTGGTCTCCCTTTGCCTGTAAATGAAAAGATTGGGTTTCATGAATGCTACAAGGCAGCCTGTGCTATGTGCTATTCCTGAACCGTAACAGGAAGCAGAGGAGAAGGCTGTGTTGCTAACCTTTTTTAACCCCACTGGAGTATGTCCAGTCCCAGCTTAAGCTATTCTGTAGGGTAATGAGGAACAACTGGAGTTGTGTCCTGTGATGACATGGAGTTAGACGGAGAGCACTGCAAAGGCCAGGAAGCTGTTTGCCCCAGTGTTTGGACTGTGGTTAGTCTAGTGAACCATAGTGCATCAGGGAAGGGTTGGGCTTCTAAGACCTCTTCTCACACTGTGCCCATGGGTACGTGAATGTAATTCTATGATGTAACTCTTATGTAATTTGTGCAAAAACTTCAATAAAGTCAATTGTGTTCAGTACAGTATTTGGTTTCTGCAAACCAACTTTATTTTTATTATTAAACAGTTTGCAAAAAAAAAACAATAACAAAAAAACCAAGAGTATCACAACTGCCATGCCGTCACTCTTCGGTACAATACACATTACCATCAAATCATAAAATTACAAGCTCCTTCCCCTTTCCTCACCCTTGCTCACAGTTCCACTCTTACCCCTAAGTTCAGAAGGGATCACAGGAAGCTGGGCCTTGCTGGCACATCAAAGATCAGGCAGAGGTTTTTATGCTCTAGTGTGTTCCTTCCATCTAACATATGGGCCCTAAATTTTGTTAAAGTTCACCAGTCTATTTCTTCGAAGGGCCGTGAACTTGGACATATAGCTCACAAAGTCCACCTTACCAAGGACTTGCTGGAGGGCAGAGACCTCAGTTTGCTTCCATGCCGTCGTTGGAACCAATCTGCTAGCCGTGGTGATATTAAAAATGAATTTTAAAACTTTGCCCAGGAGCTTCAGCGGTTTGTTTTGCAAGCCAGCTATTAATAAAATATTCTAAATACAGGTGAAAGAGAGGCAAGAAAGCAGTTGTGGGCAGGATACCATTTTCTGCAGCCATTTCAAGATGCAGGAATTTGTGACCATTGAAGTTTATTCCTTGTAGTCCTGCAAGAGTTATTTCCTTTGTACATTTTAACAAATATTCCACAAATGCTGCTATAATCCTGTTGATTGTTTTTAGAGCCGCACTGTCAAGTATAAAAAGTCCTTATAAGGCAGTTTCAGCATGGTGTTCTTTGCCTGTTGGGTTAAGAACACTTTCTTCCTATTTATTATTTTGAAAACAACTGAAGACTTTGGGCCCTGTTTACTAAGCAGTGTTATAGGCGCATTAACATTTTTAATGCGCGTTAACCATGTACCTGCCTATAATATATCTATAGGCACCTACATGGTTAGCGTGTGCGCTAAGTGCTGGCGTGCTAAAAACACTATCGCACCTTAGTAAACAGGGCCCTTTATTTGTTTAAAACATTTTTTTTGTTAATCCTTAATTAGTTCTTGGGGTTTTTTTCTCTTATTTCTCATTTGTGATCTGTATTTTGTGTTATCCGCTTTGAACCTGTTGATGGGAGTTGGTGGATTACAAATACCATTACCATAAAGATCAAGGTACAATATATCCCTGTCACCAAACAGCTTCCACTCTGTAGCTGAGGCAGTGTTTGACTCTGCTTGCAGCAATAGTGTGATAGAAAAAGAAAGGCTCTGAGCAGTGATGCCATGTTCTCAGCACTAGTTTTCACCTCAGGGGAACAGTGAAATAACCATCAGGCAACAAAGATGAAAACTTATTCAAATAGCAGCAAAGCACAGGATCACTGACAGCCTGTCCCCAAGCAGATATAAATGGATGAAGCTGCATTTCAGCAGATTTTGTGAGATTGTTTTTTAAAGACACGTAGGTGCCCTCCTTCCCTCTTACATCCATTTGTCATCATTTCTGACAGCTCACCCTCAGACATGCCCTGCATCACCTCATTTTCATGGATGTCCCGTATAGTCTTTATCTGCTGTCATGTTCTTTGTTTCTGTGCCATTCTCTAGATGAACACATAAACACACAATGTTAAGGTTATTGAACTCTTGAAATGGAAATTGCTGTAAAATAGTGCTTTTCTGATCTCTTTTTCTGTTTGGGCTTATCAATTCTAAGCTTTGCAATGAAAAGAGGAGGAGCTGGGTCCCAAATAGACAAATGTGTTTTTGAGATTATTCAGAACAATGCTTTTTCGTATATGACTCGGTTTTAACACTTCGAAATTCACATACTCCCAGATGACTGCCCGAAGTAGCTGACTTCCAGTCTTCCTCCATTTGAAGCAAGGAAGCAGAAGAGGCAGGCCACGAATGGGCTGTGAGTCTGTGTGCAGCCCTGGAGCACGGCCCGCACAGGAAGAGAGGCCTGCCATTGGGGTCCTTTTACTAAGGTGCACTGAAAAATGGCCTGCTGTAGTGTAGACGCGTGTTTTGGGAGCGTGCAGAATTATTTTTAGTGGACCTACAAAAATGTTTTGCAGAAATGGATGTGCGGCAAAATGAAAATTGTCATGCGTCCTTTTTGGGTCTGAGACCTTTCTGCAAGCCATTGACCTAGTGGTAAGGTCTAATGTGGTAACCGGGCAGTAATGGTCTAGGTGCGTCAATTTCCATGCATCGGAAAATAAAAAATATTTTTCATACATGCACCAAAATTGAAACTTCCGCAAGGGCCATGCAGTAACCGGGCGGTAACTCCAATTTGGTGCACGTTGGATGCGCATAGGTGCCTACATGGCTTAGTAAAAGGGCCCCACTGTGAACAGGCTCACAGACCTGGACAGAGATGTGGCCCATCCCAAAGAATGAGATTTTGTTCAGAGGTGTCTACTGGGCATAAATCTAGAAAGATCAAAGTACCGTATTTGCCAATGAAAGAAGCAATTCCAAATGGTCTTCAGCTTTCTTTAGCTTTATTTCAGTTTCAGTTCTTTCATTCCTTCTGAAGCCTGGACACTCGGGGTCTTTTACTAAGCTGCAGTAGCATTTTTAACTCAGTAGAAATTAGCTGGTGGTGCTGCAAGCTAAAAATGCTACTGCTTCTTAGTAAAAGACCCCCTCAGCATCTTAAAATCCAGAAAAGAATGTAGTTCTGTTCTCAACCCCAATAAAATTTGACAATATATTTACATGGATAACAAAGTAAGGGCCCTGTTTACTAAGCTGCGCTAGAGGCACATTTGCATTTTTAGCGTGCGCTAACCATATAGATGCCTATAATATTCTTATGGGTGTCTACACGGTTAGCACATGCTAAAAATGCTAGCGCACCTTAGTAAAGAGAGGCCTAAAAAAAGTAGCCTCAAAGCTTAAAGTCTCATGACAAATAGTGAGCCAGGCATTGAAACCCGTGTTTGCTTAGTTTCCCCAAATTGTCTGGTATGCAGCCATTAGACAACTTTAAGGAACGCTTAACAGAAGTGCTGCATATTCCAGCAGAATCTGTACCTCACGTCAATGAAATCCACAGCTGCCTAAGAAGAGGAGAGAGGAAGTTTCTGAAACTGGTAGTATGGATATTTCTGCTATTTACATTTACAAGTTTTATTTTTGGGACAAAAGATATGGATATTTGCAGATATGGCTCAAGCAACTCAAAGATGTAAGGTCTTGGCAATGCATCACGAGACTTTAGCTTTGAGGCTACCTTTTTTACTTTATTATCCATGTAAATATATTGTTAAGTAAATGAGGATGAGATTTGGGCCCCTGTTTACAAAGCCACGGTGCGGTAGTACCGACAGCCCATTCACTTTGAATGGGTTGTGTTGGCATTGCCGCACGGCTTTGTAAACGGGGGGGGGGGGGGGGGGGGGGGGTATTTTACTTCATTTTTTGTCTTCTTTTTAAATCCCAAAATAATCTTTTCTGGATAAAGAGGCTGAGAATCACTGTCTCCAAGATCCTGGTATTGAAGATGAATGTTCATATTTGGTATTGCCCTGATAATATCACACCAGTCCCTTTTCCCTTGTTTATATATTTTTCTGTAGTGTATTCTTTCCACTTAATTTTTATATTGTGATCTGATAAAACTTTGGATGGACTATTGATTTTTTTCTTTTGTCGTTGATTGCATATTTTCCCCCCGAAATTCAGCTGGTGGCTGCTAGCATTTTTTAAAACGCTGATAGTCACTGGCTAAATTATCCCCTGATATTTAGTGCTGGGCCATGTCCAGGCACCGGCACTGAAGAGCAGGGCATAATTTTGGGTAGCCTGGCCACTCGGAGCTTATGAGAGTCCAGCCGATATTCATCCAGGCCACAAAAGGCAGTTATGCAGGCCCAGGCTGAATTTCAAGTTGGGACCCACGTGACCATTTTTCTTAAATTCCCCTAAGCCCTCTCTGGCCCCCCTATCCTTCTCCAAGCCCACAGAACAAAGGCCCCCCAGGAACCCTCAACTTCCAGGTAGTCCTCCTCTGGCCTACCTGTACCCTGGTGGTCTAGCAGTGGTCTTTGGGGCTAGAGCACAGCCCCCTTGCGGAGCCATTCTAAAATGGCTGTATGACCTCTTCTGAGGGAGAGTTCATGTCGCGGGCTGGAGGGGAAAAAAAGGAGCATTGACCGGGGGGGGGGGGGGGGGGGAGTAGAGAAGGCTCTTTGATTAAAAAAAAAATTATGTGGGCGCCAGCCTGATATTCAGAGCTGGCAGTCGCATCGGTAGCTATGTGGGTGCATCCGCATAACCTCGAGCTTCTCAGCACTGCCCTTGACCTACCCACTTTTTATTTGGGGGATCTTTGGGGATATTCTACAGGACTCTCTGGTTAAATGCTGTGGAATATCCCCACTTAGGCGGCAGGATGCGATTTAAGAAGGCAGGAGAGGCTGCTGTTCACTTAAATCACTTTGAATATCGGCCCCTTTTTCTTTATCTGTGTCAGCTCCTGGATTATGTTTTTTTATATAAATAGATACTTATGTTATGTCTAAAGGGGCTCTTAATAAAGCATAGCATGTGCTAACAGAATTAACATGCAATAAATGATGTGCGGCCTATTTTATGCCTGTGGGCCATGTGTCACTTAGTGCATGCTAATGTCCATTAGCTTTAGTAAAAAGGGTCCCTTGAGAATAATTTTTTCTATTAAAAAAAAGAAAAAAAAGCACTGGTCCCAGTACAGATCCCTGTGGTACTCACTATTCATCTTTTTCCAATGAGAAACCTCTGTTATCTCATGTAACCAATTTCATGTTCACAACAGAGGATTGCTTCCTATTCTGTATCTTTTAATTCCCTCAGAAGTCTCTCTTGAGGGACTTTGTCGAACAATTTCTGAAAATCCAGATACACCATGGCGCTCATTTTGAAACATGTGGATGTCTCAAAAGGCTAGAATTGACATCCATGTGCTTGAAATATCCAAAACATGATTTTGCAAAGGCAGAATAGAGATGTCTAACACTGCAGTATATCCATATAGCAAGGGGGTGTGTTCTGGTTGAGACTAGAGGGCCTGAAATATGGATGTCCAACAGTGATTACCAAAAGAGGAAGAAATGTCCATGTCTAAAATGGGAAAGGGAATGGGATTTCATATACTGCCTTTCTGTGCAGCAGTTTACATATTATATATAACAACATATTTTGTACCTGGGGCAATGGAGGGTTAAGTGACTTGCCCAGAGTCAGAGTCACAAGGAGCTGCAGTGGGAATCTAACCCAATTCCCCTGTTCTCAGGCCACTGCACTAACCATTAGGCTACTCTTTCTGAAATAGGTCCTTACTCAGACCTGTTTCAGAAACATCCAGGTTACAGCAAGGTGATCTGATTGAGCAGCTGTCCACTGGAGTGAATAAAGCATAACACTTCCTTAGTCCCCTAGTGGTTGTAGTCCTCCTCCCTCTCCCCAGAAAGTAAAACTGGAAGGCAGCGGCGTACCAAGGGCAGGGCGGTCCGCCCCGGGTGCACGCTACTGGGGGGAGTGCTGCGCGCCTGTCAGCTCCGCTGGTTCCCTGCTCCCTCTGCCCCGGAACAGGTTACTTCCTGTTCCAGGGCAGAGGGAGCCAGCAGAGCAGAGAGCTACGCGGCTGCTCCCCGCAGGTAAAGATGCACCCGGGGGGGGGGGGGGTGGTGCGCATCGGCGATCCGCCCTGGGTGGCAGCTGACCTAGGATCGTCACTGCTGGAAGGGTATACTGGGCTCTATATCAGCTTCAGGTATCATGGACATCCTTAACAGAAAAGGAAGGAAGTCTAAGGAGTAGCCTAGTGATTAGTGCAGTGCACTGTAAACCAAGGGACTCAGGTTCTAATTGCAGCCAGTGGCGTACCAAGGGGGGGGGGCGGTGGGGGCGGTCCGCCCCGGGTGTCGGCGGGTGGGGGGGTGCTCCGTCATCTCCTGCTACCATCCTGCGTTTTTTTTTTAAATCCATGCAGCGACGCAGGCAGCGCCTCGTATCTGCCCTGCAGTGTGCTGTCAAAAAAGAAAATCGCTTTGCCGGCGTCGGGCCTTCTCTCACTATGTCCCGCCCTCGAGGAAATAGGAAGTTACCTCAAAAGTGGGCGGGACATAGTGAGAGAAGGCCCGACGCCGGCAAAGCGATTTTCTTTTTTGACAGCACACTGCAGGGCAGATACGAGGCGCTGCCTGCGTCGCTGCATGGATTTTTAAAAAAAACGCAGGATGGTGGCAGGAGAAGAGGGCTTGTCGCTCTCCACGGAGGGGGGGGGGGCCTCAGATGGGAGAAGGAGGTGGGGGAGCTCAGAAGGAAGAAGGGAATTGGGGAGGGGTGAGGGGAGCTCAGAGGGGGTCCGCAGAAGGGAGAAGGGAACTGGGGAGGGGTGGGGGAGCTCAGAGGGGTCCGCAGAGGGGAGAAGGGAACTGGGGGGGGGTGGGGGAGCTCAGAGGGGTTCACAGAGGGTTGAAGGGAACTGGGGAGGGGTGGGGGAGCTCAGGGGTTCGCAGAAGGGAGAAGGGAATTGGGGAGGGGTGGGGGGAGCTCAGAGGGGTTTGCAGAAGGGAGAAGGGAACTGGGGAGGGGTGGGGAGCTCAGAGGGGTTCGCAGAGGGGACAAGGGAGCTCAGAGGGGAGAAGGAAACTGGGGAGGGGTGGGGGAGCTCAGAGGGGTGCTCAGAGGGGAGAAGGGGTCTGAAGCTGGAACTGGGGTCCGACAAGGGGGCAGGAGGGAGAATGGGTCCATGCCTGGGGCAGGTGGGAGAATGGGTCTGGGGCTGAAAATGGGGGTTGCAAAGCATGTGGTGGATGAAGGGGGCTGAAAAGGAGGGTATTTGGGATAAGGGGGCTAGTGCTAGAACTGTGGGCTGAAACGGGGCAGGGGCTGAAACTGTGGGCTTTAAAGGGGACAGGGAGAACTGGCTGGGGCTGAAGCTCAGGACTGGTGAGAGAAAAGGGCTGGGGTTGAAACTAGGGGCTGAAAAGGGGACAGGGAGAAGTGGCTGGGGGCTGAAGCTCAGGACTGATGGGAGAAAAGGGCTGGGGACTGGTGGGATAGTGGGGCTGAAAAGGGGGGGCCAGTGGGAGATGTGGGCTGGGGCTGGAACTAGGGGCAGGTGGAACTGGGGGCTGAAAAGGGGGGGCAGAGAGAGAGGGGACAACAGACCCTGGAAGGAAGTGGGGAGCATGAGGGAGGGCAGACCCTGGATGGATGGGAGAGGGAGGGCAGACGGATTGAAGGGGCAGAGAGAAAGGTCAGATGGTGGGTGGAAGGGGGAGAGAGAAAGAGGGCAGACTGTGGCAAATGGTGGATGGAAGGGAGAGAGAGGGCAGACAGTGGATGGAAGGGGCAGACAGTGGATTGAAGGGACATTAGAGAGGGCAGACACTGGATGGCAGAGAGAGAGCAAAGACAGATCCTGGATGGAAGGAAGACAGTGAAAAGAAGATGAAAGCAGAAACCAGAGACAACAAACTGTAAATATATATTTTTATTATTTTGCTTTAGGATATAGTATTGTAGCTGTGTTGTTTATAAATAGAACATGTAAATAAGGTAATCTTTTTATTGGACTAATTTTAATACATTTTGACTTAACTTTCAAAGAACAAACCCCCCTTCCTCAGGTCAGGATAAGATACTGTAACAGCACTATACTGTACTGACCTGAGGAAGGAGATTTTGGCCTCTGGAAGCTAAATGTATTAGTCCAGTAAAATGGTATTATTTTATTTTCTGTATTTGTTTTATTTCTATTTGTTAATTTGTAAAGTGGTGATTGGTATTTGTTAGTTTTTTCAAATTTACATCTGCTGTCTTTATATTTTGCACAGTACTAGAGGACATTTTCTGTTTCTGTGGTGTTGCATTGTATGCAGAGTCTGGCATCGGGGGTTCAGTTTAATTTTTGTCATAATAGAAAGTTTAAATATTACTACTTATTCTATAGTGGATTAGGGTGTATCTGTGTTTGTGAAAAAGACATGGCTTTCAGTTGGCATTGACTGTGCAGGATCTAAGGTCTGTACTATTCTGTCTGGTTTCGTTTTACAATAGGTGAATTGATGTTCTAGTGCTCACTGTAGTGTTTAAGATGCTTTCCTTTTCCTTGTGTGACTCGTACAAATTACTGCTTATGGTATGGTAGAATTGCTCTATAGGTCCTGAGTGTTTTGTATTCTCGGTATGCCTAGTACTGGATTTGGGGGGGGGGGGGTTAAAAAATGACCGGCCCCAGGTGTCAACTACCCTAGGGACGCCACTGATTGCAGCACTTTTTTTTTTTTTATGTGAGCCCTCCAGAAACAGAAAATATTCACTGTGCCTATATATATATATATATATATACAAGACACCTGCAAGCAGGGGGCAGACTGACCATACAGGCAGCCGCTACTCTGCCCGGTGCTGCTGCATTTTCAAAATGAATGCTGAGACTTCCCTGTGACAGTCTCGTGAGACTGCCGAGACCCGCAAGGCTACAGCATCGGGCAGGAAAAAGTGGGGATCTTTCCTGCCCCCTAAAGAGGCCACTAGACCACCATGGTCCTTCAAGGTAGGACCGGGGAGGGTGCACTAGTGTGTGTGTGTGTGGGGGGGGGGGGGGTGGATGCAGATCGGGAAGTGCAGGCAGTGCCCGGGGGGGCGAGGGTCCCAATTACCTTTACTGCGTGTCCACTGCCCTACCACTAGGCTGACCCTCTGCTCTATATGGATGTCTGTGTGGCCATTTTGTAAGAATACCTTTATACAGATGTCCATGTGCCTTGTTTTCCCCCTCTTCAAAATCTGAATCTTTCAGTTTGTAAGATGGATGTTCATACTGCATGTTTCCAGCGCATGGACATCCATCTCACTTATTTTGAACAGGCTATATCCTGTTTGAAAATACCCCTTCACATCAACTGGCTCCCCTTTATCCACACCTTCAAAAAATGTAGCAGATTGATGCGGCAAGACTTTTCATGGCTAAATCTCAATATTGGCTTTCCCTTATTAAACCACAACTATATATGTTCAGTAATTTTGTTTTTTAAAAGTAAGTAGGAGATATTCTATGTGATCCTGCCAGAAACAGCAGCTATAGCTGCAAGATATGCTATATTTATTTATTGTATTTGTACCCCATATTTTCCCACCTTTTTGCAGGCTCAATGTGGCTTACAGAGTATGGAAATTGAAAACGTCGTTACATGATTTGAAAGAACATAAAACAGTCAATCATAAGCTGAGGTAAGATATGTAACATGACCAGACATAGGTATTGGAAAGGGGTGTTTTGCGGGTCAATGGCATCACCAGATCCCACCCACAGCTTCTGGCCTCAGTGTAGGATAGCATGACTGTCTCGGCAGGTAGAACTGGCAGTGTGTCATGCTGCCTGCTCTCTGCCTCTCTTCAGGATTGACCCAGAAGCAAATATAGCTGCGAGGATCACAGGGACTCGGAATATGTTCAGTCCCCACGGTGCCATCCTCCCTATACTCACAGCGCTTTATGCAATTGGATTTGGATTTTAGAATTATTACTCACCTTTTTAAAATTCAAGCTCAAGGTGAGTCACATATTCAGTATGAGTATTTTCCTGCTCAATTTGGCAGGAGAGGATAGGAAGGGTGGACTCATTTCTTGGTTCTGAGTTTTGCCCACTAGGGAATGCTATGTTGGATTATATAATTGATTTCCCTGGAATACCCCCAGCACAAATTTTTGGGACCCATATCCAGAAAGAATACACAGTTGTGGATCCTGTCCTTAATATCTGCTCATTTTGTGCATCCGATAACATATTCAGGTTAAGATCATTTCTCTCAATGTCTGAGGATCTCCTCATCTGTTAAAAGGAAACATGTCCTGCAAGCATAAAGCATGTAGGGGGAAATTTTATATTAGGGTGCTTATGTAAACGACCTCTGTGCCTCTATAAAATAGGCACCCAGAACTAGCCATAGTAGAATACTAAGGGGTTCATTTTCAAAGCACATATACTTACAGAGTTCCATAGGTTACTATATACTTCTTTCACAGAAATGTACACCTTCTCAGGAGAAGGTGCATCAATTCCATGTGTCTATATGTATAGTTTATAAAATACATGCACACACCACAACTACGACTGCCCAAAATCCAACCTCAGGAATATCTAAAGGTGATCCACATAAAAGGTGACTGGAGGATTAGCCTAATGGTTAGAGCAGTGGACTAAGAACCATTGTAGCTCCTTGTGATCTTGGGCAAGTCACTTAACCCATAGTTTCCCAACATATGGTACATGTACTCCAAGGGATATGTGAGACATCAGCAGGGGGTTTGCACCGCCTGGTAAGACAGAAAAACAGCCATTGTAAGTGCCAGTTTTCTGCCGCTTGCTCCCTGCTTCGCCATCCCACTTTGTCTCTTTTCCTTTCCATCATCCTTCCCACCCCAATGGGTGTGGTATCTCTCCCCCCTCCCCTGTTAAAAGTTCAACTTTGCAGTGGCAGTGATTACCACAGGCTGCATTCAGCCACTGTGGGGGTCTTCCCTCTGCTACATCCCACCCTCACTGATACCACTTCCTCTTTTTGCTTGGGCACGACTCGGCCGAGGGAAGGCACTATAGCGGTCACTACTGACAAGTTTGAGCTTAGGACACTGGGGCAAGGGAGCAAGAGGAAGAGATGCCAGACCCATGGGAATGGAGGGAAGGACACAAGAACATAAGCATTGCCATACTGAGACCGAAGGTCCATCAAGCTCAGTATCCTGTTTCCAGTCCAGGTCACACATACCTGGCAAGATTGCAAAACAGTAAAACAGATTTTATGTTGCTTATCCTAGAATGCAACAGTGGATTCTCCCAAGTCCATTTTAATGATGGATTATGGACTTTTCTTTCAGGAAAGTATCGAAACCTCTTTTAAACCCTGCTAAGCTAACTTTTACCACATTCTCTGGCAACAAATTCTAGAGTTTAATTACACATTGAGTGCAGAAATATTTTCTCTGTTTCATTTTAAATGTACTACTTAGTAGCTTCATTGTGTGCCTTCTACTGCAAGTATTTTTGGCAAGAGTAAATTAGCGATTCATGTTTACCCATTCTATTCCACTCAGAATTTTATAGACCTCTATCTCCCCTCAGCCATCTCTTCTCCAAGCTGAAGAGCCCTGGCCGCTTTAGTCTTTCTTAATATGGAAGTCATCCCAGACCGTTTATCATTTGTCACCCTTCTCTGTACCTTTAATTCCACTATTTCTTTTTTGATGCGGTGACCAGAATTGCACACAGTATTCGAGGTGTGGTCTCACCATGGAGCAATACAAAAGCATTATAATATTCTCATTTTTGTTTTCCATTCTTTTCCTAATAATTCCTAACATTCTATTTGCTTTCTTAATTGCCACTTCACCATGGAGCAATACAGAAACCTTATCATATTCTCATTTTTGTTTTCCATTCATTTCCAAAATTTTATTTGCTTTCTTAGCCACCATTGCACACTGAGCAGAGGGATTTAATGTATCATCAATGATGACACCTAGATCATTTTCCTGGGTGGTGACTCGTAATGTGGAACCTTGCATCATGTAGCCTTAATGTGGTTTCCTCGTTTCTACTTGCATCACTTTGCACTTGCTCAATTAAATGTCATCTGCCATTTGGATGCCAAGTCTCTCAGTCTCGTAAGATCCTCTTGTGATTTAGCAACTTTGAATAACTTTGCTTCATCAGCTAACTTAATTACTTCACTAGTTATTCCCATCTCTAGATCATTTATAAATATGTTAAAAAAGGAACAGAGAAAGATGCTAGTGCCTAGGCCATGGTGCAAAAGGAAAGATGAGGACTATGTCGGGGAACAACAGGAAAGATGCTGGACCATGTTGGGATGAGAGGGAAGAGAGAAGGGATATGCTGGACATGGGGAAAGTCAGGGACACAGAGAAGGGAGATGCTAACCATGGGGTAAGACAGACACACAGAAGGGAGATGCTGAATATGGGGAAAGACAGGGATACAGAAAGGGAAAAGGCTGAACGTGAGGGAAGATAGGGACATAGAGAAGAGAGATGCTGAACATTAAGAAAGATGGGGATACAGAAAAGGGAGATGGATGATATATATGGAGAGAGAAGAAATGTTAAATGGTAAGGAGACCCTGGCAAAAGAGTGAAGAGAGACAGAAGAAGTCATAAACCAGAGACTGGGACCAACATGATTAGAAAACTAAAAGAAACAGCCAACAAGGATAGAAGTCAGGCCTGATATTCAGCTGGCAGCGATCTGTGTTTTGCTGACTGCCGCCAGCATTAAACCCAGAAATTCAATGCTAGTCCATATCTAGGCACCATCATTGAATTTTCGGGTTTCCGGAGCCAGCTAACTCATAGCCAGTTATGTGAAATATTCAGCACTTAACTACCTATGGGTTACCGCATAAAGATAGGACTGACTTTTATGCAGTCCTATTTGTACAGTTAACCTGGCTGGATAAGTGCTGAATATTGGCACTTAACCTGCCAAGTGCTGACTCTGCCCTTGGAATGCTCCTGAAATAGCCGGTTTGCAGTTCGGCACTGATTTTTTCAGCAGCACTAACTGGTTAAGTGCCACTGAAAATTTGCAGTTAGTCCCTGCATACAGAATACCGCCCCTCACCCTTAAGAAGGATCCCTCAGGTACTGCGAGCCACCTTAAAACCCTTAGCCCTGCCCAGGGAGAAAGTGAGATGGGAGGGGTAGAGCTGAAATCAGGAACTATAAAAATCAGGAGGGCCGGAGTGGGTTTACGGAGTCCCAGAGGAAAGGCGTGCAGGCTATTGTATATACCTTCACCATAATAGTCAGGTAGGCCAATTTTCATTTGGACCTTCTAGCATTGCATGTTGGATCCAGCCAGAGGCAAACTGGCTGCTGAAATGTTAAGATTTGTACTGATAACTCTGGGAAGCCGGCCCAGAGCTAAGAGGAAATATTGCTTTACCAAGAGACCGTAATGCTTGCAGTGGTCCTGCAGGGGCAGGCCACAAAGGACATTCTTCTGTTAAAAGACTAAGTTTTGCATTGGATTTCTCCTTCCCCTGTGAACTCAAGATGGCTCCCTTCCCAACACCTTTAATAAATGTTAATTTTGCTTACTCTAACCTGCTGCATGATGTCACTTTATCCGGGTCCCAAGCCCAGCTTACCTACAGTATCACAGCCCCAAATAGGAGCTGTTTCTGGCCAGTTAAATTGCTTTGAATATTGAACCTGTCATTTTATTTTTTTTGCCATGATTAAAATGACAGTTTTTGGAATGTACATCTGCCAGAGCTGGAATTAGACATGAGACAGATCATGCCAACTGTACTGATTTCTAGATGTTCTAAGCACAGAACACAAAGAAATAACACTCCATGCCTTGAGCATAAATGGCTGTGGTTGCATTCCTTGTATGTTCTGAAGACTTTTTCTACTCCAGTATCATTACTATGTGCTATTTATTTTTAAGTTTTCATTTGGTATGTGCATAGAAAGATGCCTCAGTTCATTGAGAAGAGACTGAATGGATTATTTGCTTCAATATTTACTGAAAAGGATGTAAGAAATCTACCTGTGCCAGAAATGGTTTTCAAGGGCAATGATACAGAGGAACTAAAACAAATCTCGGTGAACCTGGAAGACGTGCTGAACCAAATGGACAAGTTAGAGAGTAAATCAACTGGAGTGGATAGTTTACACCCCAGAGTACTGAAAGAACGCAAACATAATCTGCTGTTAGTGATCTGTAACCTGTCATTAAAATCATCCATAGTACCTTGTGATACTCTGAGCAAGGGTTGAGTGTGGGCCGGTGGAAGAATTCAGCTTATTTATCTGATTCCTGAGGCCTGTTACTTTACAGGGCTAGGAACATAAGTTGGAAAACCTTCCTCCATTCAATAAACAGTCTCTGGTCATACTACCCAAACATAGTCTGTGGCTGGTGGGGCTACCATGCCCCAAACAAAACCTGTAAGTTCTTGGTTCTTCTCCAAGTCCCAGGTCTGGCTTCAGCCACATCTCAAAACAAGACTTGCAAGTCTTAATTAAGCAGCAAAAGTGGCTTACCTCAGCCAGGTTCTGGTAGCTTACCAATAGCTAGGGAGCTCTTACACTTCAGGGTGGCTTCTCTCCTTCTGAGACCTCTGTATTGGGGCCTCCCTGATCTATTCAGCTTCAGGGCTTTTAGCTTCATCCTGATCTGAGCCCAGCCCCTGTGACTCAGCAAATACCTCAGCCTCGGCAGACTAGTGCCTCCTGCTGCAAGGAGGCTGAACTGCATCATCCAAACTGTCCACTCCCTCACATACCTAAAGATTGGAGAGTGGCCAATGTAAAACCAATTTTTTAAAAAGATTCCTCTCATGATCCAGGAAATTACTGACCAGTAAGCCTGATAAAATTACCGAACACATAGTAACATAGTAAATGACAGCAGATAAAGACCTGAATGGTCCATCCAGTCTGTCCATCAGTCACACTCATTATCAAGTCATGATTAAACCAACAATGAATGTGATATATAATACATCATAGTTTCTGTTTGGCATTTCTAGGACATAGACTGTACAAGTCCGCCCAGCCTTGACCATAGGTTCCAACTACTGAAGTTGCTGTCGAAGCCCACTCCAACCTATCCAAATTCATCTTGTCATTTGCGGGACACAGACCATAAAAATCTGCCTGGCAGTGTCTTCCCAATCCAAATTGCTGCAGTTTCCGTCGAAGCCTTTTCCAGTTCATCCTAAACCAGTTTGCCATATATGGGACCCAGACCATACAAGCCTGCCCAGCACTGGTCTTAGTTCTTCACAGCCAGAGACGCCATCTAAGCGCCACGTGATATGTAAACACAATTAAAACATTTAAGTTTTGTTTTTTATACCATTCATTTTCTAATTAGAGATCCTCTGTGTTCATCCCATGCCTTTTTGAATTCCATCACTGTTTTGTTTCTCCGCCACTTCACTCGGGAGGGCATTCCAGGCATCAATCATCCTCTCCATGAAAAAGACATTACTCCTAAGTCTGACATTACTTCTAAGTCTACCACCCCTCAACCTCATGTCCTCTAGTTTTACCATTTTCCCTTCTCTGGAAAATATTTGTTTTCATATGAATACCTTTTAAGTATTTAAACATCTGTATCATATCTCTTCTGACCCTCCTCTCCTGTAGGGTATACATATTCAGGTCTTCCATTCTCTTCTCATACGTCTTTTGGCACAAGCCCTGTACCATTTTTGTCGCCTTCCTCTGGACCACTTCAAGTCTTTTTACATTCTTAGCAAGATATGGCCTCCAAAACTGAACACAGTACTCCAAGTGGAGCCTCACAAATGACTTGTACAGGGGCATCAACACTTCCTTTGTTCTGCTGGTTATGCCTCTCTCTATACAGCCTAGCATCCTTTTGGCTATGGCCACCACCTTGTTACACTGTTTTGTCACCTAAAGATTCCTCAGATATTATCACCCCAAGACTCCTCTCCCTGTCTGTGCATATTAGCCTCTCGCCTCCTAGCACATATGGCTCCCTTGGATTACTACTCCCTAAGTACATCACTGTGCACTTATTTCCATTGAACTTTAATTACCAAACATTAGACCAAACACATAGACACAAACATGGTTTAATGGGACAGAGACAACACAGATTCAGCCAAGGGAAATATTGCCACCCCAATGTGCTTCATTCTTTGAAGGCACAAAAAAAAAAACAAACGTGGATAAAGGTGACCTAATTGATGTAGAGTGTCTAGATTTCCAGAAAGCTTTTGACGAAGTCCCTCATGAGGAGAAACTTCTGAAAAAATGAAAAAGCCATGAGGTAGGAGGCAATGTTCTGATGTGAATTGGGAACTGGTTAAAAGATAGAAAACAGAGGGTAGGATTAAATAGCCATTTTTCTCAATGGAGGAAGGTGAATAGTGGAGTGCCACAGGGATCTGTGGAGGAGTGGCGTAGTGGTTAGGGTGGTTGACTTTGGTCCTGGGGAACTGAGGAACTGAGTTCGATTCCCACTTCAGGCACAGGCAGCTCCTTGTGACTCTGGGCAAGTCACTTAACCCTCCATTGCCCCATGTAAGCCACATTGAGCCTGCCATGAGTGGGAAAGCGCGGGGTACAAATGTAACAAAAAAAAAACTGGTTAAAAGATAGAAAACAGAGGGTAGGATTAAATAGCCATTTCTCTCAATGGAGGAAGGTGAATAGTGGAGTGCCACAGGGATCTGAACTGGGATTGGTGCTATTTAACATATTTATAAATGATCTGGAAATGGGAATGACGAGTAAGGTGATTAAATTTGCAGATGATATAAAACTATTCAAAGTTGTTAAAACATATGTGGGCTGTGAAAAATTGCAAGAAGACCTTAAGAAATTGGAAGACTAGGCATCCAAATGGAAGGCAAAATTTAATGTGGACAAATGCAAAGTGAAGCACATAGGGAAGAGTAATCCAAATCAGTTACTTGATGCTAGGCTCCACATTAGGAGTCACCACCCAAGAAAAAGATCTAGGTGTCTTCATGGACAATACATTGAAATCTTCTGCTCAGTGTGAAGTGTAGGCCAAAAATGCAAACAGAATGCTAGAAGTTATTAAGAAAGGGACAGAAGATAAGACTAAGAATATAATGCCTCTGTATTGTTCCATGGTGCGACCTCACCTTGAGTATTATGTGCAATTCTGGTCACTGTATCTGAAAAAAATGTAGAAGAATTAGGAAAGGTTCAAAAAAGTGCAACCAAAATGATAAAAGGGATAGAAGTTCTCTCATATAAGGAAAGACTTAAGAAGTTAAGGCTCTTCAGCTTGTAAAAGAGATAGCTCAGGGTGGATATGACAGAGGCCTACAAAATCCTGAGTGGAGTAGAATGGATAAAAGTGATTTGATTGTTTACTCTTTCAAAAAGTACAATGACTAGGGTAGTGTTTCTCAAACCTGTCCTTGTGGGATCACCAGCCAGTTGGATTTTCAGAATATCCCTAATGACTATGCATGAGAGAGATTTGCAAGTAATGGAGGAGACAGGCATGCAAATCTCTCTCATGCGTATTCATTAGGGTTATCTTGAAAACCCAATTGGCTGGTGGAGAGTGAGAGAGAGGTATTTAATGCTCTGGAACTCATTGTCCAAGGATGTGGTAACAGCAGTTAGTATATCTGGGTTGAAAATGGGTTTTGACAAGTTCCTGGAAGAAAATGCCATAATCTGCTATTAAGACAGACATGGGGTATGCAACTATTTTCCCTGGGGTCAATAGCATGGAATATTGCTACTGTGTGGGATTCTGCCAGGTACTTGTGACCTGGATTGGCCACTCTTGGAAGCGGGATGGCTAGTCTTATATTAAATGAAAGGAAGTTGATGACATGTTTTCCTTTATGAAGCATCTGCACAGACTGGCATATGTGATGATCTTACTTCTAAGGAAAACCTTAAAGGTCTCCCAGTGAAGGACTGGGTTATAGTCGCCTCGGGGATTGAAATAGCTAAACTGCTTCCTTAGTCATCTTTTGATTTTTTTTTATCATCCAGCACAGCAGTGTTTAACCTTGAGGTTTGTGTTCTCTTTTTGATAACTTGAAAATCTACAGCTATATATGTCAGGAGGTGGTCAGGCAGATGTGTGAGTGGACCTGTATTGACAATGGGTTCCATTGTCTGGTTGACCCAATTGGAGCAGTGCGTGTCACGTCTGAACTCCCAGTTTCATGTATCAAATGTGCACTGGCTACCTCCTAACCAAAATAATTTCAGTCATGATCATGACCACAGTCGACGTGGAAGGTCAAATCCAAGTTGTCATTATTGACATATGGTGCAAGCATATTGGAGGAGCATAAAATAAAATCCATTTTGAGTATACATACAGCTGCATTCAAAAGTGCCTCTGAAGCTATGGTGCCACCCGCTGTGCCACTTACCAGCTAAGAGTGAGCATCTCCTCTTTATTTGTTTTGCTTACTTTGATAAAGTAGCACTGTTAGGGCAGGGGTGGGGTGAGGGAGCAGAAAGGAGAGCTTGAGATTAGGGGCCCAATGCACAAAGCTTACTGTGTTTGGAACATTTGCTTTAGACTGGTGGTAGCCTGTCTAAAGCAAACGTTATTACCGTGTAATGCACAAAGGGGTTCTACGTCCTTTTTACCGTTCCCTATAGCAGCTACCGCTACCAACAACCCTATGCAAATGCATTGCAATGAGCTCATTAATATTAAAATGAGATTGCCAAGCAATGCACAAATCTAAGCGCCTACCTTTAACATGCAAACTTTTATGGCAGGTCTGGACCTGTCCTTATGGGAAGCAGTCTGCTTGCACTGTATATTGCAAGCAGACTGCTCTCCATGGTAGGCACTCATGGACATTTGACCTGACCTCTTCTCCAAGACCTTTGAAGACTTCCCTGGTGGTCTAGTGGATCCCAAACCCCCACCCCCTGCATCCCCTCTGCCCCCCCCCCCAAGTGTTGCTCTTGCTCTCCTGCCTCCAACTCTAGAGGGTGAGGGGAGGTGAGGGGGTCACTAGACCACCAGGGGCTCGATTCCAGGGGATAAGGAGGGGGTCCACTGGACCACCAGGAATTTTCTGGAAGGGGAGGGGGGTCACTAGACCACCATGGAATTTTTTGAGTTACACGGGAAGTGGGCCTTGATGGGAGGGGGGTCTGCTGTGGACCCCCTCTTGAACCCCCTCTCCCCCCCCCCCCCCAGTGCAACTAAGAAACTCTATGGTGGTCTAAAGTCAAATACATTTGACAGTTCGAGTCGCAAACAGTGACCGATGAACAAAGAGGGATCCCTGTATCTCATTTGCATATCATCCCCTTTGTGCATCAGTCACTGCACAGTAAGCTCTCCCATGGCAGCTGTATTTAATGGCTGCCTTTGTGCATCGGGCCCTAAGTGATAGAAAGCAGAAAGCACAGGGCAGAGCAGGGCAGTGGTGAGGGGTGGGAGTAAAGAAAGAGGATTGTGTGACTGGGTGGAAGATGGGGAAGATAAGAGGGAGAGGAAAGCTGTTGTACAAAATGTTCAGGAGGAAAGAGGTATGGGAAGGGATACTTGTTTCTAGGGAGAAAAGCAGTGTGAATGGTATTATGTTCGTGGTTGCTAATCGTGATGCTTGTGAGCCCTTGGCCCAGAGGTGGCCGCGTGAGAATCACCCAACTACCTCTGGGTAGACCAAGTCCCCTCGGAACTAAGAGTGCTCGCAAGAACTGGACCGGACCACAAGTGGAGATGAACTGAGGCAGCTTTATTAGCAAAAATACAGGGCTAAAAGGGTATCCAAATGGCACAGAAAGGAAAACAGGCAGCCTAGCTACACACAGTCTAACCTGGATGAAGCAAAGCAAACCTAAAACATAAAATAAGGTAAAGTAGAACAGCCTAGCTGTATCATAAGCAGCCTAGCTGCGCATCTCAATACTAGCAAACACAATGCAAAGCATAAAGTATACAGTAAAGGTAAAGTAAAACAGCCTAGCTGTAAGGGGAAATCAAACACAAGCAGCTTATCTGCACTTCTCAATGCTAGCAGAGCAATGCAAACATATGGCATACAGTAGAACACAATAGACTAGGCAAAGGGCCACCCTAGCGGGAAAAAAGACAAACAGGTAATACTTGGCTGAGAGAGGAAACACTACTAGTGGTTCAGGAGAGGGTTCATTCTTCTGTCAGTACACTTAGAAGAGCCACGGAACAACCGCGGCAAGCTCCCTCAAACCAGAGTGGAGCAGAAGCAAAACAAAGAGAAAAGAAAGTCTCTTGAGGACCTGCACCACAGGTGGAGGGAAGAGCGGGACACTTCGCTCACAGAAGACTAGTGATGTCACCCAAGACAAGCAAACAGTCACTAAGGCACCTGAGCCGGATGCTCCCAAGGCAAGCAAGATAAAGCAACAAAGCCCGAGCCAACGCTCCCAAGGCAAGCAAGGTAAAGAAGCCAAACCTGAGCCGATGATCCCAAGATAGAAGACTCAATGGTCCTGCACAGCACCCAAGGGCCCCTCCGTGCTTCAAGCACCGCTCCCTCGTCCAGAGCTACCTCACAACGTGGCCTCAGCCACTGTACCTGCAGCATTCCCCGTCATCCAGCCCACACAGTTCCAAACACAGCACAAAGCCACTCACTGCATAAAGTGAGTAAGACTCACGGTGGGCAACTGGAAAGTCAACTGAGGCATGGGAGGATCTGGACTCACAGGCCTGGTAGCAGGCTTCACTGGACCCAAACAAAGGTGAAAGCTGAAGGCAAAGCTATTACTCCTCCGAACTACCAAGCTTGAAAGCAAACTTCACAGGAACACAGCAAATGGAAAAGCTGTAGGCCAAACTTTTACTCCTCAGGACTCCCTGGCATGGAAACAGTTCTCCACAGGAACGCAGCATAAGGTAAAGCTGTTACAAAGCTTCAGGCCACGGCCTCATAATGAAACAGAGTTGGAACTAGCAGAGCCCAGGAGGGCCTGCCCTGGGCCCAATCAAGGGTAATTGCCAGAACACTGAGCACTCTCAGAAGCCAGCTTAAGAAGTGCACAGTGCTGATGACATCACCAGCTTGGCCTCCACCACTCAACAGTGACCCCACAGGTCACTGACTGGAACTGCAGGTAATTGTAGTAGATAAGGAGGAACACAGCACAAACGAGCAAGGCACGGACGTCGCCGACAATGACTGTGACACTAAGCTCCTCTTGTTTTATGAAGATGCCATTTCTAGTCTGATTTTGTATTTGGGGGATGGTAAACAGAATATCACTGTGTGACAAGGGGGGTAGAGTCCCTCTCACCTTATCTTTGGCTAGAATTGTAAAAGGGAACTCCCCTTGGTGTCTTGAGGTGATGCTGTTTCATCCTTTACCTTAGGCAGCAGATTGCCTTGATACACTCCTGCATATATATATACTGTCATGAAACGCCCACAGCCACTTAGAGGGTCTATCCCTAGCACAGCTCAGGTCCACCTGCACCTGCTGCTTGTGCTTTACACTAGCACCCTCCTCCCACCGACTAGGTCCCAACCACCTCTGGGCGAGTCTCCCACTCTCAAATTATCCCCAGTGATTCCTAGGTTACTGGGGCCACACTGCTAGTGGTCCCACAGTTCCTATAAAGCACCCACAGACCCAACACATAAACCACCAGAATTATTAGTCAGTCCAGACAAGCAGAGGGAATAATCTAAAAATGTTTATTGTCCTGAAAAAATTAGAACAATGAACAGAAAAGGTGCAAACAGTAACAAGTAGCTTACTATGGATCAATTATAAAACTAAACATTTGTTCATGATCTGAATAGTGCCTGGAGAGTACAGGAAATATAGCTGCTCACAGGTTATCAAATGTAACTGTTCACAGGATCTCAGCGAAGAAATCTTTCTCTTTTCTCCTTGGCTAAGACTGGGGGAAAAAGTGAGTACATCCTAGATGAATTTGAGCTCTTGGGCCAATCAGAGCCCAGAACAGCATATTATAAAAGTAGCTGGCCACATCACTGCAGGTTAACTTCTTCTCTGTGTGCTAACGACGGAACAATCTTTTCTCTGTAACAGCTTTAAACATAAACATGCACCACCTGCTAGCCAAACTAGACAAATACACTTCAAGAAATAATCAATAACAGTGTATAGGCTTAAAACCCATTGTTTTGTCACACATACATGCTAACACCATTCTCTGGTTATACAGGGATCTTACAATGCTATCTTTCCCAGTCTCATTCTCGTAATTACTATGGAAAACTTGTTGTGTATTAAGATACAGTAGAAAGGTGTGTGTCAGTTGAAGAACAATGTACCTGACCCACCCATTTCTGTAGGAGTATAATGTGCCCTATGTCAGTAAGGTGTGTCTCTTGCACCATTGCTTGCTAAGAGTGTGTGTTGTTTCCTAAGATATGAAAATATATTTTTCCTCTTAATAGGGGAAGTAATCCCTCTAACACTGAATGAGACAATATTTACTTGTTAAAGTTGGAAGAGTTATTTTGCCCCCAGTCTGACACTCTCAACCCCTTATATTTAATTTCTTTCTAGCAGGCGCAGAATTGAAATAAAAAGGTATATGGTTTTTATCTGTGTAAAACGCTTAGATGGAAACCGATGGGCGGTATAAAAAATAATAAAGAAACTTTGTAATGAAAGAAGAATATTTTATGGAACTATTGAGCTATATCTTATGTAGGAAAAATGTATTTAGACAACCAAAGAGGATGAGGATTTTGACTCTTCTGCTCAGAATGATTTAAATGTGATAATAAACAATTGAGTTTAGTGACCAGGAAACCCAGGTGAGGTGGGGCACCTTATTTTAAAAAGCTTGGTGGGGATCCTTTTTACAATTCTGCTTTATTTATTCATTTGCTTATATTTTTTTCCACGTTTCTTACTGTTTCATTCCTTCTCCCACTTTGTAAGATAAATACAGATATTTTCACAGCTTTTCCCTCCTATACCCTGACCCATTTCCTCTGCCTCCTTCCTCCACATTCCTTCCTCTGTGGACAAAACTATTCTTTTTATTCAATTTGTTTTGTTGTGTTTATTATGGTGAGCTCATTAAGGACAGCAATATGAATGCATTCTTCTGGCTTGGAAATGAATGTGTCGCTCTTGGTTCTGTCCTTGGACTTCAGGTGTTGTGGGTGAGCTGAAACACTGGAGACCTTGCACCTTAGATAAAAACAGGGAAAGAATGAAGCAACAAGACTTAACAAATTGTAGCACATGATCATATATCAGTTCATCATCCCCTCTTGCGTTATCATAATACATGTTACCAAAAAGAATTCTCTGAATTTATTTAATTACACAAAGTCTGTTTATTGTAGAAACTACAATAGTTGTCTTCATGTTGGTAACCATATGCATCTTAACTGGAGGCTTAGGTCAGGGACACACATATAAGATATATCATCTCATATGATGTGCATGGGTTATATTAATCTGAGGGGGATTTGTTCTCTCCACTAAGTCTCATGGACAGATCACACCTTAATCCAATTTAACTTGTCAGTTCCTATTGATGTTGTAAAGCCTCTTCCACTACTTGACCAATGGACTAGGTCCATTGCACAGATCGGCAGTAATTGGTCAGCGCCGTGTGCTACCCGGTTACTGCTACATTAACGAGGGAGCCCTTACTGTCTCCTCAATGGGTAGTGGTAATTGCACCCAAGTGGTTCACTTACCACATGGCCCTTTCTTTTTGAGAAAGAAAGACAGCCCTTTATCCTCTGTGGTCAATAACGTACTGATGCTAGCACAGGCCCCCTTTTACCACAGCTTAGTAAAGGACCCCTCAAATACTTATTGAAAAGATAGGTCTGGTCTTCAATCCTTTATAGAACTGTAGATAACCAAAAATTGCTCGAATTTGTACAGGTATAGAATTTCACAATTTACTAGCTTGAAAACAAAAGAACCATCATGAGATCTGTTATACTGGACTTTTTTTTTACCAGATGGAAATCCCAACTGTAAAGTGGAATAAAAACGGGAATTCACTCTGAAAGCTGGATAAGGTATCAACTGCTTTCACACTTCCTAAATTAATGTCCAGGAAAGCCTACACACACATTGGATACAACAGACATATGGGCTCATTTTCAAAAGCAAAAAATATCCAAAAAGTGACATAAGTCTGCATTTGGATGTTTTTCTCACAAAAACATCCAAATCAGTATTTTTGAAACTTCTTTTAGACGTTTTTCTCTGAAGTCCATCAGAAGTGCGTCTATATCTCAAGGGGGTGTGCGAGGGGTGTGTTCAAGGCAGGACCTAAGACTTAGATGTTTTTCAGCCATAATGGAACAAAATAAAAACATCCAGGACTAAAACTTAAGACGTTTTGAGCTAGACCTGTTTTAATAACAAATAGCTGCAGTGGGAATTGAACCCAGTACCCTAGGATCAAGGTCCACTGCACTAACCACTAGGCTACTCCTCCACTCCACACAAGAAGATTCCCCAAATGACCACTGGAGGGAATCAGGGATCACCTCCCCTTATTCCCCCAGTGGTCACTATCCCCCTCCCACCCCAAAATAATGTGATTAAAAATATTACTTGCCAGCCTCTATACCAGCCTCAGATGTTATACTCAGGTCCATTAGAATAGCATGCAGGTCCCTGGAGTAGTCTAGTAGTGGTGCAGTGCAGTGCAGACAGGTGGACCCGGGCTTCTTCCTCCCCCTACTTGTTACTTTTGTGAGCCCTCCAAAACCCACCAGAAACCCACTGTACCCACATATTGGTGCTTCCTTCACCAGTAAGGGCTATGGTAGTGGTGTAGAGTTGAGGGTAGTGGGTTTTGGGGGGCTCAGCAGACAAGGTAAGGGAGCAATGGTGAGATGTGTACCTGGGTGCATTTTATAAAGTCCACTGCAGTGCCCCCAAGGATGCCCTATTGCTTTCCTAGGATGTCACTTGTCCACTATTCTACCTGATGCCAAGCTTTCTATTTCTTTTTTATAACATCTGAGCCTTGTGTCTATTGTTTATCATTAGATTTGGGCTTTGCATTCAGATCTATAGATAAAAAGGAGGTCTCATTACATATAGCTAAATACCAGAGTGCTATTTTCCCATACTTCATAGCAAGAGTGTATATTCCCTAATTATCTGTCCCAATGCAACTGAAGCTTTTACCTCCTCGGTGCATGTAAATGATTTCATCCCTGTGTGGATTCTTTGATGCCGTGTGAGGCTTTCTTTCAAACCAAAGCTTTTACCACACTCAGGACATGTAAATGGTTTCACTCCTGAGTGTATTCTCTGGTGCATTATGAGCTTTACCTTCTGACCAAAGCTTTTACAACACTGTAGAGCAGACAGATGTGAAGCGTTTGTTTACACTTTCAAACAACAACAAAACCAGGGGACACAAGATGAAGCTAGAATATGGTAGATTTAAAACAAATAGGAGAAAGTTTTTCTTTACTCAGCGTGTAGTTAGATTCTGGAACTCATTGCTGGCGAATGTAGTGACAGCAGCTGGCCTTACGGAATTTAAAGGGGGTTTGGACAGATTCCTGAGGGAAAAGTCCATTGAACATTATTAA
Organism: Microcaecilia unicolor; assembly: GCF_901765095.1. Taxonomy (NCBI): domain Eukaryota; kingdom Metazoa; phylum Chordata; class Amphibia; order Gymnophiona; family Siphonopidae; genus Microcaecilia; species Microcaecilia unicolor. The sequence goes on along the minus strand of NC_044036.1, from coordinate 201,722,161 downwards.
TTTTTTTTTTTTTTGGGGGGGGGGGGGGTTGCCGGGTTCTTGAAGCCTGGATTGGCCGCTGTCGGAGACAGGATGCTGGGCTTGATGGACCCTTGGTCTTTTCCCAGTATGGCGGTGCTTATGTACTTATGTATACATGTAAATGGTTTCTCTCCTGTGTGGATTCTTTGATTCACTTTGAGATTTATATTACAACCAAAGCTTTTACCACACTTAGAACTTGTGAATGGTTTCACTCTGTTGTGGATTTTCTTGTGTATTTTGTATGTTTTGCATTTGGAAGTTTTTTGTTTGACAGTGGACTAAAAAATAAAACATCTAAATCACAAAATGTTTTTCCAAACAGCATTTTCAAAAGGAAAAGATAGACTTTTTTTTTGTAGAAAATTACCTTCGTTCCTGTTTTGATTTTGGACGTTTTACAAAAATGTCCAAATTCAGACTTAGAAGTCATATCCAAAAATGCTCCGTTTGCACTTGACTTGCCCAAGGTCACAAGGAGCCGCAGTGGGAATCAAACATATGTTGCCAGGATCAAAGCCTGCTGCACTGACCATTAAGCCACTCCTCCTCTATTTTGGACATTTTGCATTTGGACGTTTTGTTTGAAAATGGACCAAAAAATAAAACGTGCAAATCACAAAACGTTTTTCCAAACAGTATTTTCAAAAGGGAAAGATAGATGTGGGGTTTTTGTTGTTGAAAATGACCTACTTTCCTGTTCTGAATTTGGACGTTTTTTGTAAAACGTCCAAATTCAGACTTAGATGTCTTATCAAAAATGCCCCTCATAGTATCAAAGTAACATAGTAAGTGACGGCAGATAAAGACCTGTACGGTCCATCCAGTCTGCCCAACAAGATAAACTCATTTTACATGATATGCGATACTTTATATGTATACCAGACTTTGATTTGTCCTTGCCATTCTCAGAGCACAGACCGTATAAGTCTGCCCAACACTCTTTTTGTACTAAAAGTTCTGAAGCTAACATCGAAGCCCCTTAAAATTTACACTCAAGCCCATCCCTATCTATTCAGTCATGATCAGGGTGTAGACCGTAGAAGTTTGCCCAGCACTGGTTTTGCTTCCCAATTACCAGCATCGCCACCCAATCTCCGCTAAGATCCCGTGGATCCATTCCTTCTAAACAGGATTCCTTTGTGTTTATCCCACGCATGTTTGAATTCCATTACTGTTTTCATCTCCACCACCTCCCGCAGGAGGGCATTCCACGTATCCACCACCCTCGCCATGAAAAAATACTTCCTGACAATATTCCTGAGTCTTCCCCCCCTTCAACCTCAATTCATGTCCTCTAGTTCTACCACCTTCCCATCTCCAGAAAAGGTTTGTTTGTGGATTAATACCTTTCAAATATTTGAGCGTCTGTATCATGTCACCCCTGTTTCTCCTTTCCTCCAAAGTATACATGTTCAGGTAGCCTAAAAAATTGGTGCTGAAGGAAAACACACAGGCATATTCTATAAACCATGCCTAAAGTTAGGTACAGTTTACAGAATACGCCTAAATCCATCCATGTGACTAGAATTTAGGTGCAGTCATTAACACCATCAAGAATCTGGTGTAAATGCCCACGCCTAACTTTAAGTGTGGAGCGGGTTATTCTATATCACTGTGTGTAAATGTTTGGAATGCCCACAACTCGCCCATGCTCCTCCCATAGCCATGCCCCCCTTTGGGGATCTACACGGTAGAATTTACTCAGAACATATTATAGAATATGTTTAGTGAGTAGTGTATGTAAATTCTAATTTTGCCAATTAGTGCTGATAATTGCTTGTTACCATCGAATTATCAGCACTGATTGGCTGTTTTCAAATTAAACTATGTGTGCAAATCAGAATATGCCCAGATTTGCGCGCGTAACTCCAGGCACCATATACAGTGGTGGAAATAAGTATTTGATCCCTTGCTGATTTTGTAAGTTTGCCCACTGACAAAGACATGAGCAGCCCATAATTGAAGGGTAGGTTATTGGTAACAGTGAGAGATAGCACATCACAAATTAAATCCGGAAAATCACATTGTGGAAAGTATATGAATTTATTTGCATTCTGCAGAGGGAAATAAGTATTTGATCCCCCACAAACCAGTAAGAGATCTGGCCCCTACAGACCAGGTAGATGCTCCAAATCAACTCGTTACCTGCATGACAGACAGCTGTCGGCAATGGTCACCTGTATGAAAGACACCTGTCCACAGACTCAGTGAATCAGTCAGACTCTAACCTCTACAAAATGGCCAAGAGCAAGGAGCTGTCTAAGGATGTCAGGGACAAGATCATACACCTGCACAAGGCTGGAATGGGCTACAAAACCATCAGTAAGACGCTGGGCGAGAAGGAGACAACTGTTGGTGCCATAGTAAGAAAATGGAAGAAGTACAAAATGACTGTCAATCGACAAAGATCTGGGGCTCCACGCAAAATCTCACCTCGTGGGGTATCCTTGATCATGAGGAAGGTTAGAAATCAGCCTACAACTACAAGGGGGGAACTTGTCAATGATCTCAAGGCAGCTGGGACCACTGTCACCACGAAAACCATTGGTAACACATTACGACATAACGGATTGCAATCCTGCAGTGCCCGCAAGGTCCCCCTGCTCCGGAAGGCACATGTGACGGCCCGTCTGAAGTTTGCCAGTGAACACCTGGATGATGCCGAGAGTGATTGGGAGAAGGTGCTGTGGTCAGATGAGACAAAAATTGAGCTCTTTGGCATGAACTCAACTCGCCGTGTTTGGAGGAAGAGAAATGCTGCCTATGACCCAAAGAACACCGTCCCCACTGTCAAGCATGGAGGTGGAAATGTTATGTTTTGGGGGTGTTTCTCTGCTAAGGGCACAGGACTACTTCACCGCATCAATGGGAGAATGGATGGGGCCATGTACCGTACAATTCTGAGTGACAACCTCCTTCCCTCCGCCAGGGCCTTAAAAATGGGTCGTGGCTGGGTCTTCCAGCACGACAATGACCCAAAACATACAGCCAAGGCAACAAAGGAGTGGCTCAGGAAGAAGCACATTAGGGTCATGGAGTGGCCTAGCCAGTCACCAGACCTTAATCCCATTGAAAACTTATGGAGGGAGCTGAAGCTGCGAGTTGCCAAGCGACAGCCCAGAACTCTTAATGATTTAGAGATGATCTGCAAAGAGGAGTGGACCAAAATTCCTCCTGACATGTGTGCAAACCTCATCATCAACTACAGAAGACGTCTGACCGCTGTGCTTGCCAACAAGGGTTTTGCCACCAAGTATTAGGTCTTGTTTGCCAGAGGGATTAAATACTTATTTCCCTCTGCAGAATGCAAATAAATTCATATACTTTCCACAATGTGATTTTCCGGATTTAATTTGTGATGTGCTATCTCTCACTGTTACCAATAACCTACCCTTCAATTATGGGCTGCTCATGTCTTTGTCAGTGGGCAAACTTACAAAATCAGCAAGGGATCAAATACTTATTTCCACCACTGTATAGAGTCCAGGGGATTATCTGTGTTGCATAGTGTTTATGGGAACTAATAAATCTGGAAGTCTCCTCTAGATCCTGCCTTTGAACAGTTCCAGGCAGTTGGAGCAGAACATCTGGATCCAATTTTAATGTGAAGATAAGAAAAAATTCTGAGGTTCAGGGGCAGAACAGAGATTGGCCAAGGCAGCAATAGCAGAGGATCCGGCTGGATCTGAGCTGAACAGAGGAGAGGATCCAGAGATGTGATTGGGCAAAATCCAGATCCTCCAGTTTTTGACTGAGGCAGCAGTAGATTTGGGGACGTGACTGACTGGATCCTCCAGATTTAAGGTAGTACATACTAGATTTGGCAGATCCGGAGGATCCACCTTTTACTTAGCCCTCTTTTTATGTGCATATGTATTATTGCAAATTTGTAAAAAGCCCCTTTTCACATGTAAAACAGGTTTTGTGTATGCCAAAAGCTTTATAAAATTACACCCATTGTTTTAATTCTTAAACCATGATTATTATAAATATGGTACCAGTTATCTTCAGTTCTGATGGATATTTATTGGTGAACACACCAGATATTCATACAAAGGTTATAGGTCTCATTTCATACAGACCACTAAACACCTTCCCAAAGCTACAAAAAGATTTAATCATTAGGATTATTACTGAACTGGGCTGGGTTTGAATGGGACCACAAGATGGGGGGAGGGGGAACAGGTGACACTACTGTGTCCACTGCATCCCTCTGTCGTATCTTACCTAAGAACCAGCTGGCACTCCAGCCTTATCATCTCACTAAGTTCAAACATCATTGTGACTGCTATAACAATGTTTTGTATGAAATACTCTTGCATTTTAGCAGAGGTGACCATGTTCTCTGACACAGCCTGGCATTGCATTGGATATGGGGATGTTTTACAGCTGAAACCCTTGAGAAGTGCCAGGAATCAGATCTCTTCAGCACATGTGGAAACCCAGCGACTTCCCCAGAGCAAGTTGGGAGCTATGGTATCTGATTCATATACTTACGGAGCCCGAGCTTTTGCCTGGCTCTATGAGGAGTAGTATCTTCTGTTGGAGACCTCTTTAATCTCCTTTACTGACAAAAAATTGTGGTCCTTTCCCAGCAAACATTTTGTGGGAAACACAGACAGAAAAATTGCCTTCATGGCTTTCAAGAGGTAAAATACAGAGATAAGAAAAAAGACATAACTGCAAGAACAAGGGACTGTCATTGCAGCAGAAAAAAAAGAGGAAAGGAGAGGGGGCTGTATAGAGTGCATGTGCCCCAGAGGAACCGAAGCCTGCAGCACTTTACTGACTGCCAGCACTGTACACCTGCCTGTGCCCAACCTGCTGACCACTGCTTCCAGTCATCCCTCAGCAGGTGAGTCACAATAGGAAGAGTCTAACAGCAGGGCGGGGAAGGAAAGTGGAGCACCTTTTCTCAGTAACCAACTAAAAATAAATAAAGAAGTAAATAAAAAAATAAAATAAAGAGGGCAGTGTGCAGACGGTGGTAGGCAAGATGTGGTCCTGGCCACACTGCCAGCCTAATCATTTTCCTCACCCAATACATGAAAGCAGTGGATGCACCTTCATATTACTCCCTCTCTCCCCCCCCCCCACCCACCTTCACTAGATTCCAACCTTATTCTGCTTTGCTCCATTCTGTGCAGGGGGGCAACATAAAAATGGCACATTGGATTTTAGGTTACTGAGTTGTGAATTACAACAAATTCAGCAGGAACTCCCTATTTTGTTGATTACTGAAGCAACTTTGCCTTAACTGCTTTTGTAATTTTCAAAGTAAGTCTGAGGGAGTGAGTGGGACAGCGGCAGGTGTCCCTAGGTACACTCTCTCACTGTAAGTGCAGGTTAGCCACCTTAGAGCAGGTGGCACAGAGAGGATGGGCGCTAAACTGCCAAAACAGGTCCTGAGTCAGAAGGGCAGGGCTCAGAGGAAAAGAAGGTTAAATGCCCTGAGAAAGAGTAGAATCAGTGAGGCCTTGAGGCAAGAGGTCTCCAGGAAAGAGATCCCAAGTTCAGAGATCTCCTGGAGGGAGGCTCCAAGTGAAGGAAGTCTCCCTAAAGTATTGGCTGGGCTGAAGTACCTGTGGGGGGGGGGGGGGGGAGTCCCAGGAAAGCAAGGACATAAGTAAAAGCTGGGTCCTCTGCAGACTGTCCAGTGGATCCAGCTTCTGCCTATTTTCTCCATCCATGTGCATGTTTTCTCCCTTTTCCCTCATCTCATCTCCTTCCTCTTTCTTCCCTCCCCTCCATCCATGCCCAGCATTTCTTCTCTCTCCCTTCCCCTCCATCCATGTCCCTCTCTGCCCTTCCCTCCTCCATCCATATCCAGCAATTCTCCTCTCTCCCCTCCATTTCCAGCAATTTCTCCTCTCTCCCTGGGCCCTGACCTCCCATCCATGTCCATCCTTGTCCCTCTCTGCCCTTCCCTTCTCCATCCATATCCAGCAATTCTCCTCTCTCCCCTTCCCTCCATTTCCAGCAATTTCTCCTCTCTCCGTGGGCCCTGCCCTCCCATCCATGTCCATCCTTGTCCCTCTCTGCCCTTCCCTCCTCCATCCCTCCTTATCCAGCAATTCTTCTCTCTCCCCTGCCCTCCCATGTCCACCTGCCCGCCCTCTGAGTCTGGTTTCTTGTATTTAATTTAAATTTACCTCCATTGTGGCAGCAGCTGCGCAGCATCAGTGAACGCGCTGCCGACATCTCCAGCCTTCCCGCTCGTTCGTTCCCTCAGTGTCCCGCCTTCTTCTGACATCATTTCCTTGCGAGGGCGGGACACTGAGTGAATGAACGAGCGCGAAGGGAGGCTGGAGACGTTGGCAGCGCTTTCACTGACGCTGCTTAGCTGCTACGACGTCGGAGGTAAATTTAAATAAAAGGGCTGCTGTCAGGGTCCAGGAGCTGTGGTAAGCGCAGAGGGTAAGCATGGTGCGGCGGCGCCCTCCAGAGGTCGGCACCCTCCAGAGGTCGGCACCCCCCTGTGGTGCTTACCCTGCTTACTGTGTTGGCACGGCCCTGTTCATTGGTCAGAAAACTCTCAACACCATTGGTTCATTTCAATCCAAAAATGCATCAAATTTAGAAGCTCCTAATGGAACACCCATGGCCAGGATAAAAACCATTACAGTCACCAAAACATCAGGAAAACACATACAACTGATGTAAACTTGAATTCTGAATAAAATGGCATATGATATCCAATATTTTCCACCTTACATTTGGGCAGAAAGCTCATCAGAGATGAAAGTTATCATTATCGCACAGGTGATGCAGGACTTTTTCACATCACTTGTAAGATGTGGAAGCATAAGCTTCCTTGGGCCTCTGTGGCTTGTATCTAGTGTGGCCTTTTGTCTTCTCTGACTGAACCACACCCTCCCTGCTAAGCACTCCAGAGCTAGGTCTCGTTATGTGACCCTATGAGGGAGCGTGCTTAAGGGGGACTGGCCGTTTCCTGTACACTCCATCACAGGGTGTAATAGAGAATACATGAATGTTAACAGGTATAACTTTTTAAAAATGTAATTATGTTGATTTTCTTATATCTTCTCAGCCTCTTCCAGTGGTGAACTTTTGGAATGTGTTTTTTTTTTTTTCTTTATGATTGTTTTCCTGTTTTTGTTTTACCTTTTGTGTCCCTTTTCCTTTAATTTTCAGATTGTAATTTTAAATTTATAATATAATAAGAGATTCTTCTGGAGTCTCACCTATTTTTTATTACAATCTACTGTGTTCCTGTGGATATACAGGTAGTGAAACAAGGTGAAAATCAGAGAGAAGATAGATCTATCAATGGACGGTTTAGACTTTGGAAAGATCTGAAGGGAAAGGTATAGAGAAATCTACAGTTTTGAAAGAAAAAAAATTCATACCATATAAGCAGCATACATGAAATTATGAATGTTTTTCTTTCAAAACTGTAATCAGCACTTTATGGGAATACTAGTAAAAAAGGCCCATTTCGGTTAGAAATGAAACGGGCGCTAGCAAGGTTTTCCTTGGAGTGTATGTTTCAGAAAGAGCTTGTGTGAGAGATGGAGCGTGTGTGTCAGAGAGAGAATGTGAGAGAGAGAGACAGAGTGTATGTGTTTGTGCGAGAGAGAGAGAGTGTGTGAGAGACAGTGTTTGTGTTTCTGTGTGACACTGTGTGAGAGAGAGGGACAAAGACAGTGAGTGTGTGAGAGTGCATGTGGCAGACAGAGAATGAGTGACTGCATGTGTGGTGTGAGGAACCCCCTCACCCCCTCCCTCTCCCCTACCCCCTTGCAGCCAGGCATGTGCAGCGACCCTCCTCTCCCTGTGTTCCCCCTGCAGCCACCCATGTCCAGCATCCCCCTGCAGCCACCCATGTGGTCTCAGGCCCCCCCAGCATCCCTCCTGTCCCCCTGCAGGCACGCATGTGCAGCGTCCCTCCTCTCTCCCGTCCCCCCTGCAGCCAGCCATGTCCAGCGACCCTTCTGTCCCCCTGCCCCCCCTGAAGCTACCCATGTCCAGCGACCCTCCTCTCCTGTGCAGCCACCCATGTCTGAGGACACTCCTCTGCTTTTTCCCTGTTTCTCCCCTATGGCCAGCCATGTCCATCGACCCACCTGTCCCCCCTGATGACCACCAACCCTTCTGTCCCCTTGCCCGCCCTGCAGTGTCCGTCCTGTTTTCCCTGTCCCCCTTGCAGGCACCCGTGTGGTGTGTGGAGCCCCATCCCTATCTCCCTGTTCCCTGCCCCCTCTGCAGCCACCCATGTGCAGCAACCCTCCCCTCCCCTGCTTCCTTCCAGCCACCCATGTCCAGCGAGACCCCCCCTTCCCCCCCAGCCAGCGCAGCACCCAAAGAAAGCCCCTTGTCCCCCCCTTCGCGCATCACCCGACCCCCCCACCGTGGCACATCACCAAGCCCCTCCCCCCCTCATCAACCCCCTCGCCACCCGCAACCGCTAATACAAACTGTGTCCGGCGGCTGCTGCTTCTGCTATTCAGCAGCAGCAGCCTGTACATAAAGAAAACAAAAAAAAATCCTCCTAAAACGCACCTCCGTTGAGAAGCATCTCACATTGGCTGAAGTCTCAGCATGCGCTCCTCCTCTCCCCTCTGACGTCTCGGCGTTTCTCCGGGGTCTTCCAGCAGGGGCACTGACGTTGAGGGGAGAGGAGGAGTGGCTGCAGAGACGTCAGCCAATGTGAGATGCTTCTCCACGGAGGTGCGTTTTAGGAGGTTGTTTTTTTGTTTGTTTTTCTTTATGTACAGGCTGCTGCTGCTGAATAGAAGCAGCAGCAGCCGCCGGACAGAGTTTGTATTAGCGGTCGCGGGTGGCGAGGCGGTCGATGTGGGGGGGGAGGGGCTTGGTGAAGCGGCGGGGGAGGGGTTGGGTGATGTGGCGAGGAGGGAAGGGGGGTAGGGGCTTTCTGATGCCCCGTTGCACGGGTTGTTGTTGCGATGCGGCGGGGGGGGGGGCACTTAGAGGTGCACCGTTGAGGCTGTTTGTTTGTGTGTGTGTGTGTTTTTTGGGTGTGTGTGTTTGTGTGTGTTTTTTAATGTGTGTTTGTGTGTGCATTTGTGTGTGTGTTTGTGTGTGTTTTTGTGTGTTTGTATATTTTTTTGTGTATGTTTTTTTTGTGTGTGTGCGTGTTTATGTGTGTGTTTGCGTTTGTGTGTTTTTGTATGTTTTTTTGTGTTTGTGTGTGCGTTTGCGTGTTTATGTGTGTGTGTGTGTGCGTTTGCGTGTGTTTGTGGGGGGGTTGCGGGTGGCTTTTGTGGTCGTATGGTTGGGGAGTTTGCCAGCAGTCTGTAGCGATTCCTAGGCAGGGGGAGGAGTACGGAAACACTCCCCCTGCCTGGGTCGTTGTTTGTTGGAGGGGGTTGCCAGTTGGTAGGGGTGCCTTTATGGATCCCTTTACTCTCTGTGTTCCGCCCTCGAGGGCGGGGCAGAGAGACATGGTGAGTTGGATGGCTTCACCACCATGAACTTACAAACTGTTTAGGGATTTTGCAGATGGCTTCAGCAGGTTGTCTTCAGAATGTTGAGGTAGCGTTTTATGTACAGATGGGGCGTGGCTGAGGGCGGGTCTATGAGTGAGGGTGACTGGTCCTGGCCTATGAAGACTACAGGATTTTTGTGCTTCTCTGCCTTGGAGTGAGCTTCTACTACTACTACTTATTGCCTTGGAGTGAGCTTTAGAACGTTCAAGGTGGGATTTATTAATATAGATGTTGTGGAGCTATCCAGACTTGTATGATGATTCCAGATCATAGGTAATGCACCAATTAGTTTTCAATGACATTGTACTAGTTTTACTTTTCTGACCCTTCCTACTTATATTTTTTTCTTGGACTCTAATGGAGACCCATGGGAGCGAATACTGCATATTTTTCAGGTTGTGATCTGCATGTTCTGACCTTGGTTGCTGGACTGTGGCAGATTCAACCCTTTAAAATATACAAGGGTATGAAGACTTTTGCAAGACACTGTATTGTATGGACCTCCGTTTTGAAAATTACCCCAGGGAAATTATGTACTTGTTCTGAAATCCCTCCTTTCAGTACCCTTCTCCACCACCGCCAACTCTAGGCTTCGCCCCTTCTGCCTCGCCTCTCTCCATGCTTGGAACAAACTCCCCGAGCCCAAACGCCGGGCCCCCTCCCTACCCATCTTCAAATCATTGCTCAAAGCCCACCTCTTCAATGTCGCCTTCGGCACCTAATCACTACATCTCTTCTCAGAAAATCTCATATACCCCAACTTGACATTTCATCCTTTAGATTGTAAGCTCTTCTGAGCAGGGACCGTCCTTATTCGTTAATTTGTACAGCGCTGCGTAACCCTAGTAGCGCTCTAGAAATGTTAAGTAGTAGTAGTAGTACTTTAACTGGCATGCACCTGAATTTTTAAATACAGCACTGCGTACATCTAGTAGCGCTATAGAAATAATTATTAGTAGTAGTTAAAAGCATGTGCAGGAATGCAAACCTTTCCCCAACCCTGCCTCCCCAAGCCCCATACAGAGGATTGAAGCTGCTACTCCACTTCTGTGAAGGAACCACTGTTGAAATCATCTTGATCAGTTGTGCTATCCGGGCTAAGCCTTTTTATGTTCCTGGCTAGCCATTTTATATTACTACCCCTAATGCAGCCTTAATTGGCGAAACATGGCAACGTCGGGTCTATACGAATAAAGGAACCGTTTGGACCTCCAGTGTCTGCTTTCTGGGGTTTTTTTTTCAGTTTTTTGGTGAGGCAACAAATGTAAACCAATAAATGTCAAACATACCAGTAGCTGTGCTGTTGTGAGAGAATGTGCCACCCAGAAGCATGTGGAGTTGCAAACCACTGCTTTCTGTAAGGTGTCAGAGAATCACTGTTTTGAAGGCCACCTAACAATGGAAAATCAAAACATACAGAAAGGACAGCTGGTATTTTATCTTTTTATTACATTATTTTGAGGATACACTGTTAAACAAAACATGTTTATTGTATTGTAAGTTAAAAGGCTGACAGTACTCGGTCCAAACAGTTTTAATATTTTTGAAAAATATTTCAAGTCATTGATAAGAAACAATTAGTCACAGCAAGACATAGTGCATTTTTCTGCATCTGTGAAGATTAAGTGAAGTAAGTCACATTGATACTGACTAGTAGTTTGTATTGCAAGAATAAACAACTTTTGTTAATTTTTGGGGCCTGATTTACCAATTGTTTCACCCCTAGGCGCAACCTAAGTACTGGAGCATCCTGAAAGTTCAGACACATCATTACCCCTGGCTAATCTTTCTATTACTCCAATAAAAATGTATCACAACCCTCAATAAACACTCAAAGACCAACCCAGTTATAAGATCTCTGCACACCATCAGTACCAAAAGGAGAAACTTGTGGTAAATCAGGTCCTTTGCACTGATGTAATCAGAGAGATTACACACAGATGACTACTATGTATATTCTATAGAACATATGCTCAGCAGGGGTGTCTGTGCTATCTGACTCTCTTTAGATGAAGAATAAAATCACATAACTTCATAACATGGAGGCAGGACTGCAGCTGTCCTCAATAAGAGGTGCTCAAGGGGCCTGGTTTTCTTTCTTTAGATTTGCTGGATACGACACTCTAACCAAAGTACATAACATGTTATTATCAACAGCACTGAGACCTTAGACCATGAGCCTTCAGGCCCTGCACCTGCTGTAATACCTCCTCAAGACATGGCTTCTGATTATATATCCTTTCCTTTCTGTCATGGGGGAAGGCTTCTTTGATCCATTAGTTTCCCCCTGTTTCTTTACATTGCCAGCTCAATTACAGCTATCAACAGAGGGAGGGAGGGAGGGAGGGAGGGAGGGAAGAGCGAAAATAATATAATAAACATACTATTGCTGCTCAAAAATGATCACATGCCAAAAGGGAACAAAAACTACTGTGATGTAAAAGAAAAAAAGGAGGGAAAAAAAAAGGAACCGGAGGCATCAGATATATATCAGTGGCCAGTCTATTATGTCTCCTATAGCACTCAGCTATTTCAAACCCTTAAGCCTAGTGCGTAACATCAATCACTTGCCTACCAGAACCAAAACCTCCATTGGAGTAATGTCTCTACTTTATTGAGAAAAGCATAATCAAAAATACAAATGTGTGTAACACACCAATTTAGAAAGGATGATGACTACTTCAAAACATTAAGTGTCACAGAAAAATTCTAAGAAAATAAGTGATGATAATAATTGGCAACTACTTATCCTGCGTTTGCAGGTTCAGCGCTGATAGACTTCTAATGCCCGACGCTGATAAGCATGCTGGAAACAGCGTTTCGATTAAGCGACCTGCTTCTGGGGACTATAGAATGTCGCACCAACTTGCAACTAAGTTTTCAGCTGCTCGCTCGTGACAAGCTCTCTTCTGACGCAATTGCCGGTTTCTATTTTTTCCTCCTTTTTTCTTTTACATCACAGTAGCTCTTGTTCCCTTTTGGCGTATGAGCTCAATTACAGCTGGCATCTACAGGAGTCTTTGTCCACAGGTTCTTTAGGAGAATTCTCCCCTCCTCCATTCAGCCCAACTATTCTAATAATAACTCCTGTCCAAATCAAATGATGCCAAAAAAGTAAGTTTCACTCCCCAACAAATCGAAAAGGTTAATGTTTAAATAGATTCCTTTAATCTCTTCAAAAACAGCTAAAAGAAACCCACATACATTTTCACTGAAGAGCACAACTATGATAAAAGCTTTCTCTGTTTTGGTAAATCAGTGTGTTTTAAGGTTTAACAAATGTGTTGCTTACTGCTGACCTGAAATCATCTGCATGCAACTTACTTCATTTTAGACATTCTATTTCTTCCTGTGTTAATCTTAGCAACACAGAAGATAATTCAACTACATTATAATAGCAGATAAAGACCAATAGACTCATGCAACCTGCTTAGTTACTCCTATCCACATTGCTAAGGTTAAACCCCAGCTGTCAGCTGAAAAAGTGTGGCCACTTGTACAAGAAATCTCCAACATACTGTGGCACAGGGGAGAGGTTCAATTCTGTCACAGTATACACAATATTAACCCATTTGGAGTATTTAAAATGGTCACTGTGTTTAACTAGCATTCCATAAAATAAGTATCATTTGGGGCCCTTCAAGGGCTTTCTGAATGAATCCTTCATCTCCACTCTTCCTTTGCCTTTCCTGCTCCATCTCAGAGCTAGCCCTATTGGCTTTCTGAGCTTAACAGAAGTATCTTATTAAACTCTTTTTTCCTGAACAGCATGTCCTTCATTTATATATATTTATTAATTGCCTCTTTCCAAAGATCCAAAAGTGATTTACATCACAATTCTAAATAGTTCATACATAACTTTTTATCCCTCAACATTGTCAATTGTAACACATCCTCTCTGACACATCTCTGCCTCTTTCTTCATCTCAATCCCAACAGTCTACAAACACCTGTAGAAACAGGCTTCCATCTTTCTTCTTACCTTCATGCAGTACAACTATGTTTAGTAACTTTGGTCCCTCTATTGGTAAAAGACTGGAAGGAAAGTATACTGTAAGACTTTCAGTTCCCCAGAGTGCCAGCAGGAGGCATCCTTGTAGCTAGAAATCAATATTCCCACTAACCTGCATGGTGACCCTCAGGCTCCGTATGCCAATCAGCTGTATCCTGGTTTTGGGAGGTGCCGGCCATACAGATTTCAGAAAGTGATGCAGCTGGAGTGCCAGTTAGTGGTTAGAAAAGAGTTGGAGGTCCACAGCACAGGTTTTTGGGAGACTGCTGATCATCATTTTGCATTCTCACTGTGGCTCAAGCATATCAGCTCTGCCATAGCCCAGAAACTTCACTGAAATCTAGGTCTCAGAGGCAGCACTGCTGCTCAGCCAGAGTCATTAGTAGTCACTAATGCTTCAGCTACATTTCTTCCTTTCTGCTCCCCTGTGTAAGTGTGTCAAGGAAGATGACCCTTGTTCTGGAAAATCTTCCTGTCAGACTGCATGTACAGCGAGTATTTTTTGTATTTGTGGTTTATATGTTAATTTTATATTAAAAATGATTTTACTGTGCATGCTCTTTTGGAAACTACCTAGAATTGTGAGATAGAGTGGTCTATAAATTTTTTAAATAAATAAAATACTTCCTCCCGCCTCATCTCACTTCAGCCTGAAAACAGGTTCACTTTAAATGCTTTGTTCAGACAGTACTGGAAAATCTTCCAGTTAGATGGGAACGTACAGCAAGTGCTATACTCCTTCCAGCCCCATCTCACTTCAGCCTGAAAATGTATTTCTTCACTTTCACCTCTCTTGTTGTCCATCCATCTGTTTCTACCATCACCTAAAGAAATAATGCATCAATAACAAGACTGCAGGCTGTCAACCCCATGGGTGGCTACAAATACATTTTTCAAATGCAACAATTCCAAGAAACTGTTGAAGGCTTTCTGTACACCTTGATATGCAGAGCTTTTCTAATTACTATTTACTTCTGGCCTTCACCGCCCCCCCCCCCCCCTAGTGTATTGGTGTGAGGTCACACAGCCATACCTACCCTTGCTAATTACATGAATATAAGATCAGGATGTGTTACTCCTTATATCTTTCATGCATTTCACTCTTGTTCCAACTAATTACAAACCAAGCTCAGTTGTGCTTCACTACCTTACAAATTCCTTCCAAAACAGTGGAATGATTTATTTATTTATGGGGATGTATTAAAACCCTCTATGAAGAAATTCACCATAGTGGGGTACAGAACATACAGCTTGACATAAAACAGTATATGGAAATCAAGCAACTGCTCTTCAGTTTTATCAGTAAGAATGGACCCAACAAGTAATGAATTGGAAACCACTCCTATTCATCTACAATGTAACCAAACAATCAGGTGCTACTCGACTTCACCTGATCTCTGTTCCCTCCCCAGGATAACAATGAGGGGCACCTCTTGTCCTGTTCTCTCATCTTAGACAGAATCTGAAAGTGCTACTCTGTGCAAGAAAGTAGCCCCCCCATTTAGAAGCAATATCTAACAATTGCCCCTCCCTTCCCCAATCACTGCCATACACTTAACTCAAAAGGAACATAAACCTGAATACAGGCCAGCCCATTAATATTTTCATTATTTTCTAGTGGAAACCCCTATTTATTGGGCTTTATTAACTGCCTTTATGAAGAAATTTACCCAAGGCAGAAGTTTCCTTGTCACCCTGGTGTTAAAGGATTCCCAGTCAGCGCCATGGGAATAGCAGCAGTACTGTCACTCCTCCCTATACAGATGAATGCCAAGAAACATGCAAACAGAGAAATTCTATAAAGTATGTGCTAAAAGTTACACACTGATTATGCAAGTAAATCAATGGAATAATGTTATTTATATGCATATATGCCAAAATTCCCCTTCTAAGGGCTAATCTCTAAATATGCACATCTTACATAGAATGCATATTACAGGTGGATGTATGAACAGGCAGAGTCTGGGCAGGACTCACATTTATGTGTGTAACTTAACTGCAAGTTATGCACATATCATTGGAACTTAGGCACACACCCACCAGCTTAATAAGTGGCATAAGTCCTCGCACCTAATTTATAGGTGCATAATTTCAAGATAAACTGCATTCTGTAAAGGAATGTAGGTGTCTATGTTCCTTTATAGAACAGTTTCCTACCTCTTGGAGGGAAATCTTATAACAGGTCATCTAAGTTGAGAGATCAAAAGGGGCATTTTTGATAAGTCCAACTTTGGACATTTTGTTAAAAACATCTAAAATTCAAGTGGGGAATATAGCATTTTCAAAACAGAAAAACGTCTATTTTCTTTTTTTTTTTAATGGCTATTTACTAGATGTTTTTGTGCTCTATGCATTTATCTTTTTGGCCCATTTTTTGAAAAAAAGAAAAAAAAAGCCCAAGTTGAAAAATGCACAAAAGCAAGCCACTGGGATGTAGGTGGAGCCAGCATTCTTAGTGGACTGGCCACACAGACATCCCGGGAAAGCAATGGGGCACCCTAGGGGACACTGCTGTGGTCTTCATATAAATGCTCCTAGGTACACATCTCACCATTACTCCCTTATCTTGTCCACTGAGCCCCCCAAAACCCACTACTCCCAACTAGACACCATTACAAGTAGGTGTCTATTTGAGCCTATTTTCTAAAGACACAAGGGTGCTTATATTTCTATACAAAATAGCATCGGGAACTGGTGTAAATGGACATGCTTAAAGTATGTGCATATTTTATAACCTACATGTATACTTTGTGACTGTTTTTGCTTTGCCCAAACTCCTCCACTGAACATACAATTTTACAAGAGGCCTTTTATACATAAACAGGGTTTATGCATAAAAAAAATCCTTTATAAAATGACCCCCTTAGTGTGGACTGTCGTTAGTTAAAGCACAGAAAAGCAAGTGGCTAGACTAAGATTCCAAGCTGAAATGGGCTTATTTTAGTGCATTTGAAAGAAAAGCTCAGGGACCCTTACAGTTAGGAGTACTGAAATACCAACTGTACATTAACACTGCCATGCAACATACTGAGGAAACAAGAGAAAAGGAGAGAAGGGCAGCCTAGACTAGTGCTTGATGTCGACTTTGTCCTTGACCCAGGTTACAAATCACAGGTCCCTTCAAATATTTGGATTTATTTTTAAATGAATAAGGACTACGGAATGGACCCCCAAAGAAGGCAGTAGAGAGAAAAACATTAATGGAATTCAGAAGTGTGTGGGAAAAGAAATGTCTTTCAAGGATACCTTATTGGTAAAAGAGCAGTAAGAAAGAACTAGGATAAACTACACAGATCGACTGTTCAGCCCAAAAGAGCGGTAAAATTATAGTGTGCTTCCAAAAATGCATGCGGGATAATCTGCAAAGAGCAGCAGCTACTATAGAACTGCATAGGGATGTGCAAAAATAATCACAGCAGCAGTTTAAAGGCCTGAACACTTTGCTTGGCAGACTGGATCGGTAATTTTGGTCTTTAATTGCTGTAATTTAGGAGCCCTTTCACTAAAGCTCAGCACTCACTAAGAGGCCCTTTTACAAAGGAATGGTAGACTCTTTGCATGTGCAGTGCACGCCACGCCAAAACAAGACTACTGCCAGACTACCATGTCCCCTGGTGGCAATTTTGGATTTGGCGCTCGCCCATAACGCTGTGACAAATTATTTTTTAATTTCGTACCATGTGTGGCGTTTCCGGCGTTAATCGGCAGTTGGCGCGCGCTGACCAGTCACCATGCGTGTACCACGTGAGCCCTTGCCACTAGATCAATGGGTGGTGGTAAAGTCTCAGGCCGAAAATAGACTTGTGCTGGTATCAATTTTAGCACATGTCCATTTTCCAGCATCTTAAAAAAAGGCCCTTTTTCCTAGACGCAGTAAAAAATGGCCCAGCGCACGCCCAAAAGACACACTCGCACTACCGCAGGCCACTTTTTACTGTGGTTTAGTAAAAGGACCCCCTAAGTGCTAAGAATTCCATTTTATACCTATAGGCTTCTTAGCCTTTAGGGCACACTAATTCCATTTGCGTGCACTAAGCTCTAGTAAAAGGCCCCATTAGTTTGTTAATACATTTAATTTTGCTTTAAAATAGAAATTAGAAAGCATAAAGTGACTCGGGGCCACCAGAAACCCTACACTACTACTATGCAGCCTGTGACTCTTGCTGAGCACTTCTGATTTCCCTCCAAAACACAGGGCTGAAGCTCTGTGTATGTCACTGGTTCTAATCAGAACTGATAATCCCTGGAGGCCACTGGCACCCCTAATGGTTGCCCTTTCCAGGAGAGTTAGGACTCCTATAAGTAGGAGAGGATGCGGTACTGAGAGATACAAATAACCGCTGAACTTTAATTCAGAAGTTTCTGAGAGAACACCAGGAAAAGCAAACGAGGCCCTCATTTAGAGTAATAGAATAGGCAAAACAAAAAATAAAAGCAGTTCAGCAGTTTTTTACTTCTGTACTAGCAAGAACCCATGTGGTCCTTAAAAGTTCCGTTTATTTGTTGGTCCATTGAAAGTATCAAACCTTATAAAGAACAATGATTTCATGTCTGAGAAGAAATGATTACATGCAATTTTTGAAAGCTCCTTTTGCTTAGCCACTGCCATCGCTATGAGAGAACTCATAAATCAAAGGTGGCTAGCTAAGCCTGAGCAAAACTCCATGCGGACAAACACAATATAAACAGCTGAAGAGGGGCCTTGGGGGAAAAAGATTTTTTTTTAAAACAGTGGGTGCAGCTATAATAAATGATGCCTTTACTTTTTATTCTAAACATAAGGGAAGCATCATATAATTTAGGGCAAAATTGACAGGAGAATTCAGAGTAAGACTACAAGAGAAAGCCATGAAACAAACAAGTTGCTATTTTGATCAATCTAGCTGGTACTGTTGTTAGTTTTGGGAACTAAGGTTCTGGTTCTTCCCAGTTAGCCCTTCACTGATTTTATGATATAACCTCTTATTTATCTTGTCTATCTTGACTGACTGTAAGTTCCACTGAGTAGAGACTGTCTTTTTTGTATGTGTGTGTGCATGCGTGCATATCTGTACAGCGCTGTGCACATATGGTAACTCTACATGATTTATAGTAGTATCAATGGTAGCAGTTGACATCTTGATTTTACAAGTAACATAACCCCATCACAGTTACCTGGTCTAAGGTGCAATGGGAAACACTGCTACCTGATTTGACTTCTAGGATTCAGCATTATGAAACAGACCCAGAAAATCAACTCTTCATTTCTACTGTAAAGAATTAAACTCAGTCACAACTGAGGGTGGTGAGAGACCCGTCAAACAATTGTAATGTAGGCTCTCAGCACTCTGAATGCACGATGAAGCACCTCCTTGGATGTTGAAGCATCCTATCTGCTAAAAACCTCCAACAAAATCAGGAAAGGATCATGATAATAACAGAGTCCTCTTTTTAGGAAGCTATATTCTACACATATTTTGGGGTGTTATAAAATAAAAGACTTCACCCAGCAGTTTCCAGAGACCCTATGGTATTCAGCTTTGCAACTGCAAATATGTAATCATATATAACATCAAAGTTGCAGAATTACCAATTTCTCCGAAGTAAAAAAAAAAAATGCTTTTAGTTTAGAAAAGCAATATCTACCTTTGTTCTGCATTTATGTCATCCTTTGGCTCAACTACGGACTGAAAAACCTACTCTAGGGCCACTGCCCCACTAACTTCTTTCTGACCTGCTTGATACGCCATGCAACCAATATAGGGCTGAATTAAATCAACAGTGACCCTTGCACACACATTTTAGTACAGATCCTGGTTCTAAATAGCTATGAAAGATCTCCTTTTTGCTCCCAGATTGTCATGCCCAGCATTGTGCATTTAAGGTAACATCTGTGGCTGTTGCTGCGTTCAGCTTGAAAGCTATACTAGTATAACTTGATACCTTCTGTGGAGAAAGACATTAGCAAAATGTGCAAACCCTTCCCTTGTCCTTCAAATTACTAAAAAACAGAACATGTTTGGACAAAATAGAGTGAACTACACCAACTCTGAGGAGACAAGGCAGTGCTTTCAACTTCTGCTCCTAGCAGGCCTAACACTACAGTGAGTGTCACCAGCTATCCCAGTAACTTTCTTTCAAGGATTGGTGTGGCTAAACCATACACTAACACAACCCTCCCTCTATTCCCCCCCCAAATTCCCCACAATTCAATGCCTCGTGGGTTCCAATTTGTGTGCAGAGAGAGTTTAGGGGGTACAACAAATGTTGCTCTGCCTCCTAATTTAAATTAAATCCAGGCAGAAGCTGCGAATGACGTCCAGGGCACCAGAGTCAAAGCCGCATATGTCCAGCATGCCGCGGTCCTCCGGGTCCGCAATGGTGAAACCATTCGAGGTGATGCCACAGACGATCAGTTTGGATGGGATATTCATTTTCTAGGACAAAGAAGGCACTAGAAATTATTTGCTGAGCACACATATAAAATCCTATTTTGCTTAAAACATCTAAGATAAACAAGGGACTAGCAAAATCAGAATGTTCACAGTTTCCTGGGTATTTTACAAAAGACTCGCTGAACATAGAACTGTTTGTAAGACACGTATAAGGAAGTGCAGGAATACACATGTATTTGCCAGTAAGTACAGTGGGACCAGCCATTTTACAAAAAAACAAAACAAAAAAAAAAGCACTTGCAAAAACAGTGCTAAACTTGTAGCTCATACATGTAAGCGCCAGATCTGACAAAACGACACATCACAAAAAAAAGTCAATTAAGGAACAATCTTTTTGCTTTCTGAGGTGGATTTTAAGGCCAGAGAGATAAACACAAACAAGCAGTTTCCTCTCACTCATGGGTGATTTGCAGGAGGTGTAAATGCCAACAGGGAAATGTTTTGAAATACACTTCCCCTTGTAAAACGGGAAGTACAAGGTAAAATTTGTTCTTAAATTCTAAGGTGAAATTAGATCTTACCTGCTAATTTTCTTTCCTCTAGACCCTCCAGACCGGTCAAGACGCGTGGGTTATGTCCTCCTACCAGCAGAGGGAGACTGAGAAAACACTAAGCTTTTGAAGCCTGTATATATAACCTGTGCAGAACCTCCACTAGCCAGTATAACCCTGACAAAGCAGAGAAACAAAAAACACTAACAACAACTAGCAACCCTGTACGTGGTCACAGTAAACTGCAAAAACAAGAAACATCTTCCGCTTGCTCTTACGGAAACATGTTCCTTTGCCTTTGATAAAACAGTTGGGCTTCTACAGGTGGACTATCAAAGAAGAGCCTCACCTGTCCCAGACTCCTATCACAAAACAGAAATAAACAGAGTCTGCAATTAGAGAAACAACAATCTACAGCAGCCAAGAATTATCCAACAAACACACCTCCTGGCCTCCAATACAGACAGGGCGGGCTCTTGACCGGTCTGGAGGGTCTAGAGGAAAGAAAATTAGCAGGTAAGATCTAATTTCACCTTCCTCAGCGACCCTCCAGACCGGTCAAGACGCGTGGGACGTACCAGAGCAGTAACTAACTTACGGGAGGGACCTACTAAGGCCAGAGGTCAAAACTGCTGCCCCAAAGCGCACCTCGTCCTTCGCATGCACAGGAATCCTATAATGCTTCACAAAGGAATGCAGCGAAAACCAAACCGCAGCCCGACAAATATCTAATGGAGAAATCATACTATTCTCCGCCCACGAGGCTGCCATTCCCCTAGTGGAATGAGCAGACCAGCACTAGGCACCACAGGACCCTTCACCAAGTAAGCAGATGCAACCGCCTCCTTCAACCACCGTGCTATGGTCACCTTAGGAGCCGCTGCACCCTTCTTTGGGCCACCATGAAGAACGAACAAACGGTCAGAGGCTCTGAAGTCCTGAGTTCCAGAGAGATAACAACTCAAAACTCTCCTGACATCCAGCTTGGCAATACCACGTTGCTCCGAATCTCCAGCCATATCACTGAACACTGGCAGAGAGATGACCTGATTAACATGGAACTCGGAAACCACCTTGGGCAAAAAAGGAAAGCACCGTCCGCAACGAAACCTTCCCTCAGAAAGGACAAAAATGGTTCCCTACAAGACAAAGCCTGAAGCTCTGAAACCCTCCGTGCTGAAGTAATCGCCACCAACAAGACCATCTTTAAAGATAAATCCTTACAAGATGCCGATACCAGAGGCCCAAACGGAGGCCTGATCAAAGCATTCAAAACTAGCTTCAAATCCCACGGAGGCACCATCCGTCACTGAGGCGGACGCAGCAACTTAACACCCTTCAAAAAACGCACTACCTGAGGCACAGAAGCGAAGGACTTTCACTGAAGCTTCCCACGAAAACATGACAAAGCTGCCACCTGAACCTTCAGTGTAGACAAGGCCAGACCCCTATCAACACCATCATGCAAAAATTCCAAAACTTCCACCACCGAAGAGCGAAACGGCCGAACTCGATGGTCTTCACACAAGTGCTCAAAGATTCTCCAAACCCGGACCTACGCCAAGGAAGTGGATCGTCTACGGCAACTCAACATCGTAGCAAAGCCACTGGACGAAAGCCCCTTCTTCTTCAACTTGTGCCGCTCAAGAGCCAAGCCGTAAGCGAAAACCGAGCCGGATCCGGCTTGATTATCGGGCCTTGACACAGAACTGATCCCAACAAAGGCAGGGCCGCCGCCCCTGCCAACCGCACCAGGTCTCCGTACCATGGTCGACGCTGCCAATCCGGAGCCACCAGAATCACCCGACCGGAGTGATGTTCGATGCGCTATATTACTTGACCGACTAACAGCCACGGAGGAAACACATACAGCCACTCCCGAGGCCAAGGCAACAGAAGAGCGTCGATTCCCTCCGCTCGAGGGTCTCTTCAGCGACTGAAAAAAAAAAATCTCTGAACTTGCGCATAGCGAGCCGTTGCCCTAAGATCTATCACCGAAAGTCCCCAGACCGACACAACTCGCTGGAACACTGACCGAAGAAAAGACCACTCTCTGGGATCTAGAGTGTGCCTGCTGAGATAATCTGCATCTATGTGACCTACCCCGGCCACATGCGCTGCCAAGAGAGCCTGAGGATGAGTTCAACTGCGCCGCCAAGGCTCTTCGTCCCCCCTTGACGGTTGACATACGCTACTGCCATGGCGTTGTCGCAGAGCACTCGGACTGCCTTGTGGCGAACCACCGACGGCAAGGCCTGGAGCGCCACCCGAATGGCCCGAGTTCCAGCCGGTTTGATGGACCACTCTGCTTCTGCCCGAGACCACCGGCCTTGAGCTACCTGAGACAATGTGGCCCCCCAACCTTGCAGACTGGCATCCGTGACCATTACCAGCCCCTGTGGGGACTCCCAAATTGCGCGGGTTGAGCCACCATCGGAGACTGAGACGAGGGGCCACCGACAGCGGACAACACCTCTCCAAGTCCTGCGACAGAGGGGACCAACGACTGAGCCGAGCTGACTGTACCTGACGCATGTGCGCCCTGGCCCACGGAACTACCTCTATGGTCGCCGCCATCAGGCCCAGGACCTGACGATAAGTATGGGCCGTCGGCGCCTTCTCTGCAAGGAACCGACGAATCGGACCCTGTAACTTGGAACCAAAAGGCCGCACGAAGGAAAGTGAAGATAAGCTTCCGTCAAATCCAGGGAAGTGAGAAACTCTCCTTTCCAGACCGCACCAGTGACCGACCGCAACGTCTCCATTCGGAAAGAGGGCACCTTGAGTGCCGCATTGACCCTTTTGAGATCTAAAATGGGACGAAAAGTGTCCTCTTTCTTGTGGGCCACAAAATAGATCAAATAGCACCCTGAGCGGTGCTGATCTGAAGGAACAGGAACCACGGCTCCCAACGCGAGCAGCCACCGCAGAGTGTCCCTCACTGCTGCCCTCTTGCTCCAAGACCGACAGAGGGATTCCAGAAACACTTCGGGAGAACAGCTTTCGAATTACAGCGCATATCCGCCTCGAAACACCTTGAGAACGCACTGATCTGACCTGATTTGGGCCCAGCTCTGGTAAAACAGACTCAGCCGAGCCCCAACATGCAACAGAGCCTAAGCCGCCACACCTTCATTGGGAATTGCGGCCTGAATACTAACCTCCCGCGGAAAAGCCACGCCCTCCGCGACGACTCTCACGAAAGAACTGTGTGCGCTGGAAAAACCGACCCCTAGAGGTCCTACTACTACTACTATTAAACATTTCTATAGCGCTACTAGACTTACGCAGCGCTGTACAAATTAACATGAAAAGACAGTCCCTGCTCAACAGAGCTTACAATCTAAATTGGACAGACGAACAGACAGCTAGGGGTAGGTCCCACTCGATCTGCCCGGCCTATACCGCTGAGCCTCCCTAAACCGTCCCCGAGAGGAACTAGTTCTGGCCCCTGCCTTGAACCGAAAATCTGGAAGCCATAGAACCTTGGTATCACTAAGACCTCACACTAACTTGTCCAAATCTTCTCCAAAGAGCATAGCTCCCTTAAGTGGCAGAGACCCACAACCATAGCCATATTTTTTGTCTGAAGTACGCAACAAATCATAAAAGCCTCAGACAAAAAGGATGAAGCAACATCTACCGAATCATCCAGGAGCTTCTCGGCCCAACGAAAACATGCCCGAGCTACCAGACCCCCACAAACCAAGGCCTGCAGGGCTAGAGCCGACAAAACAAAACTAAGCTTGAGAAAAGATCCCAACCTTCTATCCTGAGGATCACGGAGGGCCGTTCCTCCATCAACCAGGATAGCCGTAGCTATAATTACTGCCGTCACTACTGCATCTACCATGGGAGCCTTAAAGGAATCCCTATCGTCCTGAGGGAGGGGATAAAGCCTCACCATTGCCTTTGCCACCTTACACGGCAAATCCCATTCCTGACAAATCATCTCCCGGAGATCCTTGTTCATAGGGAAGGATCACGCCTGACGCTGAATGCCCTTCACCAACGGATCCTGGACAGTTTCCCCCAAAGCCTCCTCAGGACCAAACTGAAGGGTGGACGACACCTGATCTATGAGTTCTGACAGCTCATCTTTATGGAAAATCCGCACTACTGAAGGATCCTCTCCAGGAATCCAACAATCCTGCTCCTGAGAGCCGTCAATTCCATCTGACTCCCCCAGATCACTAAGCGCAGCTTCTGCAGCTACAGGAGAAAAACATTGCCTGTCCTCTGACCACTCTAACCGTGGTCTCTCAGCCAAGCAGAAAACAGCCCCCTCTTCCAATTGGGGGGGGGGGGGAGGGGGTCCCGATCTCCAGGCCTGATACCGCGTCCAGACAAAATCTGGAGGAAAGCCCACCATTCCTGGACCGTCATTAGGCCCTTTTGTGCCAAAAACGGAGGCCGCAGGCCCAAAAACAGCTGGCTCCACGGGCCGTGTCGGACTCAAGATGGCGGCTGTTCCCGCCGAAACTGTTCCCGCTGACAGCGGCCCTGCCTACGCTCTCGCTGACCCGGAGACTCCCGACACCATCGATCCCTCCGCGGTCAAGTCGGGGGGAGCCACAGCCACTTTTATAGGTGCACCGCAAAGCTACACTGAGCGCCCGGTGCCTCTACCCCTCGCCACAAGCACGCGCGACATCGGAGGAGCTGGGCCGCCATAAACCATGAGGGACGGGAAAAGCTGTTCAGCAAACGCGCCAAACCAAAATCTCACTCACACTGCAAAAGCACTGAAGAAAGCGCTGCTCCCTCGTTCCAGCAAGGAATCTAAACCCCGCTGAAAATAAAGAAATAAATGCCCTTAAAGGCACAGTACTCCAACTCTGGCAGCTGGAAATTGTAAGGCACTCAAGGCTACAATACTGAGAAAGCAGCCGAGGCACAAAGCTGCCAAGCAAAACGAAATAGAATAACTGACCTTAAAGGCACAGTACTCTAATTCTGGCATCTGGAGCTGCCAAGCAAACAGAAATAGAGAGCAGCACAGGGGGAGGGACCCAAACATAGGTGTAACACCCCAGGGGGAAAAAACTGGGCCCCACCAGACCCAGGGCCCCAAAGCACTTTTTTTTTTTTTTTTTTACACACACGTACAGGGTACTGCAACAGAATAAAGTTTGGAAGGAAAAAATCCTACGACCCAATGACAAACTACCTCACCAGATTATTGGAGACTGCACAGGCTGTCAACTGCTACCTCTGCTGAGACTGAGAAAATACTGGCTAGTGGAGGTTCTGCACAGGTTATATATACAGGCTTCAAAAGCTTAGTGTTTTCTCAGTCTCCCTCTGCTGGTAGGAGGACATAACCCACGCGTCTTGACCGGTCTGGAGGGTCGCTGAGGAACTTCCTTTTTCTTTTTTATCATCAATACATTTTTATTGAAAAAAGATTAAACCAACTGGGAGATAATCATACATGTGACACTCAATGTAAGACTGGATAGCACCCCTCTTGCTGCTGGACTACTGTCTGCATCTTAGTATTATAGAGTTGTTTAATTAAAACTTCTTAAGGTACTAGGGATATCAGATGAATATAAAGAGCATTAAGATTAGCTTAATTTGTAATGTATTTAGTGTTTGATTCACAGAAACTAGTTAAATGTAATTAAAACTGTAATGAAAACACCCCTCTTGTCCTAATTAGAATAATTGACTATAAGTGAAGAGTTGAGCTAGGGCTGGGTGGGAATGAGGACTGAACTAGGCCCTAATGTGCCTTCTGGAAACTATCTGTTAATACTGTGTCAGAAAATTCAAGTTTTAAAACTATGGGGAAAAGAGTATAGAGACTAGCTAATAAAGTTTTTTTTTTTTAATTCTGTGTTTATCAATATCCTACAATTCCTCTTTTAAACCCAATCTTTAAGTTATCAAGCACAGAATAAAATAATGTCACTTACTCACAGAAATGTCCTCTTCTCTCAGAACTTCTCAGAAAGAAAGTTAAGTGGGACCTTTCCTCTCTATATAGTTTGGATTCTAAGGAGACTGTTTCAAACAAACCCTTTGAAGTAAGCCAGTAATCAGATTGCCCTTAGTAACCTTTGCAAATATTCTATTTCCTCATACCTTAACACTTAATTCAGGTCAGTAGTAGTGCTACCTCTCCAGCAGGCAAGAACAGAAAATAACTTTCTTTTAGGACAGTTTAAGCCTTGCTACAATCCTTTTTATACTCTTGGTTGTTAAGTTTCTATCTCTAGAGAAAGTTTCAGTTTAAAACTATGGGGAAAAGAATTGTAAACTATGGAAACTAGTTAATGCTTGCTTCTCTCTCTTTTATTTTTATTTTTTTCTTAAACTGAACTAGGCCCTACTGTTAGTGCAAACCTGCTCATGACCCCAAATTAAGATTTTGCTACCCCATTTGGAGTCGCAACTTGAGAACTCAGTTTAAATACAGACCCTGCATTTTTTAGCATTAAATCCTACCTGCCAAACTCTTCACCATTCCTCAATTCTTTTTTTTGAAATGTAATTTATTGCAACAGCCAGAAAGACAATATCATTGAAAAAATAACAAAACAGGCAAGTGTACAGAACAACCAATAACTCCACAAGAAAAAGAATGCTGTGAACAACAACAGGAGCAAAAATGTAAAATGAGATCACCAAGCACACCAACTGATATACCTTTACACCCCCCATCCATACTCCACATACAGCCAGACACACACTCCCCCCACTATGCCCCCCTCAGAAGGACCATGATAAGCAAAGTCTAAGCAAAGGCAGGATACAGATGCAAAAATCTGTGCCACATAGCAATGCAGCAGCACTTATCAAGAGGAAAGAACTGTTGATACAGTCACCATTTCCCTCATGGATACAAAACCACTGCTGCAGTGGGGGTGGGGGGGGGAATCAGTTTTTTGAGAAGAGGGCAGGAAACGGCACTGTCCTGAGTCGACATGGAATTCTGCATTCACAAGAGTAGAGATCCATAACCACACTTTGGGCAGCACTGAATCACCTGCTCCTCCACATGTTTACACTTGATACAGGTCCCATCTGCCCACAACCCACAGGAGGCACCATTTGCCCTAGAAATATACATTGTGTAAGATTTTAAACTGAAGTTCCTGTAAGGTGGCGGATTTAGTAAAATCAAACAAAAAGATTCAAAAACCGCTGCTCCGAAAAACTTTGTCCTAGGTCTTCAGACCATTGCTCCCGGAGGCTTGTAATGCCCTCCAGACTGACTGTGGCCCGCAATAGTTGCTACCAGGAAGATATTATCAGTAACAGGCATGGCATAAACTGAGAATCCAGCCACCCAAAGTCCTACGTGTCCTTGTACCAAGTGGTCAAGTCATCCCAGTAGTGCCTAACCTGATGCTAGGGAGATGCCACCTATCCTGCACTTGGGAAAACAAAGGGAAAGAATCCTCACTCAGATTACACAAGTTGGCTAAAGAAGTACATCCCTCCTTCGTCTAGAGTCGAAAGACAGTGGAGCCCCACCCAGCAGGAAAGTCCGTATTCCCTTCCAACAATAAGAAATGGGACACCTCCGAGATTTTTCCCTGGCGCCTCCGCCACCTCTGCCACAGAGGATTAAAAAAGTGGAATTTTGAATCCATGCGCTGATCCTGACCTCCCTGCCTGTGAACCAGATTAAAGAAGTGAGAGGGAGCACTCCACCCACTCACCCAACCTAGAAGGAAATATTTCTCCTGTCAAGATCTTGTGCAGCCACTGCATCAGAACAGCAACATTAGAGTGTCTAATACAGAGATTTTCAACCTTTTTCATCTCATGGCACACTTACATGGCACAAAAATTGTCAAGGCACACCCCCACACATGTTCCAGCATTTTAACTTCTCCACCACCCCCCCCCCCCCCACTGCCACACACTTATATAGTTCAGCATTTTACTGTCACGTCTGTGGCCGTGACCACCCTCAGACTTACCTTATTTCCTGGGGGTCAGCTTTCTGGCTGGCTCCTGTTTCTTCTGTCTGTCCTTTCTGAGCTAGCTCTGGCTCCCTGTGCTGGCTGCATCCAGCAGCATGACACTAATTGCTTCACTATACTGCACCTGTGGGTGTTGCCTGGGTTAGCTCTCTCTCTC
This sequence comes from Microcaecilia unicolor, assembly GCF_901765095.1. NCBI lineage: Eukaryota > Metazoa > Chordata > Amphibia > Gymnophiona > Siphonopidae > Microcaecilia > Microcaecilia unicolor. The sequence continues at coordinate 201,693,633 of NC_044036.1, read as the reverse complement.
TGTGCTGGCTGTTTCCAGCATGACTCTAATTGCTTCACTACACTACACCTGGGTGTGGGTAGCCTCTCTGTGTTTCACTGTGCTTTCTGCCTGCTCTGTGGTTTGTGCCTGAACAGCCTCCATAGTTACTTAGAGATTGCTGCAGCTGCGCCTCTGGGGTTGAAGGGCTTTATTAAGCACTTAGAGACTCCAGCCTTTGCATCGTCTAAGGTCCCTGGTATGTTAGATTGCTCTGTGCACTGCCACATTGTCCAGTTCAGTGTGAGTTCCTAGCCTATGACTAGTTAGCTTGGGCACAGCTTTGCTTGTTAGCCGGTGTACAGCTTTACTAGTTCTCCTGTGTTTGCTCAGTGTGAGTTCCTAGCATATGACTAGTTAGCTTGGGCACTGCTTTGCTTGTTAGCCTGTGTACAGCTTTACTAGTTCTCCTGTGTTTGCTTAGTGTTAGTTTCTAGCTTGTGACTGGTTAGCTTGGGCATAGCTTTCCTGTTAGCTTGTGTACAGCTTGCTAGTCTTCTTGTATTTTGCTTTCTGGTTTTCCCGTGTGCGTTTTCCTTTGCTTCTGGAGCTTCAGCCCTAGTCCGGTCTGCTGCCACTACTCCTTGTTACTGGAGCTCCAGCCATAGTCTTGCTCCTTGATCTGACCATTGCCTGAATCTGACTACTCTCTGCCCACTGTCTGACCTGACTACTGCCTGGACCCGGATATTCTCTGCCTGCGGTCAGACCTGACTATTGCCGGTACCCGGACATTCCCTGCCTGTCTGCCTTGCTTTTCGCCTAGGTGACTGGGGGCACTTCTGTATCCTGACTCCTGTTGTTCCTGCCTGCTAGTTCCAGTTCCGGTTTTCCTGTAAGCCCTGCCGGCTGCCCGAACCTGAGGGCTCAACCCTCGGGGAACGGTGGCTAAGCGTAGGTGAAGCCTAGATCCAGTGTGTTCCTGTCCAGCGGGTTCTGGTCCCTTGGGTTCCAGTACAGTGGGCTCAGCTCCAGTGTGTTCCAGTTCAGTGGGCTCCACTCCAGTGTGTTCCAGTCCAGTGGGTTCCAGTCCAGTGTGCACCCGTCCGGTGCGTTCCAGTCCTGTGTATTCCGTGCAGAACTCCAGTCCGGGGTTCCAGTCCAGTTGGCTCCGCTCCAGTGTGTACCCGTCTGGTGCGTTCCAGTCCTGTGTATTCCTGTGCAGAACTCCAGTCTGAGGTTCCAGTGCAGTCTTGCCTCGTCTCTACCTTGAAGGTGACCTTGCCTGCCACTGCCGCTCCACGGTAGTGGTCCAAGGACTCACAAAACCAGTGCTCCCGGGGAAGAAGCCTGACAGTATGCCAAGGTCCTCGAGAACACGACATTTACCTTCTTCCCCTCCCCTCCTACCCCACCTGCAGCTCCACACGTAGTCCAACATTTTACCTTCTCTTCCCCTACCACCCTCACAAACAGTCCAGCATTTACCTTCTCTTCCCCAATACCCTCACAAATAGTCCAGCATTTACCTTCTTTTCCCCCAACACCCTCACAAATAGTCCAACATTTACCTTCTCTCCTCCCCTACCCTCACAAATAATCAAGTATTTACCTTCTCTTTCCCCTGCATCCAGCATCTCTCCCTCTTCCCTCCTATCCCCTCTCCAGGTGGCAACTAGGCATCTCCCCTTGTCTCTCTTGACCCCTCCCCCCTCAGGTACCTTTTAAGTTTCCTTGTCTCTGACTCTTCCTGTCAATGTGGAAGCAGGAAGTTATGTCGGAAAGAAGTCTCCGGGATTGGCGCAAGAAAGCTGTATGAATCGCTGCTCCCTGTCACCGACCACTAGAGACATGAAAACTTACTCCATTCTGGCACAAATTAAGCTGGTGATCAAGCAATGATACTTTGAGAGTGCAACTAAGCAGGAAGCCTTAAACTTTTGACCACACAGCATAAGAAACAAGAAAAAAAGAATAAGGAAAAAGAAAAATTTATTATTGAACTGGGTCAAGCACAGCTGCCTAGAGCTTTCCGTGCCGTGTCAACCCAAGCTAAGTACTGTTATTACACCATACCATGCTGGCCTAGAGTACATTAAGCACCATTTTGAACTATAACCTGGTAGGTAGGGAGGGCTGACGGTGCGATGATGCCGATAGTGGTGGTGGAATACGCTGCTCGACAGCTTCACCCAAGTACCCAGTTCTGAGCACTGTTTACACTATATTTAAATTATTTATATTTTTTCACATTTTTTATTCTTGAGTGTTTCGAGGTGTGCTATATTGCTTGACACTATTCACAGAGGTGATTGCTTGCATATGTAAACTAGGTTTCTATTTGGATACATTTTGCTAAACTAGGAGAAACCTTATACTCTATGAATCCCCAGTTTAATCTTTCTGAATACAAATTAAGCTGGCCCAACTCCCACAGCACACCTGGGGAGCAGCTGCGGCACACCAATGTGCCACAGCACACTGGTTGAAAAACGCTAGTCTAATATCTGGCAGGTTGAGCCCACCCAGAGGGCGATCCAACATCAGTTTAGTCAAGGTGATGCGAGGCAATTTAGCATGCCAGAGATGATCAAACGGAATTTCATCTCATCCCCTGTTTCAGCCAAATGGGCATGGTTTGTAGGGGATACAGTACTTTCGGTATCATAAACATTTTCACTAATGCCACTTGGCCTAGTAGGGAAAGGGGGAGGGACCCACCACTTCTCAATCAACCCATATCAAAGATCATGCACTTAACCTCATTATATACAAATTTACTCCTGAACAAACCTTTACAATAACAGATATCAATTGGACACAAGTACCCTGGTCAGATCACTTCAAACTAAAAATATCCATGCAATTGAGAATAAAAATAAATTCGAGCCTGAATCAAGAACGAAAAACTTTCACCACAAGAGGTCACACTGATCCAGTATTATTCTGGCAAGAGGTCTACAGGAATGAATGGTCAGTACAAACAGACTCCAATCAATATCTTTTAAACTGGGACACAAGATGCAATAGCATACTTGATACAATGGCACCAATACAAACAAGAATATCACAAAGAAAAAACTCACTCCCATGGTTTAACGACGAATTGAAAAAACTAAAAACCCAAACAAGGAGACTTGAACGTGCTTGGAACAAAAAGAAAGATGAACAAACATTCACTGCTTGGAAATTAATGTTAAGGAAATTAATGTTAAAAAAATACAAATATACCATCAGGTAATCCAAGAGGTCATATTATAATTCCAAAATAGGACAAAACCATAAAGACTTACACAATTATTCCAATTTGTACATAATCTTCTAGACACCACACCAGTTACCTTAACTAACACGGATACCCCATCAGCAGATAAACTAGCTACTTACTTCAATGAGAAAATCATTAAACTAAGATCCACCTTATCAGCTAATTCCTCCGACTATGTAAAATTCATTGACGACTTAGACCCAACAACCAATGAGTATTCAGCAGATCGAATTTGGACAAATTTTTATTCACTAACGGAAGATACTGTCAACCTAGAGATCAACAAATTCACCAAATCCCATTGCAAACTGGACGCATGCCCCAGCTACTTAATAAAATCTGCCCCCCAGCGTTTCATAGCAGATCTCACCTCCTACCTAAATCACATGCTTCAACATGGATCCTTTCCCACGGATAAAAGAAATATCCTAATTATCTAATTATCGTCCAGTGGCATCCATCCCATTGATAGTCAAGCTGATGGAAAGCCTGGTAACTAAACAACTTACCAACTACTTGAACAACTTCTCAGTATTGCACACATCCCAATCTGGCTTCTGTGCCAATCACAGCACCAAACAGTTCTTTTAACATTCATGACCAAATTTAAACAAATTATTGCAAACGGTAACAATGTTTTTCTTTTACAATTCGACATGTCCAGCGCGTTCAACATGGTTGACCATGGTATCCTATTAAACATTCTTGAATATTTTGGAATTGGAGGTAATGTACTGAATTGGTTTCATAGTTTCCTAACGGCAAGAACATACCGGGTAATATCTGAATCGATCATATCATCGCCATGGAGACCTGAATGTGGTGTGCCACAAGGATCTCCGCTTTCCCCTATCCTCTTTAATTTGATGATGTTACCACTAGCCAGATCTTTATCCAACCTAAACCTTAACCCTTATATTTATGCTGACGATGACGATATGTATCTCTACTACTACTACTATTTAACATTTCTAAAGCGCTACCAGGGTTGCGCAGTGCTGTACAATTAACAAAGAAGGACAGTCCCTGCTCAAAGGAGCTTACAATCTAAAGGACAAAAAGTGCAGTCAATCAAGATTGACTACACTTTTTGTCTTGTCTGAAATTGACTTGTCTGAAATTGTAGATAAAATTAATCTCAGCTTCCAAGTTATGAATTCATGGGCGGATGCATTCCAACTAAAACTCAACGCAGAAAAAACACAATGCCTTATATTATCATCACAGTAAAATAAAATCAACTATACCAATATAAATATACTAAACCACACTCTTCCTGTTGCAGACAACCTGAAACTCTTAGGTGTAACAATCGATCGTAACCTTAGTCTAGATAACCACGTGAAAAATGTTATAAGAAAATGTTTTATGCAATGTGGAGGCTTAGAAGAATAAAACCTTTCTTCCCAAGAGAGACATTCCGCAAACTAGTGCAATCACTGGTATTGAGCCATTTGGATTACTGCAATTCCTTATAGGCGGGATGCAGAGCTCAAACCATTAAGAAACTCCACACTGCCCAGAACACCGCAGCCAGACTGATGTTCGGAAAGGCGAAATACTATAGTGCTAAACTCCTTAGAGAAAAAGTACACTGGCTTCCAGTAAAGGATCGAGTTACATTCAAAATATGCACCTTAGTTCACAAAATTATTTATGGAGATGCCTCATCTTACATGTCAGTCATTATAGTCTACCAGAGAGAAACAACAAAAGTTCATTCCGTACTTTCTTAAACCTCCATTATCCCAATTGCAGAGGACTTAAATACAAATTAATACATACATCTAGCTTTTCATACATCTGTACACAACGATGGAATGAATTACCAACCACTATAAGAAAAACACGCGACTTCATGACCTTCCGGAAACTACTGAAGACTTACTTGTTCAAAAAAAGAGTACAAAATGGATCCCTCATAACGATCTGACTTCTAAACTACACCAGACACAATTTTATATTGGAACTCTTATTTTGCCTATTTTATTTACACCCTAATTACTGATAATCATACCCTGTCCTGATATCATTATGTTATGTTGTTATCCATTTATCCTAATTACTGACAATTATACCTTGTCCTGATATCATTATATTATGTTGTTATCCACTTACCCACTTCTTAATCAACATAATTTTCGTATGAACCTTAATAGCAATAATTCTGAAATTCTTCTCTGTTAATATGATTGCCATTAATATTCCTATGCACCTTATCTGTTATATATACTCTGATTCTCTATTCCATCAATGTGATTGTAGTTGTATTATATTGTAAGCCACATTGAGCCTGAAAATAGGTGGGAAAATGTGGGATATAAATGCAGCAAAATAAATAAAATAAATAAATAAATTTTGCACATTACAGCGATACATAGTAACCGGGTTAGCACTGAGATAAATACCCAAATATCACATGGGTTTGGATATAGGTGGAATAACCAGAGTACGGTGTCATGTTGCCTCCGGGCCCCCGTCCAAAAGGAGAAGTTCTGATTTGGCACAGTTAACCAGGAGACCCGAAATGAAACCACCAACCAGTGCCAGGGCTGGCTCAAAGTGTCAGGGCGCTTCATTAAGATAAAGAAGAATATTGTCAGCAAACAAGCTGATTTTACATTCGCACTACCCCCACCCCCTACCCAGATGCCACGAATGGCAGATGACAGTCGAATTTTAATAGCCAAATATTCTATAGCCAAAAGAAAAAGTATCGGGGACAGCGGGCACCCCTGTCAAGTGCCTCTCTGAAGCGGAAAAGAATCTGACAAACTCCCATTCATTAACAGTCACGCCCGAGGCTCAGAATACAAAGCTTGAACCCAGCCCACGAACATACCCATGAACCCATATAGTCCCAGACCCAGGAAATGCTGTCATAGACCTTCTCCATATGGCCAACGTGCCCCTCTGCCCCCTATGATCATGTAGAGCAGTCATCACTTTCAACAAACACATGGAAGCAATCTGCCTGGTACAAAGCCTACCTGATCATAGTGGATAGGCGCAAGGAGATATTTGATAATACGTCACGCTAGCATTGCTGCCAGGATTTTAACATTTTGGTTCAAGAGCGAAATGGGCCAATATGAGCCCACCTGAGTCAGATCCTTACCCAGCTTAGGGAGTAGTACTAGATGAGCCACGTTCTCCCTCCCCTCCGCTCCTGTCATCGCCAATGTGTTACACATGTCCCCCAGCGGGTCAGCTACCAGATCGCGCAACAGACGATAATATTCAGGGCCAAACCCATCTGGCCCCAGGGCCTCGGTCAACTTAAGATTCCTGATGCTGACCAGGATTTCATCCAGAGTAAGCAGCCTACTGAGATGTAACGTCTTCGTCTCTGTAAGTACAAGAATGGGGAATCCCTCAAAGAAGTGCATCAGCATCACCTTGTCAAGCTACTGTCTGCCATATAACTCGGAGTAAAACTGAACAAACTTCTCCTTGTTCTGAGCCGCTGGGTACATACCTGCCCCCGATTATCTCTAATCGAGGTAATCACTTGTTTCTGTTTAACAGGGTGGATCAGATTAGCCAACTATTTCCTGGTTTTACTCCCCCATTGGCGAAGCGGATACCTCTGGTAGAGTTTGTTCCACTTTCTTATGCAATATGGAATCGCTCTGCCGACATTATCTCCTTGAGCCACGCCTTAGAGACGGGATCCAGCGTGGTAACATGGCGGCGCCTCAGGGTCACTAGTTCATGAAATAGCTGAAGTATCTCGCCCTCCCACTCCCAGCGTTTATGAGCTGTGTAAGCAATGATGTGCATAACCACCTTGGAAGCATTCCAGGAGACCGCCCCCACCTCCGGAGCGTCATTAAACTGATGATGCTCCAGCCATTTGGCAAGCAACACCTTAAAATCAGGATCATGGTAGAGGAGGGGAGCCAGCCTCCAGGAGCACTCCTGAACAGCCGGTACAGCGACCAAGTGAAGAACCACTGCAGCATGATCAAAAACCACAGGGCTGTGAGTATCTATGCTCTGGGCTTGGGAAAAAAGTGAACTAGGAATGAGAAAATAAGCCAGGCGAGCAAACACATTATGGGCATTAGAATAAAAAGTATAATCAAGGTCAAAAGGATGACACATCTGCCATACAACTAAAAGATCTAAGTGATGGGTAAAGAAATTTACGCCCTTCATATCATGGTCCTTGCTCCGCCTCCTTTACAATCTAAAGCTGGATCAGCAGTAATATTAAAATCACCAACTAAGATGATTCTATACTCCAGGTACCCCACTAGGAGTGAGAGAAGCTGTGAAAAGAATTTGCGATTACACATATTTGGAGCATACAAATTGCAAAAAACAAATTTAGTTCCCCATAATTCCCCCACTACCAATGTCCTTAACGGATGAGTGGATGCCATCACGTTAAGCACAGTAATCATGAGGTCAGCCAACTGAGAACAGATCGACATGTAGAATCCATGAATGTCTCACAACAGGTAACCCCATAGGGGCTGCCCAGCTCAGCCCCTCAAGGTCAGTGAAAGCAAACAGATTCCCCCTTCTGCCTCCCTCCATCTAGAGAGCACCATAACCCCACTCCAAGACCCCCATGAAAAGAACCTTAGTCTCCATCTCAATAATCCCCCAATCCACACACCCACCCAAACACACCACTAACGCACCACAAACAAACCCACATACATACACACACCCATCCAACATCCAGCTACCACTCCCATCCACCCCCCATCCTGGAGAGCAACCCCTCTAAACCAATGCAGTCCCTTCCATCACTAGAGTGCCCTACAATGCAAATCCCACCTAAAACCCAACTCCGGGTAGCAAAGCCCCCACTCTCCACAGTGCTGGCAAAATACACAAGGAACAGAGAGGCTCCAGGAGCACCTAACTAAGTGAAGCACCTTGCAGATTGCCAGCTCTGACCTTGTGCTCCAACAACCATCCAACACAACAACGAGCACACTTTGCTGGTTGAAGCCCTCCAAGTCACCCAGGAATCAGGTTCAGAAGCAGCGCTCAGCCATAACCACAGGCCGCATAGAAGGCTCAGAAGACCAAAGCACTGAACTCCCAGTGCACCCAAAAATTTGTGGTAAACAGGTGCCAGGAGCAACTGCTGCTTTCCATAAAATCAAGCCAGTGGTCCCGAAGTGCCAGAGGACCCATGCTTCCGTCAGATGTAAGTGAGGAAGGAATTACTCAAGGACAGCAGCAATCTGACCCCGAGAAAGAAGTGAAGGGATCCTCATGCCGGGTGATTCAAGCCCTCCATGAAGGCTTTAGGCTCATAAGCTGTTTGCAGTAGAACTGTGCAGTCCTCGTGCCACACCTTCAACTTGGTTGAGAAGATCAAAGTGAATTGGATGCCTTTTTGGTATTAGTGCAGAAGGACACCATGATCTTGCGCTGGGCCGTCACCATTGAAAATCATGAGCCGCGCACCCTCATACTCCAGGGGACCCGCTCTCTGGTAAGCTCACAAAATTTGCTCCTTGTCATGCCAGTTCAGATAGCGGGTGATGGCAGGTTGTGGTATACCATTTCCTTGAGCTATGTTGCCGATGCAATGGGCACGCTCGCACACAAATCTCCCTGGCACAATCTCCAGGCCCAGCTTCTCTGAGAGCCACATACTAATTATAGTGTAAAGTTTTGCATTCGTAACCTGTTCTGAGACGCCAATGAGACGCAGATTGTTGTGCCTACCGCGATTCTCCTGCTCCTCAAGCTGGTCTTGGAGGTTGCGCGTTGTAGCTTGAAGGTCCTCCATCCAGCGCTATAAGCATGTCTCCTGCTCTCCCCCTCAGACACCCTTCGCTCCACCTCCAAGATCCGCTGGCCATGGCTGTCAAGTTGCTCCCACAGTTCCTCAACCGCCGACTGTAGTTTGTTAAGGCGATCCTCCAGAGCAGCCACCATGGGACAAGTTATCTCCTGCAAGGATGGTAAATATCGCTGGGGTCTCTGACATCTTAGGTGGATTAGGCCATGATTTTTCATGTGGTGCCTTTGGGGTCTTTGCTGGCCAACCTCTGCAAGACCTGTGTGGCCACCCCCAGAATGTACCAGAAGGGTCCAGAATGTGACAGCTGATGCTATAGGGGTCAGAGAGGAACGATCGCTCTCGGCAACAGCAGAATTAAGCAGGTTTTGAGGAGGTAAGTGCCGGAGCTCCGCTCACCACGTTTGTCTATGTCGCGTTCGTGAGTTCTTGTGCACAGGCGGAGCATGGAGGCGGACTCAAACCTGCGCTCTGCTGGGCAGCCAAGCAACCCCGAGGCTTCACCTGTGATAACCGCCATTCCCCAAGCGTTGAGCCCCCAGGTGCAGGCAGCCAACAGGGCTTCTGGATGCAGGCAGGGGTCAGACGGCCGCAGCTAGCGGGCAGAGAGGGAACTGAATTCAGGCAGCAGTCAGATCAGGCAGCAGGCAAGGAATAATCAGGATGCAAGCAGAAGTCAGGTCAGTGGAGTGGAACAGGTGGATGTGAAGCGTCTGTTCACGCTTTCCAAAAATACTAGGACTAGGGGGCATGCGATGAAACTACAGTGTAGTAAATTTAAAACAAATCGGAGAAAATTTTTTTTCTTCACCCAACGTATAATTAAACTCTGGAATTCGTTGCCGGAGAAAGTTGTGAAGGCGGTTAGCTTAGCAGAGTTTAAAAAGGGGTTGGACGGTTTCCTAAAGGACAAGTCCATAAACCGCTACTAAATGGATGGGAAAAATCCACAATTCCGGGAATAACATGTATAGAATGTTTGTACGTTGAGAAGCTTGCCAGGTGCCCTTGGCCTGGTTTGGCCGCTGTCATGGACAGGATGCTGGGCTCGATGGACCCTTGGTCTTTTCCCAGTATGGCATTACTTATGTACGAATCATCAGTGACCGGGGGGGGGGGGGGGGGGCACAATTTACTTCTAAATTTTGGAGAGCTCTGTATTTGGGGTTACTACTCACTTCTCGGCCTACCACCCCCAAACCAATGGGATGGTAGAAAGAACCAACCAAACTCTCAAGACCTTCCTATGGGTTTTCTCTAACAACCGTCAGGACAACTGGTCATCATTGCTCCCTTGGGCCGAGTTCGCCTTCAATAACAGTCTCCACTCCGCCTCTAAGACATCTCCGTTCTTTACAGTCTTTGGAAGGCATCCTCGAATACCTCCTCCTCTCCTGACGGATCATTCCGTTCCACAGCTCCAGCACACCCTTGCAACAATTCGGGAGACCTGGAAGGAGGTTCAGCACCATCTACAACGGGTGGCAGCAAAATACAAGCATTTTGCCGACCAAACCAGGACAGAAGGTCTGGCTCAGCATCAGGTACTTAAGACTCCGTCTACCCTCATTTAAGTTTGCCCCTTCTTTCATTGGGCCATTTCCAATTCAATCCCGGGTGGGCGCCGTCACTTATCGTCTGCAACTACCTGGTAATCTCCGAATCTATAATGCCTTCCATGTGTCATTATTAAAACCGTTTGTGACTTCCCAATGGCATCCTGCGCCAAAGAAAGACATCACTCCTGATTCTGAACCCGACCCTGAATTTGAAATAGAGGAGATTTTGGACTCAAAGCTTCAGAGGGGACAACTCTTCTATTTAATTTCCTGGAAACACTGTGGACCTCCACGACAAAGGGTTTTGTGATGTCAGGACTCCGGAGCACCGGGGCGCTCTCGAAGGCTTCCTTTAGTGTAATGAAGGCCTCCAGGGCCTCTGGGGACCAATTCTTGACATCCGTCCCCTTCCTAGTAAGGGCAGTCAGAGGAGCAGTGATCAAGGAATACCGTTGAATGAATTGCCAGTAATAATTGGCGAATCCCAGGAAGTGTTGCAAGGCCCTACGTCCCTGGGACACAGGCCACTCCCGAATCGCCTTGTTTGGCTGGGTCCATCTGAAGTCTCTCCGGGGAGATAATATACCCCAGGAAGGGAATAACTCGCTGGTGAACGGCACACTTCTCCAGCTTAGCAAAAAGGTGATGTTCTCGCAGTCGTTGAAGGACGGTGCGTCCATGGGAAACATGATCCTGTACGGAGTACGAGAAAAACAGAATGTCGTCGAGGTAGGCGATTACCGATGAGTACAGGAGATCCTGAAAGATAGAATTAATAAAATCTTGGAAGACCGCAGGGGCGTTGCAAAGGCCAAAAGGCACTACCAGATACTCAAAATGGCCCTCATGGGTGTTGAACGCGGTCTTCCATTCATCCCCCTGGCGTATACGGACCAGATTAAGCTCCCCTGAGGTCCAACTTGGTAAAGATTACCGCCCCTTGCAGGCGGTCAAAACGTTCAGAGATAAGGGGCAGAGGGTACAGATTCTTGATAGTGATGTCATTCAGACCCCTATAATCAATGCAAGGCCGCAGGGAACCATCCTTCTTAGACACAAAGAAAAACCCTGCGCCCGCAGGGGGAAGTGGAGGGTCGAATGAACCCCTTCTGAAGGTTCTCCTGAATGAGTGCATGGTCTTGGATTCCTCTCTAGAGCGAGTGTACAGTCAGCCTCTGGGAGGAATCTTGCCTGGAAGCAGGTCAATAGGACAGTCAAAGGGTCGGTGAAGGGGCAGCGATTCTGCCTCCTGAGCGTTGAAGTCTTGGTACTCCCCAGGTAAAGAGGCTTCACAGGGGTGGAGAGCTCCGGGGAGAGCCAGAATGACCTGTACCGGCGGGTCAACTGACGAGAGGCACGAGTGGAAACAGCGGGACCCCCATCTGCTGATCTCACCATTGACCCAATCAAAGCTGGGAGCGTGAAGGCGTAGCCAAGGCAGCCCCAAAATGACTGGGTGGATAGCCCGGGGAAGTATCAAAAGTTGAATCTCTTCGGGATGCAAGACTCCGGCTTGCATCCGCAAAGGCGGGGGTGAGCTGAGTGATGGGATGAGGTAGGGTCGATCCCTGAACGAAGGTTACCTGCAGAGCCGGACTACACTGCACTGTCGGTCCTCCCAAGTGCTTGAGAAGGTCTGCATTTATGAAATTTCCTCTTGCTCCTGAATCCAACAGAACGGTCGTATTGATACAAAATTCTTGCCAACACAGGGTGATGGGAATCGAGATCAGGTTATCTGGGAGGGGCGAGGATCGACCCAAGGCCACCCCCCTCATGGAGCCTTGGTTCCTGCGTTTCCTGGCTTACTAGGACAGGATTTTACAAAATGACCACGCTGTCCACAGTATAAACAGTCTATTGGTCCGCCGATGGGACCTCTCAGATTCGGAAAGGCACTGCCACCCTACTACTACTACTATTTAGCATTTCTATAGCGCTACAAGGCATACGCAGCGCTGCACAAACATAGAAGAAAGACAGTCCCTGCTCAAAGAGCTTACAATCTAATAGACAAAAAATAAAGTAAGCAAATCAAATCAATTAATGTGAACGGGAAGGAAGAGAGGAGGGTAGGTGGAGGCGAGTGGTTACAAGTGGTTACGAGTCAAACGCAATGTTAAAGAGGTGGGCTTTCAGTCTAGATTTAAAGTTGGCCAAGGATGGGGCAAGACGTAGGGGCTCAGGAAGTTTATTCCAGGCGTAGGGTGCAGCGAGACAGAAGGCACGAAGTCTGGAGTTGGCAGTAGTGGAGAAGGGAACAGATAAGAAGGATTTATCCATGGAGCGGAGTGCACGGGAAGGGGTGTAGGGAAGGACGAGTGTGGAGAGATACTGGGGAGCAGCAGAGTGAATACATTTATAGGTTAGTAGAAGAAGTTTGAACAGGATGCGAAAACGGATAGGGAGCCAGTGAAGGGTCTTGAGGAGAGGGGTAGTATGAGTAAAGCGACCCTGGCGGAAGATGAGACGGGCAGCAGAGTTTTGAACCGACTGGAGAGGGGAGAGGTGACTAAGTGGGAGGCCAGCAAGAAGCAGATTGCAGTAGTCTAAACGAGAGGTGACAAGGGTGTGGATGAGGGTTTTGGTAGAGTGCTCGGAAAGAAAGGGGCGGATTTTACGGATGTTGTAAAGAAAGAAACGACAGGTCTTGGCGGTCTGCTGGATATGAGCAGAGAAGGAGAGAGAAGAGTCAAAGATGACCCCAAGGTTACGAGCTGAGGAGACAGGGAGAATGAGAGAGCCATCAACAGAAATAGAAAACGGGGGGAGCGGGGAGGTGGGTTTGGGGGGGAAAATGAGAAGCTCGGTTTTGGTCATATTTAATTTCAGGTGGCGTTGAGACATCCAGGCAGCAATGTCAGACAAGCACGCTGAAACTTTGGTTTGGATGCAAGGTGAGATATCAGGGGTAGAAAGGTAGATTTGGGAGTTATCAGCATAGAGATGGTAGGAAAAGCCATGGGATGAGATTAATGAACCAAGGGAAGAAGTGTAGATAGAAAAGAGGAGGGGACCAAGAACAGAACCCTGAGGTACGCCGACAGGCAGAGGGATAGAAGTAGAAGAGGATCCACCAGAGTGAACACTAAAGGTGCGGAGGGAGAGGTAGGAAGAGAACCAGGAAAGGACAGAGCCCTGGAATCCAAGTGAGGACAGGGTATCAAGAAGTATGCTGTGATCGACAGTGTCAAAAGCAGCGGAAAGATCAAGAAGAATGAGGATGGAATATTGACCTCTGGATTTAGCCAGTAATAGGTCATTGGAGACTTTAGTAAGCGCAGTTTCGGTTGAGTGGAGAGGGCGAAAACCAGATTGTAATGGGTCAAGAATAGCATGTGAGGAGAGAAAATCAAGGCAGCGGCGGTGAACAGCACGCTCAAGTAATTTGGAGAGAAAAGGAAGGAGGGAGATGGGTCGGTAATTAGAGGGACAAGTAGGGTCAAGTGAAGGCTTCTTAAGGAGAGGTGTGACCACAGCATGTTTAAAGGCAGCAGGGACAGTCGCAGTGGAAAGTGAGAGTTTGAGAATGTGACAGATAAAAGGAATAAGAGTAGGAGAGATGGCATTAAGAAGGTGGATGGGAATGGGATCAGAGGAACAGGTGGTACATTTTGAGGAAGAAAGGAGAAGTGTAGTTTCCTCAATAGTAACTTCAGGAAAGGAGGAAAGGGAATGAGGGGAAGGAGAGAGAGGGGAACGGACTAGTGGAGGGAGAGCTGGTGAGGTAGAGAAAAGCAAGGTTTATCTTTTGAACCTTGTTGTGAAAGAATTCAGCAAGGGTCTGAGGAGATAATGAAGGGGGAGTTGGGGGAGGGGCACCTTGAGGAGAGAGTTCAATGTGGTGAAGAGAAGTCGAGGATTAGAGCCAAGAGAGTTGGTCAGTTGGATATAATAATCCTGTTTGGCACGTGAAAGAGCAGATTGGAAGGAGGTCAGCATGAACTTAAAGTGTAAGAAATCAGCAAGGGCCCGAGATTTCCGCCAGAGGCGTTCGGCGGAGCGGGTACAGGAACGTAGGTAGCGGATATTAGAAGTCAGCCAAGGTTGGGGTTTTGTACGCCTTACAGGGCGGGTCATCAAAGGTGCAAGAGTGTCTAAGGCAGAGGATAGAGTATTGTTGTAAGAAGAAACAGCCTCGTTGACAGACGTGGATGGTGCCATAGTAGAGAGGAGGTTTGAAACATGGGAGGATAGAGATGAAGGGTCAATATCGTGAAGATTCCTAGATAAATTAGATAGGATAGGACGGGACTGGGAGGGAGGAGATTTAAGTGTGAAAGTTATAAGATGGTGATCAGAGGAGGGATGATCAGAGGCAAGGAAACTAGAAGGTGAACAGTTGGAGGAGAAGATGAGATCAAGACAGTGACCATTTTGATGAGTGGGGGAGGTGGAGCATAGTTGGAGATTAAAGGACGACGTTAAAGCGAGTAACTTGGAAATATAAGAGTTGGAAAGATCATTAGCAGGAATATTAAAGTCACCAAGGATGAGAGAGGGGGAGGAAGGATCATGGAAGAAGGCAAGCCAGGCGTCAAAGTCACTGAGAAAGGATGAAAGGGACTTTTCAGGGGGACGATAAATGACCGCTATTCGAAGAGGCAGAGGAGAGAAAAGGCGGATAGAGTGGACTTCAAAGGAGGAAAAACAGTGAGATTGAGGTGGAAGAAGGGGTTGAAATCTGGAGGAGGGAGAGAGAAGTAGTCCAACACCGCCCCCACGGCCAGCAGGGCGAGGAGTATGTGAAAATAGATAGCCGCCATGGCACAGGGCTGCGACTGAAGCAGAGTCATCAGGGCACAGCCAGGTTTCTGTTATGGCGAGCAGATGGAGGTGACGCGAGATAAAGAGGTCCTGGATATAGGGGAGTTTGTTACAGATAGAGCGGGCATTCCATAGGGCGCAAGAGAAGGGCAGAGAAGAGGAGGGGAGTAGAGGAATAGAGATGAGGTTAGAGAGGTCACAGTGAGATCTGTAGAGTTTGGATAATAGTTGGTGAGGAGGGCCAGGATTGGGATTGATGTCACCAGCTGAGAGTAAGAGAAGGAGTAAAAGAGAGCGGAGGAGAGTAGGAGAGGTGTGGCCACGAAGGCCACCCAATCATCATAGGTTCCTCAGGAACACCTGCCAGGGAGCTCGTCGCTCCTCTAGGTGAAATTGGATGCCTCGGCCGAGGAGCAGGCCACATTGGGGAACGTTGTGTGGTGTGCTCCTGTGATCTCTCCTGAAAGCGGATGTCGATGCGGATGCAAAGGGTGATAAGGGCATCCAGGGTAGTCGGAAGATCCCGACCAGCCAATTCGTCCTTAATCCGTCCGTTCAAACCTTGCCAGAAGATGGCGGTGAGGGCCTCTTGATTCCAGAGCACCTCCGCGGCTAAAGTCCGAAACCGCACCGCATAGGTTCCCACGGAACTACTATCCTGTTGAATTCGTAGCAACTCTGCCGCCGCAGAGGAGGGCCTCCCCGGGACATCAAAAACCATCCTGAACTGGCAAAGGAACTCTCCTATGTCTGACAGAAGCGGATCATGTTGCTCCCAGAGAGGGGAGGCCCAGGCCAGGGCCAGTCAGAGAGTAGTGAGATAATATAAGTGATCTTGATGCTCTCCGAGGGGAAAGACCCGGGTTGCATCTCGAACAGCATCAAGCATTGATTCAAGAATCCCCGTCAGGCCGAGGGGGTACCGTCAAACAGAGGAGGCTCAGGGAGCTGCAACCCCGGGAAAGGCAGAGCAGGTCTCGGAGCTGGGGCGGTAGGCTGTCGTTGGGCCTGGAGAGTAGCCATCTGAGTGCAAACATCTTGCAAGGCTCCAGACAGCCTATTCAAGCGGGCCTGTTGTTGCTGAAGAACCTGTGCCAGGTCCACTAGTTCGGGTTTGTCCGGCGAACTCATGGCTTCGGCTTACTGTCACGTTCGTGAGTCCTTGTGCCCAGGTGGAGCACGGAGGCAAAGACTCGAACCTGCACTCTGCTGGGCAGCCAAACAACCCCGAGGCTTCACCTCTGATGACTGCCATTCCCCGAGCGTTGAGCCCTCAGGTGCAGGCAGCCAACAGGGCTTCTGGATGCAGGCAGGGGTCAGATGGCCGCAGGTAGCAGGCAGAGAGGGAACTGGATTCAGGCAGCAGGCAAGGATTAATCAGGATGGAAGCAGAAGTCAGGTCAGGCGACAAGCAGAGAGTCTGAATACAAGTAATGTCCTGTCAGGCAGCAGGCAGCGAGTAGTCAAGATTCGGGCAGAGGTTGGGCCAGGTGGCAAGCAGAGAGTTGTCCGGATACGGGCAGTGTCCTGTCAGGCAGCAGGCAGAGAATAATCCGGTGTTCAGGCAAAGGTCAGGTCAGGCAGCAGGCAGAGGATAATCCGGTGTTCAGGCAAAGGTCAGGTCAGGCAGAGGATAATCCGGTATTCAGGCAAAAGGTCAGGTCAGACATGAGAAGAAAAACAGCTTAAGAACTGATACAGCACCACAGTTTTCACCTACCGAAGTAGAAGCCGAAGCGCTGAGAGAAGGAGTAGATGCTCCTAAATAGCCCCCACCCTCGGGAGCAACAAGAATCAGCTGTTGAGGAAGGCTCTGGGTTGGTTAGCTGCTGGAGGGGGGTGGAGCCAAGTTGTGGGAGCCTAATCCCGACAACCGGAGGCGGAGCAAGATCTCACGCGCTCCCAGACTTCGCACCCAGAAGAGGAGTCACCGGGTCGCTGGCACTGCCAAGATGGCCGGCGCTCCACTGCAGGAACCAGGACGCCCCTGGGAGCGTGCCTAGTGCTCCCGGGTGAAGACGAGCGTGGCTGCAGGAACATCGACCCAGCCATGAGGGCTGATGCCCGACGCTCCCCTCCATGGAGCTGGAAACAAGGAGCGGAACAAGTGAGGAGTGCGACGGGCAGGTAGGAACGTGACAGTCTAGGTTGGCAGTATCACATGACCCACTCCTCCCCAATAGCTCAAATTTTGTTAGATCCCTCCTTATGTTATCCACACTTTCCAGGGTGTCTAACCTGTTGCAAAGTTTTGGTATGATCCTTAAAGAGGCAATTATTACCAGATAGCTCTTCTATAATATTGCTTATAAAAATTTTGAAAGGAACATTTTTTGGGGAAGGGGTGTGTTTTTTTTTCTAAGCTATTTACCAGCTTTGGACTTTTAGCAATACAATGTGAAGTAGCAACAGGAAAGGAGGTTAGGGATAGGGATTGGGAGGGGGAGGAAAATATAAATTGGAAGGAATACCATGTTGATGGGTATATGATTTCAATTGTAAAATGCTTTGATGCACATATAGTGGAAAGTGGTTTATCACATTTTTATAAATGAATTAAAATAAATAAAATAAGAAATAATTTCACTGGAATGAAGTGAATAGTACAGCAACCTTTACAGAAGAGGTGAGTCAATATACAGAAGCCCTCTCCAATTACTTAACCTGCAGCTCTGTGGAATCACATAAAGGTCTTAATTATGCAAGTGATTTATTATTCATCTAAATCCAGGGAATGCCCCAGCCTAGATCCCCCACCAGCATCCCATTTACTGAACAGCCCTGCTCATCTCCAAAAGTATCCCCAGCACAGAAAAGCCTACTCTGCATCACCTCTCAAATTTTATGGAATTAATTACTTTTTATTTCTACAAAGAAAAAGCCAATTTACCTTTCTGTACTCCCTCAAGGCTACAGCAGGGTGAATGTTTCCAAAGTAGGTCTCGTTATCGGTGAACACAATAAAAACATCAGCAGCTGTATTTGTTTTCTGAGCCCACTGCATCGGGAGAGAACAATCAGTGCTACCCATTGGAATCTGCAAAAAAAAAAAAAAAAAGCCAAAACCTTGAAATCAAGGATATGTTAGATAAGCTGTTCTCAAATAGATAAACAAGGGGGAAATATTCCCTGAAGTCCTGATTTTCCACTGAAGTTCAGCCTTTCCTGGATACGAGGTATTTATTCTGCTCCATACACCTCTATCTAGCCAAACCCCTTCTCTCTATTAAGTTATAAATTTTTTTTTTTAAAACCACTTAAAAATATTTCTTTGATAAGAGATTGGTGCTATACATCCCTTGGTGTATGCTGGGGAGTTCATAATAAAGAATGCCAGCAGATGAAGGTCCAGAGCCCCAGTGACAGAGGAAATGGTATGCTGGAAACAAAAGTTCAAGAAGGGATTGTAGTGGCCACTCACATCAGAAATCATCAAGCACTGCAGCACGACTTCCCTGTGTTGCCTCTAGTATTCAGTTTCAGAAACTGACCTGCACTGTGCTGTCTGCCCTCCTCTGTGCCTGGTATTTTCTCTCAGAAACTGTCCTGCACTTCAGTGTCCCGACCCTGGGCAATACCTTAGCATTCTCCCTCAGATAAGCAGCTGTACCTCAGCATCCTTCACCCTGTACAGGCCCCTAGCAACATTGAACATTGGTCTGCACCTCATTGTCCCCAGCTTGTGCAACATCCTGGCATTCTCTCTCAGATATACAGTATACTTTAGCGTCCCCTAGAACAGGGGCATAGCCAGACCTCGGCGGGAGGGGGGTCCATAGCCCAATGGGGGGGCACATTTTAGCCCGCGTCCTCCCGCCGCTGCAAGGTACCCGCTAGCCTTAGTCTTCTTCAGTGCCGGTTTCCGCTGCGTTCGCTGATCTGTGCTGTGAGTCCTGACATCCTGCACGTTCCTTTAAGTGAAACTGCTCAGTTTTACTTAAAGGAACGTGCTGGACATGAGGATTCACAGCACAGATCAGCGAACGCGCCGTAGACTGGCGCTGAAGAAGACTAAGGCTGGCGGGGGGGGGGGGGGGGGGGGGGGTCGAAAGTAGAGGGGGCCAGGACTAAATCTGTGAGGGCCCATGCCCCCGTGGCCCCACCTAGCTACGCCCATGCCCTAGAAGTCTCAGACACTGACCTGCACCTCATCCTGTACCAGTCACCTAACATTCTTCCTCAGAAACTGGTCTTCACCAGAGAACTCCAACCATTTACAGCTCCTTTGCCACTCTACCTCAGAAACCAATACGATAAACTGTATATTACTGGCCAAAGGGCAGGCAGCTGAAAGTAGTGTAAAAAATATAAATTGTTGCCTAAAACCCAGAGTGTTGTATGTGCGCTTGATGCGAAACAGAAAAAAAGAGATATGTTTAATTTATAATGACAAAACTCACGTACAATTGCTTCACAGGTTTTTACTTGAAATATGGTCTTTCAGAAGTTACAACAGTTTGGCATTGAAGATGATCTTACAGCAATTTACGGAAATCTATGTCTATCTCACTTCATACGATAATTGCATATATGACACTTTTGCTTTCTGGCAATGATATAGGGTTCAGTGTGCAGCTGTATACAATTTATTCAGAAAACTGATGTAACAGCTTTGTAAGTGCTTGTAAGAATCGTAAGAGGCAATATGTTAGATATACCACCTGAGAGATATTCCACTGGGCACCGCTCGCAATTTTATAATCACTGATGCACCACAGCAATGCACCTAAATGGAGACAGACTTTGAGACAGCCTTATGGCAAAACGTGAATTCATGTCGGTGTGATGTGTCTCCTGCCTTGAATCTTTAATATTAAAAAACTACACTATTAATTGTAGGAAGAAACAAGAACAGAGAGGAAAGAGAAAATCTAAATAAGCATAAGTGATATGATATTTTGATAAAAATTTGGACATTTACACAGCTGGATCAATGACTATTACATATTCTCCCTATTGCTAAATGGCTAAGTTACTGCCTGAGGGTTGAATTATGCGATTCTGATGGATCCAATAATATTACAATGTAATTTGTGAATTTAGCTTTATTTGCTGTGGAGTAAGGTTTCTTGCTATGCTGTGATATTTTCTACCTCCTCCTGATTGAAGAATTAATTGCGCTTGGATTACATTTTATAATCATGGCATGTTCCTAAGCTGAGAAGTTTAGAAGGAACGGTACTTTACTAGCTGTCACCAGTGCTCCAAGAGTCCCTACTGAGAGAAGCAAGAGTCCTCCCAACATTTGGTGGTGCTGGGGTGGGCGGTGGGAGTGTTAAATCTATTTGATGAAGCAAATTTAATTTATCTTGGAACTCTGGAACAAGTGCTAAAGGCTCCTATGGGCTGCATGGAATTAGGAAGGCTAACACATCTGATAACACTATAATAATAAGCAATTTCAATTATCCTAATATTGTTTGGGTAAACATACAATTAGGAGATACTGAGGAGGTAAAGCTTCTAGATACATGACTCCTATATGGAGATACTGGTCCTGAAACCGAGAGGGGGAACTACTAGAATGAACTGGTGCTACAGGTAATGGTGGTGGATTGCTTGGCAATAATGATCAAACAATGTAACTAAATTATTATTAATCACTGGAAGGAGGATTTAGGCTGACTGAATTGTTTTGGATTCAGCACTGAAACCCATATTTGGGTTTTGGCTGAAAATCCCAGCGCCACTAGCCCAGACCAGCTGCTGGTGCCACCACCACGACAAGCTCGGGCCAGTGCCCCCCCCCCCCTCACCTTCTAAATGTCCTAGTGGTCTAATGGTCTTTTTGGAGCAGGAACGACTGTAGCCTCATGAGAATGCTGCGCAAGGTTGTGGCTGCCATTTTGAGACTGGAAATGGTATGAGCAGGAGCAACTGGGGATTGCTCCTGCCCATGCCTGTTCCAATCCTAAAATGGAGTTTACGACCTCCTCTGGCAGTCTCATAAGGCTGCTGCAGGAAATTGTGAAATGGTGGCCGCAACTTCCCTTAGCAGTCTTATGAGGTTGCTCCATTTTAAAGTTAGTTTATTGTTGAATGTCAATTATGTACAATTAATTTTTGTTCTAATGTTGTACACTGCTACAATGTCTTTGTGAACGGCGGTATATCAAAACACATTCTTGCTAGTGGTGGGGGGGGGGGGAGTGATGATATCACACTTTCAGTCACAAGGGATGTGCAGAAACTGTGATATCATTACAGCTCCCCTCACTTGCAAGAATGCTGGCGGAGGACTCCCAGTGGATAGGAAAGAGGACAGAAATTGAATAGCACAATAAAAATTAACCAGCAGACAAGCATAACTGAAACATAAAATGAGAGGCAAGAAAGGAAAAAAGACTGGAAGGGAATGTCTGCTTGAAATAACCATGTTTTAAGTGCTGTCTTAAATTTCTTCTCTGAAAGTTTGGTATGGAATTCTAAAGGAAGAGAGTTCCATAAGGAAGGGGAATCACAACAAAAAGCTATTGAACAAGATGAATCACAATGGATTTTAGTGAAGAATAGTACTGATAAAAAATTGGCACTGGATGAGTGAACATAACCAGTGCGCAAGGCTCTGTGAACAAGATGAATTTTAAACTGAATTCTAAAATTAACTGGTAACAAATGTTGTGAAGCCAGTAAAAGGGTTATGTGATCAAAACTGAGAGGCACTACACAAACGCTTAACTGCTGTGTTTTGTATAAGTTGTAGCCATTTAATTGATTAAAGTGTAAGACCTACAAAGAAGGAATTACAGTAATCTAAATATACAAGGATAAAGGCATGAAGAAGAGATTTCAGGTCCCTAGAGTCTGTTGCTGCCCCTCCGGTATTGAAGAAGATGAGTGGGATTTGGGAATTTATATTTAAATCTGTTTATTCTGGAACACGACATAATGTGACACATCAACTAGATACATCCACTACTTCAACTTTACATCATTGCTGTGGTTGCAAAACTTCCAGCTGTCTATACAATAATCATCCTGTTCCATACATTTTCCTTTTCCCCCCCCCCCCTTCTTCTATCATTCCCTTCCCTCCCAATCCCTCCCTATCCCTCCCTCCCGTCCACCCATACCCTCCGAGACTACTTTACACAGTATTTCTCTATCCTCCCTCCATAACATTGTTTTAGATTATTATGAATTATTATAAATTCAACAAGTGTCCCCGTGCTGCTGGTGTTAGTGTTTGCCAGAATGGTGCCCATCGCCGTTCAAACTGCTGTCCTCTTTTATTGTCCAAGTGAACTACATCCATTCTCTCCATTCTCATTAACATTATCATCTGAGATCTCCATTGTTGTGAAGTTGGGGCCTTTGATGTTATCCATTCCAGCAGAATCACCTTTTTGGCTGCAATGATCGCCCTGTTTGCAAATTCTTTAAGTCATTTGGGCTTTGGGGCCGCAACTTTAACATGGCCGAATAATAATTTGTAATCCGGAAGCCAGCGAGTGCCCCACATCTGCGATATATTTGTTAGCAGTTGTCTCCAAAATTTTGCGATATGTGGGCATGTCCAGAACATATGTCCCAACGTGGCTCCAACATAATTGCATTTAGGGCATTCCCCTGCCGGGGACAATCCCATGTGGAACGCCCGTCTGGGGGCTATATGCATTCGGACTGCAAACTTATATTGTAGTTCCCAGCACCAAACAAAGCCTGTTGATTTCTTCAAGTTCAGAACATGAATTTTAAAAACGTCTGTTGATATGGTCGCTCCTAGTTCATCTGACCAGGCCTGTGCTAGCCTTTCATAAGGCAGTTCTGCTGCAGTATCCCGGATGTGTCTATGATATAGCGATAAGGGAACCTTTTGTTGGGCAGATAAGGAATATGCTGCGCCCAGTTCTTCTTGTACATCTTCAGCTAAATTCTGCCATTTTAAACTGTCAATGTAGTGTTTTAACTGACCATAATGAAAGAGATCTGTATTTGGGAGGGAATATTTGTCTTGCAGTTCCTTAAAGGGCATCAAGCGTCCCTGTTCGTTTATGATCTGGTATACATATTGTATTCCTCGCTGTTGCCATCTCTTGAAGATCTGATACATATCTCCTGCTGGGAAAGCTGGATTTCTTGTTATAGATATGAATGGAGTTGCTCCCGCGTTGAATCTATGGAGTTTGCAGACCCATCGCCAAACTTTCTTTGCTGTGGGCATTATCATTGATCGTCTAAGTTCATAAGGCAGGGTTCCCCCTGTTTCATGTAGTATACAACTGAAATGTACATTGTCCGTCAAGGCTAACTCCAGTGATGTATCCGAGAAATCTTGCGTATTTCTATACCAATCTGCTATGTGTCTCATCCCACTTGCAATTGTCATTTGCCTAATGCTTAGCAGGCCTAAGCCTCCATATTCAACAGGCACCTGTAATGTCCTTAAAGGGAGCCTCGCCTTTTTCCCATTCCACAGGAACTTTTGCAATTGCCTGTTAAGTTCTCTCTCATCCTTATGTTTCAAGTATAACAGCAGAACCTGAAATACATATAACCAGCGGGGTATTATTGCCATATTATATAAGGCAATTCTGCCCATCAAGGATAATGGGTATCCCTGCCATGTAATTAGTCTGTCTTTTGTATCTCGTAGCAGCTTTTGGACATTTCTATCATAAAGATGGCTCAAGTTCTGTGGGATATATACTCCTAAGTATTTCAGAGGCACCCCCTCTGGTAATACTGGTATCTCCCCTCCTCCCCTTTCAGGTGGTATCCCATACACTAGAAGTGCCTGCGACTTTTGCCTATTCAGCACAAACCCGGAGAGCCTCCCGTAGGACTCTATCTCTTGTAATAGTGCCGGTACTGATGATCTAGAGTTTTTAAGAAGAACTAATAAGTCATCTGCGAATGCTAATGTTTTAATTGTGGTACCTCCTACCTCTACTCCTGTAATGTCTGTCCTGAGGCATAGTCTCCTTAACAATGGTTCTAGGGACAAGATAAATAAAAGTGGTGAGAGCGGACAACCTTGGCGTGTCCCCCTAGCTATATTGAATGATGGTGTTTTTATCCCATTAACTAACACTGCAGCTGTTGGATCCGTATATAATACTTGAAGTGCCCTAACAAACCAGCCCTGAAATCCCATAGTCTGTAGGGTTGCAAACAGATAATCCCAGTGCAGCTTGTCAAAAGCTTTTTCTGCATCCAGGCTGATTGCCAAGGATTGTTGTTCAGATCTCTGGCATGAGGCCATTCCCAATAGTAGTCTTCTGACATTTCCCACTATTTGCCTCCCTTTAACAAAGCCTACCTGTTCTGTGCTTATCACCCGGGGTAATATCCTAGAAAGGCGGTTTGCCATTATCTTTGATAATATTTTTAAATCAACATTTATTAAGGATATCGGTCTGTACGAGTCTGGGAGTTCTTCTACTCTACCTGGTTTCTTTATAAGTACTATTAGGGCTTCATTGGCATGATCTGCCACCTGTCCCCGCTGTACTGCCTGTTCGTAATTTAACATCAGTGGCTTAACTAACTTGGCACTTAGTAATTTGTAAAACTCTCCCGTCAGTCCATCCGGGCCAGGCGCTGAGTTTAATTTTAAGAGCTTTATGCATTCCTGTACTTCCCTGCCTGTGATTGGACCATTCAAGGACTCCAGCTCCTGTTGAGTCAGTTTTGGTAGATGGGCCTGTCTCAAATATTGATTTATTTCTCCTGCATCACTCTTACTTGGGGCTGAATATATTCTCGAGAAATGATGTCGTAAAATTTCTGCTATCTTTTCACTTTTGTGGTGTAATTTCCCTTGATCATCTTTCAATGTTGTTATTACCTGCTGGTTACCCCATGTTTTAACCATCCCCGCCAACATTGGGCCCGTTCTATTCCCAAATCTCTGAAGTCTGTATTTGTTGTATAAGATTCCCCTTGTAGCTCTCTCGTGTAAAAGGGAGTTAAGTGTTACTTGCACCGACTGCATATTATCTCTATTTGCCCCTGTGGGTGCTCTTATAACTTTCTTTTTAGCTATTCGTAATTTCATCTCTAAATCTATAATAGCTTTAGAAATTTTCTTATTTCTACCATTTACATATGCGATCACCTCACCCCTCATCACTGCTTTGGCCGTGGCCCAGAACAATGTGGGGTTATCTTTGTGCTGTCCATTAAATTGCTCGTATTCATCCCACTTAACCTGTATATATTTTACAAATTCCTGATTTTTATATAGATAGGTCGGGAACTTCCATCCCCTTCCCTTCTGTTGGTAGTGTTTTGGCGCCTCTAAGTCCAACCAGACCATAGCATGATCTGATATGTCAGCAGTCCCTATTTCTACTGAGGTCACGTTGGGAAATAACGATCGATCCACTAGAATATAGTCTAACCTGGAATACGTCCCGTGGGCTCTCGACAGATGAGTGAAATCTTTCTGACCCGGATGCAGGGTTCTCCAAGAGTCAACCAGGCTCAAGGCTCGCATGAATGATGATAGTGTCCTAGCCCTTGGGCCTCCCCTATGAGCCCTGTTTGGATCTGAACAGTCTTCCATAGGTCGCGCCACTAAATTAAAATCTCCCATGACCATTAGCTTCAGAGATCTGTATGGCCTACATAGTTGTATCAAATGTTTATAGAAATTGTTGTCATATATATTAGGCCCATAAAGGGCTAGCAGCAGTAGTTCTCTGCCCTGTAACCATACATGTAACAATACGTATCTGCCCTTTGGATCTACTGCAATTAGTTCTGATTTTGATACTAGCCCTTTTCGTATGAGAATAGTTACACCCCCTCTTCGACCTTCTGCTGGAGAAGCATATACTTCGCCCACCCAATTCTTTTTTAATTTCTGGTTTTCTGCCTGGGACAGGCGGGTTTCTTGGATGCACGCTATATCGGTTTGCTTCCTACGTAACGCTGTCAGCACTTTAGCGCGCTTGACAGGAGAGGTAATTCCTCCTACATTCCAGGTATTAAATCTAATGGTTTTAGCCATTTTCATCTTCTATTAGGTTCTTATAAGAAAAGGTTTTGTAATGATGGATCGGGCGCCCAGCCTCACCCTGATCCTTTCTGTTTTGTTTTGCCTGGTCTGAGGATATCTGTTTACATTGTGTGCCTATAACTTTATCTGGAGGACAGAGCCTTTCTTTTTCTCTTTGGTTCTTTTCCTGATCTGTTAAATGTAGTCCCTGATTCCCTTTTTCCCCTCCCCCCCTTCCATTCTTTTCCCCTCCCTCCCCCCTCTTCTTCTCTAGTTTCCCTACCCTTCCCCCCATACGTACCCCGAGTCTTCCCTTACACCCTTCTTTACCTTTCTCGTCTCCCCCTGGATCTTGGATGATCATAGGTCATTGTGATAGCCCCCCCGGTCCTCCCTCAAATCCTTATTTCCATCATATGATCTTTAACATTTATAAACACTGCAATTCCTCATTTTACATGTTAACTCAAACAAACACTTTCATGTAACCCCAACTTGAACCTTTGGCTTATTTGTTACAGTCTCGACTCTTTTACTCAGAGTAATGTTCTATTCCACCACCTCCCAAACCTGGCCGTGGTGGAGATGTCTATGGCCATGACTGAGTCTATCAATCTTCCCCCATTCACCGTCTTGTTCGCTTCCTCTTAGATTCATGGAATTCTCCCATTTATTGTAATCCACATGGTCTCCTTTTCCAGATGCTGTGTTTGTGGTTTTAATTATTCTTGGTGGGATTCTGCTTTTACGTGCATTGCTTTCTGAAAAACTGCTGCTTCTTTAGGTGTTGTGAAAGCATGCCATTTCCCCTTATGGTGAATCTTTAGCGTGGCTGGATACACCAACATGAATTTTTCTTTTTTTGTGTATAGCGCACTACAAATAGGGTTGAATTCTCGGCGACGCTGTTGCAACGCCCAAGAGTAATCTTGAAATATCTTTACAGTATGGCCCTCATATTGAAGATCGTCCTTTCTCTGTTTTGCGCCCCGGAGGATTTCCACTTTATGTAAAAAATTGTGGATCTTCGCTATTATCACTCTGGGGCGCTGCGCTCCTTCTTGTTTGCGGCCGAGTCTATGGGCCCGTTCCAGGCATAATTTTCCTATGCTATCCGTCAGCGCTAATTCGGTATTTATCCAGCGTTCCAGAACTGCTGACAAATTTTGATCTGGGACCGACTCCGGAAAGCCTACAAGTCTTATATTCGATCTGCGCGAGCGGTTTTCCAATTCGTCTATCAGTTGTCCCTGCTCTCTTACCAGCTTTTGCAGGGCCTGTACTGACGACGCCATTGTTGTTTCTCGATCTTCCGTCCCAGCCACTCTGTTTTCTAGATCTCCTGTGCGCCTCACTGTTTCTTCCAGCGTTTTGTCCATTACTGACATTTGTTGTGTTAAGAGCGCAAATTGTGGTTCCGTCGCACTTTTAACTGCTGCTATTATTTGCTGCAGCTGGGGTTCCCTGAACAAAGACGGGTCGGCCCCAGGACTCCGCGCCATCTTGGCTTCGGGCGGCCCGCGTGGCTTCGCTGTTTCTTTTTTTCCTGTTTTGCTTGGCATGCCCGCCTCTGCGCGGATTAAGAAAGGATCCATATACTGGCAACTTGCTTAGCTTACTGTTTCTTCCTTTCCCGTCTTTTTCCGCATTATTTAAGTTGGAGAACCGGGAAGGGGCTCAGGAGGAAAGACAGCTTGCTGCCGCTCTCCTCTACTCCATCACGTGACCAAAAACGGGATTTGGGAATTTTGTTTAAGAATTGTTTTTCAAACTGCAAATATTGGCTGTGGTGAAATTCGCTATTTGTGGGCTACAACTTTTAAGCTAGTTGTGTGCTTATCTGCAATGGCAGAATTTAGTGTCAGTGAGAAATTATACAGTAACATAGTAGATGATGGCAGATAAAGAAATGATCCATCTAGTCTACCCAACAGACACATTTATTATCAGCTCATAATTAAACCAATAATGAATGTGGTATAAAATACGTATACTTGATCATGACCTTTCTTTGCCATTTTTGGGACACAGACCATAGACATTCACCCGGCACTGTCCTTATGTTCCAACTACTGGAGGTGCTGTCGAAGCCCACTCCAACCCATCCTGTCTTGCCATATGCAGACACAGAATGTAAAAGTCTACCCGGCACTGGTCTTAGTTCCTTACAGCTGGAGTTGCCATCCAAGAACCATTCCTGCCCATCATAGATGTTATGATTCTGCTAGACAGGCAGGGGAATGACTAGGACTCGCTTCTGACTGGCCTGATAGGGATTGAGCTGCTAGTGCACAGCGTGCTTTTGTGGGAGTTTTCTCTTCTCATTGCTTGTAGCTTCTCTGTGTGCTGGTTGTTCCCAGCGTATGCTTGTTTGTTTCCCTAGCTAAGCTGCTTTCCCTAATTACCTTGCTTCCCTGCACCTGTGAGTGCTCTGTTGCTCTTTCTCTGTGTGCTGGTTGTTCCCAGCGTATGCTTGTTTGTTTCCCTAGCTAAGCTGCTTTCCCTGATTACCTTACTTCCCTGCACCTGTGGGTACTCTGTTGCTCCATCTCTGTGTGCTGACTGAGTGCTGGTAAGAAAGTTGTATGTTTTTCCCCTTTGTTGGCTTTTATCCTTTAACTGCAGTGTAGCCTGCTTCTCCCTGACTTGTGTTTAGCAGCCCTTCCCTTTAGGCTGCTTTTATGCTTTGTCGGCTGTGCTTGTCTCCTGATTCTTGTGAACAGTGCCCTTATCTGTTTGGTGTATGTAAAGGCAGCCTTTCCTGTTTGTTTGCTTTTCCCTTTGTCTCTAGTATCTGTTATCTGACTCTGTGGCACAGCCTTGTGAACTCTTGTGTGTGGATTCCCTTGACCCTTGAGTGCTGTGTGGCACAGTCCTGTGTATTCCTATAGTGGTTTCTTTTACTCCTTGAGTGCTGTGTAGCACAGCCTTGTGTATTCCTTTAGGTGACTTCCCTTTTCCTTTGGGTGCTGTGTGGCACAGCCTAGTATATTTGTGTGCTGTATGGTACAGCCTAGAGTGTTCCTCTGGAGCTTCGCTCTTACAGAGTCTGTGTCCCATTCTGTCCTTGACTTGTGTCACTAGCTAGCGCTGTGTGCGTGCATGTGCGCCAGTCCCTTTTGGGACCCCTTGTTGTTCTTTTTCCCTTCCCCAGTATGTGACCTGGTTCCAGTTCGGCCGTGAGGCACGCACGTTTGGACTCTGCATGAGTGGGTTCCGTTCGGCCGTGAGGCCCGCTTGAGTGGACTATCTCCCTTTTCTGGTGGTGCTAGTTGTTTGTCCTGAGTGTGTGGGGCTTTGTGGCCGGGGTATTGCTTAGTGCCTGTTTGGCCCACCCTAAGCCTCGGCCTGGGCACAAGGGCTCACACACAGTTTAACAATAACTTTAATGACCTCATGGATACTGATGTGTTTTGTTATGATACCATCCTGTTTCTGCTTAGGGATCCTCTGTGCTTATCCCACGCATTTTAAAATTTCATCACTGTTTTGGTCTCCACTTGGAGGGCATTCCAGGCGACTACCACTCTCCATTAAAAAAGTATTTCCTGATGTTAATCCTAAGTCTACCACCCTACAGCCTCAATTCATGTCCTCTAGTTTTACCATCTCTGGAAAAGATTTGTGTCCTATTACCTTTCAAATATTTAGATGTCTATCGTATCTCCCCTATCCCTCCTTTCCTCTAGGGTATACAAAATTCAGGTCTTCAAGTTTCTTGTCATACATCTTTTGGCACAAACACCATGCCATTTTTGTCACCTTCCTCTGAACTGCTTCAAGTCTTTTTACATCCTTAGCAAGATAGTGTCTCCAATACTGAACACAACACTCCAAATAGGGCCTCACCAATGACATGTACAGGGGCATCAACTATTCCTTTCTTCTGCTGGTTATGCCTCTCTATGCAGTCTAGCATATTTCTGGCCATGGCCACTGCCTTGTCACATTGTTTCATCACAAGGTCCTTCTCCTTGTTTGGGCATATCAGCCTCTCATCTTCTAGCATATACAGCTCCCTTAGATTTCTACTCCACAAGTGGACTTTTTCGAATTAAATTTTAACTACCAAACATTAGTCCATTCTTTTAATTTTTGCAGATCACTTTTCATGTTGTCCACTCTCTCCATGGTGTCCCTATCTGCTGCAAATCTCAGTACCAAATGAAAAAAAGAGCAAATTTTACCTTCTAACCCTTTGGGAATGTTGCTTACAAATATACTGGATTGAATAAGCCCCAATACCTATCCTTGAAATATTCCACTCACCTTTGAATTCCATTTACCACTACAATACCACATCTGTCAGTCAACCAGTATCTAATACAGTTCACCACTTTGAGTCCTACCTTCAGCCTGTCGAGTTTATTTATGACCTTTCTATGAGGAATGGTGTCAAAGGCTTTGCTGAAATCAAAGTAGACTACACCTAGCATGTGTCTTTAATCCAATTCTCTGATCATCTAGTCAAGAAATCAATCAGATTTGTTTGGCATGATTTTCCTTTGGTAAAACCATGTTGCCTCAGATCTTGTACCCACTGGCTTCCAGGAAGTTCACTATCCTTTCCTTTAACAGTGCCTCCATTATTTTTCCAACCACTAAAGTGAGGCTTACGGGTCTGTAGTTTCCCACTTGTTTTCCGTCACCGCTTTTGTGAAGAGGGAACACATCCACTCTTCTGCAGTTCTGGGGAACTTCTCCAGTCTCAGAAGATTTATTAAATAAATCCTTAAGAGGTCCCGCCAGAAGCTCTCTGAGCTCCCTCAATATCCTAGGATGGATCCAGTCACTGATAAGATTTTCATTCATAAACACTGTTTTCCGTGAACAATGAGATATTTACAATGCTGTCATCTTATTACAGTTGTACTACTGCAACTCCTTGTACTCCGCTTTAACCAAATATTGGCTAAATAATTTACAGGTAGTTCAAAATACCATGGCAAGGATTCTAATTAAGGCAAGGAGGAGGGATCAAATATAGATTTTACTGTTGGAATTGCATTGGTTTCCCACTGAAAAGAGGATTTATTGTAAACTTGTATTTTTGATGTTTATAGTTGCATATAAGGCCACCCCTGAGTATTTTAACTTTTCTAGTGACCGAGTATGTTCCCCCTAAATCAACTGTACTCATCCCACTTGAGGCTATTTACTTTACTACAGCTTTTATGTACCAAGGTCCCAAGTGGAATGTTGTGAATTGAGCTGAGCTATATAGGTTTTCAAAAGAAACTGAAAATCTTGGTATTTGTACAGGAGGTTGAAGGGATTGTATAAAGTGGGTATGTTGTTCAGTAGGTTTAGTGGGAATTTTATTGTAATTTAATTGTAGTGATTTTTAAATTGCATTTTGCTGCAAGATTTTGTAACTGAAATACATGAATAATCAAACTGAATAAATTAACTAAAAAAGCAATAAGATACCTCATGAAACTAATGACCAGCAGATTGAAAATAAACAGTAGAAAGTATTTTTTCCCAAGCTGTGGGATTTGTTGCCAGAGGACATGGTCAAAGCGATTAACATAGGGGGGGTTCAAAAGAGATTTGGACAGGTTCTTTGAAGAACAGTTCATAAAAAAATTGTTAGGGAAACTGCCAGTTACTTGTGACACAGACTGGTCACCATCAGACACAGAATACTGGGCTCAATGTCTAACTCTGCATGGCTTTTCTCATATTCCTACATACAACACTTAATGGACGTTTTGTTTCAGTTTTCTCATTGCTTATATGCCATGACAAACTAAATCCTATTATTGTTTTTTTTATTTTTATTTTACACTGTGTTTACAATTAAAAAAATAAAAAGAAATAAGAAATATACCAGAAACATAAAGCAAAAAACAAACAAACAAAAACCAAAGAAAAAAGAAAATTTGTTTATTAATTCATTGGGATTTTGCTCACACCTTTTCAGCAGTAGCTCAAGATGAGTTACATTCAAGTACAGTAGAACTTATCATTATATTTTAAGTAAGATTTCAAGACTAAGGGGTATATACTGAGCATGGTTTAAGCACATTTAAACCATGCTTAATTGGCCAGCCACAATATTCAGCAACACTTATCCAGGCAGTGCCAATAAATATTGGCTCTGATTGTCCAGGCACAATTTGGGCAGTGCTGAGGCAGTCTGGGGTTGGAGTCAGGGTGGAACTGGGAGTTACACAGGGATTGGCAATATTCAGTGTCTATGCCCAGAATAAGAGTCAGAAGACTGAACAGGAAAAGTAACTAAAGATGGATGTAACAGAGGGCCATAATAGAACGTCGCCGGCGAATTAGATTGCCGGTGATCTATTTTGGCGGCAGCGCTACAGCTGGCCAGAACCGTATTCTCGAAAAAGATGGCCGGCCATCTTTTTTTTCAATAATACGGTTTAGCCCAGCCAAATGCCAGAGTTCACCGGGGTTGAGATGGCCGGTTTTGTTTTTCAGCGATAATGGAAAAAAATGCCGACGATCTCCAACCCGGCGACATCCAAGGAATTAGGTTGTGGGAGGAGCCAGCATTTGTAGTGCACTGGTCCCCCTCACATGCCAGGACACCAAGTGGGCACCCTAGGGGTCAGTGCGGTGGACTTCAGAAAAAGCTCCCACATGCATAGCTCCTTTACTTTGGGTGCTGAGCCCCCCAACCCCCCCCCCCCCCAAAAAAAAAGAAAAACCCACTACCCACAAATGTACAACACTACTGTAGCTCTTAGGGGTGAAGGGGCAACTACATGTGGGTACAGTGGGTTTTGGAGGGCTCCCATTACCAGCACAAGTGTTACAGGTAGGAGGGGGGTGGGCCTGGGTCCGCCTGCCTTAAGTGCATTGTGGTACCCACTAAAAGTGCTCCAGGGACCTGCATACACGCAGGCCTCTAGGACTTGTTGCTGCTGTATAACCTTGGCACACCAGTTGACACCTGAAGACTAATCTCTTTGAAAAAATCCTTTATTTGAATAAGCACGTTTACTCACAGTTAACTGCAGATCAGAGGTTGTGCCCCACTGGCAAAGAGTCTCCTGGTACTAAGATTAGCAGTAGGTCAGAGCTGGCAGAATGGTGTACAATGCCCTCTTTCAGCAACATTCAAGGTAATAACTAAGTTCTCTAACGTGGGTAACACATGAAAGGGATCTAAAACTGGCTTACAAATATGGCCACTACCTCATGGACTACCGGAAACAAAACAGGGCACACTCTGACCCAGTTAGCAGGGGGAAAAGCACCATGGGAGTAGAGCCCACAACCCTACACCCACCACAATACATTGCTGATGTGACTCTGCAGTGCACCTAACAGAAAAGGTGTCACACTCACCCGAGAGCCACATCACAACCACGAAAAGGCTGTCAGAGGATAGAACACATTCTGCTGTCATGGAAGTGGGTATGGCATTTGAGGCTGGCATAGAGGCTGGCAAAATATGTTTATAATTGTGTTTTTTAGGGTGGGAGGGGGTCATCCCAGATTCCTTCTGGTGGTCATCTGGTCAGTTGGGGCACCTTTTTGAGGCTTGGTCGTGAAAATAAAAGGACCAAGTAAACCCCGGCGAAATACTGCTTAACGCCGCTTTTTTTTGTTCCATTATCCGCGAAAGCTGGCCATCTGGTAGCCACGCCCATGCCCCGCCTTCGCTAAGCCACTGACACACCCACTTGAACTTTCACCTGCGAGGCGATGGGAAAGCGGCGATGCTGTCAAAAACGCCGCTTTCGATTATACCAATTTCGCCGCTTTTAAGAAATCGCCGGCCATCTCCCGATTTATGTCAGGAAATGGCCGGCGATCACTTTAGAAAATAAGCCTGATAGTAACATAGTAGATGACGGCAGAAAAAGACCTGCATGGTCCATCCAGTCTGCCCAACAAGATAAAATCATATGTGCTACTTTTTGTGTATATCTTACCTTGATTTGTATCTGTCATTTTCAGGGCACAGACTGTAGAAGTCTGCCCAGCACTAGCCCTGCCTCCCAACCACCAACCCTTCCTCCCCCCACCAGCTCCGCAACCCAATTTCGGCTAAGCTTCTGAGGATCCATTCCTTTTGCACAGGATTCCTTTATGTATATCCCACGCATGTTTGAGTTCCGTTACCGTTTTCATCTCCACCACCTCCCGCGGGAGGGCATTCCAAGTATCCACCACTCTCTCTGTGAAAAAATACTTCCTGACGTTTTTCTTGAGTCTGCCCCCCTTCAATTTCATTTCATGTCCTCACGTTCTACCGCCTTCCCATCTCCGGAAAAGGTTCGTTTGCGGATTAATACCTTTCAAATATTTGAACGTCTGTATCATATCACTCCTGTTTCTCCTTTCCGCCAGGGTATACATGTTCAGGTCAGCAAGTCTCTCCTCGTACGTCTTGTAACACAAATCCCATACCATTCTCGTATCTTTTCTTTGCACCGCTTCAATTCTTTTTACATCCTTAGCAAGATATGGCCTCCAAAACTGAACACAATACTCCAGATGGGGCCTCACCAATGACTTGTACAGGGGCATCAACACCTCCTTTCTTCTGCTGGTCACACCTCTCTCTATACAGCCTAGCAACCTTCTAGCTAAGGCCACCGCCTTGTTACACTGTTTCGTTGCTTTAAGATCCTCAGATACTATCACCCCAAGATCCCTCTCCCAGTCCGTACATATCAGACTCTCACCGCCTAACACATATATCTCTCATGGATTTCTACTCCCTAAGTGCACCACTTTGCATTTCTTCACATTGAATTTTAATTGCCAAACCTTAGACCATTCTTCTAGCTTCCGCAGATCCTTTTTCATGTTTTCCACTCCCCTCTCGGGTGTCCACTCTGTTACAAATCTTAGTATCATCCGCAAATAGGCAAACTTTACCTTCTAACCGTTCGGCAATGTCACTCACAAATATATTGAACAGAATCGGCCCCAGCACCAATCCCTGAGGCACTCCACTACTTACGTTTCCTCATCCGAGCGAACTCCATTAACCACCACCCTCTGTCGTCTGTCCGTCAACCAGTTCCTAATCCAGTTCACCACTTTGGGTCCTATCTTGAGCCCGTCCAGTTTATTTAAGAGCCTCCTGTGGGGGACCGTGTCAAAAGCTTTGCTAAAATCTAAGTAGATTACGTCTATAGCACGTCAATGATTCAATTCTCCAGTTACCCAATCAAAAAATTCAATGAGATTTCCCTGGCACGATTTCCCTTTGGTAAAACCATGCTGTCTCGGATTCTGCAACTTATTGGCTTCCATGAAATTCACTATCCTTTCCTTCAGCATCGCTTCCATTACATTTCCAAAACCCAAGTGAGGCTTACCGGCCTGTAGTTTCCAGCTTCTTCCCTATTATCACTTTTGTGAAGAGGGACCACATCCGCCGTTCTCCAATCCCTGTAGAGCTGTGGTTCTCAACCAGTGCATAGGGACACACTGGTGTGTTACAAAGAGGAGGAAGGTGCGACATTTAAATTTGGCATGGGATAGCAAGTCTGTGCTTTTCTTAACAACTATCTGTGCCTGCAAGTTGGGAGGGCCAGAACCAGAGTCAGGTACTTGATTGGCCCCTATTTTTGCTTCCCCAGTTCCCCCAATGATTAACTGCTACCACCAACCTCAACTGGAAATGTTACAGGTCTGTTGTCCATAGGTTTTATTTATTTACAAATTTCTATCCCACTCTATCCACAATTATAGGCAGTAACAATTGTAACATACACAGTACTATCAATGAGAAACCATATAACCACAATCTGTTTGCTACAAGCTGGCCGATCTTCAAAGTAATTTAGCCAGCCGCTGACTGGTTAAATCGCTTGGTTGGGGCTATCTGCTAATTTTCAGCGGCATTTAACTGGCTAGGTGCTGCTGAAATTCACAGTTTGCGCCTAACTCAAAGCTGGCTATGTTGGGGGTGTTCCAGGGGCGAAGTCAGCACATGGTCACTTAAGTGCTGATATTCAGCCCTTCTGCGTACGTGGAGAACTCAATAGATCCCACGGCACGTAAAATAGAAACAAAAAGGTGGGAATATGAGCCAGGCTATCCAATAATTGGACCTGAAGTTTAAAATAAACAAAATTTAATAATATTCAAACAAATAATATTAACAAAATTCCACATTAAAAATGGAGCTTACATTGTAATTGTTTTTGCAACGTGCATCGTCAGACGGATCATTTAACAAACGGTCTTTTTAAAGACCATTTTAAAATCCTTGTCTGCACTTTTCTCATTCGTGACTTGAGTTCTCATCATCACGTTACTTGATGATCATATTTTATCATCGTCACTAGCCACAAGACTCCTGATGTAGGCCATCCGGCCGAAACACAACGTTGTGTTGAGTCATTTTTAATGTGGAATTTTGTTATTATTATTTGTTTGAATATTATTACATTTTATTTTAAACTTCAGGTCCAATTATTGGATAGCCTGGCTCATATTCCCACCTTTTTGTTTTTTCTGATATTCAGCCCTTACCACATAAATGTCTGTTCTATATTTATGTGCTACCCCATGGCCACCTAAGTGCTGAATATCAACTGAAGTAGCTTTGTGTTAGCTGGCTCAAAAATAACTGGATAATCAAAGCCGAAGCCCAGACAGGGCCAGCTTTGAATATCCAAGAATAACTCCGTCAGCAGTGAGCAAAACACTCTCTGCCGTTGGTTGAATATCAGGGTCATAGTTCCTAAGTAGCATAATTGCAGTGTTTGGATAACTTCCTAAAAGAAAAGTCCATAAACCATTATTAACATGGACTTGGGGAAAATCCACTGCTTATTTCTAGGATAAACAGAATAAAATTTATTTTACGGTTTTGGGATCTTGCCAGGTACTTGTAACCTGGATTGGCCACTATTGGAAACAGGATACTGGGCTTGATGGAC
Source organism: Microcaecilia unicolor (assembly GCF_901765095.1). Classification (NCBI taxonomy): domain Eukaryota; kingdom Metazoa; phylum Chordata; class Amphibia; order Gymnophiona; family Siphonopidae; genus Microcaecilia; species Microcaecilia unicolor. The sequence goes on along the minus strand of NC_044036.1, from coordinate 201,656,483 downwards.
CTTTTGTCTGTCCCAGTATGGCAACGCTTATGTTCTTATGAGTTTTGTGTTACTTCACAGCATGTGGCAGCGGAGGGATTTTCTGCTGCTGATACTGAGGAGACGTCAGAATTTTAATAAATATTTTTGTTTGACAAGCTGTAAGAGGAAACATCCTAACTCTATGCTCTGTATAGACTCTAGAATGGGTAAACATTTCTTGATGCTGACAGTAAGATTAACCTGTATTTTATCTACCATTCAACTCAGTATCAAAAACATGTATGCAACACATCAGTGTACCAATCGTAAATATAGGCTAGGCTATTACTGTTCAATCTGTATTAAAGATATGCTTCAACATACAAACTCTGTAACTGTATACCTTGTTGTACGTAAGCCACATTGGACCCACCAATAGGTGGGAAAATGTGGGATATAAATTCAATAAATAAATAAATCAAAGTTGATGAATAAGACTGCATTTAAAATTTTGATCTTTGGCTGCATTCAGAGCAAACTGAGAAAAGTGAAATTTCACATACAGATTATTCATTTTGTGGGAATGATTCAAGCAGTTGCTTGTATTAATGTTTGATAAAGCTCCATGTCCCTGACAATATTATAAGAAAAGTGGGGAGATTTTTTTAAGCCAGTGATTGAAAAGTGGGGAGAATGAACAATATTGTGAGGCTACCTTTATATCTGAGTCTTTTTCCTACCATGAAGAAATTAGTTAAGATTTACTACCTCATGGTACGTTTAGACTGCCACAGAAGTTTAGAACTATAAATTTAAAAATACAGTGGTGTTTTTATTTGCAACACATCAGCCTCAGAATTCTGACTGATAAGGTAAGTGAAGTTTTAAAACTTCTTTGAGAAAAAATAAAATGTAATAACTTTAATTTTAACAATAGTTTATAAATTGTTTTAAGAATATTTTACATTTCCCTTGCATCAATTTTAACAATGAAATATCCAGGCCCCCTCACCCGGATATTCTGCTTGCAACAGTCAGCATTTTTGACTGCAGGGAACTTCTCTTCCTACAATCCCACTAAAACTCCCCTCCCCAACTTCAAATACAGTCATGGTTCCAGTTAGTACCTTCAGCCATTTCAATATACCTTCTAAAGCTGATTTGAGCTATTTGATCACTTCTATGAGGACAACCACTGCACCTACTGACCCCATCCTAACTTCATTATTTAAACGCTCCTTGGATTCTTTATGACCATTTCTCCATGCTATGATTGTCAAAAGCCTAACCTTAGGGCTCTTCCCAGACATCTGGAAACTTGCTACCATTCGCCCAAAGGTCAAGGGCTTGTCTGGTTCTACTGCAGAGCCACACAATTACAGGCCATGCCAATCTTCCATTTACATCCAAAATTGTGGAAGCTGTAGTAAATGAATAGCTTCTTGACTTTATTTCCAAAACCTCAGTTCTTCACCCAAACCAAACAGCATTCCAGAAACAACACAGCACAGAAAACTTCTCTGAAAGGTGTTACAACTTTTCTCTGCTACTATCTTGATCAACACAAATCAGATCTTCTTCTATCATTAGATCTTTCAGCAGCTTTTGATCTGGTCGACCACTCTGTTACATAAGGAAAAGACCAAGGGTCCATCGAGCCCAGCATCCTGTCCACGACAGCGGCCAATCCAGGCCAAGGGCATCTGGCGAGCTTCCCAAACGTACTACTACTACTTAACATTTATAAAGCGCTACCAGGGTTACACAGCGCTGTACAATTTAACACAGAGGACAGTCCCTGCTCGAAGGAGCTTACAATCCAAAGGATAAAAAAGTGCAGTCAATCAAATTGGGGCAGTCTAGATTTCCTGAATAGATGAATAATGGTTAGGTGCCGAAAGCGACATTGAAGAGGTGGGCTTTGACCAAGGATTTGAAGATGGGCAGGGAGGGGACTTGGCGTATGGGCTCAGGGAGTTTATTCCAAGCATAGGGTGAGGCGAGGCAGAAAGGGCGGAGCCTGGAGTTGGCGGTGGTGGAGAAGGGTACTGAGAGGGATTTGTCCTGTGAGCAGAGGTTACGGGTAGGAGCGTAAAGGGAGATGAGGGTAGAGAGGTAATGAGGGGCTGCAGATTGAGTGCATTTGTAGGTTAATAAGAGAAGCTTGAATTGTATGCGGTACCTGATCGGAAGCCAGTGAAGTGACTTGAGGAGAGGGGTGATATGAGCATATCGGTCTAGGCAGAAGATAAGACGCGCAGCAGAGTTCTGAACGGATTGAAGGGGGGATAGATGGTTAAGTGGGAGGCCAGTCAGGAGTAGGTTGCAGTAGTCAAGGCGAGAGGTAATGAGAGAGTGGATGAGAGTACGGGTGGTGTGCTCAGAGAGGAAAGGGTGAATTTTGCTGCTGGATATGCGCGGAGGAGAGGGAGGAGTCGAAGATGACTCCGAGGTTGCGGGCAGATGAGACGGGGAGGATGAGGGTGTTATCGACTGAAATAGAGAGTGGAGGGAGAGGAGAAGTGGGTTTGGGTGCAAAGACAATGAGTTCTGTCTTGGCCATATTCAGTTTCAGGTGGCAGTTGGACATCCAAGCAGCAATGTCGGATAAGCAGGCCGATACTTTGGCCTGGGTTTCCGCAGTGATGTCAGGTATGGAGAGATAAAGCTGGGTGTCGTCAGCATAAAGATGATATTGGAAACCATGAGATGAGATCAGCGAGCCCAGGGAAGAGGTGTAGATTGAGAAAAGAAGGGGTCCAAGGACAGATCCCTGAGGAACACCAACAGAGAGCGGGATGGGGGTAGAGGAAGATCCATGAGAATGTACTCTGAAGGTGCGGTGGGAGAGACAAGAGGAGAACCCGGAGCGGATAGAGCCCTGGAATCCAAATGAGGATAGTGCGGCAAGGAGTAGATTATGATTGACAGTGTCAAAGGCGGTGGATAGGTCGAGGAGGATGAGGATGGAGTAGTGACCTTTGGATTTTGCAAGGGTCATTACAGACTTTAGTGAGTGCCGTTTCTGTCGAGTGTAGAGGGCGAAAACCGGATTGCAGCGGATCGAGGATGGCATGAGAGGAGAGAAAATCAAGGCAGCGGCTGTGAATGGCGCATTCAAGTATCTTGGAGAGGAAGGGTAGGAGGGAGATGGGGCGGTAGTTGGAAGGACAGGTAGGGTCTAGTGATGGTTTTTTGAGGAGTGGTGTGACTACAGCATGCTTGAAGGAGTCAGGGACAGTTGCAGTGGAGAGAGAGAGGTTAAGGATATGACAGATGGGGGGGGGTGACAGTAGGAGAGATGGTGTTTAGTAAGTTAGTGGGGATGGGATCAGAGGAACAGGTGGTGCATTTCGAGGAGGAAAGAAGGTGGGCGGTTTCCTCCTTGGTGATATCAGGAAAAGAGGAGAAGGAGGCCTGGGTTGGTTGGTTGAGGGAGTGGGTTAAAGGGTGAAGAGGAGGAGGTGGCTTGGTAGTGAATTTGAGGTTGATCTTCTGCACCTTGTCGCAGAAGTAGTCAGCCAGTGATTGAGGAGAGAGTGCGGGGGGGGGGGGGGGGGGGGGGGGGGGGGAGCGGAGGGCACTTTGAGGAGGGAGTTGAGGGTGGCGAAGAGACAATGAGGGTTGGAGCCGAGAGAATTTGTCAATTGGGTGTAATAGTCCTGTTTGGCATGGAATAGGGAGGACTGGAAGGAGGATAGCATGAATTTGTAATGAATGAAGTCGGTATGGGTGTGAGATTTCCTCCAGAGGCGTTTAGCAGATCAGGCGCAGGAGTGAAGGTATCGGATGCAAGGTGTCAGCCAGGGCTGGGGATTAGTATGCCTTGTGGGACGGGGGGATGGATGGTGCAAGGGTGTCCACAGCAGAGGAGAGAGTGGCGTTGTAAGCAGAGACAGCCTTGTCGACAGATTCGGAGGAGTCTTAGACTGGTTTACCTCGCTTCTCACCGATCGCACATATACTATGTCCTTTAACGGTTCCACATCCAAGACATTTAAACCCAGAATAGTGGCCCCTCAAGGATCCCTTCTTTCACCAATGCTTTTCAACATCTTTCTTGCTCCCCTTCTAACTCTGGCACAAACTCTAGGACTCACAATGTATGTGTATGCCGACGATATCCAAATTCTCTTTCCCTTGGACTCTTGATCCTCTCTAGATGTTACCACTCTGAACAATAAGCTAACAATGATTACGGATCGGCTCTGTGATAATCATCTGGTGTTAAACCCTTCAAAATCTAAATTAATTATTTTCTCAAGAGTAATAAACCCACAATTGCCCATACCTATTCTTCTCTCAGGCTTTCCGGTCCCTCAGATGGATACAGTTCATATTCTTGGGTTTCTCTTAGACTCTGAACTCTCTTTTGGTCCTCAGATTTCTCAGGTAGTACACAGTTGCTTCTACAAACTACGGTTAATTCGTTCCATACAAACCTTGTTATCCCCATCTGCATTTAATACCCTAGTTCATTCTTTGGTCATAACACAACTGAATTACTTTATCAAGGCATTAGAATAAAAGAAATGCACTGTCTCCAGATTATACAAAATACAGCTATCAGACTAATAACTAAGAATAGGAAATTTGATCATGTCACATCTCACCTCAAAGATGCATACTGGCTCCCCATATATCGTTACCTTTAAAATTCTGTTACTAGTCTTCAAAATCGTATCTGTTAATGAACCGTTGTATTTCTCTTGACTTCTAATTCCATATTGTCCAAACCGAACATTACATTCCTCTCAACAAAACTAATTAATCATTCCCAGTTACTGCATTCTAATTCATGAACACATCAGAGATTTTAATCTTTTCTGTGCAAGGACTCTATCTTTGGAATGCTCTTACCCTTTCACTCAGGCTTCTATCCGCTTTACCTAATTTTAAAACTGAACTTAAAAAGTCACCTATTCGCAGAGGCTTATAAGTAATCCTTTTCTGCATGACTGAAGAAGATGGCCATTTTGCAGTAGAGCATCCCTAATGTTTTATCCCTCCCCCCCACTATCTTGAATGTAGTTCTTCCCCTGCTCCTACTGTATAATGTCCTTGTCTGTTGTCTTTAACTATCAATTCCCTGCTTTCTTTTTAGACTGTAAACTGCCCTGACAGCTCCCAAAGGGAAGGGTAGTAAATGCTGAATAAACTTGGAAACTATAGGCAGAATTAGGTTCCAATATTCAGTGCTAGCACCTATCCGGGTATCAACGCTGAATATCCAGGAATTTGGCGGAGTTCAGAAGTTATCTGAGTATGGGCAATATTCAATTCCAAACCTGGAACTGGTATATATGGATAGCTAACTGGGCATAAGACTGTGTTATATGTGGTTCAACATACCCAGTTAGTTATCTGGACCCCAGTACTAAATATCCGAGTGCCTGGATAATTTGGGTCCGCCCAATAGACTGTTCCTGGACTTCTTCAGCCAGTGGTGTGCTGGAGCCGGCTCGCACCGGCTCGCAAGAGCCGCTTGTTAAATTTTGACAGCTCTTGCGATTGTTGTACGGGGCGAGCCGGCTCCATTGCACGAGGTAAGCATGGCAGAAGGGCGCCATGCTTACCTCCCCTCCCGCTCCCATCCATGTCTAGTGATGTCCTTCGTCCCCCCATCCTCCCCTGCCGCTTCCATCCGTCAGTTTCAATTACCTGCCTCGAAGCGCCGCTTTATCTAAGGCCTGCCTGCTGCCCGTCTCCAGCTGCCTTCCCTGCTTGCTTCTCAGGAGTTCGGTTCGCGCCCTTAGTCCCGCCTTCTGACGTCATTTCCTTTTCCCGTGGCGGGACTAAGGGCGCGAACCGAACTCCTGAGAAGCAAGCAGGGAAGGCAGCTGGAGACGGGCAGCAGGCAGGCCTTAAATAATGCGGCACTTCGAGGCAGGTAATTGAAACTGACGGATGGGAGCGGCAGGGGAGGATGGGGGGGCGAAGGACATCGCTAGACCTGGATGGGAGCGGGAGGGCAGGGGAGGGAGGAGAACTGCTGGGCATGGATGGGCAGGGGAGAGAATTGCTGGGCATGGATGGGCAGGGGAGAGAATTGCTGGGAATGGATGGGCAGAGGGAAGCAGGGGAGAGAATTGCTGGGCATGGATGGGCAGAGAAGAGAATTGCTGGGCATGGATGGGCAGAGGAGGGCAGGGGAGAGAAGAGAATTGCTGGGTATGGATGGATAGAGAGGGGCAGGGGAGAGAGGAGAGTTTCAGGACATGGATGGAGGGGAGAGCAAGAGAAATTCTGGACATGGATGGAGGGGAGGGAAGGCAGAGAGAAGAAATGCTGGACATGGAGGGAAGATAGAGGAAGGAGATTAGATGAGGGAAAAGGAAGTGAGGAGAGAAACTGCACATGGATGGAGAAAATAGGCAGAAGCTGGATCCACTGTACAGTCAAGTATGCGGAGGACCAGAAATGAAGAAGAAAGGAGGAAAGAAAAGAAATAAATGGAAAGGAAGCCCTGGAAACGGAGTCAAGGGAACAGATAGAGAGCAGCAGAATCAGATACTGGACCAGCATGATCAGAGAAACAAAGTCACCAGACAACAAAGGTAGAAAAAAAAATTTATTTTCATTATAGTGTTTGGAATATGTCCACATTGAGAATCAGGTGCTGAACGTTAAAAGTTTATGTTTATTTACTTATTTATGGCATTTTATCCCATATTAAACATGAATTAGATTGGAACCTGGGATTATTTAATTTTTTTTTCATGGAGAGAGTAATGTGTTGGCCGCGGCCCCCCCCCCCCCGGGTATAGCCAGCTCTGCAATTTTTTTTTTGGGGGGGGGGGCGCAGAGGTGGGTGTGGGGCGCAGTGGTGGACGGGGGGCCGCCGAGGTGGACCAGGGAGAGAGCCTGTTGTTAAAAATTTACCAGCACACCACTGTCTTCAGCCCTAATTGGATACCGCCACAGTGGCCAGTGCTAATATCCAGTGGCACTATCCGGTTATGTTTCACTGAATATTAATGGTTGGGCAACTCAGTATGATTTAACCTGGTTAAATTGTTTTGAATAACAAGGCAGGATTTCTTTTTTTGTTCAGCTGTGAATTTTACTGTTCACTGTGTCAAGCACATGAACATCATTTATCAGGTGTGTTACAACAGAAGAAAGGTGGAGATCCACTGCTGTAGAGGGAGAACAAGTTCCTTCCTGGGTGAACATGGGAGCAGTTATCTGACCCTCTATAGAGGAACCTTCTCCTGGGTCCCCCAGAGAAGCCAGAGGTCGCAAGGGAAGGGTTCTGCTTTCGTGGCTCAATGAGGGACCTGACTCCAGAGGGAGAGTTTAAAGTGCTGAAATCATCTGGACCTCCAGATACCAATTGGGCATGCTTGTCCATAGGGCATTTACTTGAGGAAATTAAACTTTTCTTAAATTTTGCTCTTTTCCATAGTCTAAACAATTGACCTGTACAAACCTTTTTCATATATCAAGCCTTACATGCTATACAGTTAAAACTCACTGCTAGAAAAGTTATGGCTGCTTCTCAACTCCTTGCAGCTCCAAGGGATGTGTGAAGTTATTTGAGAGAGGAGAGGACAGGAGGCGAGGTGGTGACTCCACCTGTGAGTGAGTAAGGTTCTGGGGTGGAGAGACTTGGTTGGTGAGTGCAGAGAGAGTGACGCCATCCTAACACCCTGACTTCTGCCTAAAAAAATCCAAGGCTGCTGCAGCAGGTGACTGCAGGCATGTGCCCGAAGGGGTTCACCTTTATACTGTTAATAGAATCCTGAAAGAGCAGCGTTAATTCGAGAAGAAAACAATGTTTTTTAAAATTAAGTTACTCACATCCTTTATTATGCATGTAATTTGTCTCATATTTCTCCTGCACCGTCTGCGGCCCCAGCTAAATCCCTCCGATCATAATGCTGAGTAAGGCCTGACAGGACCAAAGAATCCAGAATTCATTACTCACTATCCCCTCAAAATTACACAATTTGTGTTATTAAAATGTCTTTTTTCTTCTTCAAGGTATATAACTGAGAGTCTATGCTCATCAAGTCTGGACTCAGCACACTTCATTGAAGTTGTAAGAATTATTTATCTAGTACAGGATAATTTTACTTTATTATTGTTGAACAAGGGCAATAGGTTTGCAAACATATTTCCATGTACTTACTTTTTATGGTACATGGGTGCAATGACTCCTTTCCCTATACAGCATAGAATCTATGTCAGTACATGACACACAGGCAAGGAAGTGACTAATACAAGATAACAGGAACTGAAAGAGCTAGGAGATGGACTTGCCATCCGGGGTTGCTGCTTCCTATACATACCTCCTGCATTTTCTCCAAGACTTCTGGTAAGGTCATGTCCACTGTTATGGGACATAGAAACATTTCATATGAAAAGGCAACTATATGGGAATCCTTCTCTGTGCGTGCCACAACCTGTGAAAGAGAGGTTGAACATTTCAAGACCAATAAAGTGGAAAGTCAGGTTTACTGCCAACAGTACTTAGTGAATTAATGGCTTTGTTAAACATTAAAACAAATGCTAAGAGCCTTTGTTACTGGCATACCCCAGACCTTCAGTCAAAGATGAACAGATATCCCCAGCCTCTCACTTACTCTGTAACATTGCTATTTCTAAATACTGCTGCAGCTGGGCTTCCACGGCATCATGCTTATCTGCATGTCACTTCTAGATAAGCAAGAAGAACCTCAGATGCAATGATATTCAGAGCACTAGGTGCACTGGGTAGAACAGAAGGTAATGCACACAGAGGGCTATCCGAATGAGAAAACACTATTTCAATAGTCAGTACGGATGAGAATTACAGGCAGCTATTTCTTAGCAGGTACAAGGTGGGTAAACTGTCCAGGAAAAACTACTATAGACACCATGCCATCTTCATTCAGTACACAAATAATCATCCAGGGATCTGTTCCTTACCATGCACATTGATGCAGCCACAGTGCTAGCATTAAGTACGCTTCCCAAAACTTTCTGCTCCATAGACCCACTGACATCAATCGCTAGCAAGAAACGCTTTCCAGTTGGCTCAACTGTCTACAAAACAAAACACATCTTGATGAAGTGCTGAGGCAGGACCTGTTACTACTGGGAAGGAATCTGAACTTATGAGTATTTACATGCTGGGAATTGTCTTTTCAGTAGGCACTAATTGTTTTCAGTTTGACTTAGTTCTCTCTTTTCCCCAAGTCAAACTGAAAACAATTAGTGCCTACTGAAAATTCTGAGTTTATTTAGAGGGGCATTTTCAAAAGGGACGTCCAAGTTTTGATGAGGACATCCTCACAAAACGTCCCCATCCAGGGGTGGGGGAACCCGATTTTTTGAAACAAGATGGACATCCATCTTTCGTTTCGATAATACGGTCGGGGACGCCCAAATCTTGAAATTTAGGTCGTCCTTAGAGATGGTCATCCCTAGACTTGGTTGTTTCTGATTTTCGTCGATAATCAAAACCAAGGATGTACATCTCAGAAATGACCAAATGCAAGCCATTTGGTCATGGGAGGAGCCAGCATTTGTAGTGCACTGGTCCCCCTGACATACCAGGACACCAACCGGGCACTGCAGTGGACTTCATAAATTGCTCCCAGGTACATAGCTCCCTTACCTTGTGTGTTGAGCCCCCCAACCCCCCCTAAAACCCACTACCCACAACTGTACACCACTACCATAGCCCTTACAGGTGAAGGGGGGCACCTAGATGTGGGTACAGTGGGTTTGTTGTGGGCTCGCTGTTTCCTCCACAAACGTAACAAGTAGGGGGGGATGGGCCTGGGTCCACCTGCCTGAAGTGCACTGCACCCACTAAAACTGCTCCAGGGACCTGCATACTGCTGTGATGGACCTGAGTATGACATCTGAGGCTGGCATAGAGGCTGGCAATCAATATTTTTAAAGATGTTTTTTGAGGGTGGGAGGGGGTTAGTGACCACTGGAGGAGTAAGGGGAGGTCATCCCCGATTCTCTCTGTTGGTCATCTGGCCATTTCAGGCAACTTTTTGTGCCTTGGTCGTAAGAAAAACACGACCAGGTAAAGTCGTCCAAGTGTTCGTCAGGGGCATCTTTGTTTCTTTCAATTATGGGTCGAGGACGTCCTAGTGTTAGGCACACCCAAGTCCCGCCTTCACTACGCCTCCAATAAGCCCCCTTGAACTTTGGTCGTCCCTGTGACGGAAAGCAGTTGGGGACGTCCAAAATCGTCTTTCGATTACACCGATTTATGTCGAAAGATGGGCATCCTTCTCTTTCGAAAATGAGCCCATTAGTCAGTTCAAACATAGCTTACCTGCAAAAACTTTCTGATCAGTGTTTTGACTCCTACCCCAACTCAATCCAGGATCAATCTTTGATTTATAGGCTGTAAGCCAATTAAAAGAATAGCAAAGACATTTTCATCTCAAGGTTTAGTTGAGAACCTTCATCAGCAAATTATTAGCCCTTAGGAACAGATTAGTTCTAGGTCCTTGCAGCTTGTCACGCTTTCACAACAAGAACTAGGTTTGTGAGCCCTTGGGCCACTGCCGAGGAGCGGCAGTGGCAGGCAAAACCACCCCATACCGGAGACTAGGCAGAACAGGACTGGAACCCCGGACTGGAGTTGCAGCAGAGGCAAACAAGCAGGAATAAGCAGAGCAGGCACACTTAAACTTCACCTGCGCTTGGCCGCTTTTCACCAGGAGTTGAGCCCTTGGCTGCAGGTGGCCGGCAGGACTTACTGGGCAAGGCAGGACTGGATACCCACTAGGCTGAACCAGGACTGAGGGTCAGAGGGGAAAGGAACATACAGAGGCAGGGCAAGGAAGGGAAAGCTAAAGGGCAGGACTGAAAGCTGCAAGCAGCCACTAACACAGGAAACAAACACAGACAGACAAGGGACAGAACTAGAAGCTGCAAGCAGCCACTGAAGACAAACAACACAGAACCTAAGCACTACACAAAGAACTGCAAACAAGGAACAAGACTAAGAAACAAGCAAACCCTAAACTAAACATAGACTAACTAAAAACAGACAAGAATTTCAGGAAAGAACTAGACTGAGCAGAAGTGCAAACGCACCCCAACAAACCTCAGGGCCTTAGGCGATGCAAAGGCCCTGATATGTTAGTGCTTGTTGCACTTCAGCCTGAGTTTGATTTTTAGTTGTTTTCTGTGTCTAGTTCTGGGTTCTCTGTGTTTCTTGTTTAGTGGCTGCTTGCAGCGTTTAGTTTCTGTCCCCTAGCTTGTCCATTCCCTGCCTTGTGTTGTCTATCTATGAGTCCTAGCACAGTTTCCTGCCTTGCTGCCCATGTTCATTCCTTTTCCCTCTGACCCTCAGTCCCTGTGCTGCCTAGCTGTTATCCAGTCCTGCCCTGTCCTATAAGTCCTGCCGGCCGCCAGCAGCCAGGGGCTCAACTCCTGGTGAAAGGTGGCTATGTGCAGGTGAAGCCTAACTGTTTATCAGAGTTCTGCCTTGCCTCCGGTGTGGGGTGGTTTTGCCTGCCACTGCCGCTCCTCGGCAGTGGTCCAAGGGCTCACAAACCCAGTTCCCTGCTTGGATAGCGTAACACAGTTCATCTTGAAGCAAACATAAAATAAACATATCTAATAAGCTTAAGGCAGTGCTTTCCCTGGAAGCACTCCTATCCAGTCAGGTTTTCAGGATGACCACAGAGAATATACATGAGGCAGATTTGTATACAATTGGTCTCTAAAAAATTCAAATGTACCTCATGCATATTCATTATAGTAATCATGAAAACCTGACTGGCAAGGTGTGCCTCCAGGAGAGGGTTGAGAAGTACTGCTTAAGGGACTTAGTTTAAGTGCCCCTAGTCCCCTATCAATTTTAAATAACTAACCAACTCACCAATACTAAGATGCAAACAGCAGTCCAGAAGAGATGGGGACTATCCAGTCTATTGAGTGGAAAGCCCCATGTATGTTGGAGAAACTAGATCTTACCTGCTAAATTTCTTTCATTTAGCCCCTGCAGACCGGTCTAGATGCATACATTTTATTTTGTTATATTTGTACCCTGGGCTTTACCACTCATGGCAGGCTCAATGCGGCTTACATGGGGCAATGGAGGGTTAAGTGACTTGCCCAGAGTCACAAGGAGCTGCCTGTGCCTGAAGTGGGAATTGAACTCAGTTCCTCAGGACCAAAGTCCACCACCCTAACCACTAGGCCACTCCTCCACTCATTTATGTGCTCCAAATAGCAGATGGAAACTGAGAAGTTCTGAATGCCTTAAAACTATCCTGTGCAGTCCCAGCTAAGTCAGTATTTCATACCAGAGCCAGAAGACGATCCCCCCAAACTTCTCTCACTTGAATGCTTTTACCACCACCACCACCGGCACCAATCCAAAGGCTTCTGTGCCTGATAATTTATTTTAATATTTTTTCAACACCAATGCCTGATAAAACAGCAAAAGACCAAAAAGAAATATTGAGTTTTAAAGACCTGCACAACACTTGTGAAAGGATTCTTCCAAGAAGCATTGTTTTCTGCTGTAACCCAAACCTAATACCATTAGATGACTGAATAAGGGCAGGTTCTGGACTCATCTGGAGGGACTAAGGGAAAATTAGCAGGTATGATCTAATTTCTTCTTCCTTAGCATCCCTTCAAACTGATCCAGATGCAGGGGAAGTACCCAAGCAGTGATCATCAAAGGAGGGCCTTACTGAATCCAGCGGAACGTACCAGCACACCGAAGGCCACACCCTGAGATGCCTGCATATTCAAGCACTAATGTCTAACAAAAGAAACTGCTGCTTTAAAAATATCCAGCACAAGAATGAGAGAGCTCTTCACCCAAGAAGCCATTGGCCCCTACTAGAATGCACTTTGACAGCTTCCAGAACCAGCTAACCCTTGAGAATGTATGCCAATGCATACCTTGATCAATCGGGAAATAGTAGCTTTGGAAGCTACCTCTCTGTCCTCCAAAGAGAATGAACAAATGAGCCGTGTGCCGAAAACCCTCTATCCCACAGAGGTACTTCTGAGAGGTTCTTTTAGAATCCAAATGGTGCAACCACCACTGTTCGCAATCCTCCTTGGCTCTGCCAAAACTGGCAAAGAAATACTCTGATTGACATGAAATGTGGATACCACCTTAGGAAGAAAGGACTAAACGGGTTTCACCACTACCTTTTCCTTTGAGAATACAACAAAGGGTTCCCTACATGACAAGGCTTGCAGTTCCGAAACCCTCCTTGCTGAAGTGATAGCCCCTAAAAACAACACCTTCAAAGTGATATTCTTCACGGTACAGTATCTCCAGGGTTGAAGGAGGTGAGCACCAGAGCCGACAAGACCAAATTCAAATCTCATAAAGAGATTAGAGAATGTTGAGGAGGTCGAAGAAATCTGACCCCACAAAACAAACTACATCTGGGTGAGAAGGTAACCACTTATCCTTTACAAAGTCCCAGAAGCACACTAAGGCTGCACACTAAGCCTGGGTCAAGTCCTTATCAAGCCCATTCTGCAGGAAGTCTAAAACATCTGCAACTGATATGTCAGTGGAGCCACACTCCAGATCCTGACATCAGGTCTCAAAAATACGCCACATGCGAACACAGGCCAAGCAGGTGCACCTTTGTGATGGGCCTAAAGTTAGGCTCATTGTGGAGTCTGCACTTTAGCTGACCCCTCATTTATGGTGCAAGTTTGAGCAGCTTGCAAAAAGAGGGTGTGCTACTTGCTTACTGGACTGGTGGTTAAGAACAGTTGGAAATTGTATGTGCAGAGGGAACAAACAGAAGATGAGTCAAGGTACCTGACTAAGAAGTCACTTGTTTGTTACAGACTATAAAAGGGAAAGACCCTTTCCAAGCTGAAGTCCTCCACTGATGAGTGGAATGCAGGTATCCCAAATTACTCTCAGGCGTAGCTAAAGAGGGGCTTTCCCAGCTGAAGAGGCACTGAGATGATGCTGATGAATTTGGTGATGTATATTTAATCTTCTTCTAATAAATGTCTATATTTCTTTAGTACCTTTGTTTGTGCAAGTGTGCTTTCTTGCTTTTTCTGACTGGGATCCAAACGGACCTAGTACAACCTTCTACAGGAACTCAAAAGCACAGAATTGGCCTTACTGGAGTATCCTCGCTTTCACAGTGATGTTCTCTCAAGAGCTAAAATGGAGACAGGTTCAGCATCCTCACCCGACCTTGTACCAACAGGTCTTCCTTCAACGGTGAGCCAGATCTCCATACCAAGACCTCTTTGGCCAATAGCACCATCAGAACCACAAGGCCTCTGTGACCCTCTATCCTCTGAACCACTTGGCCCAGCAGCAGCCATGGAGGAAAAATAGAGCAGACTGCTAGAAGGAAAGAACTTAGTACAAGAACAGTGCTGGGTAGACTTCTACGGTCTGTGCCCTGAGAAAGGCAAGGACAAATCAAACTCGGGTATACATATAAAGTAACACATACCATGTAAAATGAGTTTATCTTGTTGGGCAGACTGGATGGACTGTACAGTTCTTTATCTGCCATCATTTACTATGTTACTATTGGACCAGAGCAGCTATCCCTGCAGACTATCTCCCTTCTGAGATGGAAAGAACTTGGAACTTTTGCGTTGATCGCTAATGCTATCAAATTCATTACCGGCAGCCCCAAGCGCTGCACTATACCTGAGAAGGCCCTCTCCTGAATCCTGTGCAGATTGCAAAGTGTGTCCTGTAAATTAACAACGTCCTGCACATGTAAATCATCTATTCCTTCAATATTCTGTTTAAAAATAGGTTCCAATTGTAATAAATCAAAAGGGGGCCATCAAGTAACATGGACCATATTTGATTGCATTAACTACCCATAGGATCTCCATCTGTTGTGGTGGCTCGCAAAAATTCCAGCGACCTATAATATATAAAGTTTTAAGGTTCTCACAGGTGCTGGAAATCATGCAAGCTGTAAAATCCAAAATAGACTCTTTTATGCAATGGTAAAAGATTATGCTAAACTACAATCGCTGAATGCCAAATTTGAGTTTTTCTACTTGACCCTGATGAAAGTTACTCATTGCAATACCACTAAATCATTCACTGATCTGGCTCTGCTGGATAAATTTCTGGATGAACAGGAATCTACTGGAATGACATCTGTGTGACTGATCTATATAACTGCCTGGATTGTTATGCTTCTTATGTAATATGAGCCACATGGGAGTTTCTGCCTTACTCCTTCTACTATCCTATCCCTTGACTATCTATTTTCCTCTACATGAGGGTGTGGATATGGTGGTGTTTGCTGCTATTCTCTTTAATGGTTTAAGCTTGCAATATTTTTTTCTTGTGCTGGAGGATATTCCAGCTTATTTTCAAAAGAGAAAGACGCCCATACTTCGACCCAAATCGGGAGATGGGCGTCTTTCTCCCGTGGGCGAACAAATCAGTATAATGGAAAGCCGATTTTGGTCGTCTTCAACTGCACTCCGTCGCAGGAACGAACAAAGTTGACGGGGGCATGTCGGAGGAGTGGTGAAGGCAGGACTGGGGTGTGGTTATCGGCCGAGGAGAGATGGGCGTCTTTAGCTGATAAACAAAACAAGAAGGGCGTGTTTGACGAGAATTTGGTCCGCTTTATTTGGACCCTTTTTTTTCAGGTCCAAGTCCCAAAAAAGTGCCCCTACTAACCAGATGACCACTGAAGGGAATCGGGGATCACCTCCCCTGACTCCCCCAGTGGTCACTAACCCCCTCCCGCCAACTTTTTCTCCCAGCCTGTATGCCAGCCTCAAATGCCGTACCCACCTCCATGACAGCATTATGTGTCCTATCCTGTGACAGCCTTTCCCTGGTTCTGATGTGGCTCTCGAGTGAGTGTGACACCTTTTCCGTTAAGGGCACTGCAGAGTCACATCAGCAATGCACTGTGGTGGGTGTAGGGTATTGGGCTCCGTGATTCCACTAGTTTGTGTTACATGCTCACGATGTTGGTAGTTGATAGGCTCTACTCCCATGGTGCTTTTCCCCTGCTTACTGGGTCAGAGTGTGCCCTGTTTTGTTTCCGGTAGTCCATGAGGTAGTGCAGGGCCGTGCCTAGGGTCTCTGGCGCCTCCCTGCAGACTATCAATTGGCGCCCCCCCCCCCCGTGAAAATGATCACGCCCCCCCCCCCCATGAAAATGATCGCTCACCACTTGCCACACTGAAAGGAATTGTCAGCAATATTCTTAGAAACAAATTGGTATACATTGCAAAATAAGATAGCAGATGTAAATTCTCAAAGTGGACATATTCCAAATGCTAAAATGAAAATAAAATGATTTTTTTTCTACCTTTGTTGTCTGGTGACTTTCTTTTTTCAATCATGCTGGTCCAGTATCTGATTCTGCTGCTATCTGTCCTCTTAACTCCATTTCCAGGGCTTCCTTTCCATTTATTTCTTTACTTTTCTCCTTTCTTCTTCTTCATTTCTTGCTCTATATCCATTTCCAGCAATTTCTCCTCTCTCCCTGGGTCCTGCCCTCCCATCCATGTCCATTCTTGTCCCTCTCTGCCCTTCCCTCCTCCATCCATAGCCAGCAATCCTCCTCTCTCCCCTCCCCTCCATTTCCAGCAATTTGTCCTCTCCCTGGGCCATGTCCATCCTTGTCCCTCTCTGCCCTTCCCTCCTCCATCCATAGCCAGCAATCCTCTCTCCCCTCCCCTTCCAGCAATTTGTCCTCTCCCTGGGCCCTGCCCTCCCATCCATGCCTCTCTGCCCTCCCATCCATGCCTCTCTGCCCTTCCCTCCGCGCCCTGGGGCCTTTAAATCTTTTACTTCTGGTCGCAGCAGCGTCAGTGAAAGCGGAGCGCTGCCGACATCTCCCTTCCCTTTGCGCTCTTGGTTCCCTCAGTGTCCGCCTTCTTCTGACGTCAGAAGAAGGCGGGACACTGAGGGAACCAACGAGTGCAAGGGAAGGGAGACGTCGGCAGCAGTGGCGTAGCTAGGGTAGTTGACACCCGGGGCCGGTCATTTTTTTAACACCCCCCCCCCCCCCAAATCCAGTACTAGGCATACCGAGAATACAAAACACGACCTATAGAGCAATTTTACCATAGCATAAGCAGTCGTTTCTATGAGTCACACAAGGAAAAGGAAAGCATCTTAAGCACTACAGTGAGCACTAGAACATCAATTCACCTATTGTAAAACGAAACCAGACAGAATAGTACAGATCGTCGATCCTGCACAGTCAATGCCAACTGAAAGCCATGTCTTTTTCACAAACACAGATACACCCTAATCCACTATAGAATAAGTAATCATAAACTTTCTATTTAGACAAAAATTAAACTGAACCCCCAATGCCAGACTCTGCATACAATGCAACGCCACAGAAACAGAAAATGTCTCCTAGTACTGTGCAAAATATAAAGACAGCAGATGTAAATTTGAAAAAACTAACAAATACCAATCACCACTTTACAAATTAACAAATAGAAATAAAACAAATACAGAAAATAAAATAATACCATTTTATTAGACTAATACATTTAACTTCCAGAGGCCAAAATCTCCTTCCTCAGGTCAATACAGTATAGTGCTGTTACAGTATCCTATCCTGATCTGAGGAAGGGGGTTTTGTTCTCTGAAAGTTAAGTCAAAATGTATTAAAATTAGTCCAATAAAAAGATTACCTTATTTACATGTTCTATTTATAAACATTTATTAACACAGCTAAAATACTATATCCTAAAGCAAAATAATAAAAATATATATTTACAGTTTGTTGTCTTTGGTTTCTGCTTTCCTCATCTTCTTTTCACCGTCTTCCTTCCATCCAGCATCTGTCTTCGCTCTCTCTCTGCCATCCAGTGTCTGCCCTCTCTAATGTGCCTTCCATCCACATCTGCCCTCTATTTCTGCCCCTTCCATCCACCATCTGCCCCAGTCTGCCATCTCTCTCTCCCCCTTCCATCCACCATCTGCCCTCTCTCTCTCCTTTCCCTCCAGCATTTGCCCTCTATCTCTGCCCCTTCCATCCACTGTCTGCTCTTTCACTCCCTTCTATCCACTGTCTGCCCTTTCTCTCTGCTCCTTCGATTCACCATTTGCCCTCTCTCTTTCCCCCTCCCATCCATTCAGGGTCTGCCCTCCCTCTCACTCCCCATTCCATCCAGGATCTATCCCCCCTCTCTCAATGCCCCCTCTTTTCGGCTCCCAGTTCCCACCTGCGGCTGCCCCTAGTTCCAGATCCATTGATTCTCCCATCCACCTCTGCCCCAGGCATGACCCCATTCTCCCTCCTGCTCACTTTTCAGACCCCAGTTCCAGATCCATGCCCCTTCTCCCATCTGTCTCACACCCAGTCCCTTCTGCTATCCAAGTGCCCCCACCCTCACCCCATCTGTCTCCCACCCAGTCCCTTCTGCCCATCTGAGTCCCCCTCACCCCATCTGTCTCCCACCCAGTCCCTTCTGCTATCCAAGTGCCCCCACCCTCACCCCATTTGTCTCCCACCCAGTCCCTTCTGCTATCCATGTGCCCCCCCACCCTCACCCCATCTGTCTCCCACCCAGTCCCTTCTGCCCATCCGAGTCCCCCTCACCCCATCTGGCTCCCACCCAGTCCCTTCTGCTATCCAAGTGCCCCCCACCCTCACCCTGTCTCCCACCCAGTCCCTTCTGCCCATCCGAGTCCCCCTCACCTCATCTGTCTCCCACCCAGTCCCTTCTGCTATCCAAATGCCCCCCACCCTCACCCCATCTGTCTCCCACCCAGTCCCTTCTGCCCATCCGAGTCCCCCTCACCCCATCTGGCTCCCACCCAGTCCCTTCTGCTATCCAAGTGCCCCCCACCCTCACCCCATCTGTCTCCCACCCAGTCCCTTCTGCCCATCCGAGTCCCCCTCACCCCATCTGGCTCCCATCCAGTCCCTTCTGCTATCCAAGTGCCCCTCACTCTCACCCCATCTGTCTCCCACCCAGTCCCTTCTGCCCATCCGAGTCCCCCTCACCCCATCTGTGTCCCACCCAGTCCCTTCTGCTATCCAAGTGCCCCCACCCTCACCCTATCATCTGTCTCCCACCCAGTCCCTTCTGCCCATCCGAGTCCCCCTCACCCCATCTGTCTCCCACCCAGTCCCTTCTGCTATCCAAGTGCCCCGCACCCTCACCCCATCATATGTCTTTTAGTGGGTACCGCAGTGCACTTCAGGCAGGCGGCCCCAGGCCCATCCCCCCTACCTGTAACACTTGTGCTGGTAAATGGGAGGCCTCCAAAATCCACTGTACCCACATGTAGGTGCCCCTTCACCCCTAAGAGCTATGGTAGTGTTTTACATTTGTGGGTAGTGGGTTTTGGGGGAGGGGGGTTGGGGGCTCAGCACCCGTGGTAAGGGAGCGTTGTCTGCAGTCCACCGCACTGACCTCTAGGGTGTCCAGTTGGTGTCCTGGCATGTCAGGGGGGGGCTAGTGTACTACGAATCCTGGCCCCTCCCACGACCAAATGGCTTGGATTGGGACGATTTTGAGCTGGGCATTTTTAGTTTCCATTATCGTTAAAAAAAACAAACGCCCAGCTCGGAAACGACTAAATCCATGGCATTTTGGTCCGTCCAAACCGTATTTTCGAAACGGATGGACGCCCATCTTTTTCGAAAATACGGTTCAAACTGCCCCTTCACGTACCCGTTCTCGGACATAGACGCCCATGGAGATGGGCGTTCGTGTTCGATTATGCCCCTCATTATCTGCACTTTATAACGGCTCTACAGCATATCAGTGCCCTTCAATTACTTTAACTCTTTTAATCATACAGCCCTATTATGGATGTGCCTTAGTAATGCATGCCACAATTTATCTTTTTTTTTTTTCATTTTACATGGCTAAGAATCTGAATATTCTCTCTCTTTGACTGTATAGGGTGTATCCCATCCAATTAAAATAAAAAAATCCAAACCTCCTTTTATATTTAAAAAAATTCTATCCTAACATAGTCTTCATACAAGAGATGCATTTATCTTCTGCTGATGCCTTGAAGATGAAACAGGACTGGGTCAATTATTGCTTTTTTCCCCTTGAATCAGGTAAAAGGAATGGTGTGGCCATTCTCCTAGCCAAATCCCTGTCATATTCTGTTATTTCACAATTACATGACTCTGAAGGAAGATGGATTTTGGTTACTATTTTCATTTTATTGGATTTATACCCCACAATCAACTGAGTTACGAGCTCGGTTCTATGTAAAATTACATAAAATTAGGCAGAGATACAGATACAGTTCAAGGATGCATGGTTGCAATGAGAAGCCCAAAGCTGGGTTAACAGATCTTAAGGTGGGAGAGGGAAGATATACATGTTCAGGTCGCAACTATCAGGAATATCTTATACAACCCACATAAAGAGATTTCTTGTATAAAAACGTTTTCAGTTTTTTACAAAATCTTTCATAAAATAGGTCACGGTGTATATCTTTGTGCAATGCATTCCACCACTTGGCCAAGTTATACTGAAAGCCGGCAATATGGGTTGATTTATAGACCACTCCTTTATAGCTAGGGAGGTGGATTATTAGATGGTCTCTCAGCCTTTCCTTAAGATTCTGCAATGGTAGCTGTACCAGTGACATCATGTAGCTTGGAGCTCTGCCACAAACAACCTCATATACAAAACCACAAATTTTGAAAACCACTCTTGCTCTTACTGCTAGCCAGTGCAAAAATTGCAGCAATAGTGTGGCATGATCATATCTGGATATGCCGCAGATCAAATGTGCAAATAGATTTTGTACTTTTTGAAGCTGTATCCCACATAGTCTAATCTGGGACAGAACAAAACTTTGGACCAAAATGCAAAAGCTCTGAATTGTTGCAGCTGCCAGAGTGATCTGAATATTTTAGACATTAGAGCAGACACTTGCAGTTCTAATGTTAGGTGTTGGTCAAGTAGTATTCTCAATACTTTGTATCTAGGGAGTATTCTGTTTGATCAATAGAAAATTTATTACATAATATAGGTTTGAATGGGCTGGTCATCATCATGAACTTCGACTTGTCTCTGTTACGTTTCAGCTTAAAAGCCATGGCCCAGGATTCCATCAGATCTAGAATACGTTTGATGTCTCCTAGCACATCCAAAATGTCATTAACAAAAGGAATACAAATGGTTATATCATCTGCATAGATATATGTTTTAAAACCGCTCGCTTCCAATTTCTGGACTAATAGAGCCATCAAAACATTGAATAATGATGGAGAAATGGGAGAGCCTTGAGGCACTCTGCATTCTGGGATCCATTCTGATAACAGACTTCCTGACATCTTCATTGTATGATCTATGGCTCAGGAATCCCTCAAACCAAGATAGTACCTTGGCCCCTATTCCTATGTTGTCAAGCATATTCAGCAACAACCCATGGTCCACCAAGTCAAATGCTGAGGACATGTCGAATTGGAAGATCATGACTCTCCTACCCATGCAAACCTCCTTTCTCAGTTCTGTCACCAACAGACTCATTTTCAAAGCACTTAGACTTACTATAGAACTTTGTAAGTCTAAGTGCTTTGAAAATGCGCCTTCAAGGTTGTTAGAACAGTTTCTGTACTATAATTAGGGCAGAAGCCCAATTGCTAAGTTTGCAATACTGAAAAATCGTAATTAAAAGTAAACCTGGTACTTGCAGACGGGATTCTGAAAAATGCAACATATATTCCATGAGCTGTTTGGCAACTATGCCTTCTATCACCTTAGTAAATAAGGGGATGGAGGCCACATGTTTATAGTTGGATACTACATCTCGCGTGATCTTCCTGTTTTTAGGAATAGGGGTTAGGATAATGTATCCCTTCTCTTTTGGAAATTGGCTCTGGCAAAACATAAAAGTGATATACTTGGTCAGGCTGTGTATGAATACATCAGGGGCGTTCTTCAGTAAGAAGCTTAGACACGTATCTAGTAAACAGTGGGATTTAGCATATCTGTTCACAAAGTATCTAACCAGTCATTAGAAGGTGGCGTGAAAGATGACCATGATCTGTCAGCTGGTAGGGAATCCTCTGTACTTCTTGCCAAATCAAGATATTCCCCTTTGTCCCTTGACTGTGTGGGCAAACCTCTTCTGATAGTGGTGAATTTCTGTTCGAAGTAATTAGCCAATTTCTGGGTTGAAGAATGTTGTCTATTATCTGCAGTCAGATCCTGTGTGTCTAACAGTCCATTAACTAACCCAAAAAGTTCTTTAAAATTCAGTAGAGCTTCACCTACATAATACTTGGTTTTGGCTTTTTAAATCATAGTCTTGTATTTTTGGATCAATTTATGCCTCTCTAACATTCTACAGGCATTTTTCATCTATGTTAATTCCTGACTGAACAAAGGGGAGGCTCTATTCCTGGAATTACATTTCAGCTTCTCACGTGCTATTTTGTCCAATATTACACGACTCTTCTCATCCCACTGATTCAGGAAGGCAACAGCTGCTTCAGGTTGGTCCAGCACAGAACTTTCGTTTATGTTGTTCCAGAAATGGACTATATCAAATTTACCTCTTGATTTAAAGGGGGTGGGTGAGAAATCACCAATTCTCTTTTTTTCCTGTTCTGGCCAATCCAGGATAACGGTTAGCTTGTTATGATCTGACCATGGAGTCAGTGACCAAAGGACATCTCTGATTCCCATCATGTGATTAGTCTCAAACCTGTGAGCTAGCATGTCTAGAATGTGACCTTAGTGGTGGGTAGCATTAGATGTCAGATGCTGGAATTCCCACGTCTAAAGAGTTCAACAAGTTCTGAGTGTCTCTGTTGCTCCTACAATCTAAGTATAGGTTTATGTTGTTTAACAAAACCACGTTATTATTGTGAGTGCAATTAGTAGAGACAAAATCCATGAAAACATCCTAAACATCCTTCCACTTACCAGGTGGGTGATAAAATAATATAAAACAAATATTTCCTTGCAGTGTGTGGTCACTGAGTTCACAAGACAAGATTTCCAAAATTGGGGTTAAGAGATCAGAAATAAGTTCAAGTTTAAAGAACGATTTATACAACTTGCTGATCAAAACTTTGCCCTGCTCAATGCATATGCTCCAAATATTGATGATCCTGGATTCTTCACTACACTATCATCATAATTAGTTTTGTTAAATGTGGACTACATTATTTTCAGTGGAGACATGAATATACTCTTACATCCTATTAAATGGACTATAAATCCAAAATACGGGCTAAACCTTTAAAGGCGAATTGATCCCTTTCTCATCTGCTTACATCTTGGAACCTTATTGATTCCTGGAGTATTACTCATCCTACTGAATTAGATTTCACATACCACACGACTCCTTCTCAAGATTGGATTATCTGTTCATTTCTAAAAGTTTGGTCCTGGCATTGTGAAATCCTCTAGTGAACCCATCCACATCTCTGATCACGCCTGCATATCACTATTCATATCTACGGATATGCCATTCGCTACCTCTGAAGGGTGAAGATTTAACTCCTCCCTATTACAGGATGGGGAGTTTTGTAATTCTAATGTGCATTGGATCTCTGTATATTTTTTGGTAAATATTTCTCCAGAAGTAGCTTTCCATTCTGTTTGGGACGAAGCTTATTTAAGAGGAGAAATCATTAAATTGAGCTCTCTTAAAAACAAAAAAAGAAAGAACTTAATACAATGGAATTAGAAATTTAAAAACTTGAAATTGAGTACTTTCACAAACCAAACTCTTCCTTACTTTTATCTATTCAAAAGTTGAGGTTTCAATTTAATTGATTCTGTATCTAGTAAAACTGGTAAGTTGTTGGCCAAATTTCTGAAAGCTAAACAGAAATCCACCCACATATCGGCAATCCATAACAAAATGGATAAGATTCTTATTAACAACGATGACATTGTTAAATACTTTGTAGAGTTCTATTCGTAAGTTTACAAGTCTAATAAATCTCCATCCGATTCTCAGATCTGTAGTTTCCTGAACAGCCTGCAGAAACCTGTCCTTCTCAAATCAGATATTGATAAACTGAATGCCCCTATTAATATATCACCTCTGCTATCTCTTCCTTGAAATCTGGTCAAGCTCCTGGAAGCGATGGCTTCTCTATTGAGTATTACAAGCATTTTTCATCCCTGCTAGTACCCAAGCTTCTGGATTTATATGAACATTTTATTTCAACTTCCCAAACTACTGGTACATTTGCGGAAGACAACATTGTAATCTTAGAAAAACCTGGCTGACATCCTCTATATGCTAAGAATTATACACCGATTACTTTATTAAATTACTAGCCGTTAAGCCCGTTAAAACGGGCGAGATTTCCAGCTACCCTCCTCGCCGCCGCTCCCTCCCCCCTCCGTGCCAGGCCCCCTGCACTGACCTGACAGCGCCTCTCACCTCCGTGTGAAAGCGCTGCAGGCAGCAGCAGATCTCTGCTGCTGCCTGCAGCACTTTCACATGGAGGTGAGAGGCGCTGTCAGGTCAGTGCAGGGGGCCCGATACGGAGGGGGGCGGGAGCGGTGGCGGGGATCGGGGGGAGGGTGGAGGTTGGTGCGCGCGATGTTTGCTTCCAGCGGCAGTGTCCGACTCCGTTTCCCTCTCTGTTCCGCCCTCTGACGTCATCACATCTTGATACGAGGGCGGGACAGAGAGGGAAGTCTCTACTGCACATTTGCAGGTGAGTCGGTCACTTGCCATTTATATGTTTGACTAGCCGTTGAGCCCGTTAAAACGGGCTAGTATTGGAATGGGGGTTTTCCAAGGCCCCCCCTCCGAGGTCGCCGCTACCGGTACCCCCCCCCCCCCCGGAGTCGCCGCCGCCACCCCTCCACCCAGCCCGGGCTCTCTCTTCGCTATTCAACTTACATCGCCACAGCACGCAGATCAGCTGAGCTCCCGTCGGCCTTCCTTCTCTGCCTGTGTCCCGCCCTCGTGTGATGTAACGTCGGTGAGGGCGGGACACAGACAGGGAAGGAAGGCCGACGGGAGCTCAGCTGATCTGTGCGCTGCGGCGATGTAAGTTGAATAGTGAAGAGAGGGCCCGGGCCGGGTGGAGGGGTGGCGACTCCAAGGGGGGAGGGGTTACCGGTGGCGGCGACCTCGGGGGGGGGGGGGGGGGGGGGAGCAGTAGCGATCTCAGCGGTTCCCTCCCTCCCCTTCGCGCAGTTTCCCTCTGTCCCGCCCCTGTCATCACGTATTGACACGGGGGCGGGACAGAGAGGGAAGTCTCTACTGCGCATTTGTGGGTGAGTATGGTCACTCGCAATTTATATGTTTGATGATTGTAAGATTTATGCAAACATCCTAGCAAAAAGACTATCAAAAGTCATTGGTACTATTATTCATCCTTCTCGGTCAGGTGTCATTGAAGGTAGATTTAGCCTTTGATAATACCAGAATTTTTTTCACAAATCCTTTATCATGCTTATAATATGTCTGATCCTGCATGTGTAATATCTTTAGACGTTGAAAAAACGTTCAATTATATTGAGTGGAAATTTTTATTTTTTTTGTGATGGAATGGTTCAACTCAGGTGATAATTTTATTAATATGGTTAAAATACTATACTCCAAACCCACAGCTTGTCTTTTCATCAATGGTGCATTAATTCAGCAGTTTACATTATCTTGTGGAACCCTTCAGGGGTGTCCCCTCTCCCCACTACTTTTCATTATTGCTGTTGAACCATTGCTAATTACTATAAGGTCTTCCTCTGACATCAATGGTATTTTAACATTGCCAAACAGGTAAAATTGAGAGCTTACGCTGACAACGTTTTATTTTATGTCTCCTCACCTAAACCACTGTTTCAGCTGTTTTTCATATCATTGAAAATTTTGGAGTTCTATCTGGATATACCATCAACTGGACTAAGGAGAAATTAGATCTTACCTGCTAATTTGCTTTCCTTTAGTCCCTCCGGACCGGACCAGGATTGGACTGATGGGTTGTGCTCGCCTACCAGCAGGTGGAGACTGAGAAAAACTCTGACTCTTGAGAGCCAATAGGAGCCCTGGCCATGTGACCTTAGCCTCAGTATTTGAATAACAAAGCAGGAAAGAAAGACCTTCTGTGCCGTATGGAATCCTAGCAGCCACAAAGCACTCGGCAATGCCAAGTATCAGAGCTCACCAGCAACTCTCACCAGAGAAGTGGTATGGCCCGATATGTATTACAGCTCACCAGCAACTCTCACCAGAGAAGTGGTATGGCTCACTTGTACTATAGCTCACCAGCAACTCTCACCAGAGAAGTGGTATGGCTCACTTGTACTATAGCTCACCAGCAACTCTCACCAGAGAAGTGGTATGGCTCACTTGTCTTATAGCTCACCAGCAACTCTCACCAGAGAAGTGGTATGGGCCACTTACGATCTTATATATATTTAAGGTTTTATAGATATTCCAGCAACTGAGCTCAGCCACAACTCTCACCAGAGAAGTGGTATGGCGAATTTAAGGTTGTATAGATAGATTCCAGCAATTGAGCTCACCAGCAATATAGACCCGGTAAAGTTCTGTATATATATAGTATTGTTCCACGAATCGTAAAGGAATGAATACACTTCCTAATGAATACACTTCCTACTGAATAAAAGAAGCTAAAGTGGTAAATCATATTTAAGGTTTTATAGATATTCCAGCAACTGAGCTCAGCCACAACTCTCACCAGAGAAGTGGTATGGCGTATTTAAGGTTTTAATGGTATGGCGTATTTAAGGTTTTATAGATAGATTCCAGCAATTGAGCTCACCAGCAATATAGACCAGGTAAAGTTCTGTATATATATAGTATTGTTCCACGAATCGTAAAGGAATGAATACACTTCCTAATGAATACACTTCCTACTTAATAAAAGAAGCTAAAGAGTAGAGAGAACATGGGAGGGGCCTGGTCCGGTCCGGAGGGACTAAAGGAAAGCAAATTAGCAGGTAAGATCTAATTTCTCCTTCCTTAGCGTCCCTCCGGACCGGACCAGGATTGGACTGATGGGAAGTACCAAAGCAGTAATCTGAAGGGAGGGACCCTATGAAAACTGCAGAGAAATGCTCATGCTGCATAGGCCATCTGGCGACAACTAACATGTAGTCCCAATGAGAAAAAATAAACTGAAACTAGGACTAAGTTACCAACTTATCAATGTGCACCGAGAGCACCAAAAATCGCCATAGTAAGAATAGAGCCCGCTTCTGAAGTTGTGAAATATGTTGTAATACGCTGTGGAACTGCCCTCTCAGCGAGAAGAGAAATAGACATTCTCATTTCCTTGATCCTTCGCGATATAGCGGGGTAGAAACAATGAAAATCTTTTACACCTACTGGCTAGAAGGACAAAACCAATAAGAAAAAACCGATTGGGAAAGGTGAAAACTTTAAACTACAGCAGACCAAAAAGAAGTTACCAACCGTAGAAGTATTCCACACATAGATCTACTTGCTGCAATGGTTACTAGGAAACAGTGCTTGAAGAGGAAAACTTTATAGAAAAAATTATGGCTACTAGAAAAACAGAACTTTAAGAGTCTGTTCACCAAGTTCACCTAGCTGGTGGACGAAGCGGGGGGTACAGGTGCAGGACTCCTTTAAGAAACCGCTTTGACAGTGGATGCTGCATAAGCGTGCGGTTGTCAACAGTATCATGCATCACTGATAGAGCTGCCAAATGAACTCTAATGGATGAGTAAGACAGACAAGATTTCGCAAGATGCAGAAGACATTCCAAAACATGCAAAATAGTACTGTCTGTGGAATGAAGTGGCGAGAGGAGCACCACAGAGTGAACTGTCGCCACTTTGATTCATAGGACTTTAATGTAGATTCCTGTCTGGAAGCAATTAAAACTTGAAGTACTTCCTGCGAAAATATCAAAGATGTTGCGGACCCAGTAACCACGCCATAAGTTTGAGTGACTGCTGAATGGAAGAAGCAAGAAATGTTCGTGAGCCTGAAGGCAAAAAGAGATAGCCCTGAAGTGTCGCAGTGAGGAAGTAAGGCTGAAAAAATGAGAGTCCATTCACCTAAATGCAGGGTGACACAACTAAGAAAAAATAAGTACAAACTCAAGAGTATACTCTTAACTCCTCCTTGGCGGATGACCTAACCCATTGCCATGGCAAGGACCAACATAGCTCTCTCCGCCTTGTTTGTCAGTAGGGAAAACAAAATTCACCCGAAGGTAAAACGAATTGCTGAGGCCAAGCTTCTGCCAAAAAGTGTACTGCACGAAGCATCCCAATGACAGAACTAAGGTTCTTGAGATAACTAGATGACACTTAAATAGCGCAATAGGATGAAGGAAAATTCTGTCTTGTGCATTAGAAAGTAAAATTGCATTCTGCAGAATAGAGCGAGGAAATGGCCGAAGGCCCAAGGTCACCAAGAAAAATATAAACTGGGATGTTTGCAGAGGAGACAAAAGACTGTGCGCCAACCTGACTAAACAAAGAGAAAATCAGAGATATCTGATGAGAGATCAAATGAGAGATCAAATGAGAGGCCTGGCTACAATCACCACACCACCTAGAGACTGTAAGCAATGCAACACCCGGTGCGTGACCTGAGAACTCTGCTGATAAGACTTTCTCCAATTAGGCAGTCGTCTAGGTAAGAATGAAATGACCCTAAGTGCGCAATGAACATCCTCTTAGATCTATAAAAGAACGGAAGAGAGAGTACTGCAAAAAACTAGCCATTCTCTGGATCCTGAGGAGAAGAGGAAGGGTGACCAAGGACACCAGTTAAATAGGGCTACAAACTCCAACCCTATCTCTATGGCGTTCCATAGTTGGGTAAGTTCTGAATATAGAAAGTTCTGAATATAGGAGTCCACCAGCTATGGTAGTACGCTCCGGACAGAAAAAAATTATCCCAGTATGAACGTCTGATTCACCGGCCTGTAATTTCTTGGATCTCCCTAATCCACATACCACTAATCCACGTACCACGGTCATGCGTCCTCCCTCACTGAGATGTAGATTGTAAGCTCCTTTGAGCAGGGAACGTCCCTCTCTGCTAATCTGCACAGCGCTGCGCAACCCCAGCAGCGCTCCAGAAATGCCAAGCAGTAGCAGTAGTACCAGACTCACACCCAATAGATATGCATGTTGAGCTTGTTTCAGGTTAAAACACCGAACCTAGGCCCAGGGTCCCCGGTGTTCCTAGTGGTGAACAGCCATGGCAAATATTGTATGCGTTAGTTTGCAGAATTACTGCCAAGCCTTGCTTTTGGAGCAGAGATTCCTGTTCAATACTCTCGTGAGAGGTTTTTTGTTTTTTTTTTTTTTTTAATGCTGTTCTGGCTGTAGAAAGGTGGACACTTGAGCTTCCCCAGAATGGCAAAACTTATGTACCTATGCCCATTAGATATGAATGCTGGACTTTAGGCCTTACCCAGCATAACCATACTTATGTACCTATGGTATAAATACACAGGAAGTGATTGAATCCCCTTCCAATTGCAAGAACACTCTGGAGTGAAGGCGCATAGAAACCTGGAAATTACCTGTAACGAAAAAAGTGAAGTTGTGCCACAGCCACTTGTTGAAGGCAGTGTAGACAAGACTGTATCTGAATTCAAGAAAGCTTGATATAACATCAGGTCTCTAAGGAAGAGGAAGAGATAGCAGATGGTATATATAGGCATACTGGACCAAAACAGGATGTTTATAATCTGCCAATGCTGAACTGATAGAGTAAAGACAAACACGAGTAGATGGTTTGAGGACCGTCCACTATCTTTAAGTGAAAGGATGACTTTATTCTCTAAGTGACCATATGTCCTGTAATAACCAGAAGAAAGCTAAAATGAAATATGAGAGGCTTCAAGGCAGTTGGAAAAGAAGGGAAGACATGAATAAAGCATGCCTGCTAAGGCAGCTGAATGATTGGGAGCTTGGTAGACAGGACTGTAGCAAGTGCAGCTACCTGAATTGCCACAAAAATCAGATACCTGACATGAGAAAAGGCAAAAATACTGTGAAAGAGGTCCTCACTGTACGCTATCTACTCACACACAAATATCAAACAGTCTGACCAAATACAAAAGCAAAAGATATCGACACCAAAACATACAGGTATCTCCTAAAGGGTGACCTGACATTAAGAACATAAGGGACAAGCAAAATATTATTATAAGTATTATTAACATTTGTATAGCGGTACCAGATGCCCGCAGCGCAGAACACCTCACACAGAAAGACAATCCCTGCTCCAAAAAACCCACATAAGTCTTTATGTAACATATAGTATAGAGAAGCAGTCATTGACCCATGGCCAGACCCTGGGCCAAAGAAGAAAAGGCCCGAGGGAAATACCCGTCTGCTGCAAATCCCCAGACTACCCCAGAAACAACCTCTCCGTTTCCTTCTACACTCCCGAGAAAAAACAAAACCGAACCGGAGAAACGCTGCCTCGTAAAGGGAACTGCAGCTAGAGGCAAACATGGCTACCTAGCGCGCCCAAAGTAAAAGAACGAGGATCAAAGAAGAAAAAACACGGAGGACATGAAAGGAGATGCGATCGCAAACGAAGAAGCCGGAAATCGCTGCCGAGAAAAAAGTTACCCTCCAGTGCCGAGCAAAAACATGCTTTAGCTTCTCCTCCGACGCTAATAGACAGCGCAGCACATCCTGAGCTTTTCAGACCGATCGGAGAAGAGCGGGCGCGCGCCGAAGCGGTTCGCGCCATTTTTTTTTTTTTTTTTCAATTTCCATTTACAGCTACTAAAACGCCAGAAAATGGAGGAACATAATTGCGAAAAAATCGCCCTTTAAAGTCTAAAACACTGAATTGTTCCAATCCTTTAAAGTCTAAAACACTGAATTGTTCCAATCCTTTATTTATTTATTTATTGTTGCACAGCTGAACTAGAAAAGAAAAAGCTCCGCAAGCATAATAAATCACAACCGAGCTGACTGCCAGGAAAAATCTGGGGAAAGAAAAAAGGGCTTCTTCTCGAAATTTCCTTCTATTTGTTTTAACTCTTTTAAAGTACAATCCCCAAAGAGAAATCTTCTCTTAAGTTTCTTTTTTTTTTTTTTTTTTTTTTTTTTTTTCCGAGTTAGAAAAGACAGTGCTGAAGAGAAGTAGACTAGCACAGAGCTGCCTGCTCGTTAACAGCCTGGGTATATACCTTTTTTTTTTTTTTTTTTTTAAACAGTTGAGCTTGCTCATAAAAATTGTGACTTTCTAGAGTGGCTGCCTCTCCCAAAGACATACACCTTTCTAACAAAGGGTAGCCCTTCCCAGCTACATATGGGAGATGGGGAGGAAGGGGGGAGGGACCCGGGGACACCCGAGTTTAACACCCCCAGAGGCTGTAAAAGAAAGGAAAAGAAATTCCTACCTGCCCAGCGTCTAATAGAGAATTCCTAGGCACAGAAGAAGAGGTAGTATTATTGTTGTTGTAATTATGAACCTCTAAAAGAGAAAGAGATAGAGAGAGACTAAAGGGCTCACTTCCTACCTGCTGGGAGACTGAGAAAATACTGAGGCTAAGGTCACATGGCCAGGGCTCCTATTGGCTCTCAAGAGTCAGAGTTTTTCTCAGTCTCCACCTGCTGGTAGGCGAGCACAACCCATCAGTCCAATCCTGGTCCGGTCCGGAGGGACGCTAAGGAAAACAGAAATATTCCCTTTGAACGTTCATTGTGTACCTGAAAATTATGTATCTAATCCAATCTGTTGGTGTTGCCAGGGCATAAAATACTTAGGCCTCACCTTTAAGTACACCCTACAGGAAACTATGCAAACTAATATGGATAGGGTTTTGAATCTCCTGAAATCATCCTGTCAAAAGTGGAATCCATTGTTTCTTTCCTGGTGGGGTAGATTAGATTCTATAAAAATGTTATCCCCCTTAGTATTGTATCTACTGTGCATGTTGCCAGTCCAATTCCCCGGGTCCTTTTTTACAAAAATTGACAATTTACTATCCAAATTTCTATGGAACAGGAAACCACCTTGTATTGCTCTTAGAAAGCTTTAAGCTGACAAATCCAAAGGTGGGGTTAGATTCCCTGACTTTGAATTGTATAACCATGCTTACCACCTGAGAGCTGCTGCTTGGTGGATAAGTGCAGACACAGATCTCTCTTCACCAGTGTGTGGTATGAGAAAATGTATGGGAGGGTGGGCTGTTCAATTGTTTGAGGAGATAAGAAGGTGAAATGGATATTTGTATGTGTGGGGGTGGGGGGGGGGAGAGGCGGTTTTAGGGGACAGTGAGGGGGCAGGGGATGTATGTGAGTGCACACACATGGGGGAAGGGATCTTCTCTCTTCTTTTCCCTGACTACTTTGCATTCTGTCCCTACCCTCTCCTATCCCCTCTCTCTTGCATTCTTTTCCTTTTCCCTTCCCCCTTGCGTTCTGTCCCTCCTTCTTTTGTAAACTCTTCCTCCTCTGCCTTGCATTATCTCTACTTTCCATCCCTGCACTGGCCTCCCTTGTGCTCTCTCCCTTTCCCCCTCCCCCCCTGTAATCCTTCCCCTTTCTCCTCTCCTTCCTCGTGTTCTCTCCCCTTTCCTTCCCTCTCATTCCACTCTCCTTTCCTTTCCTTCCCTCCAGACTTCTTCAACTCACTGTTTTCACTGTCTGAGCTAGTTTATCTGTATCTTCCAGTGATGGGCTTGGCTACCTCATCACTGTGCTTCTTTAGTCACGGCCCAAGTTGCTTTTCTCCATTTTCCCGTAGTGAGGTTGAGGCTCCCCACCACGATCCTTCTCCATTCATGGCTTGGGCCTTATTTCCTCAATCTTCTTGTGGCAAGGTTCAGGCTTCTCAGTATGATGCTGCTCTTCCTTGGCCCATCTCCTCTACTATATCCAGGGCTTTTTTTGAGGGGGTACTGAGTACCGGCACCTTTTCTATTGTCTGCTAAATTTGACCCATGGTCCCCAAGTTTTAATGAAAGAGCTCAGGCTCTACACACCAATTCTGCCTTTGTCATCGATTCTGTGACTGGTTGCAGGGGGCCTGGCTATTGTGGGGTGGGTCCCTCAGTGATTACCCCACCCATGAAGGGTGGCCTGGCATTTGAGTACCGGCACCTTTTTCGCTAGAAAAAACACACTGACTATATCTGACTTCTTTTTTTTTCACATTCTATATGGATGTTTCTTTGTGCATTCTAAATGAATAGACTTTCCAGAATTATTTTTTTACTCCTTTGCATTTATGTAGAAAGATTAGTGGCTGCTGAGAATTATACTCTTAAAGAAAATCTGTAGCCCCTTAAATTCTGGTAAGAGTCGTTTTTATCCAGGACAGACCTTTCACTTTATACAGCCTCTGCCCTCTCCCCACCAGGATTACCTTGAACGTTTTGTAGAAGGCCCTGTCAAGAGCATCCATAATAGCTTGGTCAGGAGACCAGTGCAGTTTCCCTCGGTTCCCGTGTCCTTGTTTGTACGTTTCCAATGCAACCAGAACATGGAAGGGGTGAATTCTTGCCTGCCAAAGCAAGACAGGTAGGTCAGTTCAAAGCAGTAAGGAGATAATTTTATAAGAGGACACCCATGCTTAAAGTCCCATATGTTGCTTATTTTATTTTATTAAGGTGACGTGGAGGGCATAATCGAAAGGAACGTCCAAGTTTTGTTGAGGACGTCCTCGCAAAACGTCACGATGGAGGAGCGTGGAAACCCGTATTATCGAAACAAGATGGATGTCCATCTTTCATTTCGATAATACAGTCAGGGAAGGAAAGGAAAGGGAAATGGGACTTGATATACCGCCTTTCTGAGGTTTTTGCAACTACATTCAAAGCGGTTTACATATATTCAGGTACTTATTTTGTACCAGGGGCAATGGAGGGTTAAGTGACTTGCCCAGAGTCACAAGGAGTTGCAGTGGGAATCGAACTCAGTTCCCCAGGATCAAAGTCCACTGCACTAACCACTAGGGTACTCCACTCTTGAAATTTAGGTCGTCCCTAGACTTGGTCGTTTCTGATTTTTGGTGATAATGGAAACCAAGGACGTCTATCTCAGAATCGACCAAATGCAAGCCCTTTGGTTGTGGGAGGAGCCAGCGCTTGTAGTGCACTGGTCCCCCTGACATGCCAGGACACCAATCGGGCATCCTAGGGGGCACTGCAGTGGACTTCATAAATTGCTCCCAGGTATATAGCTCCCTTACCTTGTGTGCTAAGCCCCCCCCCCCCCCAAAAAAAAAAAAACACTACCCACAACTGTATGCCACTAACCATAGCCCTTACGGGTGAAGGGGGGCACCTAGATGTGGGTAGAGTTGGTGTGTGGTGGGTTTTGGAGGGCTCGCTGTTTCCTCCACAAACGGAACAGGTGGGGGGGGATGGGCCTGGGTCCGCCTGTCTGATGTGCACTGCACCCACTGAAACTGCTCCAGGGACCTGCATACTGTTGTCACGGACCTGAGTATGACAGCTGAGGCTGGAAAAAAATATTTTGAAAGATATTTTTTGAGGGTGGGAATGGGGTTAGTGACCACTAGGGGAGTAAAGGGAGGTCATCCCCGATTCTCTCTGGTGGTCATCTGAGGCACCTTTTTGTGCCTTGGTTGTAAGAAAGGACCAGGTAAAGTCATCCAAGTGCTCATCAGGGAGGCCCTTTTTTTTTCCCCATTATGGGTCGAGGACGTCTATGTGTTAGGCACACCCAAGTCCCGCCTTCGCTACACCTCCGATACGCCCCCTTGAACTTTGGCCGTCCCTGCGACGGAAAGCAGTTGGGGACATCCAAAATTGGCTTTCGATTATACAGATTTGGATGACCCTGTGAGAAGGACGCCCATCTTCCGATTTATGTCAAAAGATGGGCGTCCTTCTCTTTCGAAAATGAGCCCAATAGGCACGATGTACCTTTATAAAACTTGCTCTTAGAGCCTGATCCAACAGCACAAATTGAAATATATAAATTGCTCTGAAGTTGGTCTAAGTGCAGGCATGTACCCCTGTATTTTATAAAATATGCATATACACTGCAACTCCACCTTTGCTCCGCCCAAACTATATCCCCTACATTGACAACATGTGGTGCACTCATAAGTACATGCAGTCTAAGCACATTCTTATATGCATGTAAACAGTTATGCAATTTTATAAAAGACCATATTAGCACATAGAACCAGCTTTTTGCACAAAATTTTGTAATAAAGTTACTCCCTATGGGGCTCATTTTCAAAGCACAGCCTCCCAAAGTTCCATAGGTTTCTATGGAACTTTGGAAGGCTAAGTGCTTTGAAAATATGCCTATGTATGTCATCTCGAGTGTCTAAAGAAAAAAACATTTAAAAAGTCCAGCAGATTATTTTACATTGCTTCACATCTGAAATTAGTCTTGTTAGGATCTATTCACCAAAAAACAGCAATGAGACCACAAAACTTATAGTCCAGGATACAAACTAAAATGTATTAAATTTCAAACTTCAAAGCCTCAATGTTTGGGGCCCTGTTTACTAAGCTGTGCTGTAGGCATGCTAACATTTTTAGCACGTGCTAAAAATTAGCGTGCACTAAAATTAGAGACACCCATAGGAATATATAGGTGTCTCTACCATTAACGTGCACTATAAACGCTAGTGCACCTTAGTAAACAGAGCCCTTGGTTAACCACTTCCTCAGGGGTACATCATAACACTGCTAACACACACCAGAAACAATGTTCACCTTCATAAAGACCCTTTGCCAAGAAAAGACCTATATGAAAGATTTTATCTTAAAGCAACTCCACGGTGTGTAAGATCTTCCACATAAATAAAAAGCACCAGCATCTCTGCCTTGCTCCACAGGGTTAGCAATGTCATGATGTACTCCTTAAGGAGGCAGTTAGATGAAACATGTTGCATTGTTTCAATTTGAAATTTAATATATTCTGTGTCCCAGACAGTCTTTTTTGGTGTCTTGTGCTTTCTGCAGTGGAGAGTCTTTCTATTTGCATCCTGGTAGGCTCTACGGAATATCAAATCTTACCAAAGCAGTCAGTCTATGCGATTGGACATGTGACTATTCGGGAAATTCATTGACCATAATGGTATATACAAAAGCAAATGGCTCAGCCCTACTAAATGATTTCAAACTCAGTTAAGGGAACTTACATGGAATTTATATTAACTGGTTATGTAACAACCATGCAGTCTGAATGGTTAAACATCCCAAAAGTCTTTTACCTCTGCTGTTCCCCTTGCTATCAAAACAATACAATTCTGTGGAAGTTTAAGAGAATGGGAAATAAAATCTATCACAACTACTGAGGAACTTTTCTTGCCCATCTGTCTTGACTAGTGCTCCCAAATCCAGATACTCCCACTACAATAATCCTAATTCCATTCCTCACTGATTTCAAATACAGGGAGGTGGTAAAGGTTCAAAAAGAGCAGAGCAGTTCCCTTGGATAGTAGCAAGAGAAGTGGACTCTTTTGTATGAGCTTACTTAATAATGAATTTTCAAACAGACGTTAGCCACGTTGTTTCTCTTTGAAAATGTGATTCACATATGCACATCACCTGCAGGTGGAAGAATAGGGGCAACACTACAAATATAAAATTGAAAATACAAATTGTACATGCACTATTCATTCTCCTGACCTAAACAAATACTCAAGAAGTCTTCCTTTAAATCCAGCTACAAGACTGCATGTTGTCAAAGTCCCAGCATACTTTCAAGTCACTCTGATGGTTGCAGATTTCACTCTGGGCATCTAGCTGGATAGCTCCTCACTTACCTGGCTAGACCCCTTCAATAACTGTCTTTTGTGTTTAATGCCCCAGTATACTCATCACCGTGCTTCTCTCATTCATTCACTACAAATGAATTACTCTGGCACTGTGTTTTGTACCTTTTTTAACTGTTTCTCGTTGCACAGTCTCTCACAAACCAGCACAGCTTCTAGGCTGGATGGTGCCAGCACCAAATCTGCGGTCATCTTTCCCAAATTCCTCAAAAGTGCTGTCAGAGGCATGTCCTGGAGCAGTGCTTTCCAGATCTGGTGAAGTTACACAGTGAAAGTCATAACAGTGCTCAAGTTCTCATCTTCGCACAAGACACTCTTACACATTACATTGCAAGAATCAAACTGCCACACCTTATCATAAACTACTTCACTAATTTCTCCTCCCTGATTATCTCCCTCTTCTACAGATGACAGGCCTGGGTGATTCAGGCTACCCAACGCTGTATTGCCTTAATCACGGTCCAGGCCACTTTTCCAGAATTTTCTCACAAAGAGGGTCGGCTTCCTCCCTAGGATGCTGCTCTTCCCTAGCCCAGCTCCTCTGCTCTATCCTACCTGCTTCTTCACTGGCCAAGATCTTGGGGACGGAGGGAAGAAGTTTCCTGCAAACCTCCTTCTTCTGTAAAAAGCAGCTGCCACTTTCCCCCTTACCAAGCGCACAAGGGCATTGCCTGCCTCATGATGTGTCTGACCCCTGCAGGATAAGACACTTAAACTCACGTTCCCTGAGCTAGTGTTGCAGTTTAGGCTGGCACATATTCCCTACTTCTAAAATCTGTTCTCAATACGGTATGTATCTCATGTAGATATTTTTATATTATTTTAATACTAGTAAAAAAGGCCCGTTTCTGTTAGAAATGAAACAGGCGCTAGCAAGGTTTTCCTTGGAGTGTATGTTTCAGAAAGAGCGTGTGTGAGAGATGGAGCGTGTCAAGAGAGAGAATGTGAGAGAGAGAGAGAGACAGAGTGTATGTGTTTGTGCGAGAGCG
Organism: Microcaecilia unicolor; assembly: GCF_901765095.1. Classification (NCBI taxonomy): domain Eukaryota; kingdom Metazoa; phylum Chordata; class Amphibia; order Gymnophiona; family Siphonopidae; genus Microcaecilia; species Microcaecilia unicolor. The sequence continues at coordinate 201,618,905 of NC_044036.1, read as the reverse complement.
TGTGTGAGAGACAGTGTTTGTGTTTCTGTGTGACACTGTGTGAGAGAGAGGGACAAAGACAGTGAGTGTGTGAGTGAGAGTGTATGTGGCAGACAGAGAATAAGTGACTGCGTGTGTGGTGTGAGGAACCCCCTCACCCCTCCCTCTCCCCTGCCCCCTTGCAGCCAGGCATGTGCAGCGACCCTCCTCTCCCCGTGTTCCCCCTGCAGCCACCCATGCCCATCAACCCTCCTCTCCCCCTGCTGCGTCCTTCCTGTCTCCCCTGCTCCCCCTGCAGCCACCCATGTGGTCTCAGGCCCCCCCCTCAGCATCCCTCCTGTCCCCCTACAGGCACGCATGTGCAGCGTCCCTCCTCTCTCCCCTGTCCCCCCTGCAGCCAGCCATGTCCAGCGACCCTTCTGTCCACCTGCCCCCCCTGCAGCTACCCATGTCCAGCGACCCTCCTCTCCTGTGCAGCCACCCATGTCTGAGGACACTCCTCTCCTTTTTCCCTGTTCCTCCCCTGTGGCCAGCCATGTCCATCGACCCACCTGTCCCCCCTGATGACCACCAACCCTTCTGTCCCCCTGCCTGCCCTGCAGTGTCCATCCTGTATCCCCTGTCCCCCTTGCAGGCACCCGTGTGGTGTGTGGAGCCCCATCCCTATCTCCCTGTTCCCTGCCCCCCCTGCAGCCACCCATGTGCAGCGACCCTCCCCTCCCCCCCGCTTCCTTCCAGCCACCCATGTCCAGTGAGACCCTCCTTCCCCCCCAGCCGGCGCAGCACCCAAAGAAAGCCCCTTGTCCCCCCCTTCGCGCATCACCCAACCCCCCCCACCGTGGCACATCACCAAGCCCCTCCCCCCCTCATCAACCTCCTCGCCACCCGCAACCGCTAATACAAACTGTGTCCGGCGGCTGCTGCTTCTGCTGTTCAGCAGCAGCAGCCCGTACATAAAGAAAAAAAAATCCTCCTAAAACGCACCTCTGTTGAGAAGCATCTCACATTGGCTGAAGTCTCAGCATGCACTCCTCCTCTCCCCTCTGACGTCTCGGCGTTTCTCCGGGGTCTTCCGGCAGGGGCACTGACGTTGAGGGGAGAGGAGGAGCGGCTGCAGAGACGTCAGCCAATGTGAGATGCTTCTCCACAGAGGTGCGTTTTAGGAGGTTGTTTTTTTGTTTTCTTTATGTACGGGCTGCTGTTGCTGAATAGAAGCAGCAGCAGCCGCCGGACACAGTTTGTATTAGCGGTCGTGGGTGGCAAGGCGGTCGATGTGGGGGGGAGGGGCTTGGTGATGCAGCGAGGAGGGAAGGGGGGTAGGGGCTTTCTGATGCCCCGTTGCACGGGTTGTTGTGGCGATGTGGCGGGGGGGCACTTAGAGGTGCACCGTCGAGGCTGTTTGTGTGTGTGTTTGTGCTTGTGTGTTTGTGTGTGTTTGTTTGTGTTTATGTGTATGTGTGTTTGTGTGTTTGTGCGTGTGTGTGTGTGCGTGTGTGTGCGTGTGTGTGCGTGTGTGTGTTTGTGTTTCTGTGTTTCTGTGTGTGTGTTTGTATTTGTGTTTGTGTGCGTTTATGTGTGTGTGTGTTTGTGTGTGTGCGTTTGTGTGCGTGCGTTTGTGTGTGTGTGTTTGCGTGTGTATGTGTTTGTGTGTGTGTGTTTGCATATGTGTTTTTGTGTGTTTGCGTTTGTGTGCGTGTTTATGTGTGTGTGTGTTTGTGTGTGTATGTGTTTGTGTGTGTGTGTTTGCATATGTGTTTTTGTGTGTTTGCGTGTGTGTATGTGTATGTGTTTTTGTGTGTGCGTGTGCGTTTGTGTTTATGTGTGTGTATGTGTTTGCGTTTGTGTGTGTGTTTATGTGTATGTGTGTTTATGTGTGTGTGCGTTTGTTTGTGTGTGTTTATGTGTGTGTATGTGTTTGTGTTTTTATGTGTGTGTGCGTTTGTTTGTGTGTGTGTGTTTATGTGTGTGTATGTGTATGTGTTTGTGTGTGTGTGTTTGGGTGTGTGTTTATGTGTGTGTGTGGGGGGGGGGGGGGGGGGGTTGCGGGTGGCTTTTGTGGTCGTGTAGTTGGGGAGTTTGCCAGCAGTCTGTAGCGATTCCTAGGCAGGGGGAGGAGTACGGAAACACTCCCCCTGCCTGGGTCGTTGTTTGTTGGAGGCGGTTGCCAGTTGGTAGGGGTGCCTTTATGGATCCCTTTACTCTCTGTGTTCCGCCCTCGAGGGCGGGGCAGAGAGACATGGTGAGTTGGATGGCTTCACCACCATGAACTTACGAACTGTTTAGGGATTTTGCAGATGGCTTCAGCAGGTTGTCTTCAGAATGTTGAGGTAGCGTTTTATGTACAGACTAGTAAAAATGGCCCGTTTCTGGCACCGATGAAACGGGCGCTAGCGGGCACGGGACTCCCTTCCCCTCCCCTTACGGTACCTGTTTGGTCGGGGCAGGAAAGAAAGAGCCCCCTCTTTCCTGCCCGTAGCGGTGGTGGTAGCTTGCATCGTGTGGGAGTTCGGCTCTCGGCGTTTCAAAATGGCCGCCGAGAGTTGAAGTCTCGCGAGGCAGCTTGAAGTCTCGGCAGCCATTTTCAAACGCCGAGAGCCGGACTCCCACACGATGCAGCAAGGAAGCCACCGCTACGGAGGAAAGAGGGGGCTCTTTCTTTCCTGGCCCGACCGAACAGTTACCTCTAGACCACCAGGGAGACACGCGTAAGGGGAGGGGAGGTGACAGGGGGGGAGGGAGGTTGGTGAGGTTAAGCGTGTGCTACTGTGGGTGGGGCGGTAAGTTGTAAGGGGCGGGGCTATGTGGCGAAAGGGGCCGGGTTCATCTGCACGTTGGCGGTGGCTGGGATTTGTTGGAAGGGGAGGAGTAGGGAAACTACTTCTCGCCATGCGTTAATTTGTTTTGGTGTTCCGCCCTCGATGTCATCACGTGTGACGCGAGGGCAGGGCATGAAGATGTTGTGTGGCTTCACCACCATGAAACCACGAACCGGTGTGTGAGTGACTTCAATGACGTCAGTGTCCTCAGAACGTTGAGGCTGCGTTTTATTATAGTAGATGGGGCGTGGCTGAGGGCGGGTCTATGATTGAGGCTGACTGGTCCTAGCCTATGAAGACTACAGGAGTTTTGTGCTTCTCTGCCGTGGAGTGAGCTTCTCTGCCTTGGAGTGAGCTTCAGAACGTTCAAGGTGGGATTTATTAATATAGATGTTTTTAAACTGAAAGTAGCCAGCTGGGAAATATGCGAGATGAAATTGTCAGAAACTAAAATTGTTCTGTTTCCTCTCTGAAGTGTTATAGATAGGTTGCGACAGGGCAAGCTTCACCACAGCACCCTACCCTGGAGGGCTATTATGGTGCTCATTTTCAAAGCACATAGATTTACAAAGTTACGTGGAGGCATATTTTCAAAGCACTTAGACTTACAAAGTTACACGGAGGGGCATTTTCGATATGATGTCTAAGTCCGACTTTGGACATTTTGCAAAAAACGTCCAAAATCTGAATAGGAAAGAAGGTCACTTTCAAAAAAGAAAAACGTCTATCTTTTGTTTTCAAAAATACAAGGTTTTGTGATTTGCATGTTTTGTTTTTTGATCCATTTTCAAACAAAAAACGTCCAAGTGTAAAACGCACAAAATCAAGCCATTGGGATATAGGAGGAGCCAGCATTTTTAGAAGACTGGTCCTCCAGACATCCCAGGAAAGCAATAGGGCACCCTAGGGGGCACTGTAGTGGACTTCATAAAATGCACTCAGGTATACATCTCACTATTTCTCCCTTATCTTGTCTGCTGAGCCCCCCCCCCCAAAACTCACCCAAAACCTACTATCCCCAACTGTACACCACTACCATAGTCCTTACAGGTGAAGGGGGCACCTATATGTGGGTACAGTTGTTTTCTGGTGAGTTTTGGAGGGCTCAAAGTTTCCTCCACAAGTGTAACGGGTAGGAAGAGGTATGGGCCTGGGTCCACCTGTTTGCAGTGCACTGCACCCACCACTGGACTATTCCAGGGACCTGCATGCTGTTCTAATGGATCTGAGTATAACATCTGAGGTTGGCATAGAGGCTGCCAAGTAGTGTTTTTAATCACATTTTTGGGGGGTGTGAGGGAGTTAGTGACCACTGGGGGAGTAAGGGGAAGTCGCCCCTGATTCACTCCAGTGGTCATCTGGTCATTTAGGGCACCCTTTTGTGCCTTATTCATTATAAAAACAGGTCTAGCTCAAAACATCTAAGTCTTTGTATAGAACTGTTTGGTTTTTCAAATCAGTCAGCTTTGTATATATAACATTCCCTTATTTTTGATCTAGTAGGGCAATTAGCTAGCTTGTGTTTTCTTGGTTTTCTCACAGACCATAGACAGGCTTGCTTAGCCCTAGTAATGGAACATAAACTTTAACAAGTGTCTGTTTGTTTGTTTCAAACAGACTCTGAATTAACACAGCCATTTTCAGTGAAGGACCAGTATGAGTGATAGGTATTCAAGGGAGAGAGAGATAACAAAGGGCAAATGATGAATATTTGAGAAAAATACCAAAGAAACAGAATTATGTGAGGGTGGCCTTTGAGGTCAGAGTTGAAGAATACCAGATAAGTAAGAGAGAAAATATAAGGCATTAACTGATTGGACAAAATTGGGCTTCAGTAATCTGACAAGCACAACTTGTGGTAGTCAGGTTTTGTTACGCTTCCAAAGGAAAACAGAGAGAGAGAGATTTTATTTTCCTTATACTGAAATTTGGACTGATATAAATAGTAATTCAATTTTCTGTAATACTGGGCTAAAAGAATTTTTATTGTAACCATTTATTTACGCTAATAAATTTTAGCATTATTATAAAAGAGAAAAACTGAAATCTAAAGTGTTTTTCCTTTGCCAGAAGGGCTTGCTTTTTTCAGTCTCTTCTGTTCAGATCCCCCCTTTTAAAGGCAAGAAGGGAGTGCCCTATATACATCTTGGGCGGTTTTGTTCTGTTCCATTATGGCTGAAAAACATCTAAGTGTTAGGAACGCCCAAGTCCCACCTTTAACATGCCCCTGACATACCCCCTTGTGATTTGAACACACTTCTGACGGACCTGATAGAAAAACGTCTAAAAATCAGTTTTCAAAATACCAATTTGGACATTTTTGTGAGAAAAACGTCCAAATGCAGACTTAGGCCACTTTTTGAACATTTTCTCTTTTGAAAATGAGACCAATAGTAACCTATGTAACTTTGTAAGTCTATGTGCTTTAAAAATGAGCCTCTATATGTCAGTTCACCAGGCTCAGTTGAAGAAGGGACTTACATGGTCTCAAAGGTTCATCAATCACATCCTTTCTGAATGTAGTTTGTTTTCTCTAGGGTCAATGTAGCAACTGGAGCGCTGTGGTTGGGCTGAATGACATTTCATATCCTATTCAGCATGTGTTCACTGCTGCCAGGAGTATAATCCAGGAAAGACATAATTAAGTAAGGAACATGATGCTGCCGAGAGACCATGAAGATTGTCCCTTACAGTTCAGGAGCATCTTACCTCTTTGGACTTCAGATGGTTGGTGAGGAGATGTTCCCTGACCAGCCGGAATTCCTCAATCAGGTGAATGACTTCTAGCTCGTCCTTGGTGTGCTTCACCTTCTCCACAGCTTCAAGATATTTCAACAAGTGATCACACTCTGTAGACAGCTCCTTCTCTTTGTATGTGTTCTGGACCGCCTTCCAGCCCTTAGTGATGTACTTTGACACCATAGTAAGTTCTATATAAAAAAGAAAAGATCATTTATTTAGGATAGCACATTGCTCAGAAAGCTGAAGAGAAAACACAGCCTGTGTGTTCCCCATATGCGGTATGCCACACTATTCATTACATCTACTCCTTAAGGTGTCCCTCTGCACCTCTGGAAGCTGTCAGGTGTGCCTGGGACTGTGGCTTCTGTAATTTCCTGCGAGCTCACTGTCCTTTAGGTCTGTGGTATGATCAACTCTAGCTAGAGAAATATCCCTGGAATAAAAGGCAGAGATTACAAGAATGATTTTTCAGCTCAGTTAACTACACTCTTTCTGTATGTTCAAGACTTCACTGTCTTCAGCACCAATCTTTTTGCTGAAAAAAATCATAAGAACATAAGCATTGCCATACTGGGACAGACCGAAGGTCCATCAAACCCAGTATCCTGTTTCCAACAGTGGCCAATCCAGGTCACAAGTACCTGGAAAGATCCCAGAACAGCAAAACAGCTTTTACGCTCCTTATCCTAGAAATAAGCAGTGGATTTTCCGATCCATCTTAAGGAGAAATTAGATCTTACCTGCTAATTTGCTTTCCTTTAGTCCCTCCGGACCGGACCAGGATTGGACTGATGGGTTGTGCTCGCCTACCAGCAGGTGGAGACTGAGAAAAAACTCTGACTCTAGAGAGCCAATAGGAGCCCTGGCCATGTGACCTTAGCCTCAGTATTTGAATAACAAAGCAGGAAAGAAAGAAAGACCTTCTGTGCCGTATGGAATCCTAGCAGCCACAAAGCATTCGGCAATGCCAAGTATCAGAGCTCACCAGCAACTCTCACCAGAGAAGCGGTATGGCCCGATATGTATTACAGCTCACCAGCAACTCTCACTAGAGAAGTGGTATGGCTCACTTGTACTATAGCTCACCAGCAACTCTCACCAGAGAAGCGATATGGCTCACATGTAATATAGCTCACCAGCAACTCTCCCCAGAGAAGTGGTATGGCTCACGTATAATATAGCTCACCAGCAACTCTCACCAGAGAAGTGGTATGGCCCACTTAAGATTTTATATATATTCCATCAACTGAGCTTACCAGCAACTCTCACCAGAAAAGTGGTAAATCATATTTAAGGTTTTATAGATATTCCAGCAACTGAGCTCAGCCACAACTCTCACCAGCGAAGTGGTATGGCGTATTTAAGGTTTTATAGATAGATTCCAGCAATTGAGCTCACCAGCAACCACCAGAGAAGTGGTATAGACCACGTAAAGTTCTGTATATATATATAGTATTGTTCCACGAATCGTAAAGGAATGAATACACTTCCTACTGAATACACTTCCTACTTAATAAAAGAAGCTAAAGAGTAGAGAGAACATGGGAGGGGCCTGGTCCGGTCCGGAGGGACTAAAGGAAAGCAAATTAGCAGGTAAGATCTAATTTCTCCTTCCTTAGCGTCCCTCCGGACCGGACCAGGATTGGACTGATGGGAAGTACCAAAGCAGTAATCTGAAGGGAGGGACCCTATGAAAACTGCAGAGAAATGTTCATGCTGCATAGGCCACCTGGCGACAACTAACATGTAGTGTGTCCCAATGAGCAAAATAAAATGAAACTAGGACTAAGTTGCCAACTTACCAATGTGCACCGAGAGCACCAAAAATCGCCGTAGTAAGAATAGAGCCCGCTTCTGAAGTTGTGGAATATGTTGTAATACGCTGTGGAACTGCCCTCTCAGCGAGAAGAGAAATAGACATTCTCATTTCCTTGATCCTTCGCGATATAGCGGGTTAGAAACAATGAAAAACTTTTACGCCTACTGGCTAGAAGGACAAAACCAATAAGAAAAAACCGATTGGGAAAGGTGAAAACTTTAAACTACAGCAGACCGAAAAGAAGTTACCAACCGTAGAAGTATTCCACACATAGATCCACTTGCTGCAATGGCTACTGGGAAACACTGCTTGAAGAGGAAAACTTTATAGAAAAAGTTATGGCTACTAGAAAACAGAACTTTAAGAGTCTGTTCACCTAGTTCACCTAGCTGGAGGTACAGGTGCAGGACTCCTTTAAGAAACCGCTTTGACAGTGGATGCTGCATAAGCGTGCGGTTGTCAACAGTATCATGCATCACTGATAGAGCTGCCAAATGAACTCTAATGGATGAGTAAAACAGACAAGATTTCGCAAGATGCAGAAGATATTCCAAAACATGCAAAATGGATACTGTTTGTGGAATGAAGTGGCGAGAGGAGTACCACAGAGTGAACCGTCGCCACTTTGATTCATAGGACTTTAATGTAGATTTCTGTCTGGAAGCAATTAAAACTTGAAGTACTTCCTGCGAAAATATCAAAGATGTTGCAGACCCAGTAACCACGCCATAAGTTTGAGTGACTGAGGGTCCGGATGTAGAAGGGTGCCTTGGTTCTGCGTAAACACCTAGTGAGATGATGGAAGAAACGCATAAAGAAGGCTGAAAAACCCCTGCTGGACGTTGGCATCTGTCCCTGTCAAGACTGTTGCTGAACGGAAGAAGCAAGAAATGTTCGTGAGCCTGAAGGCAAAAAGAGATAGCCCTGAAGTGTCGCAGTGAAGAAGTAAGGCTGAAAAAATGAGAGTCCATTCACCTAAATGCAGGGTGACACAGCTAAGAAAAAATGAGTACAAACTCAAGAGTATACTCTTAACTCCTCCTTGGCGGATGACATAACCCATTGCCATGGCAAGGACCAACATAGCTCTCTCCGCCTTGTTTGTCAGTAGGGAAAACAAAATTCACCCGAAGGTAAAACGAATTGCTGAGGTCCCCCAGAAAAAAAATATATACAAACAAGCTTCTGCCAAAAAGTGTACTGCACGAAGCATCCCAATGACAGAACTAAGGTTCTTGAGATAACTAGATGACACAATAGTGCGATTGATGACCCTGAGATTCGCAATAGGATGAAGGAAAATTCCTTCTTGGGCATTAGAAAGTAAAATTGCATTCTGCAGAATAGAGCGAGGAAATGGCCGAAGGCCCAAGGTCACCAAGAAAAATATAAACTGGGATGTTTGCAGAGGAGACAAAAGACTGTGCGCCAACCTAACTAAACAAAGAGAAAATCAGAGATATCTGATGAGAGATCAAATGAGAGATCAAATGAGAGGCCTGGCTACAATCACCACCCAACCTAGAGACTGTAAGAAATGCAACACCCGGTGCGTGACCTGAGAACTCTGCTGATAAGACTTTCTCCAATTAGGCAGTCGTCTAGGTAAGAATGAAATGACCCTAAGAGCGCCATGAACATCCTCTTAGATCTATAAAAGAACGGAAGAGAGAGTACTGCTGAAAATGACCGGTTAATGCATAAGCAAAAAACTAGCCATTCTCTGGATCCTGAGAAGAGGAAGGGTGACCAAGGACACCAGTTAAATAGAGCTACAAACTCCAACCCTATCTCTATGGCGTTCCATAGTTGGGTAAGTTCTGAATATAGAAAGTTCTGAATATAGGAGTCCACCAGCTATGGTAGTACGCTCCGGACAGAAAAAAATTGTCCCAGTATGAACGTCTGATTCACCGGCCTGTAATTTCTTGGATCTCCCTAATCCACATACCACTAATCCACGTACCACGGTCATGCGTCCTCCCTCACTGAGATGTAGATTGTAAGCTCCTTTGAGCAGGGAACGTCCTTCTTTGTTAATTTGTACAGCGCTGCGTAACCCTAGTAGCGCTCTAGAAATGTTAAGTAGTAGTAGTAGTACCAGACTCACACCCAATAGATATGAATGTTGAGCTTGTTTCAGGTTAAAACACCGAACCTAGGCCCAGGGTCCCCGGTGTTCCTAGTGGTGAACAGCCATGGCAAATATTGTATGCGTTAGTTTGCAGAATTACTGCAAAGCCTTGCTTTGGAACAGAGATTTCTGTTCGATACTCTCGTGAGAGGTTTTTTTTTTTTTTTTTTTTCTTTTCTTTAATGCTGTTCTGGCTGTAGAAAGGTGGACATTTGAGCTTCCCCAGAATGGCAAAACTTATGTACCTATGCCCATTAGATATGAATGCTGGACTTGATGGACTTTAGGCCTTACCCAGCATAACCATACTTATGTACCTATGGTATAAATACACAGGAAGTGAGTGAATCCCCTTCCAATTGAAAGAACACTCTGGAGTGAAGGCGCATAGAATGAAAATGAAAAAGGACAAACTTGGAAATTACCTGTAACGAAAAAAGTGAAGTTGTGCCACAGCCACTTGGTGAAGGCAGTGTAGACAAGACTGTATCTGAATTCAAGAAAGCTTGATATAACATCAGGTCTCTAAGGAAGAGGAAGAGATAGCAGATGGTATGTATAGGCATACTGGACCAAACCAGGATGTTTATAATCTGCCAATGCTGAACTGATAGAGTAGAGACAAACACGAGTAGATGGTTTGAGGATCGTCCACTATCTTTAAGTGAAAGGATGACTTTATTCTCTAAGTGACCATATGTCCTGTAAAAACCAGAAGAAAGCTAAAATGAAAAATGAGAGGCTTCAAGGCAGTTGGAAAAGAAGGGAAGACATGAATAAAGCATGCCTGCTAAGGCAGCTGAGTGACTGGGAGCTTGGTAGACAGGACTGTCCCTCAGAGAATATGAAAGAGCTGATATATCCCCATGGCATCTGAACAATATACTGTATGCCTCTAGAGAAGGCTTCTTAAAGTCGGAAAAAGAAAACACTGTATAACACTACAGCCATTGAGAGTGTCTGTTAAGTTCTTAAAACACTATATAACATCATAGGCATGGAGTAAAATGCTTGAAAGGAACTAAGATATTATGGTCAGAATTGCAAAGTACCAATCAATTGACTCTTAGACAATGTAGTCCTATTCACCAGGGAATGAGAAAGACAGAAATTTACTCTATGCCTATAGAGAAAGTTTCTAAAGTTCTTAAAACACTGTATAATACTACAGCTATTGAGGAAAATGCTTGAAATGAATTATGATATTATGATAAGATGTAGATTTTCCACCAGGCAATGAAAAATGACTGAGCACCAGAAAAAACTAGTGTTAACAGCCCCGTGATACATAGAAATTTAAAAGAAGAAAAGCTTGTTATATATCCATATATGAAAGGAGCCCCCTTTCAACCAAATATTGCCTGCTGATGTGAAGAGCATTTTAGAATACGCCGTTCAGCACATACAAAAGTGTACACATCTTGGAGCCGAACTGCTCTATGAACTGCAGCCTTACCTTCAGCAGAGAGATCCCCGACTGATAAGATGGAGGGAGAAACAAAATGGCCGCCGTTCGCTCCACTGGCCCTGTGGCGATCGTCGACAGCGCGCCCGACACCTCCGAACAAGCGGAGCCCAGTGGAACGGCGAAGAAACAACAGCCGGCGAAAAAGGCCCCGAAAAAACTGGAGGCAGCACCGGACCCGAAGAAACCTTGAAGGGAGAGCAAAATTTACACGTTCCGGCTGCGTGAACTGCGCGACGCTGACCGACAGCAGCTGTCTGAACTTTTAAGCCATATCGGAAAAAACAGGTGGCCGCGCTTACGCGGTTCGCACCTTTTTTTTTTTTTTTCATTTGTTTAAACTGCCACCGCCAAAACGCAAGAAAATGGAGGAAATTAAATCTGACAAGAAAAATCGCTGTTTAAAGTCACAGATACTGAATTATTTTCTTCTGTTTTTTTTTTTTTTTTTTTATAACCCCTCAATCATAATAAAACACTGGAGCTGCCTGCTCGTTAGAAGTCTGGGGAAAGAAAGGCTGCTTCTTTGAATTTCCTTTTATTTGATTTAATTCTTTTAAAGCAGCTACCTGTTAAAAGTGGCTGCCTCTCCCAAAGACGGTACACCTTTCCAGAGAAAGGGACGGCCCTTCCCTGCTAAGCCAGGGAGATGGGGAGGAAGGGGGGTGGACTCGAGACACCCGAGTTTAACACCCCCGAGGCTGTCAAAGAAAGAAGAGAAAGGAAACCCTGTCAAGCCTCTAAATAAGATTCCAGGCACAGAAGAATTATCACAAATATCTGTAATATCTAAAGAGAAAAGGAGAGAGACTAATGGGCTCACTTCCTACCTGCTGGGAGACTGAGAAAATACTGAGGCTAAGGTCACATGGCCAGGGCTCCTATTGGCTCTCTAGAGTCAGAGTTTTTTCTCAGTCTCCACCTGCTGGTAGGCGAGCACAACCCATCAGTCCAATCCTGGTCCGGTCCGGAGGGACGCTAAGGAATAATGGATTATGGACTTTTCTTTTAAGAAATTCTCCAAACCTTTTTTAAATCCTGCAAAGCTAACTGCTTTTACCAGTTAGCAACGGAGTGAAGGATATTTTCTCCTGTTTGTTCTAAATGTATTACTTAGTAGCTTCATTGCATGCCCCCTAGTCCTAGTATTTTTGGAAAGAGTAAACAAGCGATTCACCTCTACCCATTCCACGCGGAGTATTTTATAGACCTCTATCATACCTCCTCTCACCGTCTCTTCTCCAAGCTGAAGGGCCCAAGTTGCTTTAGCCTTTCCTCACGTACTATCCCCTTTAACATTATCGTCACCCTTCTCTGTATCTTTTCTAATTCTGCTAATTTTCGAAAGAGAAAAACGCCCAAATTCCGACCTAAATCGGGAGATGGACGTCTTTCTCTTGTGGGTGCCCAAATCGGTATAATCGAAAGCCGATTTTGGGCGTTTCCAACTGCACTCCGTCGCGGGAACGCATAAAGTTGACGGGGGTGTGTTGGAGGCATGGTGAAGGCGGGACTGGGGCGTGGTTATCGACTGAGGAGAGATGGGCGCGCTCGGTCGATAATCGAAAAAATAAAGGCGTTTTTAGCCAGAATTTAGGACACTTTTTCTGGACCCTGTTTTTTCACGAACAGGTCCCAAAAAAGTGCCCTAAATGACCAGATGACCAACGGAGGGAATCGGGGATGACCTCCCCTGACTCCCCCAGTGGTCACTAACCCCCTCCCACCAAAAAAACCCGAACTTTAAACACTTTTTTTTCCAGCCTCTATGCCAGCTTCAAATATCATCCCAAGCTCCATGACAGCAGTATGCAGGTCCCCCGAGCAAATTTAGTTTAGTTGGTGCTGCCCGGACCCATGCAGAGAGCAAAAATCGGAAGGAAAAAAAAAAACCATGCAAGTGCAGTTGGGGACGTCCAAATTAAAAAATAGTAAAAGGGAGATTTGAACCAGCCACCTTCTGATTCCCAGGCCAGTACTCTAAGCACTGCACCACATGAATCAGTTGTTTAGACGTCCTTCCCTTTCCATTGTCCCTCCAAGTTTCTGTCAGCCAATCACAGCTGTTTAGCTCAGGGGGACCAGTACACTACCAATGCTGGCCCCTCCCACGACCAAATGCCTTGGATTTGTTCGTTTTTGAGCTGGGGCGCTTTGGTTTCGATTATCGCTGAAAAACAAAAACGCGTAGCTCAAAAAAACGCCCAAATCCTATGCATTTGCCCGGCACAAACCATATTTTCGAAACTAAAGATAAACGTCCATCTTTTTCGAAAATACAATTCGGCCCGCCCCTTCACGGACCCGTTCTCGGAGATGGACGTTTTTACAAATGGGTGTTCGCATTCGATTATGCCCCTCAAAGTGGACTCTAAAATTTCCCTTTTGAAACACCAAGAAGGAAAGCCTTTTATAGTTTAACACAAACTATGGTGCTAGGCAGGTACAAGTTCCACCTCTTTTTTCTGGCATTATCTTCCCTCCTCCACTAAGGATCTTCTGTGCTTGACAGAAGTACTTTTCAATAACCTTCCATCTGAAAGTCATCACTAGTACTTTCTTCTCACGTCTCCTTATCTAACCTTACCAGAGACTTTTATATGGCAGTGTGTTTCAATCCTCTACTGGAGGCACACCAAGCCAGTTGAGATTTCACAATTGTACTAATGAATACATGTTAAATAAATTTGCATACATACAGAACTCTATTTCATGCATATTCACTGCAGTAATCCTGAAAACCTGATTGGCTAGGTGTGCCTCCATGAGAGGGCTGAAAAGCACTGAGATGAACAGATGCTAGCATCACCCTCCACAGTAAAGCAATCCAGCAAACTCTTGTGGCTTATGGCAGGATGCAGTTGGCCAGCACTTTGGCTGAACACTAGCTGTTGCTGTTAAGTATCAGCAGATTCCTTCTTCATTCCCAGAAAAGAACATGTAAAAGCATTTGCACCAAAACAAAATACAGCACCATAAGGTCTTTTACCTCTGCAGAGAAACGTCCCAAAACAAGCCTAATTTCCTCAAATATATTGAACAACAACTCTATTAGAAAATGCAGTCTTTTTCCTCCTTTCCAAACCTCACTGTAGTCTTTTATACCACTGAAAAGTTGCAATACTACAGAATTTTGCATTGAAATTCTTCACATTTAAAGTCTGTGCAACAGATCTGGGGACTCTTTGGATGTTCCTCCTCTGGAGCTAGAGCCTAAATAAGGAGTGGATGCCTAAATCTGAAATGAAAACCTGTTCTATGCCATGAAAAATCTGAGATCAGAAGAGAGAGTGTGAGCAAGTGGACACCTTCTTTCATTTCCCTCCCCTGATACTAGTCACTTCTCAATCATATTAAACCATAGAAACACTTTTACTAAATAAAATAAGTGGTTTTAGTAACTTCCCTTTGTCTGCACAAACTTCTTTACCTGCATTGGCTGGCTTTAGGTGGCACAACCTCAAGAGGTCTTTGTGAGACCAGCCATTCCGCTGTTTGTATTTTGTTACTGCCAGAGCAACCGCCATGCCATCTTTGCTATTGTACCAATCAGCCACAGCTTTTCGCAGGGCACGTCCCCACATGCCACACTTCATGCCCTCCCTCAGGTCTTTCTTAAACTGGATGAAAGTGAAGAGGTGGGTGGGAATACGGCAGACTTCAGGCACAGCTTTGAATGCAGCTTGCTTAGTTTTCATGTCCGCGCACTGTGAGCAGATGGCGAGGGCAAATAGCGTAGGTTCCTGCTTTGCTGCCCGGCCTTCCTGGCTAAAGGTCTTTATTTCCTGGACCACTTCACATCCTCTGCCATCCTCTATCAGTCTGATCAGTGCATCTGCATTCTCGTACCCTAGCTTCTGCTCCTTGATGTAGTAAGTGCCACCTTCAGAACCAAAGCAGAGGAAGCGGTGCAGTCTGTTCATATTTGTGACTTCCCATACATAGCCACCTTCAGAGTTGGGCACTTGTGTCTCGTTCAGGGGCTGCATCTGGCTCACTGTTTCCACCATTGTTTTAGCTCTTTCGGTAGACCTGCAGGAAACAGTAAACATCAGTGAAACTGATTCAGTATTGCGCAAGTCAAAGTTTAAAATGAGTAGCATTCCATTTATTGACAGTGTGCACCCAAATCAAATAGACAAGGGAGCTGTTAACTTGATGCAGGCTTATGCATCAAGCAAAGGCTAACACAATCCCTAAATATTCAGACGTTGTGGCTATTGGTCACTACCTTAAAGACTACAATTTCACAGACCAATGTTGTACACAGAGGCATATTTTCAAAGCACTTTGGGAGGCTAAGTTCCATAGGTTTCTATGGAACTTTGGGAGGCTAAGTGCTTTGAAAATGAGCCCCATCCTGTCCTATCCTTCTCTGCATTTTTTCTCAGGAGTGGTCAGTACAACCAGTAGTGGCCAGAATGCGTGATTGGTCCATCTATTTTCATCACTAAGTGAAGAAATGACTTCTGATCTTAGAAGGATTTTAGCAATGGCAGAACACAGTCACAAGGACACTCAGAAAGGCCAACACATAATACTCAAGACTACTCCCCCTCCAAAGATGGGCAGGAAAAGGCCTGATGGAGGTATACTGCTCCCAGTGGGAAAGGAATGACAGATTGTATCCTCCCATTACCTCGTGCCCTCCTGTCCATCTCAGGAATGAGGCCAGTCCAGTTCAGGCATTGTTAATGACAATCTGCTATCACACATGATCCTCATTTTCAATTTCTGCCTTTCATAGCAAAAGAAAAATTCCATCATGTTTCCAAAAACTACATGTAGTTTCTCCACTCTAGCTCTAATTTAGGCTTTTTCAGCTTAAAGGTAAAAAGGAAATGTAGAACATTTAATGAAAATATCAGTCTGAATTGCTAAAACTTTATGTGTCTGACAAACTTATATTGCAACCATCAGAACTCACAGAAAGCTGAAATGGAGAAATGTATTCGTACTTGTTAATTTATTTACTTTGAGTCATACTAGACCAGTTTAAAACAAAAAGTTGTGTCCTTTCCTGACCAGCAGATAGATGCAGTGATACTGAACTTTCCCAGTGACATCACTGGTAAAAGGGTTGCTGCAGGTTGGAATCCTTCAGTATGCGAATGCCAAAGCACAATAAGTACTAGGTATGTTCTCTAAACTTTGACTTCAGTAAACCACAGCATAACCCAAAATAATTCTTTTTTTCTGTAGGGAACCTGTGTAAAAAACCTACATACTGTACATTAATCAAAACAATCCCCTTGAATTCCAAGAGAGCATACCAAGGATTGGTACCCTTACACTACAGTCTTCTACAGCAAGTCCTGAACTGGTCTAGAATATAGTAGACTATGGCAGATAAAGACCTGCACGATCCATCCAGACTGCCCAACAAGGCGAACAGAGCTGGAGCCA
Source organism: Microcaecilia unicolor (assembly GCF_901765095.1). Classification (NCBI taxonomy): domain Eukaryota; kingdom Metazoa; phylum Chordata; class Amphibia; order Gymnophiona; family Siphonopidae; genus Microcaecilia; species Microcaecilia unicolor. Next base: position 201,602,544 of record NC_044036.1, on the reverse strand, counting down.
TCACTCTGTAAAGGCTACAGTTCTTCATGATTAAATACTGGCAGCGTAAACAGGACAATCGGCAATCTGCCACCATACCAACCAGATATGGTAAAATTATGTCTTACCTGATCATTTTCTTTCCTTTAGTCAAGCAGATGAATCCAGAAACTGATAGGTTTCGTCCATCTACCAGCAGGTGGAGATAGAGAATACAGGACGGCCAGCCTCTCAGTCTGTCAGTATATGTCACATCACAAAGTAGAAGCAGAAGAAATACAGAAACAACCTTCCTCACAAAGAACTAACCTTAACTGAAGAACACGGAAAATCATCCCATTCGCCACCAGAGTACTGTCCCTTCTTTTTAAAATACAAACTAAAACAACCACAGACAAAGGAGACCCCCAAAGAGGAAGCAGTAGCTGGGAGAGATAGTGGATTCATCTGCTGTGACTAAAGGAAAGAAAATTATCAGGTAAGGCATAATTTTACCTTCCTATGCGTCACAGCAGATGAATCCAGAAACTAATGGGATGTAGCAAAGCCATCTCCTAACGAGGGTGGGAAGCCGCTGCTCCACTAGACAGTACTGCTACCCCAAACCAGGCATCAGAATGGGCAGCCACATCCAACCGGTAATGCTTCGAAAACGTATGCAAGGAAGCCCAAGTGGCCACCTGACAAATTTTATCAGAAGAGAAAACACCCGTCTCAGCGCAAGAGGTCACCTGTGCTTGCATAGAATGAACCCACAGGTCGGGTGGAGCAGTCTTGCCCTCCAGAAGATAGGCCAACTAAATTGTCTCTTTGAGCCAACATGCTAACATCGCCATGGAGGATATGTGGCTCTGCCGAGGCCCCGAAAGGGGCACGAAAAGATGATCTGAACACCGAAAGTCATAAGATATCTGAAAATAATGGAGAAGAACTCTCCGCACATCCAACAATTGAAGCCTCGCAAATTCTTAAGGATAATCTTCCCTGGCAAAAAGAAGGCAGAAAAAGTAGCTGATTGATGAAAAGCCAACAGTACCTTGGGTAAAAAAAGAGGCAACATAACCCCAGCCTCTGAAAACTGGAGGAAGGAATCTGGACAAGACAAAGCCTGGAGCTCAGACACTTGCCGGGCAGAGACAACAGCCACCAGAAAGACCGTTTTCAAGTTAAGATCCTTGTCCGAAGCCCTGTGCAAAGGATCAAAGGGAGCCCTCTGAAGAGCTTTAAGAACCAAATTCAAATTCCAGGTTGGACACGGAAGACGAAGGGGAGGGCGCAAGTGAAGAGTGCCCTGCAAGAACCGATCTACATCAGAATGTGCTGCCAAGGAGGAACCCGAGAGGCAGCCACGGAAGCAGGCGAGCTCTGCTACCTGAACTCGAACAGAGTTATATGCCAATCCCTTCTGCAGACCCTCCTGCAGAAAGGCCAGGATCTGGGAAAACGTTGCTCGAAAGGGAGACCAGGCGAGTTCAGCACACCAAGCCTCAAATGTGCGCCACACCCGAGCATACACAGAAGAAGTAGATCTCTTCCGGGCGCAAAAAAGGGTAGCAATGACTGCGTCTGAATACCCCTCTTTCCTTAATCTGGACCTTTCAAGAGACAGGCCGTAAGACCAAAGCAGGAGGGGTCCTCCATTAGAACTGAACTCTGATATAACAGAATGGCTGAAAGAGGTAGTTGCAACGGAACAGCCATAAGAAGACGGATCAGGTCTGCATACCATGGATGCCATGGCCAATCCAAACCAACAAGAATTATTGTCCCCCAGTGTCTTCCGATTCTGTGCAGAACTCGCCCTATTAGAGACCAGGGAGGAAACACATAAAGAAGAGTCGATGCGTCACGGGCCAGGGCTGCAGAAGAGTATCCAGACTGATGAAGCCGACCTCTTAACGCCGGCTGAAGAATCAGGGAACTCTGGCATTCCGGTGAGTCGACATGAGTCGCCTGATCTAGGAGATTGTGGTTGAGAAAATCTGCCTGAACATTCAACTGACCGGCAATGTGAGCTGCTGATAAATAAAGGAGATGGACTCCACCCACCCCAGAATGTGCTGAGCCTCTAATGCTATTGCACATGCCACCCTACTGATTGGAGAAAACTCGGACCGCATTGCCCGTCAACAGATCCCAAAAGACATGAAGAGCATTGTTTACTGACTTCAGCTCCAAGCGGTTGATCAGCCAGCTAGTCTCCTTCTCTGCCCAACTGCCATGTGCATGGCGGTGGAGACAATGTGCTCCCCAACCACACCATACTGAGGTGCACCAGGGACAAACAAAGGAGATAGCTGTGATATTCCTGAGAGACTGGCAACCACCTGCTCAGCAACAAGTGCTGCAGAGAATGCATGCGAGTCCTGGCCCACGGAACCACCTCCAAAGTGGCTGACATAAACCTGAGCACCTGAACATAATCTCACGCTCAGGGGATCGCCACTACCAAAAGTTGTCGAATCTGCATCTGGAGCTTCTCCTTCCAAGCTTCCAGCAAGAACACCTTGCCCTGCGTTGTGTTGAAGCACACGCCTAGATACTCCAAGGACTGGGTTGGGACAAAATGACTCTTTGCCAAGTTGACAATCCAGCCAAGGGACTGCAGCAAGGACACTACCCGACCAGTAGCCTGGCGACTCTCCTGTTCAGATGCTGCTTGGATCAGCCAATCAACAATTTAGGGATGCACACGAATGCCCTCCTTCTGCAGAAAGGTCAATACCACCACCATGACTTTGGAGAAAGTCCGAGGGGCCATGGCCAGGCCAAAAGGAAGAGCCTGGAACTGAAAGTGACGGCTGAGCATGGCAAAATAAAGAAAATCGCTGATGAGGCGACCAAAAGGGAACATGCAAGTAGGCCTCCTTCAGATCCAGCGCCGTGAGGAACTCTCCCGGCTGCACCGCCTCCAAGACCAACCAAAGGGTTTCCATGTGGAAGTGCCTAACTCTCAGAAATTGATTCACCTTCCTGAGATCCAAGATGGGGAGGAAGGAGTCTCCTTGCCGAGGGACGAAGAAGTAAATGGATATTGTCCCTGTCGCTCCTCAGAGCGAGGCATAGGTACCATGGCTTCAAAGTCCAAGAGCAACTGCAAGGTGTTCTGGACAGTGGATCATTTGAAAAGCATTGCGCAGCGGGACTCAAAAAGAAATCTACGACAGGCGAGGAAAACTCCAACTGGTAAGCATCTCGGATAATATGCAGGACCCATTGATACGAAGTAATCTTGGCCCACTCGTTGAAGAAGAGAGTCAGGGGACTCCCCTACTAGAAGCGGCAAAGAGTGGGCTGGTGCCCCATCATTGGGAGGTTCGCCCAGCTGGTACCTGACGGGCCGCTGAGCCAGCAGGTCTCTTGTCTCCCTGAAAGGAAGTCAGCGGCTTGGCCCGGACAGTACTTCCTTAAGTACTGAAGCAGAGGTCTCAAACCCCCGGACTGCAGAACGGTCTTCGGCCTATCCTCTGGGAGATGCTGGGACTTGGAATCGCCCAAATCTGTAACCAATTTTTCAAGATCCTCCCCCAAAAAGAAGTTTACCCCTAAAGGGCAACTTGGTGAGGTGCTGCTTGGACGCCATATTTGCCCCCAGGGACACAGTCGTAAAAGACGAGACCAGATATGGTATTGCATTGAATATCCAGGTTCAGTGCCGGAAGTGGACATTTACCAGACCCCTTCCCATCCATCTTATACAGGGGCATCATCGCCTCCTTTTTTTTTAACTGATCATTCCTTTCACTTACTGCAGTTTGGTAAAAGGACCGCTCAGTCTCAGCCAAAAGTGTAATCTCAACTCATTATCTCAATACTTTGTGTATATTACATGTGATCTTAGCTTAATGGCTGACTGCCAAGAATCTTCATACAGGTGCAGTGGAGGAGTAGCCTAGTGGTTAGTGCAGTGGACACTGATCCTGGGGAACTGAGTTCAATTCCCACTGCAGCTCCTTGTGACTCTGGGCAAGTCACTTAACCCTCCATTGCCCCTGGTACAAAAATAAGTACCTGAATATATGTAAACCGCTTTGAATGTAGTTGCAAAAACCTCAGAAAGGCGGAATATCAAGTCCCATTTCTCATATCTTTTTGGCTGGAGGGACCAAACAAACCAGCCCCCTTCTAACGCTTTTCATTTACTGATATTATGTTGAGTAAAATATTGATGGTGGTGGGGCCATCGCCACTATGGCCCACCCTATTCTGCTGTATATGGCTCCATGTTTATTTACTTTAAAATATTTATATCCTGCGCCATCTCCAAATCTAGACGGGTCACAATAGCACATACACAATAAAAATGCTGGGGCAGTCCCAGTTTTATCTCATTAAATATCTAGATCCAGTTTATCTTACACTTAAAGGTAGGGTATTGTGGCCATAAAATCAGGATTGGTTCTCTTTTTTTTGTCAACAAGCATACCTTGCAGCTTTGCAAATCTTAGCCCTTATCACAGATAACATTTTCAACTGCTCGCTGCTTCATGCTAAATAACCAAGTTCCTGTAAATGCAAAGACTCAATATGAAACTTGAAAGTTTAGAAGTAAAAAGGAGGAGGAAAAATTAAACTGAAAGGGAATAGGATTTGACATACCACCTTTCTGTGATTACAATATTTATTTTGTATTTGGGGCATTGGAGGTTTAAGTGACTTGCCCAGAGTCAGGAACTGCAGTAGAAGCCAACCAAATTTTGTTTTTGGTTTGTTAAAATACCGAAACTGGCCCCAAATCCTTTTTCTACCTGGGTTTGACTGAAAAGCTATGGTCATGGTTTCAGTTTTTACTGAAATTGACTGTGTGTTTTTGATGGATAAAATGTGTGCTTTGTCCTTTTCTCTCCCTCCTCTCTCCCCCCTCCCCCTCCGCCCACTTGTAGGTACCCCACCTTGGGTCTATCTTACATTCCCTAGTGTATACCAGGGGTACAGTTAGGACAGGAGTGATGACTACATATGCATTGACTTGGGAACCTAAACATGTCAGACTTACTTGTTGAGAAGTTCTTGTTAAAATGTCTCTTCTAGTTGTCAGCCTGTGTTGTTCCTGGGACGGTATCTGGTGAGCAGCCATCCAGACAGTTCCCACCCACCAGTTCCCTCCAGGATAATTCCCACCCTGTGCAATTCCCCACCCCCCCGGGACAATTCCCCCCCAGGCCTCCATCCTCCCCCCCCCCCAGGTCATTTCCCACCGTCCCTATCCTTTTTTTTTAACCTTTGTTCCATACTTGTTTTGTGTCTTTTACATTTTTTTTAACGCTAACGGTGGATCGGGTGTCTCGCTGACAGTGAACAAGGAGGTAAGATTGAGAACAGATGGCATGCTGCTCAGCAGTCATCCCCGTTTTGTTTGTGAAACATACAGATATACACAGAAGTATAATAACAGAATAACTTTTCATAGGTAGAGTAGTAATTGGTTATCATTTTGAGGGGCTGATTATAAGGGGTATGTGTTGTGCTCAGCATTCAGAATTTCTTATCTATTTATTTACTTATTTATGACATTTATCTCCCGCATTAAGATGGTGAGGCAGCCATGGGCAAAGAATAATTCTGAGAAATCATATTAAGGGTTAATTCTGTTAAAATCTGGGGTTTAAAAGTGGTGTTTGAATTCTAGCTTTTTACCTTGCAAGCAAGATAAAGGAATGCAGGCTGGAATTAATTACTAGAAGTCTAGCGTTTGCCGGGCTGGGTTAGAAAGGTCAGAAAGACCCTTGTGATTGATGGATTGCTAAGCAAACACATATGTATTCTATTATGAGCCGGCATATTGCAGGCAGTTTGTTTAGGATTAGTTTAAAATGCTTAGAAGAAAATACTATTTAGAGAGAGAGGCAATAGATTAGTATTTACAAGTTTTTGATATTTAGAATATGTCTTATAAGGATGCTTATTTTAGAATATGTTTTTCTGTGTAATTAATATGTAGGATACCTTTCTAAATTCTGTATTATTCTTTGTCTGACGTTCTAAGCAAAGACTGTAGTGAAGAGGCCAACATGTGTTTTGAATTAACTACGGTCTTAGCTAGTTCTGTGAAGGAAGCTGATAGGTGAAAGAGGTCAGGACTAGTCAGCTCTCTTCTCCTTGATTAATTGTAGGTAAATGTAGAAATGGTCCTGAATGCCATTAAGTAAGATTGGCTTTTGACCCCTTTAATGAATGCCAGAGTTCAGCTAGCAGGTAGTATGAAGCTGATTAGGAATATGAGAATAACCAATGTTAGATTGGGCCTCTTGGTCTCTAAGGGAACCCAGTTTAAGCTATAGATGAGAAATCAATCATAATGAACATGCAAGAGTTCTGGAGACCAAATGTCTGGTGTAAGGGGCCCCAGGTCACAGGTCAGTTTAGGATGTCTGGAACCTATGTAACTGATATTTTTAAAGTAATGATTGGTTGAGGCCAGGTAACCAATCTATTCCTTAACCAATTGGAGAGTAAGGGGGGGCTAGGCTAGGAGGGGGATAGAAACTGTATTTAAGTAAGAGCAGAAGCAGTTTACGTCAGAAGAAAGGAAGAAAGCTGGAAGACAACAGGAGAGACAGCAGAAGAGAAGCAGCTGAGACAGAAGCCACATGACACAAAAGAGCTAAGAGAAGAGAAGAGAGCTAGAACTGATGTCCTACTGTGTTTGCTGGCAAATAAAGAAGATTTCTCTCTCATACTGGTGTGTGCTGTCTGACTCCTGAAGTATCACAAATTCCTATCTCAATTCCTGCAACAATTCTTGGTGGCAGCGGTGGGATCCTGAATCCTGCATTAATCCCAGCACCCAACTGACTGGAGAACATTCGCCGGGTATGTATTCTGTATTTTGTATTGTAATTCTAGCTAGAAAATTGTAAATCAGCCCCTCAAAAATTGAGGAAGGAGAGCCTGATCAACTCTCAGCGAAGGCCCTAGTACCTTCTAGTCGCGGGGACTAGAAGCGAAAACGCTTGAGCTTATCTGTATCTGAGAAATCTGAAATTGTTGGGTGGGATTTTCTGTATGGAATGTGTGATGCGTGAATGATTAACTGAGTGAAAACGCAGCTATAAGAAGTCCGCAGTTAACGCGAGTTCAATTGACCAGCAACGGAAGGAAGCGATTGTTGTTTGTTCTACCCTTTTGTTTCCGGATCTGCGGACCCCTTACCGCAAATCCAAAAACTCCCTCCCTTTTGTGTGTTGTAACTGTAAGCATTATGGGTGGGACATCATCTAGACAAATTGCTACCCCCCTAGATTGTATGCTTAAGAACTTTAAAAAAGGATTTTTAATTAATGACTATGGACAGACTTTAAGCTCAAGTACTCTAAGAACCTTGTGTGAAGTTGAGTGGCCATCTATGGGAGTGGGGTGGCCCCCTAGTGGCAGCTTAGATATTGAAGTAATCCGGAAGGTACATAAGTACATAAGTAGTGCCATACTGGGAAAGACCAAAGGTCCATCTAGCCCAGCATCCTGTCACCGACAGTGGCCAATCCAGGTCAAGGGCACCTGGCACGCTCCCCAAACGTAAAAACATTCCAGACAAGTTATACCTAAAAATGAGGAATTTTTCCAGTCCATTTAATAGCGGTCTATGGACTTGTCCTTTAGGAATCTATCTAACCCCTTTTTAAACTCCGTCAAGCTAACCGCCCGTACCACGTTCTCCGGCAATGAATTCCAGAGTCTAATTACACGTTGGGTGAAGAAAAATTTTCTCCGATTTGTTTTAAATTTACCACACTGTAGCTTCAACTCATGCCCTCTAGTCCTAGTATTTTTGGATAGCGTGAACAGTCGCTTCACATCCACCCGATCCATTCCACTCATTATTTTATACACTTCTATCATATCTCCCCTCAGCCGTCTCTTCTCCAAGCTGAAAAGCCCTAGCCTTCTCAGCCTCTCTTCATAGGAAAGTCGTCCCATCCCCACTATCATTTTCGTCGCCCTTCGCTGTACCTTTTCCAATTCTACTATATCTTTTTTGAGATACGGAGACCAGTACTGAACACAATACTCCAGGTGCGGTCGCACCATGGAGCGATACAACGGCATTATAACATCCGCACACCTGGACTCCATACCCTTCTTAATAACACCCAACATTCTATTCGCTTTCCTAGCCGCAGCAGCACACTGAGCAGAAGGTTTCAGCGTATCATCGACGACGACACCCAGATCCCTTTCTTGATCCGTAACTCCTAACGCGGAACCTTGCAAGACGTAGCTATAATTCGGGTTCCTCTTACCCACATGCATCACTTTGCACTTGTCAACATTGAACTTCATCTGCCACTTGCACGCCCAATCTCCCAGTCTCGCAAGGTCCTCCTGTAATCGTTCACATTCCTCCTGCGACTTGACGACCCTGAATAATTTTGTGTCATCGGCGAATTTAATTACCTCACTAGTTATTCCCATCTCTAGGTCATTTATAAATACATTAAAAAGCAACGGACCCAGCACAGACCCCTGCGGGACCCCACTAACTACCCTCCTCCACTGAGAATACTGGCCACGCAATCCTACTCTCTGCTTCCTATCTTTCAACCAGTTCTTAATCCATAATAATACCCTACCTCCGATTCCATGACTCTGCAATTTCTTCAGGAGTCTTTCGTGCGGCACTTTGTCAAACGCCTTCTGAAAATCCAGATATACAATATCAACCGGCTCCCCATTGTCCACATGTTTGCTTACCCCCTCAAAAAAATGCATTAGATTGGTGAGGCAAGACTTCCCTTCACTAAATCCGTGCTGACTTTGTCTCATCAGTCCATGTTTTTGTATATGCTCTGCAATTTTATTCTTAATAATAGCCTCCACCATCTTGCCCGGCACCGACGTCAGACTCACCGGTCTATAATTTCTCGGATCTCCTCTGGAACCTTTCTTAAAAATCGGAGTAACATTGGCTACCCTCCAGTCTTCCGGTATTACACTCGATTTTAGGGACAGATTGCATATTTCTAACAGTAGCTCCGCAAGTTCATTTTTTAGTTCTATTAATACTCTGGGATGAATACCATCAGGTCCCGGTGATTTACTACTCTTCAGCTTGCTGAACTGACCCATTACATCCTCCAAGGTTACAGAGAATTTGTTTAGTTTCTCCGACTCCCCCGCTTCAAATGTTCTTTCCGGCACCGGTGTCCCCCCCAAATCCTCCTCGGTGAAGACCGAAGCAAAGAATTCATTTAATTTCTCCGCTACGGCTTTGTCCTCCTTGATCGCCCCTTTAACACCATTTTCGTCCAGCGGCCCAACCGACTCTTTGGCCGGTTTCCTGCTTTTAATGTATCTAAAAAAGTTTTTACTATGTATTTTTGCTTCCAACGCTAATTTCTTCTCAAAGTCCTTTTTTGCCCTCCTTATCTCCGCTTTGCATTTGGCTTGGCATTCCTTATGATCTATCCTGTTACTTTCAGTTGGTTCTCTTCTCCACTTTCTGAAGGATTGTTTTTTGGCTCTAATGATTTCCTTTATCTTACTGTTTAGCCACGCCGGCTGACGTTTAGTCTTTTTTCCCTTTTTTCTAATACGTGGAATATATTTGTCCTGAACCTCCAGGATGGTGTTTTTAAACAGCATCCACGCCTGATGCAAGTTTTTTACTCTGTGAGCTGCTCCTTTCAGTCTTTTTTTCACCATTTTTCTCATTTTGTCGTAATCACCTTTTCTATAGTTAAACGCTAGCGTACTTGATTTCCTAGTTTCACTTCCTTCAATGCCAATATCAAAACCGATCATATTATGATCACTGTTATCAAGCGGCCCTCGTATCGTTACCCCCTGCACTAGATCATGAGCACCACTAAGGACTAAGTCTAGTATTTTTCCTTCTCTTGTCGGCTCCTGAACTAGCTGTTCCATGAAGCTGTCCTTGATTTCATCAAGAAATCTTATGTCCCTTGCGTGTACAGATGTTACATTACCCCAGTCTATATGCGGGTAATTGAAATCCCCCATTATTATTGTGTTGCCCAGTTTGTTTGCGTCCCTGATTTCCTTTAACATTTCCGCATCCGTCTGTTCGTCCTGGCCAGGCGGACGGTAGTACACTCCTATCACTATCCTTTTCCCCTTTGCACATGGAATTTCAATCCACAGTGATTCCAAGGAGTGTTTTGCTTCCTGCAGAATTTTCAATCTATTTGATTCAAGGCTCTCGTTAATATACAATGCTACCCCTCCACCAATCCGATTCACCCAGGTCTACAGCATAGTTGTAGGAGAACCAGAATATTCTGAACAACTCCCTTATATAGATTCCTGGGACAGCCTTGTGACTGACCCTCCCTTATGGTTGAAAACTTATATGGGATCCCCAGTAAAATTCATGTTAGGCCAAGTTCAAAGAAAGATTAGAAAATCTAAACTAGAAGAGGGAAAGAGCCCCAGGAAGCCTACCACCCAATCGGTGGCTTCCGCCCCTACCCTGTCCGAGAAACCCATACTCTCTGATGACCCCTCAGATCTTGAGCCACCACCTTATGGCCCATTGTTGGGGTTCCGTGCCACCCCCAGAGATCCACGCCGCCCAGCCCAAGCCTCTCCAGCACAGGCTTCTCCGGATAGTTCTTCCCCTCCTGTGCCACACCTGCCACACCCTAGGTTGGACTTTTCACCCAGTCTCTACCCTTCTGTGCCACATCCTCTCCTGTTAACCTCTGAAGACCCGCTTTGGGTTCCACTCCCTGACTCCTCAACTCCTGACAGCCCAGCCTCTCCCTCTAATACCCCTACCCATTCATTAGGGGCCCGGCATCCCTTTCAATGGACTGAATCACCTGTGACCACCTCTCAGTCTATGAGTACCCCTCCCCATCCCTCAGGGGTTCAACCTACCTCCACTGAATGGGTTAGACCCGCTGCAATTACTTTTGAGCATGATAGGAGGGTAGCTCCTAGCTCTACCTCAGGTTCCATTCCCACCTCCTCGAGAGTTCTGCCACTCCGACAGGTAACCATCACTCGACCGGATCCTAATAATGAGGGTCAGGTTATACAGGCACAGGCCTATCAGTATGTACCCTTCACAACCACCGATCTCCTGAATTGGAAGACGCATTACCCCTCTTATACTGAAAAGCCTCAGGCAGTGGTGGACCTAGTGACTAGCATTATGGCCACCCATAACCCAACCTGGACTGATTGTCAACAACTTCTCCTGACCCTCTTCACAACTGAGGAGAGGCGGAAGATCTTGCAAAATGCTGAGGCCATCACGCGAGAGCGTGTCCCCGGGGGGACACAGGACCCAGAGGGGTGGGTTAGAGCTCGGTTTCCTCGCGCAGCTCCAGTTTGGGATCCAAATGATGGGCAGCACTATGAACTGTTGTCTGGCTATCGCCGGGACTTACTGGAAGGTATGAGGAAAGGCATAAAGAGGCCCATTAATCTGGCAAAGGTCTCTGAAATTCTCCAAGGGGCAACTGAATCCCCTGGGGCCTTTCTAGAGCGACTAATTGAAGCCTACAGAACATACACCCCATTTGACCCTGAAGCCCAAGAAAACCAGAGAATGGTGAATAGCGCATTGGTGGCCCAGAGTATGCCAGATATCCGGAAGAAGTTGCAGCGTCAGGAGGGATTCGCAGGGATGAATACCACCCAGCTAATTGAGATCGCAACCAAGGTTTTCATTAATAGAGATCAGGAGGTGCGCCGAGAGGCTGACCGGAAGATGCAGAAGAAGGCCGACCTTTTAGCGGCAGCCATTACTAATTCCACCCTTAACCGAGGTCGACCTCTAGCTAATGGGAAGCCAAAGTGGGACCCCGGACCACCAGCCAGGCCCCGAGATTCCTTCAATCAATCCCGGCCAAGGGGGGAGAATCCCAGACCAAGATTGGAGAGGGATCAGTGTGCCTACTGTAAGGAAAGAGGGCACTGGAAAGATGAATGCCCCCAGAGGCGCCAGGGACTGAGAAGGGGACCAGGAGATCGAGGAAGCCGAGGCCGAGTTCGAGAGGGAAGATATGAGCCTCCTGAATCTGACATCATCGGGATAGCCGAGATGGCAGAATGGGACGAATAGGACAGACCGGGTTCCTACAAACTGGGCTCCCAGGAACCTATGGTCAAGCTAACTATAGGGAGCCGCTCAATTCCATTCATGATTGATACAGGAGCTGAACATTCTGTTGTGACGGAGCGATTAGCGCCTGTGTCTGGAAAAACTGTCCGAGTGGTGGGTGCCACGGGGGTGCAGAACCGGAGGCCCTTCCTGACAACCCGTAGATGCCAATTAGGCTCACACATAGTCACTCATGAATTCCTGTATATGCCAGACTGTCCAATCCCTTTGTTAGGTCGAGACCTGCTGTCCAAGCTTAGGGCCCAAATTTCCTTTGACTCTGATGGCCAGACTTCAGTCTCCTTTCGGCCCCCAGCATCCAGCCCTAAGGGTATATTGAGTTTCTGCTGCCCCCTTGAGGAAGAATGGCGGCTGCATCAGTCGCAGGGCCAAGTTGACCTACCCCTGGCAGACAGCTTTCAGGTTAGTGGGGTATGGGCAGAAGATAATCCCCCAGGGTTGGCCCGAAATATTCCTCCTGTTCATGTAGATTTACTTCCAAGTGCCCGGCCAATCCATCTTCGCCAATACCCAATTCCCCGAAAGGCTCTGGAAGGGATTCAAGCACATCTGAATCGTTTGTTATCCCATGGAATTATTCGTCCTTGCCAGTCTCCATGGAATACGCCACTATTGCCAGTTCAGAAGCCAGGGACTGAGGACTACCGGCCAGTCCAAGACTTACGAGTGGTCAACAAATCCACTATCTCATTACACCCTGTAGTGCCTAATCCATATGTCCTGCTAGGATTGATACCTTCTGGAGCTACCCATTTCACGACACTAGATCTAAAAGATGCCTTCTTTTGTATTCGGGTGGCCCCAGCCAGTCAATTGCTTTTTGCCTTTCAATGGGAAAACCCAGTAACAGGAAGGAAGCTTCAGTATACATGGACTCGCCTGCCACAGGGGTTCAAGAACTCCCCCACCATTTTTGGGACTGCCCTAGGGCAAGACCTTAAGACTTTTAAATCTGAGCCTTCCAGGCGAGTTTTACTCCAGTATGTAGATGACCTCCTGATTGCAGCAGTGACCCAGGAAGAGTGTTTTGAGGCTACCAGAGAATTGCTGGAGCTACTCTTGGATGCAGGCTATAAGGTCTCACGCTCAAAGGCCCAACTCTGTCAGTCAGAAGTGAAGTATTTGGGCTTTTGCATTTCCCAGGGAAGTCGGAGACTGGATGCTAGTAGGAAGCAAGCGGTAGCTGCAATTCCCCAACCCAAGTCCAGAAGGGAAGTTAGGGAATTCCTGGGAGCAGCTGGATTCTGCAGAATTTGGATTCCAAATTTTGCACTGATGGCGAAACCCCTTTACCAAGCCACAAAGGGGGGTGAAAAGGAACCATTTGAATGGGGACCTACAGCTCAACAATCCTTCATTGCCATAAAGAAAGCCCTACTCCAAGCCCCTGCGTTAGGCCTTCCTGATGTGGAGAAACCTTTCTCATTGTATGTCCACGAGCGACAGGGGGTTGCTCTGGGTGTGCTGACCCAGATGATGGGATCCTGGCAGAGGCCTGTTGCATACCTGTCTAAACAGCTGGATGGAGTGGCTAAAGGATGGCCAGCCTGCATGAGGGCCATTGCAGCAACAGCCTTACTGGTCCAGGAAGCTGATAAGTTGACTTTGGGGCAAGAACTGGTTGTTAAAGTCCCCCATGCAGTTCTCACCCTCATGGAGTATAAGGGCAACCACTGGTTTACAAATAACCGCATGGTTAAGTACCAAGCCAGTTTGTGTGAGAATCCACGGATACACCTGGAAACAGTGGCTACATTTAATCCTGCCACTCTTTTGCCAGCATCTGAGGGACCACCGGATCATGACTGTATCCAAACTATGGATGAAGTGTACTCCAGTCGACCAGATCTTAAAGATGTTCCGTGGAGGGACCCAGATGTAATTTATTTCACAGATGGAAGCAGTTATGTGGAGAACTCTAAGCGACTGGCAGGCTATGCTGTGGTGACAGAGGACAAGGTGATAGAAGCAAGAGCCCTGCCCCAAGGAACTTCAGCCCAGAAAGCAGAACTTGTGGCCCTCATACGAGCTCTGGAGCTAGCAGCAGGACTGGTAACCAACATTTATACTGATTCTAAGTATGCCTTCACAACCCTACATGCTCATGGAGCTTTGTATAAGGAAAAGGGACTCATAAATGCTGCAGGCCAACCTGTTAAGTATGGACCTGAAATACTTCAGCTGCTAGAGGCTGTTTGGGCCCCCAAGAAGGTAGCTGTCATTCACTGTAGGGGACACCAAAGAATAGATACTCCAGTGGCCCGAGGGAACCGCCATGCTGATCGGGTGGCCAAGGAAGCTGCTCGAGGACCCCCAGCAAGTACTGTGACTCCCCTGTTCCAAATTCGATTGCAAGAATGGACACCTATGTATACCCAAATGGAAGAGAGATGGGCTCAAGAAGAAGGTGCAGTAAGGAGACCTGATGGCTGGTTACATCTCCCTGATACCAGAGTTCTGGTGCCACGCCATCTAGCTTGGCCTGTAGTGTCTCAAGCTCATGACCTATCACACTTAGGGAAAACAGCACTAGCCCGCCTACTCAATCGAGTAGTGGTGCTGGAAGGATTGGATAGTCTGGTTGCCACCGCCTCTGCCCGATGTACTCTCTGTGCCCAGAATAATGCTCGTCAGGGACCCCGTATTCCACCAGGAGTTCAGTCTAGAGGACTAACACCCTTTGAGTCCCTAGTTATAGACTTCACAGAAATGCCCAGGAGCGGTAGGCTCCGATACCTCTTAGTTATGGTTTGTACCTTTTCTGGGTGGGTGGAAGCATATCCTACAGTCACTGAGAAAGCCACAGAAGTAGCTCGAGCCCTCCTTAGGGATGTCATCCCCAGGTATGGACTGCCCCTTGCCATAGGTTCAGATAATGGTCCCGCCTTTGTTGAAGCTACACTTCAGGCCCTGTCCCGCGCATTGCGCATTACCTGGAAATTGCATTGTGCCTATCGTCCCCAGAGTTCAGGGCAGGTTGAGCGGGCAAACAGAACCTTGAAAAATAGCCTAGCAAAGATTTGTCAGGAAACCCAATTGAAATGGCCACAGGCATTGCCACTAGCCCTCTTTCGCCTCCGATGTACCCCAACTAAAGGAACAGCCCTCTCTCCCTTTGAAATTGTGTTTGGGAAGCCCCCAGCCATTTTACAGGGAATTAAGGGAGACATAGGGACTTTAGGGTCTGCCCAGGTGCAGGAGCAGGTAGCCCTCCTGGGTAAGATAATTTCTGAGCTTCAGTCTTATGTGAGAGAAATAAACCCTGTCCCCTTCCAGGCTCAGGTACATTCCTTCCTGCCAGGGGATAGAGTTTGGGTGAAAGACTGGAGGCTCCAGCCTTTGGGGCCCCGGTGGAAAGGACCTTTTACTGTTTTGCTTTCTACTCCTACAGCTGTGAAGGTCGCAGGGATAACTCCATGGGTCCATTGGTCTCGAATTAAGTCTGCTGACCAGACTGAGCCCAGCACGGATCAGACGGAGCCTAGACAGTGGAGAGCAGAAAGAGATCCAGCGGAGCCATTGAAGTTGCGCTTGACCCGAACCAAAGAATCTACTAGCTGAAAAGAAGGGTCAACTGTATACTGCAGGAGCGGCTGAACTTCGGCTTCACACTGAGACTCTTTCTTGCCTGATTCTGGCTTTCTTGGAATTTGAAAGCTTGATCCTTGTCAGTTGAGGGTCTATCCCAACTGGTATAAGAACTCAAAGACTGAGAACACTATATGAGAGTAATCTGTGATTAGCACAGACTGTTGAAATATTATTGCTTAATTAGTTTGCTGTATTTGTTTTAGATTAGGAAGAAAGAAAATGTTAGTAGTTTGGATGCTTTTGTTGTTTTCTACTCCTTGCCTCCTTGTTCCTAATACCCCAACTCGCTCCAACCTTTGGTTACACTCAGTCCAGGAACTAATTAGCCAGGCAAAGATTACTTCCCCTTGTATTGTGTGTTCCCGATTTTCTCCTTATACCACAGATGTCCCAGCTGTTCCTGTCCCTGTGCAACTCCCAGCTCTTATACCTCCCTATTTTTCGAGTTCAGGTCCTTGGAGCCAGGATTATACTTGGTGGTCCTTTTATAATGCTACTTCCCCCTCTGACTCTTCTCTAAGGCCAGTTTTTACGTCTCCCTATCCAGCCTCTGGAGTGTTTTGTTTAACAAGAAGCATCTCAACTGTTCTTCCCATTCCCTGTAACTATACTAATGTTCTCCCAGAAAAAGGAGAATCTGTGTGGGTAGTTTCTCCAGGTACTCCTATGTGCCCTGCTACCGTACCTGCAGATTATGACCCAGGTGATTATCTGGCTCCTAAGCGTACCACTGAGAAGACTATAGTGTCCAAGCTTATTTTCTACTTTCATAAGTCCCCGGGGTATGAAGAGTTACTAACAAATGAGCAGCCTGTCACAATTGGGGATTGGCGCCTATGGTGTGCAAAGTCTCCATTTCGTCTTCGTTCCCCCTGGGATAGGGGCTCGCATTATGGGCACCCTAAGTACCCTGTCCAGCCTGAGCCAACATTTATTGGGAACTTTCCTCACCCTCTCCTTGGTCATTACTGGCTCTGTGATAATGTCCTCCACATGATTCTTCCCTCCACATATGATTTTTGTGTATTGGTAACCTTGAATTATTTTCCTAAAGTTATTCCTCTTCTCAAGCCACCATCCCCGCACCGCTCTAAGCGAGAGGCTTTGTCCTTACCTTCCTCCGTTGCCACAGAGGATGAGGCGATTGAATTAGCCCTCCAGTATATCAATTCTACTTATCCTCTGACTAAAAAGAGACTTGTAGCCCTTTCTGCCACGGCCTGGATTCCAATTGGAGGCCCGGTAGCGGGTATTACTGAACTAGGTATGGCTACCCGGAGACTTCAGTCCCTACTTCATGTTTTAGTTCATGAGCTGAACGTGGTAGTCAATGCATTGCAGGATCAAATTAATGAATTAAGTATAGTTTCTCGGTATAATCGTATGGGTCTTGACTACCTCTTTGCAGCCCAGGGTGGTCTCTGCACAGTGTTAAATTCTTCAGAGTGCTGTACTATTGTCATAAATAGGACGCATGTAGTTAGGCATGCCATGGATAAAGTCCTACAGTTGGCTAGCCTTAATGTGGAGGATTACCGAGGAGGATTAGACCTTACCTCCTGGTGGTGGTCATTGACCTCCTGGATACGTCCTTTGTTCATTTCCCTAATAGTCTTAGTTTTAGCAGGGTTTTTGTTTTGTTTCCTGGCCTCATGTGCTTCGGCAGTATGCCGTCGGACCTTAACAAGTAGGGTAATGGTGGTTCATAAGTCTATTCCCAGTTAGGATCACTATAATCTCCAGAGTTTGAGTTGTGAGACTTATCTCTGCATAAGCTGATTTTAGTCTCAAAGGGGGGAATGAGGCAGCCATGGGCAAAGAATAATTCTGAGAAATCATACTAAGGGTTAATTCTGTTAAAATCTGGGGTTTAAAAGTGGTGTTTGAATTCTAGCTTTTTACCTTGCAAGCAAGATAAAGGAATGCAGGCTGGAATTAATTACTAGAAGTCTAGCGTTTGCCGGGCTGGGTTAGAAAGGTCAGAAAGACCCTTGTGATTGATGGATTGCTAAGCAAACACATATGTATTCTATTATGAGCCGGCATATTGCAGGCAGTTTGTTTAGGATTAGTTTAAAATGCTTAGAAGAAAATACTATTTAGAGAGAGAGGCAATAGATTAGTATTTACAAGTTTTTGATATTTAGAATATGTCTTATAAGGATGCTTATTTTAGAATATGTTTTTCTGTGTAATTAATATGTAGGATACCTTTCTAAATTCTGTATTATTCTTTGTCTGACGTTCTAAGCAAAGACTGTAGTGAAGAGGCCAACATGTGTTTTGAATTAACTACGGTCTTAGCTAGTTCTGTGAAGGAAGCTGATAGGTGAAAGAGGTCAGGACTAGTCAGCTCTCTTCTCCTTGATTAATTGTAGGTAAATGTAGAAATGGTCCTGAATGCCATTAAGTAAGATTGGCTTTTGACCCCTTTAATGAATGCCAGAGTTCAGCTAGCAGGTAGTATGAAGCTGATTAGGAATATGAGAATAACCAATGTTAGATTGGGCCTCTTGGTCTCTAAGGGAACCCAGTTTAAGCTATAGATGAGAAATCAATCATAATGAACATGCAAGAGTTCTGGAGACCAAATGTCTGGTGTAAGGGGCCCCAGGTCACAGGTCAGTTTAGGATGTCTGGAACCTATGTAACTGATATTTTTAAAGTAATGATTGGTTGAGGCCAGGTAACCAATCTATTCCTTAACCAATTGGAGAGTAAGGGGGGGCTAGAAACTGTATTTAAGTAAGAGCAGAAGCAGTTTACGTCAGAAGAAAGGAAGAAAGCTGGAAGACAACAGGAGAGACAGCAGAAGAGAAGCAGCTGAGACAGAAGCCACATGACACAAAAAGAGCTAAGAGAAGAGGAGAGAGCTAGAACTGATGTCCTACTGTGTTTGCTGGCAAATAAAGAAGATTTCTCTCTCATACTGGTGTGTGCTGTCTGACTCCTGAAGTATCACAAATTCCTATCTCAATTCCTGCAACAATGGAAACCCGGGAGCGTTTAAAATCTTTTTTTCCTGTGCATAGTGGGTTTAGTTTGGGGGATGTTGGGGGCATTACCTCCCCCCCACATGGCCTGAATGTCTAGAAGGGGAAAGAGATATGTAAAAGGTAATGTTTGGGGGGGGGGGGGTGAGTGGACATTGCCCCCCCCCCCCCCCCCAAGTGATCTGGAAGGGGAAAGGGAAGGAGATTAATTGCTCTACTGTTTTTTTTTTGTTTGTTTTTAGTTACGGGTGGGAATTGTCCAGATGGTAATTGATGGGTGGGAATGGTCCAGGTGAGTCCCCTGTGACTGGAGAGTAATAATCACCTATAGGTTTAAGGGAGGGCTGCTAACTACAAGCTCTGACAATTCCCAATGGGCCTCGTTGGTTCACATTCACACAGCCAACCTTCAGCTTTCGGTATTGGTTTTGGGCGATACGCTTTGCTTCGGCTAAAAGTATTTACACAGTTTCAGTTTTGGCAGAAACTGAAAAAAAAGCAGTTTCGGTTGGCCTCTAAACTGTAGTGGGAATTAAACCCCGTTTCCCTGATTCAATACACTAACCATCACAGAAAACGAGAAAATGTTTTCAGTGAACTAGTGGAAGCCAAGCCCTGCTTTTTAACATTTCTCCGTATGAATAGCCTACTGAACTTTCGCCCTCCTGTCCCATTCACAGCAAGGGCTGGGGCGGGGGGCACTCTTAGTTTTTCACTATGAGCTTGTTTTATTTTGCTATCCCAGGCCAATCAGTAGCAGTATTACAGAACAGCAGCCGCGGCAAGCGCCACCCTCCCTATAGCGCTCCCAGCCCATGTGGTATTACGTCACGTCTGCCATTTCTTTCCTCGCAGGAATAGAAGCGAAGGACTGGGAGGCCGTTCCCGTGAAACTCAGGCTCCCGAGCTGAGAGGCGGCGTAGGTGCACCGCGTCACTAGCTAGGAGCCCCCTCTGCTCCGCTCCCGTACCGCCCTTACCTGTCGCGTGACGTCACTAGGGAACCTGCACCGGCTACCCGAGTTCCCTTTCTCCCGGCGTCTGCTGAGCGGTGCGCCTGAGACAAACTCTCCGATTGGGCTTTCGTTTCTAGGTTCCCAGGCGGCTGCGATGATTGGTTCGTTCGCGCAGGTTGCGTCACATTTCTTGACGCACGAGGCCAAGGAGGTTGGATGAAAACTGCTTGGAAGAGTCCTCCTACGAATATCGAAAGCACCGCTCGCGAGCGAGCTATAGAGTTTCCTGGTATTGAGGAAAGCGCGGCTCTACTGTGTCGCGCTGGTGAAGGCTGACTGAACTCTATGACGGCGCAAAGGTTGCTGGGAAAGAGTGCGGTTGCTGAGGCAGCGTTAGCGTTGGTGATATAGTAGGGAAGTGCTCTTCAGCCCGCGTCAAGAATGGCCGGGAGCGCTGGTGAATGGTGTCTGATGGAGAGCGACCCGGGCGTCTTCACCGAGCTTATCAAGGGGTTCGGTGAGCAATAGCGGCTGCGCTTTCCACTTTGCCCGGGAATAGCCACGCTGGGTGCTGGGTTTATTCCTGGCATCATTTGTCCTTTACTAGGGCTAAGCGAGAAAGGACGCTGCAGGGCCCGGACTCAGGCCTGATTTCCCACTGGGACAAAACCTTTTCTTTTGCCGTGATTTATTGATGGGTGCATCGCACAGGTCGTGGATGGTGTTGTCTTTGTTTTCCTGCACAGCACCCTAATATGGGAATATTACCACTCGGGTCCCTTCGGGTTCCTCTTCTGCTGATGGGTGGAAAAAGTAGTTTGGTCTGGATCTCTGCTACTCATAAACAATGTGTCAAACTATATACGTGTGTTGGTGTAAATATTTATTAATGGTATTTTCGTTTAGGAATTTGAGTATTTGCTCAATTTCACAGTTTGTGAGGACTTGAAGCTGTACCAAATCGCATATTTTACTATTTGACCAAATATGAATAATGGGCATTGATCTTTAACATAAACAATGAAGGAAGCAAGTCAAATCAGAGATCCATGTTTTATTTGAGTGGGAGTTAGCATAGTAGAGCCATCAGTATTCAGCCAAATACAAATAATGTATTTGGAGCTGGATCAAATTGAATACAAATAACCAAACTACAGCTGTACAGGATAACTTAATATCAACTTGCTGTACATTTTATTAAAACTTTGAACTTCACAGTTGTGATGTGATTGTAAGCCAACAGCTTCACTAATTCACTTTCCCAACTCAACCAGTTAGGAAAATCCACTTCTACTATCACCCGCTTAATCATTTCCTCTTTCTTCCCTACTTAATCTCTACACACTACTAACTGTATCTGATATTCTGTAATGACAATGTCATAACAAAACTATGTAAGCCACATTGAGCCTGCAAATAGGTGGGATAATGTGGGATACAAATGCAATAAATAATAGTAATAAAGATAATAGACCCCAGTTGAAGATATTCAGGAAGTGTGTAAACTTCAGTTTTTGAAGTTACTGAGAAAGTTGGCTTTCAGCTGTACAAGTTTTGGGTGCATTATAAAATCTATATTCCCTTATTCCTGGGGTTGCAGTAGTCTGTGTGTAGTTAGTAAACTAGCATTTTAATTAGTTCAGTTGAATGTTAAGGCTAGAGTTTGTATCGTAAATGTAGGTAACTTCTGAAACATGAGTTAAATAAATGGGACGTACGGAGAGGAGATATGGATCAGAAAATAGTGAGAAACTTTAATGTTTCTAGATACCTCAATTCCCCTCCTGAATCTAGTAAACCTCTTAACAATAGCATAACTCCCTCCCTCACGTAACAGATGGGAGGATGGGATGATTAAACACACATCCACCACTAACGAATATTAACATTAGACATGCAAATGCCATTCAGTAAATTAGTCTGTGTCCATTGCCATGTGTTAAGGAAGGTAGATTGGTAAGTATATTATAGGCCTAGCAAGGAGAAAATATTCAGAGGGTGATCCTCTAAAAGTCGTCTAAAGTGAGATCCTGAAATCCTGGCCAAGAAGCGCAAATTCTGTACTGGCAATTACACTAGTACTCTGTGACAATTACATGCACAAGTTACGCATTTTAGCCTCTAACTTTAGTTGTGAGCTCTTAACACTATGTCAGAGGCTGGTGTAAATGTTCATGTGTAATTGACAGTATTCTATAACCTTAGCACATAAGTGCTGGGCACATCCCTGACCCACCCATGTCCCTCCCACATCTGCACTACTTAGTAGTTGCGTGCTGGAGGAATTACTTGCTAAGGTTATAGAATATGAACTTAGAGCAGGTATATGTGTACCTGCAAATTAAGACCAATTACCACAATTAACTCCAGTTATTGATGCAAATTAGCGTCTAAAGTAGCAAGTTGCAAGTGTAACTGCTATTATCCTATAACCTGCATGCTTAGCACTCAAGGTTATAGAATTAGGGAGTTGGTGCACAGGCCCCTACTGTGTGTGGTGGGGGGAAAATGTTTAGAGCATGTGGAGGAGCATAATCGAATGCGAACGCCTATCTCCATGGGCGTCTATGTCTGAAAACGGGTACGTGAAGAGGAGGGACAGACCGTATTTAAAAAAAAAATGGATGTCTTCCCCCCCCCCCCCCCCCCCCCCCCGAAAATACGGTTTGTATGGACCAAATGCCATGGATTTGTTCTGTTTCTGAGCTGGGCGTTTTTTTTTATTAGTGATAATGGAAACTAAAACCGGCCAGCTCAAAAACATCCTAATCTGAGCCATTTGGTCGTGGGCGGGGCCAGGATTCATAGTACACTGGCCCCCCTGACATGCCAGGACACCAACTGGGCATCCTAGAGGTCAGTGCGGTGGACTTAAGAAACAGCTCCCACATGCATAGCTCCCTTACCACGGGTGGTGAGCCTCCAACCCCCTCCCCCAAAACCCACTACCCACAAATGTACAACACTACCATAGCTCTTAGGGGTGAAGGGGGCACCTACATGTGGGTACAGTGGGTTTTGGAGGCCTCCCATTTACCAGCACAAGTGTTACAGGTAGGGGGGATGGGCCTGGGTCCGCCTGCCTGAAGTGCACGGCAGTACCCACTAAAAGTGCTCCAGGGACCTGCATAAACGCAGGCCTCTAGGACTTGTTGCTGCTGTAGAACCTTGGCACACCAGTTGACACCTGAAGACTAATCTCTTTGAAAAAGTCCTTTATTTGAATAAGCACGTTTACTCACATTTAACTGCAGATCAGAAGTTGTGCCCCACTGGCAAAGAGTCTTCCTAGTACTGAGATTAGCAGTAGGTCAGAACTGGCAGAATGCTGTACAATGCCCACTTTCAGTAACATGGGTAACACATGAAAGGGAGCTAAAACTGGCTTACAAAAATGGCCACTACCTCATGGACTACCGGAAACAAAACAGGGCACACTTTGACCCAGTAAGCAGAAGGAAAAGCACCATGGGAGTAGAGCCTACCAACTACCAACATCGTGAGCATTTAACACAAGCTAGTGGAATCACGGAGCCCAATACCCTACACCCACCACAGTGTATTGCTGATGTGACTCTGCAGTGCCCTTAACGGAAAAGTTGTCACACTCACCCGAGAGCCACATCAGAACCAGGGAAAGGCTGTCAGAGGATAGAACACATTCTGCTGTCATGGAGGTGGGTACGGCATTTGAGGCTGGCATACAGGCTGGGAAAAAAAGTTTGTAAAGTGGGTTTTTGTTTTTGTGGGAGGGGGTTAGTGACCACTGGGGGAGTCAGGGGAGGTGATCCCCAATTCCCTCCGGTGGTCATCTGGTCAGTTGTGGCACTTTTTTTGGGACTTGGACCTAGAAAAAAAGGGTCCAAATAAAGCGGACCAAATTCTCGTCCAAAAAGCCCTTGTTCCGATTATCACCTAATGACGCCCATCTCTCCTCAGCCGATAACCACACCCCAGTCCCGCCTTCACCACACCTCTGACACGCCCCCGTCCACTTTGTTCATTCCTGTGACGGAGTGCAGTTGAAGACGACCAAAATCGGCTTTCGATTATACCGATTTGTTCGCCCACGGGAGAAAGACGCCCATCTCCCGATTTGAGTCGAAATATGGGCGTCTTTCTCTTTTGAAAATAAGTTCGATAGGGTCTTTGGTATAGTTCTGACTAGGGATGTGTATTCATTTGAAATTACATGGATGTATTTTCTCCAGGACCTTTTGAATGGGCATTCCACCCAGCTGATTTTACTGATGCCCTGGCTAACTTAACAGAAAAATGTATAATACTGTTCATTACTCCCCTGCCCCCACCTAGCTGCTCCTTCATGCCCAACTAGCTGGAAAACATTTCTGAGGAGAACACTACATGGGAAGTGCTAATTACAATGCCTATGTTTTATGCCCAAAATGACATTAAAACCCCACAAAACTTTGTGCTCCCTAGTGTGTCATTACTAGGACATCTTTTTCCCAAAAGAGGGTAAATTGTTAGTTTCTGCTATAATGAAAAAAAATTGAAAGAGATATGAACAAAATGAAAATTTCCATAAATAATATGGGCAATGAGATAAAAAAAAAAAAAGATTTGGAGGCTGCACACCACTATTTGTGATTAGCATTTGAGAGCAGAATGAGTTAAGACTGATGTTGCCCAAATACAGCAAGGTGAGACTATTCTGGGGATTTGGGTGCAGCAGGGCAGAGAAAGCTCAGGGTGTGCCATGTGGATTTTGGAAAAGGGGAAAGAGAAAGCTGAGGTTGTGACATGGGGAGGGGGGGAAGAGGAGGAGAAAGAGATAAGGTGAGGTTGGGGGTATGCCTGGGGGGAGGAAAAGTAAAGTGTGGAGGTATTGCATGTGGGAGAAGACAGGGGGCAGAATTGGGGATCTTGCTGGGAGTTAAAGGGGGAGAGAACTACAGCAGCGCCCATAAGTCATTAATGATTTGGTACTTTAATAAATGGGACTGACTACCTTTTACCTTTAATAATATATTGTGTGCAAAGTTTCCAGTGGATGAAACATCCCTCTTTATTGTGCCTTTCCATATTGAAATTTTCAGCCATCTGAATGTAGCAGTCAGATGTTAGAGTAACCCTTTCCAGCTCTTTCATAGAGAATCTACATGTATCAGTTTACTGGGTGGGTTTTTTTTTCCTCCTGTATGTGCTGAGAATCATCTTGTCTGTAATCCACAATCCTTGGCTGCACCAGTCCTTAGGTTTACTTGACCTGTCCTTAGCTATTTATGTATCCGGTTTTGATTGATATGTGGTTCCTGCAATAATGCTTTGTTTTCTGTATATTGGTGTTTGTAAACGTCGGTTGATGATAGAGGGTGTCTAAATTAACTTTTTTTCAATATTGTACGTAAGTATTGCCACACTGGGACAGACCAAAGGTCCATCATGCCCAGTATCCTGTTTCCAACAGTGGCCAATCCAGGTCACAAATACATGGCAAGATCCTAGAAAAGCTCAATACATTTTATGATGCTTATCCCAGAAATAAGCAGTGGATTTTCCCAAGTTAATTTAATAATGGTCTATGGACTTTTCCTTTAGGAAGCCGTCCAGACCCTTTTTAAACCCCGCTAAGCTAACCTCCTTTACCACATTCTCTGGCAACGAATTCCAGAGTTTAATTACACGTTGAGTGAAGAAAAAGTTTCTCTGATTCGTACTACTTTGTAGCTTCTTCGCATGCCCCCTAATCCTAGTATTTTTGGAAAGAGTAAACAAACTGGCAACGAATTCCAGAGTTTAATTACACGTTGAGTGAAGAAAAAGTTTCTCTGATTCGTACTACTTTGTAGCTTCTTCGCATGCCCCCTAATCCTAGTATTTTTGGAAAGAGTAAACAAACTGTTCACGTCTACCCGTTCCACTCCACTCATTTATAGACCTCTATCATATCTCCCCTCACCATCTCTTCTCCAAGCTGAAGAGCCCTAGCAGCTTCAGCCTTTCCTCATAGGGAAGTCGTCCCATCCCCTTTATCATTTTCGTTGCCCTTCTCTGTACCTTTTTTTTTTTAAATTTATCTTTATTAACAGCAATACAAGACATACTTATACAATTGTCATGTGCATAACATTACAATGGGAGATGCGGTGACCTTAATTGAACACAATATTCAAGGTGCGGTCGCACCATGAACCGATTCAAAGGCATTATAATGTCCTCACTTTTTTGTTTTCTATTCCTTTCCTAATAATACCTAACATTCTATTTGCTTTCTTAGCTGCCGCAACACACTGAGCAGAGGATTTCAACGTATTATCAGTAACGATGAGATCCCTTTCTTGGTCGGTGACTCCTAATGTGGAACCTTGCATTACGTAGCTATAGTTTGGGTTCCTCTTTCCCACATGCATCACTTTGTACTAGCTCACATTAAACGTCATCTGCCATTTAGATGCCCAGTCTCATAAGGTCCTCTTGCAATTTAACAACTTTTTATTTTTGTTACATTTGTACCCCGCGCTTTCCCACTCATAGCAGGTTCAGTGTGGCTTACATATTTTATACAGGTCCTTATTTGTACCTGGGGCAATGGAGGGTTAAGTGACTTGCCCAGAGTCACAAGGAGCTGCCTGTGCCTGAAGTGGGAATCGAATCCAGTTCCCCAGGACCAAAGTCCACCACACTAACCACTAGGCCATGCCTCCAGTTTGTGTCGTCAGCAAATTTAATTACCTCACTAATTACTCCCATTTCTAAATCATTTATAAATATGTTAAAAAGCAGCGGTCCCAGCACAGTCCCCTGAGAAACCCCACTTCTACTCTTTATTGAGAATACTGACCATTTAACCCTACTCTCTGTTTTCTATCCTTTAACCAGTTTTTAATCCACAATAGGACACTACCTCCTATCACATGACTCTCCAATTTCCTCTGGAGTCTTTCATGAGGTACTTTGTCAAACGCCTTCTGAAAATCCAGATACACGATATCAACCAGCTTGCCTTTATCAACATGTTTGTTCAACCCTTCAAAGAATTATAATAGATTGGTGAGGCAAGATTTCCCTTCACTAAATCCATGTTGGGTTTGTCTCATTAATCCATGCTTTTGAATATGCTCTGTAATTTTGTTCTTTATAATAGTCTCTACCATTTTGCCCGGCACCAACGTCAGGCTCACCGGTCTATAATTTCCCGGATCCCCTCTGTAACCTTTTTAAAATATCAGCGTTACATGGGCTACCCTCCAATCTTCCGGTACCACGTTCAATTTTAAAGATAATTTACATATTACTAACAATAGTTCCGCCAGTTCATTTTTCAATTCTGTCAGTACTCTGGGATAAATATCATTCGGTCCAGGAGGTTTGCTGCTCTTCAATTTGTCAAATTGCCCCATTACATCCTCTAGGTTTATAGAGATTTCATTCAGTTTCTCCGACTCGTCAGCTTCGAATACCATTTCTGGCACCGGTATCGCTCCCAAATCTTTCCTCGATGAAGACCGAATCAAAGAATTAATTTTAATTTTTCCGATACGGCTTTTTCTTCCCCGATCGCCCCTTTTACCCCTCAGTCATCTAGCGGTCCAACTGATTCTTTTGCCGGCTTGCTTTTAATATACCTAAAAAAATTCTTACTATGTGTTTTTGCCTCCAACGCAATATTTTTTTCAACGTCCCTCTTTGCCTTCCTTATCAGCGCTTTGCATTTGACTTGACGTTCCTTATGCTGTTTCTTATTATTTTCAGTCTGTTCCTCCTTCCATTTTCTGAAGGATTTTCTTTTAGCACCGATAGCTTCCTTCACCTCACTTTTTAACTATGCCGGCTGTCGTTTGGTCTTCCTCCCTCCTTTTTTAATACACGGAATTATATTTGGTCTGGTCTTCCAGGATGGTATTTTTGAAGAGCATCCACGCCTGATGTAAATTTTTGACCCTCGCAGCTGCTCTTCTACGTTTTTTTTTTTCCTTCACCGTTCTCATTTTATAATAGTTTCCTTTTTGAAAGTTAAATACTAATGTATAATGTCTCTTTGAAAGATGGTGTGACATTAAGATTTTCTTCGCTCTCTGTTCAAATCATCCAAATATTATTGATGTACTGAGGATATCTGAAAGATCTGGTCTCTTCCAAATGTACTATAAAGAGATGGCATACTGTTTTGCCATCATGGTGACCAGGGCAGTTCTATGATCTGTAAACAAGTGTCACTTAAACTGTCTTGTCTCCTCCCCCTCCCCCACATTCCTTGTGCTCTGCAAAAACAAATTAAAGTAATATAGTATATCTATATATCATTTGTCCTGGTTCCTCTTATTTTTTCATAGTAATGCAAGCTATAATTTAGTTGTATACCTGGGTAACACTGTTCTCAACATGTTCTGCAGAGGTCTCAAGTTAATGTGTGTGCCATTTGGTTTTTTCAATGAAAAGGTATTGCTAGTAACTAGATTTTTTTTTTTTTTTTTTTGCAACCTCTTTCTCCGCTTGTGCTGTGGCAGAAATGTGCAGGATGTTATTCTAAGGAATTGAGACAGCAGTAGGGTGGGGGAGTGCATGTTCATTCTTCACTTTTTCCCCTTCCTGAGTCCCCTGGGAAGAGGGACTATGCTGGGACTGCATTAGCTTGTGTTATAAACTTACTGCTGATCAGTTCCACATAGCAACACTCTACATACCATTGCAGGGATGCGGGTCAGTGGAGAGGAGGGAAAGACATGAAAACGGCAGTTGAGGGAGGAATGTGTAAAAGTGTAGAGCATCAGCAGGGCTGATAGAATCCCAGATACTAATTACAAGCACTGAATTTTAGGCAACTAGAGGAGCCACCATTAGGGCCAAGACAGGCTGAGGAGCTTGGGGGGGAAGAAATTATTACAAAAAAAGCCTATAAACTATTTTAATTGAGTTAACATTTGGATTAGTGCCTAAGTCTTTAAATATGTCCCCCTCAGTTGGGTTATAGTACTTCTAGAAAAGCAGTTGTGATTTTGTCTCCGTTTGGAAGTGTAGTTCTCGGACTTCTCCTGAGGAGGCATCACCCTATAAGGTTTGCATGAATATTCATGAAATAAATATGGGCATCCAGAAAACCTGACTGTATGGTGCTTCCCCGGGATAGGTCTCAGAATTGCTGATCTAAAGGGTATGAAAGAAAGTTCAGTGAAGTGGACGATAAAGTTCGTAATTCATGCTGAGGTAGCTGTGGGTCAGGAATCCGCTGTTGATATTTATCGGAACTGTTCAGTGGCCATCCCAAAATCATTCAGAGTTTCACCAAGAGCAGATGATTACTCCAATTAAAGAGTTGTAAAGTGCTATAAAATCCAAATTACGTGTAAAACCATTTTGAAGGGTTGCAATAATTTGAATAGATCATAGGAGGTGGTAGCTTAACGAACAAGGTAACCACACTAATAATACTTCATTTGCATTTCATTTTTATAGTTCTGTGTGAATTCTTTTTTTTGGAAGAGATTTTAAGTTGGTGTAATGGTAAAAACATCATTTTCTATTTGCAGGTTGTAGGGGAGCTCAAGTTGAAGAAATTTGGAGTTTGGAGCCAGAAAACTTTGAAAAACTTAAGTAAGCATTGGAGATTCATAGACTAAAAGTTCTTTCTAAGATTTAATGATTAGTTTGTAATCTTGTTTTACTTTGGGATATAAACTGGCTGTTTATGTGCAGTTGGTGAGCATATCAGGTAAACGTCATTGGAATTACGTGCTTTGCTTGGTTTTTGTTGCTTTTGGCTTCACCCTGACACTACATGTTTGTAAAACCTCCCTGACACCCCCCCCCTCCCGTATATATATTCTGACAGTTTGTTGATTGACATATTGTGAGGTTCCAGTACTTCAGAATCTGCAGGGTGAATGGAACACAACTCTTTGGATTTTTAGGGACCTTTGTGCTAAGAGTGCACTGATAAGTTTTCTTTTAACGTTCTAAGAAATATGCAAATAAAAAGAAAAAAAAACTGTGCACATTTCTCAGCATATGTGGGACCTTGACACAGCTTCTGACTCTAAACATGCTGATTAGCCTTAAGAAATTTTATCCAAAGCTTACACCGAAAAATATATTGCACTGCCTGGACCCCCCCCCCCCCCTTACAATATTCAGCTGGCTAAATTATCCCAATATTCAGTGTCGGGCCATGTCCAAGCACTGGCGTTGAATTTTGGGGGATAATTTGGGACCGGCAGGTTGCCAGAGGTTATGCAGGTCTGGCTAATATTCAGCCCGTG
This sequence comes from Microcaecilia unicolor, assembly GCF_901765095.1. NCBI lineage: Eukaryota > Metazoa > Chordata > Amphibia > Gymnophiona > Siphonopidae > Microcaecilia > Microcaecilia unicolor. Next base: position 201,572,715 of record NC_044036.1, on the reverse strand, counting down.
CCGCATAAGAGATGTGGCCCCAGCCGAATATATCGGGCTGCTCCGGCCTGCATAACTTTAAAAAAAAAATCCCTTGAGCTCCCCCCCCCCCGCTCCAGTGTACCCTTTTTCCCTCCTTCCCTCTCCCCCCCCCCCCCCATGGTGAAGGTAACCCGGGTTTGCCTACATCCCTGGTGGTCCAGTGGGGTTGTGTGGGACAGGAGTTCAGCTCCCTCACTCCTGCCCCTTAATGTTGCCTTTGTAGAATGGCTGCTGTGTCCTCTCGCAGCAGCTTGTGTGTACTACACAAAGTACCGCAAACTACTGTGAGAGGTTGCGACAGCCATTTTACTGAGGCGCCGCAAGGGGCAGGAGTGACGGAGCTGTGCTTCTGCTGTCTAACGACCCCGCCGTACCATCAGAGATGTAGGTATGCCTGGGAACTTACCTTCACCGTTGGAGGGGGGGGGATAGTGGGTCTTGCAGGGGGGCGTCTTTAATGCGCGGAGGTGTCTTATGCACGGAGGGGAGGGAAGGAGGTTAAAAGGGGGCATTGGAGCAGGAGGGAGCTTGAAGGCTTTTTTTTTTTTTTAAACAAACAAAATAAAAGTTACGCGGGTGCCGGCCCGATATTCAGAGCCGGCACCCACATAGGTAAGCGGCCTTGTTTAGGACAACTCTTGAGCTGTCCTAAATGAAGCTGGGTATCTAAGTGGGTGTCGGCACTGAATATTGGCGGCACCTACATAAACTGGGGCCCTTCCCCAGTTCTGCCCCCAGCGCTGCCCCTAACCTTCCCATTTTTTTTTTGTTTGGGTAGTCTCGGGGGGGGGGGGGGTGAGGGGGTGCGGTATTCAACGGTACTGTCTGGTTAAGTGCTGTTGAATATCCCCAGTTAGGCACCGGGAAGCTATTTAAGCGAGCAGGAGAGGTCTGCTTAAATTGCTTTGAATTTTGGCCTCACAGCCTCTGAAAGTATTTCACATGGTATGCTGTTGCTTTTTACCTACCTGCATAAGTAAATCATGGTTTATGGGTGTTCAGTGGATCTTATAGCAGCAGACGATTAATGGCATCAAAATAGTTTATCTTGCTTTCAGAGTAAATAGGGAATGATTAAAAAAATATGATAAAAACCTTAACTTCCTTAGTGTCTGTACCAGACCAGTCCAGAGGGTTGTGTCTGTGGACCACCAGATGGAGACAGAGAAACAAAATAGTTCCATGAGATTTGCCTCTCAAAGGTATTGTGCAGCCATAGAATGCTCGGTATTTCTCTGTCTCGAGCAGATGATGGATTGTGCAGCTCCTTGGCTGTTCTGAGGCAGCTCTTGCTCCAGTTATCCCATCTGCTCTACTGACACCCAGTTGTGTATCTCCTGTGGAGATTTATGCTTTAAGGAATTCTGAAGAATATAAATAGAAATTGCTTGGAGCTGAGGTGACACTCGGTTGTGTTGAGACCTTCCCCTTCCTTGGCTTCTTTGATAATTTATGAAACGCAAAAGGGAGGTTCTTTCTAATGCCTCAGGTTTTGTATTTGCAAACAGTGCATTTTTTTATTTTGGTGGCAAACTGCTCTATTCTGGCAGTACCCAGTGGAACTTGGGTTTTACACTGCCTTATTTCTTTTATGGTTTCTTTTTGAGACAGTTGGTGCTTTCTTTGGCAGACTTCAGAGGAGCTTTCATTTCTTCACAGTCTTCTCTACATCAGTTTCAGTGCTTAGTTTTATATATATTTCCATTGAAGCAAGACAGCTGGGTTTTACACTGCTCACTGTACTCTGTGACTTCAGAGTGAGGTAGGTTATGCTCTGCATGTCATTTTCAAGATTCCGGTAGTGGCCTGTCAGCTTGAGTTTGGAGCTGAGAGCTCTAACCAGCATAGCTCTTATGTTATACATGCCGCCACTATGGCTTGTTTGCCTTCTTTATCTGTTAGACTTCTCATTTGTCACAACACATTTAAGTAGCAATGACCAGAAGGAGAGTGGGAAATCTCATTGTGGGTGCCCATTAAAGCTACACAGTCTACTTCGGTCTGCTAAACTCCAGGCCGAGATTTTTATTTTTTGCCTGCAATATAGTTGCTCATTTGATTTTTGCTTCAGTTGGTACGTGGATTCTCAGGCATTAAACTACACATCTCTCTTTTCTTTAAGCGTATCCATGAAGACAGTTGTTGTTTCCTTCCAGTTCTTTTGCACTGAGGCTGTTCCCAGGGGAGTTTAAACTGATGCCATAGCTTTGTTCTTTAGGAGGATTTCATCCAGTACAGATCTGCACTTATGCTGTGGTCTCTGGTTTTAGTATGTAACAAAGATCTCACTTTACTTGAGCATGTAGGCCGAAGTACTTTCAGTAAGTATCTTGTTTTTATGTTTTCCCTGCATCCCTGAGGTATTCTCTGGCTTCCATCTTGCACAGCTACTAATAAACAACATACCTTTTTTCTGTGTCAATTGCAAATTACTACTACTTAACACTTCTATAGCGCTACAAGGCATACGCAGCAAGGCGAACAGGGCTTTTTAGAGAATTTGTCATCTGGAAAATTCTACAATTTGCTGTTTAGTAAGTGATCTTGGTATTCAGTTGAAGTCTTATTTTTTTAATGTGAATTTCTATACCCTTTACAAGATAGTAATAGTTTCCTATTGGCGGGACTACAAAAAAAAGGAATGTCTTGGCATACAGGCAGAGGTGGCACTCTGGCAGAGATGGCTGTATACATGATTGAAAGCAGTCAACTGCATTGGCAGTCTAAATGACCATATACGTTATTTCCCTTTTGAAGTCAGCTATTCAGCTGCATTCTCACCTTGAGGATTCATCTGCATTACAGCCTGAAGGAATTGGCTGTGTTGCAGCTTTCAGTACTTTGGCTTAGAAATGTAACCTTCGGCTGTACTCTGGAGTTTCTGCTATGATGTGCTCTAAAATCATCATCCATTTGTTATCTTGGGTTTCTCTGCTGTATTGCATTCTGAGACTATTACCTTTGCAGGAATAGCCTAATGATTAGCATTGTGGCCTGAGAAACTGGGGAAGTGGCTTCTTCTGACCCTGTGCAAGTTGCTTGGCCATCCATTGCCCCAGGTACAAAACTTATATAGTAAGCCCACTTTAGTCGGAGGAAGTATCTTTTTTTTATATTTTGTGTAAACAGCTGTGGTTGTACCACAGAAGGGCGATTAAATCAATGCATGTCCCTTACTTTTGTAAGTCTTAGGCTTGGATACAATGCAGCACTCATTCTACAACTTCTGGAATCAATGTCCTGTAAGGACATTCTTGACTGTCAGCAAGCAGTTTCCTTTCCCCCAAATGACTTACGCTCTTTTGAAAGAGGTCATAACTATTATTTCACCTTAAGGGTACAGCTAATGCAGCACCCTTGACGATATTCTGCACCATCCTGGAAGGTTTCATTTTGCAGGGCATACTCTTTCATAGTTCTAGCATCCTTCAAACCCCACCCTTCCCAAACCCAAAAAACTGTAGACACCTGTTTTGGTCATGGTGTCTCTTTAGTCTCTTTTGCCACCTTATGGAGGCAGCATATCTCTTTCAGTGTACTTGAAAAACACTGCAGTCTTTGAAGTTTCCTTTACCTCAGTTCTGTGTTGCAGCTTCTGCCTCCTTCAGGGGGTACTCTACAACATCATACAGGCATATCACAGGATGCAACTGTTTGCTAGTGATCCTCCTCTTGGATCTGCAGTCTTAATCTCCTTCCTATAAAAATTCACCAACTCTATGCATTTATAGCACACTGCGGGTCTTGGATTTGTGGGGACCTGTCCCTGATCTCCCCACCCCACCTACTTTATCCTTCTTATTTGTGAAAGGTTGTCTCTACAGTCTATTCCATGCCTGTTTTACCAGCGGCTTACAGTAACTTGAAATAAGAAGGATTTAATTGCTTCTGAGCACTTGTAGACCTTTGGTGTATCTATTAAGTTTTGGCCTTGGCCTGTGATTAGGCCAGCTTGCAGAAGCCAATTAAGAAGTATAATTTCCTTTACCTCTGATTCTTTCCTATGTAAGTTACCAAGCTGTCTACTGCCAGAAAGGTTCTCGGTTCACATTTTGGTTGGAGTTAGTCCATAAAAATGTACTTACGCTGACTCCAGCTTCACAATAACAATTTATAATGGTGTTTTTTCATATTTTTATTTGACTGCAGTCATTCAGGTTCTTTGTTCAAACTTAAATATATTGTGTGGTCTATTAGGCCTAATTTTGTACATAAATATGTATTTGTAATTAAATTTCTCTTAGATTTATTATAGGAGTAGGGGGGTCAGATGGTAGAAAAACAGGAATCAAAATTTAAGGTTTACTGTAACAGCCTCACAGCCCTGATGTGAACCATTCCAGTGGCTTCCATTGTCTGCAACTTAACAGTTTGCCTTCCAGCTAACGCAGAGATTCATCTCTTTGGAAAATGTTAATTTTGCTGTTTATTGTGACTGTGAATTTATACTTTGATTTCTGACATTCTAGTTATTTACCTAGTTATTGTTTTGTAATCTGTAAAGAACCTGAGAGGTATTTCACAGAATGTTACTGTATTGTATCATGTTGCAATTCTCTGTAATTGCTGAGCTACAAGTATGGTCTATCCTTGGAAATCCTGACTTTACCAGTTTAGCATTCTGATCTGAACTATCAGCTTTAGCTTCCTCATATGATAATTATATCGGTTTCCAGTCTGTTAATTTGGGGTTCTTTCTATTCTGGTCCAGTAGTTGAAGGACTTTATTTGTACTCATCTTTATCTCCTGAGGTTTTCATTTTTACATTTCTCATTATGGAAAGAGTGGTGGATGTGATGGAGACAAGCACAGTATCTGAATTTAAGAAAGCATGGGACAGGCATGTGGGATCTCTTAGTGGGAGGAAGAGATAGCAGATGATATGGATGGGCAGACTAGATAGGCCATATGGCGTTTATCTGCCATCATTTTCTGTTTTCTATGTTTCTGGCCTTTTTGGAGGAGTCTGCTGAGGGAGATTTTCTTCTAGCCACTTTTTTTCTGCAGGCCCTATGTCATTGGATAATGTTGTATAATAAGTATAGTTTTTTTCCCTTTGTGGTGTTCCTTACCCTAGTACAAGATATCCACTGTTATACTTTTCCCCACTTGAATTCTACTTTACATTATGTCTCAAAAGTCTTTTTTATTACTTAAGTGAGTTCTTTCCAGTTCTTATGCCTTCAGCCTTTCCCCTCCTTTGGGTTTCATCTTGTTTGGCCTCTGGCTTCAATGAAGTCCCACTCTATTTGGAAACTGCCTTCCCACATCCCACAGGTTCTGTAGTGGTCTGGTATGGGACTCTTAAGGAAGGAGAAATTTTGTCTTTTTTTTCCCCCCCACCAGTCCAGAAGCTGTCTCTTAGTGATTATTATTCAACATGTTTCCATTCTGGTCTATTCTACTGTTTTCTCATTTCTCAGCTCCAGATTATTCTGTTTTACGTTTCCATTCTGGTCTATTCTACTGTTTTCTCATTTCTCAGCTCCAGATTATTCTGTTTTACGTTTCCATTCTGGTCTATTCTACTGTTTTCTCATTTCTCAGCTCCAGATTGTTTTACGTTTCCATTCTGGTCTATTCTACTGTTTTCTCATTTCTCAGCTCCAGATTATTCTGTTTTACGTTTCCATTCTGGTCTATTCTACTGTTTTCTCATTTCTCAGCTCCAGATTATTCTGTTTTACGTTTCAACTAGCTGATCTTATTTGATGATGAGGTGCCTCTTAACATAGTTGGATATATTTGTGTTGGAGTCCTAGTGCTTTCTTGGTAAATGTGATGAATGAATACATTCTTGGACTGGAGGATGGCTCAAGAAGTCTCCTGACCCAGATGGAGAACTTCAGTTAATAGAGGATAGCAATACCAGGTTAATAAGGGAATAACTCTATTCATTGATTGATTTTTGTATCAGCATGAGTACCATTGCTTGTCTTCAAAATACTGAATATTATATGTCTGCATAATGCTCTTGAGGGGCAAATCACATGGAACTACTTTGTTTCTTTGTCTCTATCCGCTCATCAGACATAACCCACAGGTTCTAGACTGGTCTGGTAGGACTAAAGGAAAGAAAATTATCGGATAAGACACAATTTCTCCTTCCCCTTTAAATTCCTTGTGTCTTCTGAACCCAGATAAAATATGCTGTTTTGTTGCAGGTGAACTTGCTGGGAAGTGTTCCATTTTCTGACTTGATAGTATTTCAATGACCAGTATCCATGGTACAGTTTTTAATAACCATGTTACAAAGTCTTAAATCAAAGTGACTTGATTTGAAATGAGGGGATGGGGTTAAATCTCTGGGTTGTTTTTAGTTCTGCGCTGTATGCTCATTGGTACAGTGGTGCATTCTGGTCAAAGAGTGAGCCAACCCTTATACTAATAAGGCTACTCAGATCCTTCCCAATACCTTACAGAATAAATTGCAGTTGTTTGGAGGGCATAAAAAAAAAGTCAGTTCCTTCTGCTTTGTTCTCCTGGGCACTTTATGCTCTTCAAAGTTGAATGATACTGAGCATTCCATAGCGTCCCACAGATCAATCCAGAGACTGGTGGGTTATGTCCCTCTGCCAGCAGGTGGATATAGAGAGAACTTCTGTGGTTCACTATATGTGGTCATGTGTAGCCACCTAAACCTCAGTATTCTCTCTTTCTAGCAGGTGGAGGGTCATAACTCTGCAGCTCTTGATCCTGGGCTTCTCACCCGTTCCCTCGGGCCGAGTTGAGCATACCTTAGGAGGTTGAGGGCTCACTGTGGTGGTGCCAGGTCCCTTCCTTCCTCCCCCCTCCCCATGAGAACCCTACTTTTTTGCAGCCTCACGTGAGTCTTTGGGAAAAAAAATATTTTTTGTCAGCTTGGCACTCACAGAAGGAAGGGCTTCATTTTGTAGCTGAACAGTTCGTTGGGGTAAGTTCCTTGTTTCTGGCGGGGGGGGGGGGGGGGTTAGCCCTGGTACTTCAGCTACTTCAGCTGAAGCACATGGCAGCTCCCTTAGATACAGTTAAACGCTGCTCCCGGTGTGGGAGCTGGAGAGCAGCATTAGGAGCATGCTCATACAAAAACATACAAAAACATGGACTGATGAGACAAAGTCAGCACGGATTTAGTGAAGGGAAGTCTTGCCTCACCAATCTAATGCATTTTTTTGAGGGGGTAAGCAAACATGTGGACAATGGGGAGCCGGTTGATATTGTATATCTGGATTTTCAGAAGGCGTTTGACAAAGTGCCGCACGAAAGACTCCTGAAGAAATTGCAGAGTCATGGAATCGGAGGTAGGGTATTATTATGGATTAAGAACTGGTTGAAAGATAGGAAGCAGAGAGTAGGATTGCGTGGCCAGTATTCTCAGTGGAGGAGGGTAGTTAGTGGGGTCCCGCAGGGGTCTGTGCTGGGTCCGTTGCTTTTTAATGTATTTATAAATGACCTAGAGATGGGAATAACTAGTGAGGTAATTAAATTCGCCGATGACACAAAATTATTCAGGGTCGTCAAGTCGCAGGAGGAATGTGAACGATTACAGGAGGACCTTGCGAGACTGGGAGAATGGGCGTGCAAGTGGCAGATGAAGTTCAATGTTGACAAGTGCAAAGTGATGCATGTGGGTAAGAGGAACCCGAATTATAGCTACGTCTTGCAAGGTTCCGCGTTAGGAGTTACGGATCAAGAAAGGGATCTGGGTGTCGTCGTCGATGATACGCTGAAACCTTCTGCTCAGTGTGCTGCTGCGGCTAGGAAAGCGAATAGAATGTTGGGTGTTATTAGGAAGGGTATGGAGTCCAGGTGTGCGGATGTTATAATGCCGTTGTATCGCTCCATGGTGCGACCGCACCTGGAGTATTGTGTTCAGTACTGGTCTCCGTATCTCAAAAAAGATATAGTAGAATTGGAAAGGTACAGCGAAGGGCGACGAAAATGATAGTGGGGATGGGACGACTTTCCTATGAAGAGAGGCTGAGAAGGCTAGGGCTTTTCAGCTTGGAGAAGAGACGGCTGAGGGGAGATATGATAGAAGTGTATAAAATAATGAGTGGAATGGATCGGGTGGATGTGAAGCGACTGTTCACGCTATCCAAAAATACTAGGACTAGAGGGCATGAGTTGAAGCTACAGTGTGGTAAATTTAAAAACGAATCGGAGAAAATTTTCTTCACCCAACGTGTAATTAGACTCTGGAATTCGTTGCCGGAGAACGTGGTACGGGCGGTTAGCTTGACGGAGTTTAAAAAGGGGTTAGATAGATTCCTAAAGGACAAGTCCATAGACCGCTATTAAATGGACTTGGAAAAATTCCGCATTTTTAGGTATAACTTGTCTGGAATGTTTTTACGTTTGGGGAGCGTGCCAGGTGCCCTTGACCTGGATTGGCCACTGTCGGTGACAGGATGCTGGGCTAGATGGACCTTTGGTCTTTCCCAGTATGGCACTACTTATGTACTTATGTACTTATGTACTCAGCCTGCCCTCGCAGCTCCATGACTGGAGAGCGAGTTTCAGAGACGCGGAGGGGAGGGGGGTGTCGATGTGAAAGTGCCTCAATTTTTCAGCAGGGGCAGGGATCCTCTCTCACGGGGAATCGATGCAGTTCTTCAACCGTGGCCTCTGTTCAACCTCCTGTATGTGTTTCTGCTGTGGCCCACGATGGGCTAATAGGTCATGTGGCTCGTCACCCAGGCCGGGTGATTGTAGTGGCTCCAGATTGGCCCAGGCGTCCGTGGTATGCAGATCTGGTTAGTCTTCAAGTCGACAGTTCGTTGCATCTGCCGGCTCATCGGGAGTTGCTGCATCGGGGTCCAGTCGTTATGGATGATCCCTCCCCGTTTGGTCTTACAGCCTGGCTATTGAGAGGGCAAGGTTGAGAAAGAAGTGCTATCCAAACAGGGTCATTGCCACTATGTTAAGGGCTAGGAAGCATTCCACTAATACACCTTACGCTCGAGTGTGGCGGACCTTTGAGTCGTGATGTGAGGTAGCAGCTCTGACTGCAGCGTCTGCTTCGCTGGCTTCTATTTTGGCTTTTTTGCAGGATGGCCTTGAAAAATGCCTATCCTTGAGTTCCCTGAAGGTTCAGGTGGTGGCCCTAGCGTATTTTAGGGGTTGTCTTCAAGGGTCCTCTCTGGCCTCACATCTGGACATCATTCGATTTCTGCAGGGAGTGAATCATTATCGTCCACCGCGTACCTCGGTGTTTCCAACATGGAATCTTAATTTGGTGCTGTGGGCCTTTCAGCGGCCTCCTTTTGAGCCTCTGTCTCTTTTATCGTTAAAGGACTTGACGTTGAAAACGGTGTTTTTGGTAGCTATTTCCTCCGCGAGGAGAGTTTTGGAGTTGCAGGCTTTATCCTGTAGAGATCCATTCCTCCGGTTTACGGAGGCAGGAGTTACTCTGCGGACGGTTCTTTCTTTTCTACCGAAGATCGTGTCACGATTTCTTGTAAATCAACAACTGTCTTCCCACTTTTCCTAGGGAGGACTATCCTACGGAGTTTCGGGTTCTAAGGTGTCTGGACGTGAGACGAGTTCTCATCAGGTACTTGGAAGTTACGAATGACTTTCGTCATTTGGATCACCTGTTTGTTCTTTTTGCGGGTCAGAGGAAAGGGCAGCAAACCTCTAAGGCCATGGTGGCTCGCTGGTTAAAAGAGGCTATTTCTTCGGCTTACATCTCTTCAGGGAAAGATCCTCCCGCTCGGTTGCGAGCGCATTCTGCGAGATCACAGGCCACTTTTACGACAGAGTCGAGGTTAGTCTCTTTGGAGATTTGCAAGTCGGCGACTTGGTCGTCTGTGCATACCTTTGCAAAGCACTATCGAGTGGACGTAGTAGCGCGGACTGATGGCTTTTGTCCTGCAAACTGTGATCTCTGTGTCCCACCCTACTTAAGAACTTCTTGGGTACATCCCACCAGTCTCTGGATTGATCTGTGGGACGCTATGGAAGTTAAAATTAGTTCTTACCTGATAATTTTCTTTCCATTAGTCCCAACAGATCAATCCAGAGACCCACCCTAAGATTTACTGCTGGTATTATTTGTTGGGTTTCTTGTTTGTGTTTCAGTTTTATGGTTACAGGTTATTTGTTCTAGGTTCAATGAAGGTTGGAGCAAATCTCTTTACTTGCTGTGAGCTGCTTGAGTTCCTCCCGCATTTGCGGTTGCAGGGTGTTTTTAGTATTTCTGAAGGCAAAGGAATACGATTTTAGTGGTGATTTGAAGATCCACATGGCTTTGGTATCGACAATACTGAGGTTTAGGTGGCTACACATGACCACATATAGTGAACCTTGGAAATTCTCTCTCTCTCTCTCTCTCCACCTGCTGGCAGAGGGACATAACCCACCAGTCTCTGGATTGATTTGTTGGTACTAATGAAAAGAAAATTATCAAGTAAGAACTAATTTTACCTTAAAAGCTATGTAAATAACTTATTTCGCTAGTCTGCCAGACTCTAGCCCAGAGGTTTTCAACCCAGTCCTTGGGACACACCCAGCCAGATGGGGATATACTGAAAACCTCGTCTGGCTAGGTGTGCCCTGAGGACTGGGTTGAAAACCTCTGCTGTAGCCTGTTCACGACCATAGCTTTGCAGGGAGGCATAATCACTTTTCAGACATAATGGGCTGGATTCTGTATCACACCTAAAAATCAGCTTTGAAATAAAATACGCCTAGGTGTATTCTATAAAGTACACCTAAATTTCCAAGTGGTTTATAGAATACGCCAAGCGCTTATCCGTGCGACTAAATTTTAGTCGTTGGGCAGTTGTGCCAAATAAAACTTGCTGTAAATGCTGATGCCTAAATTAGGTACAGACCGGGTAACAACGTACATACCTTTTCAACTATGTGACTTAGAATTTACATACATCACTTTATAGAATATGCTTAATTGTGCGTGTAAATTTTAATGCCAATTACTGTCAATTGCTTTGGCACTGATTGACTAGTTAAGTTGCATGCGCAAATCCAGAATATGACCAGATTTGCGCGTGCAACGTCGTACTATATAGAAATTAGGAAAATGTACTTTCTCAGAAATACAGTGCTATGAAGAGAATAGCATTTAATTGGCTGCTGTGCCAGATAAGTTGGAATAAGTTTTCCTTTCTGCTTTTATTTGCTAAATGTGTTCCTGTATTTAATAGTTTGTTGGTTCCTGCTCTTGGAAGGTTACATCGTGTGCCTTTTTCTGATCTCTTCTGGTTATCTCCATTGTGCAAGCATTTGTGTACATAGTAGTGCTCTATTATTTCACATTATGTCCGCTGATGGTGGAGCAAACATTACACTTGGGACTAGATAAATTTTCCAAGTGGAGATCTCAAGACCATTCACCTAACTGTTTAGGTCCCACTACTATTTTTAGTTTGTAAATGTATTTGGCTTCTTGATGGGGGTGGGGGGTGGAACCTGCAGTGCACTCTGGCTCTTGACATGCCTCTAACACACTTTTTGTTTGTGTCACTGTGATACTTTTATTTTGCAGACCAGTTCATGGATTAATTTTCCTCTTCAAATGGCAGCCAGGGGAAGAACCAGCTGGCTCCATTGTTCAAGATTCTCGACTTGACACACTATTTTTTGCTAAGCAGGTACGGTAAGTCTCTTGAACAAAAATCATTGGAGAAAAACAATCTAGTAAGAATGAACATGTAGGCAAAGATTTTATTGGTATATAAGAATACCAACTTGATATGACATACTTCTGCCTCCTTTCCATACTTTGATTCACTTTATTTAAAATGATGATATATGAGTAAATGTCAGATTAAATTTAATGAAAGCAAAATTGGGGATGTTTCCCTGTTGGCTGTTTCAGGCATCGGTGGTCCTTGGGCTGACTTGTTTTAGGCTTTTGCATGCAAAAGTAGCCTTTGTGTTGTGCTATTTATTTCTTTGAGGACAAGCAAGATGTCGAAGTTTAGTTACCTGGGAAGGAGGGAGGGAGATTCCACAGCTTGGAGTGACTGTTGGAATAATAGTTCTCATACTTATCCAGAGGATCCCCAGATTTTCAAATTTTCAGGATGTCTATAGTTAATATTCTTGAGAGATTTGCATGCACTGCCTGCATGGTATGCACATTTTTCTCATTCTCATTTGTGGTGAATATCCTAAAAACCTGACGGCAGTTCCCTCAAGGCAGGTTAGGGAACCACTGTTCTAGAAGCTTTTGGACCCTACTGTGCATGTGCATCATAGGACTACTTATTTCTAAAGCTACCAAGCAGGGTCTTGGTCTTCATTTTTCCACAGACCCACAAAAATGTCTTTCCCCTCATGGTACACTTTCTAAATATGTGTAATTTTCTGCATAGAAGTTTTCTGACATACATGGGGCCTCCTTAGGTTCCGATTCCATGTTTTTAAAGTTTCCTTTTTTCTCTTTTCTGTTTTTACCTCTAGGTATGCCCTTTTTAATGCTTAGTGATTCATATGGGCCTTTTGTTTTAAAATATATTATTTCACCGTGGCTATCTTTTATAAAATGCAGGCTATGTGTGGTATGACCTGTCTGGTACGGAAGCATACATTTTTGATGTCAGTGGCCCAGTCATACATCCTCGCATTCTAACCTCTCTGGAGAGGATTGCATAACCATGAAGTGCAGAGAGAGAGAGTCTCAATGGTTACTAAGGGCAATCTAATTACTGAGTTAGCTTGAAAGGGTCTGTTTGAAGCAGTCCCATTAGATTAAAAACTTTATAAAACAGCTGCCATACACGAGTCTGTACTTGAGATCCTTGGTGCACAGTATGTCTGTCTGGTTTGGCAGACTCTCCCACCAGGGGTGCCTATGACACTTTTTATGTGGTTTCTAGGATATCTGCCCAGAGTATAGCAATATGCAGACTCCAGTGGCTGCATGTCTCTTGACTTGGACCTGGCAGTCCAGCAGAGGTTGGTGGGTGTCACGGGCCAGGGGAATAATCTTTTGGGAGAGAAGGTGGAGGAGGTCACGGACCTCATCAGAAAACACACTGATACCATCAATTTTATTTTATTTTTTTCTCACATCGGATGCCTTGTGCTCCTGCCTCCTCCTCTAAGAGGTTTTTTGGCAAGTCAAAGAGGAGTACTTATACTCGCAGAGGCAAGGGAAACACCACTTCTTTCCAGCCTAAGCAGGCTCAGCCCCAGCATTCTCGTTCTCATCAACAGCGTGCGCCTAAGGCCAAGGCAGCTCCCCAGTGAAAGCAGGGAGATGAACTTTTCACTGGCTCCAGCAGAGCATAGGCATTATAGAAGTGAATGTCCCAGATGACTTGTCGGTTGGGAGGAGGCTGAAATTTTATGTGCGCCTTATAATCTCCGACCGGTGGGTTCTTCGAATAGTCCAGCTTGGTTACACCCTGAATTGACTATAGAGACCACCAGATTGCCCACCAAGAGCATATCGCTCCAGTTCTCAGCACAAGCAGGTGTTCACAGAGGAACTCTCTATCACTCTCAAGGCCCATGCAGGAGAAGTGAAGGGTTTCTATTCCAGGTACTTCCTTGTGCAATAGAAAACGGTATGCGACCCATCCTAGATCTAAAGGGCCTGAACAAATTCCTGGTCAAAAGAACAGTGCAGGATGGTTTCCCTGGGCACCCTTCTTCCCATGCTTTAGAAAGACAATTGGCTATGCTCTCTGGACTTAAAGGATGCTTATACTCAAATCCAAATACTTCCAGCTCACAGGAAGTATCTGGTTTTGTCTGGGGACACATCACTTTCAGTATTGCGTGTTGCCTTTTGCTCTCGTGTTTGCTCCCAGAGTTTTCGCCAAGTGTCTTGCAGTAGTTGCAACGTTGCTATACAGACTGGGAGTCCATGTGTACCTGTATCTCGATGACTGGCTGGTCAAGAGCATGTCGCAGAATGGTGCTCAGGATTCCGAAGTATTCAGATGTTAGCTACTGGGGTTCATTTTTAAACTACCCCAAGTCCCATCTGCTCCCTGTCCAGCTATTGGAGTTCATTGGAGCCCTCTAGACACTCGACCAATTCAGGCTTTTCTCCCTGTGGCGCAGGCAGACATTTTTGTCATCCTTGCCACTCGAGTCTGAGCAGCTCAGCCGGTCACAGCCCGGCAGATGTTGAGCTTGTTTGGCCACATGGCCTCTACTGTTCATGCGACACCCATGGCATGTCTTCACATGAGAACTGCTGAGTGGACTGTAGCTTCCCAGTGGTGTCAGGCCACGGGAAACCTAGAGAATGTCATTTGAGTTCGCCAGAGGTGGTTCAGTCCTTTCTCTAATGGACAACTTGATCCAGTTTGGCTCTGAGATTCCCAGTCCAAATTCCACAGCCCATGAAAGTGTTCATGATGGATGCATCCCAACTAGGGTGGGGAGCTCACTTAGATGGGCTTCACACTTAAGGTGCTTTGGCAGCCCAGGAAACAGATTTGCACATCAAACTTCTTGGAGCTTTGAGCAATCTGAAACGCTTTAAAGGCTTTCAGGGATTGGCTGAACAACCGAATTGTACTCATTCAAACAGGCAGGTTGCCATGTATTGCACTAACAAGCAGGAGGGCACCGAATCACGCCTTCTGTGTCAGGAGGCTGTCTGGATGTGCCATTGGGTGCACCGGCATGGGATGCTCCTCAAGGCCACTTACCTGTGGGCAAATCCAACAGTCTGCCCGTATCTTCCGATTGTGGGGCACCCCCTCGGTAGATCTCTTAGTCACTCAGTTCAATCACAAAGTCCCTAAGTTCTATTCTAGGCTTTAGGCCCACGACAGGCTAGGGTCGGATGCTTTCCTCTATTGGGGGACAGGACTTCTGTGTGCCTATCCTCCCATTCCTCTTGTGGGGAAGACTTTGCTGAAACTTGAGCAAGACCACTGGACCATGATCCTGATTGCTCCCTACTGGTCTTGGCAGATCTGGTTCCCGTTTCTTCTGGAGTTATCCTCCGAAGAACTCTGGAGATTAGTGTTTTTTGACCCTCATCGCACAGAATGAGGGATCTCTTCTGCAACCCAACCTCCGGTCTCTGTCCCTCATGGCCTGGATGTTGTGAGCTTAGATTTTGCTTCCTTGCATCTGCATCTTCCTAAGAGTGTCTCCAAGGTCTTGCTGGCTTCCAGGAAAGATTCCACTAAGAGATGTTCTTTCAAATGGAGGAGGTTTGCTGTCTGGGATGATGGCAAAGTCCTATATCCTGTTTACTGCCCTACACAGACCCTGCTTGAATACTTTCTGCACCTCTGAGTCTGGTCTCGAGACCAACTCCATAAGGGTTCACCTCAGTGCAATTAGTGCTTATCAACATGTAGAGGGTAAGCCCATCTCTGGACAGCCTCTGGTTGTTTGCTTCATGAGAGGTTTGCTGTTGACAGAGCCATTGTCAAACCTGCACCTGTGTTATGGGACCTCAATGTCATTATCACCCAGCTGATGAAAGATCCTTTTGAGCCACTTGATTCCTGTCATCTGACATACTTGACCTGGAAGGTCATATTTTTGGTGGCTCTTAATTCAGCTCGCAGGGTCAGTGAGCTTTAGGCCTTAGTGGCGGATGCACCCAAGTTCCTAACTAAGGTTGTATTAGAGTTCCATCTGAATATAGTGCCTTCACTCCCACTCAGTTCAAATGCAATCTGTCTTCTTAAAGAATACACTTATGTGCATCACTTTTTTCCATATGTGTGTGTGTATATATATATATATGTATATAGTTGGAAAAAAGGCCCGTTTGACACAAATGAAACAGGCGCTAGCAAGGTTTTCCTCGGAGTGTGTGTGACAAAGAGAGTGAGACTGGGTGCGAGAGTGTGTGTGAGAATGAGTGTGTGCCAGGGCCATCCCCTCCCTCCCAGTTTCAGGGTCAGCTCCCCCCTCCCTCCCTCCCTTTCTCCCAGTTTCAGGGTCAGCTCCCCCCTCCCCTCCCTTCCTTCCAGTTTCAGGGTCAGCTCCCACTCCCCCTCCCTCCCAGTTTCAGGGTCGTTGCCCCCCTCTCTCCCTCCCTCCCAGTTCCAGGGTTGTTGCCCCCCCTCTCTCCCCCCCCCCTCCAGCCACCCTGCAATGTTTAACTGCAAAATTAGGGAGCTGTGTAGTGTAATAAAACGCACCTGCAACGTTGTGAAGCTGACTCTGTGGCTTCACTGAAGTGAAGGGTTCGTAAGGTTCGTCAGATTCGTCAGTCTGTCACCATCTCTCTCGGCCCCGCCCTCGCGACTCTGATAGGTCCGCCGCCCTCAACGTCATCACATTTTGACGCGAGGGCAGGGCCGAGAGAGATGGTGACAGACTGACGAATCTGACGAACCTTACAAACCCTTCATTTCAGTGAAGCCACGGAGTCAGCTTCAGAACGTTGGAGGTGCTTTTTATTATAGTAGAGATATGTGTAGATATCTATATATAGATATAGATATATATTTTTTTTGCATAATGTCTCTTCACTTAAGTTGGTGACATCGGTGGTGCAACCTGCTAGTCTGTTGCCACTATTAAAAAGCTATCCTGCACCCTCCTTTTCATCAGTACACCCAGCTAACAAGCTTCAATAAGCCTTAAATGTTTGTTATTTTGTACTCTTCTTAAGAGAAAAATGCCAGACGGAGAACATGGCATCCGTAATGCATGTTTCTCCTCCCCAGGCTGTTTCAAGGACTGTCCCCTAAACATATTACAAAAAAACATTGTGTGAACCATATTCTTTATATTTCCCAAACAGTGATCTTCTTTTTTTTATTTTAGTTTTAACTCTTGTAACCATCGTTAGCGCCAGTTTAGCTTTAATTAATGGAAAAATCCATACCACAATGGCGTTCTGCTAATTTAATATACTACTTCCTGATATACGTCACTCACGCCCTCCATTCTGATTGGACTATAACACTGACATCCAGTCCATCTCTAAATTTAAACCTCCTGGTATCACAGTTTGAAGCTTAAAAATCATCTGTTGTTTTCTGTAATTTAGCATTGCATCTATGGAGCCTCCCTCCCTGGCTGTATCTGCTCTATTATCCTCCACCGTAAATCTTTAACTGTATGTTGACAAGCCACCCAATGCTGTACTAAAGGGACTTGGACATTCTAAGTTACTATACGTGACTTATGTTCAGTGAGACGTAATTTAATAGGACGACTACTTAGCCTCCCAGATTACAGGGGCATTTGCTGCTAAATTACAGGGAACAGATGATTTTTAAGCTTCGAACTGTGATACTGGGAGGTTTAACTTTAGAATTAGAGTAGATGTCAGTGTTATAGTCCAATAAGAATGGAGAAGGTGGTTGACGTATATCAGGAAGTAGTATATTAATTAGCAGTTAAATGCCTTTGCCATCTTGGCATGGATTTTTCCATTAATTATAGCTAAGCTGGCACTAATGACTGATATATTTTATTTATTTATTTATTTGTAGCATTTGTATCCCACATTTTCCCACCGATTTGCAGGCTCAATGTGGCTTACATTTGCCATAATGGCGGTTGCCATTTCCGGGTAATAGAATTACAAAGGTATTGCATTAAGGTGCATTACATACATTATAGTATTGTATATTGGTTCATGAGTGATAGATTGGATTGTAACATACATTAGGTTGTCGACTATAGAAAGGCCATATTCGACGTAAGGATTAGATTGGTAATGCTTGTTCATTAATATAGAGAGGTTAAACAGTCAAATGATAGGGGTTCGGTTATTCTAGTTCACGTACAGACTTATTATTTAGTATTGAAGGCGAGTGTTATTGGTATGCCTTTTGAACAAATCAGTTTTCAGAAGCCTTCGAAAGATGGTTAGGTCTTGCGTTGTTTTTACGGCCTTCGGTAATGCGTTCCATAGTTGCGTGCTAATGTAGGAGAAACTGGTTGCGTATGTGGATTTATATTTTAGTCCTTTACAGTTGGGGTAGTGGAGATTGAGGTAAGAGTTAGAAATAAAATGAGATCACCTTTTGGAAAATATAAAGAATATGTCTCACACAGTGGGTTTTTTTGAAACAGCCTGAGGAGGCGAAGCATGCATGTTGGTCGTGGTGTCCCCCGTCTGGCATTTTTCTCTTAAGATGAGTACAAAATAACTTAAACATTTAAGGCACATTGAAGCTTGTTAGCTGGGTGTACCATTGAAGAGAGATGGGTGCAGGACAGCCTTGCAATAGTGGTAACACATTAGCAGGTTTCACTGCTGAGGTCACCAATTTAAATGACGAGACATTATGCAAAAATATCTCTCTATATATGGAAAAGTGATGCATATGTGTATCCTTTTAAGAAGAAAGATTGCATTTGAACTGAGTGGGAGTGAAGGCACTATCCTATATAATAATTCTCACCACCAACGTTCTAATGTGTCTGCCTGTGTCCGTGGCGCCTTCGGAGTTCCTGAGCTAGGCTCCGTAGCCAGGCTGACGTCACTCACAGCTGATTCCTAAGCAGGGGGAGGAGTAGGGAAACGCCCTTACAAGGGTGGCCTCCAAGACTTCAACAGAATCTCGGTGGCCATTTTGAACAGCGATCCGGCAGCGGGGGAGCGTCAGCGCCAGCAGCGGGCAGGCAGGACTGGGGATCTTTCCTGCCTGCCCCAAAGAATTGGTTACACAACCTGGGTGGATGAAGGAGGGGCAGGTGAGAGAGCAGGGTCGTTGGACATGGGTGGCTGCAGGGGGGCAGGGGGAGATGAGGGTCGCAGGACATGGGTGGCTGGAGGGGGGGGTAGGGGAGAGGAGGTGGGGGTGGAAGGGGGGGGCCTCAGACCATAAAGGGAGGGGGAGGGGGCACTCACTCACTCTCTGTCTCTCATATATACTCTCTATGACACACTCTCTGTCTATCACACTCTCTGTCTCTAACATAAACGCCGAGGAAAACCTTGCTAGCGCCCGTTTCATTTCTGACAGAAATGAGCCTTTTTTTTACTAGTATCTGGATATTCTCCATATTTTGTGGAGTTTCTTCTGAACCAGTCAATTGTCTTGCCAACATTGTTCCCCTGTCCTCATGCCCATCCTGGTGAAAGCACACTGCACACCTTGGACTGCAAGTGAGCATTGGCCTTTTACTTGGAGCGGACTAGGCCCTACAGACAGTCTACTCAACTTTTTTTGTTTCTTTTGATCTCAACAGGATGGGGGTCACCGTCGGGGAAACTCACCATTTTCAATTGGCTGGCAGATTGCTTCTCTTTCACTTATGCCCAGGCTGGGCTGACTCTTGGGGGTCATGTCAGAGCTATGGTGGCATTAGTTGCCCACTTGAGGTCAGCCTCCATTGAAGAAATTTGCCAGGCTGCAACATGGTCTTCAGACCACACATTCACATCTCATTACCACCTTCAGGAGGATACCCGACGCAACAGTCTGTCTGGACAGACAGTTCTGCAGAATTTGTTTGGGGTCTAGAGTCCAATTTTACCCTCCTAGGCCTGTTTTGTTCTGTTCCAGGCTGCACTTGCACTCAGATTGTATATAGTTTCAAGTTAATTACTTTTTTGCCCTCACCGTTGCGAGGTCCAGTTGATCGCTGGTTGTTGTTTTCGATGAGCCTAGTAGCTAGGGATTCCCACATGTGAGAATTATAGGCCTGCTTGTCCTTGGACAAAGTGAAGATACTTACCTGTAGCAGGTATTCTTCAAAGACAGCAGGCCTTATATTCTCACATACCCTCCCACCTCCCATTGGAATTGTTTCCTTTTTTATTTTTTCTTATGTTTTATATTGTACTGTTGGTCCCACACTCGTGGCCGGTGGGAAGGCACTCGCGCATGCCCAGTGGAGCGAATCTCACACTCCAAGACCTGTTTAAAGCTTGTTCTCACTGATGGGTGACGTCCACGGCAGCCCCCTCCAATCGGAATCTTCACTAGCAAAGTCCTTTGCTAGCCCTCGCGCGCCGATGCGCACCAAGCATGCGCGGCCGTCTTCCCGCCCGAAACCGGTTTGAGCCGGCCAGTCTTCTTTTCTCCGCGCTCGGGACGGTTGTGTTTCCGTTTCGTGCCCCGTAAAAGTCGACCTCGCGCGTCGTTTTTCGACTCGTTTCACTTCAAAAGTGTTGGAAAAACCCTTTTTTGGCTTTTTCCCTTCCTCTAGTTCGAGTTTTTCACCCCGGTAAGTTTTCTTTCGTCGTCGGGGTAGGCCTTACTTAGGCCCCGGTCGAAATTTCCTTCCCGCTTTTTTCTGCTGGTGCCAAATTTCGCCATTTCGTCTTTCGATCTCGCCGGCGTGATTTTTCCGCCCATGACATCGAAGCCTTCCAGCGGCTTCAAGAAGTGCACCCCGTGCGCCCGGGTAATTTATTTATTTATTTATTTTTTATTTACATCAATTTATATACCGTATCTTATTGCTACTGCAAGACAGAACGGTTTACAATTTATAAAAAAAAAAAAAAAAAAGCAGTACAATAAGTACAAATTGGACAAACATTAGAACTCCAATCATTACAGGAAAGCACAGCAAACCCAACAAACTAGCTACATAAGATGAAAACAATATAACTCATGATTAATACACAGGAGAACACTGCAGATACAAAATTAAATACATAATATAATCTACACAGACAGATAATACAGTTTTGACTTAGTATATATTACAGATGCCCATTTATAACCTTTCTTCCATTATTCTAAATTCTGATCTACATACTCGATAAAGTAGAAGGTTTTCAAAAGTTTCCGAAATGAAAGTAAGATTTCTCAAGTCTGATCTCTTTTGGAAGGCCATTCCAAAGAGAGGGAGACAGATAGAAAAAAGCCGAATTCCGTGTAGATTCCCATCTAGCCCTAGCAAGAGGAGGAATCACTAACCTGTTATCTGTCAGGGATCTAAGGGTTCGTGTGGCAGTGTAAGGAATAGTTAGATTTGACAGATAGTCAGGATTTAGTGTATAAAAGGCCTTATGGGTCAAGACTAATCTCACTCACTGACAGGCACGCTTCGTGTCTTCGGTGTCTGGGGGCCGAGCACCGCCCTCAGGCCTGTAGTCTGTGTTCCCTTTTACAGAAGTGGACTCAGGTAGCGAGGTTGGCCCAGTGGAACTTTTTGTTCTCGGGCTCTTCGTCGGCATCGGCACCGGGGGTATCAAGTGCATCGACGTCTGCAGCGTCCAGATCTTCATCCTCAGCGGCCAGTGCATCGAGTGCATCGAGGCATCGAAGCTCTGCATCGGCGCCGAGACATCGGGTGACTGCATCGACGTCGGTGGTACCGGGACCTCGTCTGCTGATGTCGTCGGACGGTGGTGCTTCGTCTGGAGTGCAGGTGAGGGCTGTCCACTCCCCTGCTGGTGGCGGTGAGCCTTCGGGTGGGTCTCCCCCTACCCTGAGGGCTCCTGCGGTACAGCCCCCCCGAGATCGGCCCTCTTCGGTCTCGGCCCCGAGGAAGAGACGACTGGATTCTACGTCCTCCTCGTCGGTGCCGGGAAGCGCCGGTGACGTGCTTCGCAAAAAATCTAAGAAGCATCGACACCGGTCCCCTTCCCGTGTCGGCACCGAGAGCTCTGGGTCGCCGAGGGAGTTGGCACCCAGTAGGCATCGGCACCGAGAGGACCGCTCACCCTCTGTTCAGGAGGTGTCGATGCGCTCCACTCTGGACAGCCCGGAACAGCCTCCACGCCCGGAACAGGTTCTGACGTCGACGCCTGCATCGACTTCCATGCCTTTTTCTGCAGCCGCTCTGAACGAGAGCCTCCGGGCCGTTCTTCCAGAGATTCTGGGAGAGCTGTTGCGCCCTACCCCTCCGGTACCGGCGGTGCTTGCGCCTCCGGTACCGTCGAGCGTGGCGCCGGCTGGTCCATCGCCCGAGGTGAGGTCACCGGCGTCGGTGCCGCTTGCGGTACCGACTGCCGTCGCCTCCCAGGAGGGCTCCCCGACTACGTCGGCGGAGGGAGCTTCGCCGATGCGGGCGAGGGAGTCTACCTCTCGACGCCCCCATCATGGACGTGGCTCCACGGAGTCGAGTCGGGCGCGGTTGCAGACACAGGTTCGTGAACTTGTGTCTGACACCGAGGGTGAGGCCTCGTGGGAGGAAGAGGAAGACATCAGGTATTTCTCTGACGAGGAGTCTGAAGGTCTTCCCTCTGACCCCACTCCCTCTCCTGAAAGGCAGCTTTCCTCCTCCTGAGAGTCTGTCTTTCGCTTCCTTTGTCCGGGAGATGTCTACGGCCATCCCCTTCCCGGTGGTTGTGGAGGACGAGCCCAGGGCTGAAATGTTTGAGCTCCTGGACTATCCTTCTCCACCTAAGGAAGCGTCCACTGTACCCATGCACCATGTCCTTAAGAAGACATTGCTGGCGAACTGGACAAAACCTCTAACTAATCCCCACATTCCCAAGAAGATCGAGTCCCAGTACCGGATCCATGGGGACCCAGAGCTGATGCGCACCCAGTTGCCTCATGACTCTGGAGTTGTGGATTTGGCCCTAAAGAAGGCTAAGAGTTCTAGGGAGCATGCTTCGGCGCCCCCGGGCAAAGACTCTAGAACCTTAGACTCCTTTGGGAGGAAGGCCTACCATTCTTCTATGCTCGTGGCCAAAATTCAGTCTTACCAGCTCTACACGAGCATACACATGCGGAACAATGTGCGGCAGTTGGCGGGCTTGGTTGATGCGCTCCCCCCTGAGCAAGCCAAGCCATTTCAGGAGGTGGTCAGGCAGCTGAAGGCGTGCAGAAAATTCCTGGCCAGAGGGGTCTATGACACCTTTGATGTTGCGTCCAGGGCCGCTGCTCAAGGTGTGGTGATGCGCAGGCTCTCATGGCTGCGTGCCTCCGACCTGGAGAACAGACTCCAGCAGCGGATTGTGGACTCGCCTTGCCGTGCGGACAATATTTTTGGAGAGAAGGTCGAACAGGTGGTAGAGCATCTCCACCAGCGGGATACCGCATTCGACAAGTTCTCCCGCCGGCAGCCTTCAGCATCTACCTCTACAGGTAGAAGATTTTTCGGGGGAAGGAAGACTGGTCCCTACTCTTCTGGCAAGCGTAGGTACAATCCTCCTTCTCGACAGCCTGTGGCCCAGGCTAAGCCCCAGCGCGCTCGCTCTCATCAGCAGCGTGCGACTCAGCAAGGCCCCTCGGCTCCCCAGCAAAAGCAAGGGACGGGCTTTTGACTGGCTCCAGCAGAGCATAGCCGACATCCAAGTGTCAGTGCCGGGCGACCTGCCGGTCGGGGGGAGGTTGAAAGCTTTTCACCAAAGGTGGCCTCTCATAACCTCCGATCAGTGGGTTCTGCAAATAGTCCGGCAAGGATACACCCTCAATTTGGCCTCCAAACCTCCAAATTGTCCACCGGGAGCCCAGTCTTACAGCTTCCAGCACAAGCAGGTACTTGCAGAGGAACTCTCCGCCCTTCTTAGCGCCAATGCGGTCGAGCCCGTGCCATCCGGGCAGGAAGGGCTGGGATTCTATTCCAGGTACTTCCTTGTGGAAAAGAAAACAGGGGGGATGCGTCCCATCCTAGACCTAAGGGCCCTGAACAAATATCTCGTAAAAGAAAAGTTCAGGATGCTTTCCCTGGGCACCCTTCTTCCCATGATTCAGGAAAACGATTGGCTATGCTCTCTGGACTTGAAGGACGCCTATACGCACATCCCGATACTGCCAGCTCACAGACAGTATCTGCGATTTCAGCTGGGCACACGTCACTTCCAGTACTGTGTGCTACCCTTTGGGCTCGCCTCTGCGCCCAGGGTGTTCACAAAGTGCCTGGCTGTAGTAGCAGCGGCACTTCGCAGACTGGGGGTACACGTGTTCCCATATCTCGACGATTGGCTGGTGAAGAACATATCCGAGGCAGGAGCCCTGCAGTCCATGCAGATGACTATTCGCCTCCTGGAGCTACTGGGGTTTGTGATAAATTACCCAAAGTCCCATCTTCTCCCAGTGCAGAAACTCGAATTCATAGGAGCTCTGCTGGATTCTCGGACAGCTCGCGCCTATCTCCCAGAGGCGAGAGCCAACAACTTGTTGTCCCTCGTCTCGCGGGTGCGAGCGTCCCAGCAGATCACAGCTCGGCAGATGTTGAGATTGCTGGGCCACATGGCCTCCACAGTTCATGTGACTCCCATGGCCCGCCTTCACATGAGATCTGCTCAATGGACCCTAGCTTCCCAGTGGTTTCAGGCTGCTGGGGATCTAGAAGATGTGATCCACCTGTCCATGAGTTTTCTCAAATCCCTGTATTGGTGGACGATTTGGTCCAATTTGACTCTGGGACGTCCTTTCCAAATTCCTCAGCCACAAAAAGTGCTGACCACGGATGCGTCTCTCCTGGGCTGGGGAGCTCATGTCGATGGGCTTCACACCCAAGGAAGCTGGTCCCTCCAGGAACGCGATTTGCAGATCAATCTTCTGGAGTTGCGAGCGATCTGGAACGCTCTGAAGGCTTTCAGAGATCGGCTGTCCCACCAAATTATCCAAATTCAGACAGACAACCAGGTTGCCATGTACTACATCAACAAGCAGGGGGGCACCGGATCTCGCCCCCTGTGTCAGGAAGCCGTCAGCATGTGGCTCTGGGCTCGCCGTCACGGCATGGTGCTCCAAGCCACATATCTGGCAGGCGTAAACAACAGTCTGGCCGACAGGTTGAGCAGGATTATGCAACCTCACGAGTGGTCGCTCAATTCCCGTGCAGTGCGACAGATCTTCCAAGTGTGGGGCACCCCCTTGGTAGACCTCTTCGCATCTCGAGCCAACCACAAAGTCCCTCAGTTCTGTTCCAGGCTTCAGGCCCACGGCAGACTGGCATCGGATGCCTTCCTCCTGGATTGGGGGGAGGGTCTGCTGTATGCTTATCCTCCCATACCTCTGGTGGGGAAGACTTTGTTGAAACTCAAGCAAGACCGAGGCACCATGATTCTGATTGCTCCTTTTTGGCCGCGTCAGATCTGGTTCCCTCTTCTTCTGGAGTTGTCCTCCGAAGAACCGTGGAGATTGGACTGTTTTCCGACCCTCATCACACAGGACGAAGGGGCGCTTCTGCATCCCAGCCTCCGGTCCCTGGCTCTCAAGGCCTGGATGTTGAGAGCGTAGATTTTGCCTCTTTGGGTCTGTCAGAGGGTGTCTCCCGTATCTTGCTTGCTTCCAGGAAAGATTCCACTAAGAGGAGTTATTTCTTTCTGTGGAGTAGGTTTGCCGTCTGGTGTGACAGCAAGGCCCTAGATCCTCGCTCTTGTCCTACACAGACCCTGCTTGAATACCTTCTGCACCTCTCTGAGTCGGGTCTTAAGACCAACTCTGTAAGGGTTCACCTTAGTGCAATCAGTGCATACCATTACCGTGTGGAAGGTAAGCCGATCTCAGGACAGCCTTTAGTTGTTCGCTTCATGAGAGGTTTGCTTTTGTCAAAGCCCCCTGTCAAGCCTCCTACAGTGTCATGGGATCTCAATGTCGTTCTCACCCAGCTGATGAAACCTCCTTTTGAGCCACTGAACTCCTGCCATCTGAAGTACTTGACCTGGAAGGTCATATTCTTGGTGGCAGTTACTTCAGCTCGTAGAGTCAGTGAGCTTCAGCCCCTGGTAGCCCAGGCCCCTTACACCAAATTTCATCATAACAGAGTAGTCCTCCGCACTCACCCTAAGTTTCTGCCGAAGGTTGTGTCGGAGTTCCATCTGAACCAGTCAATTGTCTTGCCAACATTTTTTCCCCTTCCTCATTCCTGCCCTGCTGAACGTCAGCTGCACACATTGGACTGCAAGAGAGCATTGGCCTTCTATTTGGAGCGGACACAGCCCAACAGACAGTCCGCCCAATTGTTTGTTTCTTTTGATCCCAATAGGAGGGGAGTGGCTGTAGGAAAACGCACCATATCCAATTGGCTAGCAGATTGCATTTCCTTCACTTACGCCCAGGCTGGGCTGGCTCTTGAGGGTCATGTCACGGCTTATAATGTTAGAGCCATGGCAGCGTCGGTAGCCCACTTGAAGTCAGCCACTATTGAAGAGATTTGCAAAGCTGCGACATTGTCTTCTGTCCACACATTCACATCCCATTACTGCCTGCAGCAGGATACCCGACGCGACAGTCGGTTCGGGCAGTCAGTTCTTCAGAACCTGTTTGGGCTTTAGGATCCAACTCCACCCCCCGAGGGCCCTGTTTGTTCTGTTCCAGGCTGCACTCTCAGTTAGTTGGTAAATTTTTTAGGTCAATCTCAGTTATGTCCTCGCCGTTGCGAGGCCCAATTGACCATGGTTGTTGTTTTGCGTGAGCCTGGGGGCTAGGGATACCCCATCAGTGAGAACAAGCAGCCTGCTTGTCCTCGGAGAAAGCGAATGCTACATACCTGTAGAAGGTATTCTCCGAGGACAGCAGGCTGATTGTTCTCACAAACCCACCCGCCTCCCCTTTGGAGTTGTGTCTTCCCTGGTCTTTGTTGTGCTACATATGAGACTGGCCGGCTCAAGCCGGTTTCGGGCGGGAAGACGGCCGCGCATGCGCGGTGTGCATCGGCGCGCGAGGGCTAGCAAAGGACTTTGCTAGTGAAGATTCCGATTGGAGGGGGCTGCCGTGGACGTCACCCATCAGTGAGAACAATCAGCCTGCTGTCCTCAGAGAATACCTTCTACAGGTATGTAGCATTCGCTTTATACGCTTCGGACAGGCAACATGAACTCATGTTACCCACATGTGAGAATATAAGGCCTGCTGTCCTTGGAGAGTGCCTGTTGCAGCTAAGTGTCTTCGCTGTCTCAGAGGACAAGTAGGCCATGTTCTCACATGTGTGGGTGATGCCTGGTGCAGAACGCTTGAAATAGCATACTACAGGTTTAAGACATGCGCCAGTGTCCCCACCAAGTATGAGTGGGTGCCTGCTGCAAAAGCGTGGGACCAGCAGTGTTCTCTCATCTTCTTTGAGGGAAAGAAGTGCTGTTTCACAGCTGCCTCACTGCGTCTGGTACAGTGCTTATTTTTCACAGCTTTTTGTGCCTTCTCTTGTATAAGTCTCTAAGGCTCCATTTAGAGTACTGTGTGCAATTCTAGAGACTTCACCTGCAAAAAGATATAAACAGGATGGAGTCGGTTGAGAAGGCAGCTACAAAATTGGTTAATGGTCTCTGTCATAAAGTGTATGGGAACACCAGAAGAGGAACAGAATGCTCTGCAATGCAGAAAGCAGTCCAAGAAGAGCAGAGCATTCGTCTAATATGATAATTGCTTATTTGTGCCACTCTGTAAAATGTCCCGATGTGGCCACGTTTCGCCTCAGTAGAGGCTGCGTCAGGGGCTAAGACAGCTATTGCGGTCCCAAATGGCACATACATGCAATAGAGCTAAAATCCAATAAAATCCAGTGAGGGCAAAAATCAACCTTGCCTTATGCAGCTAAAAAGTGTCACTTGCCTTAGAGTGGTTGCTTACTTGCTTGAACCAAGTAAAGTGGCACAAATAAGGCCTTTTTATTATATTAGACGTATATAAAGCGTATGGGAACAGACTTATAGGCCTCGATATGTATACTCTAGAAGAATGGTGGGAGAAGGGGGATTTTAGAGACATTTAAATACTTCTGTGGCATTAATGATTAGGAGGTGAGCCTTTTTCAAATGAAGGAAATATCTTCTGAGCTTATAACCTCTTTGCTTCATCTCATGCTAATCTAAGAAAATAATTTTTCACAGGGTGGTGTACATGTGGAATAGCCTCCCAGTGGAGGTTGTGGAGACAAGGACTGTGTCTGAATTGGGACAAGCATGTTTGATCTCTTAGTGGTTACTGAGGATGGGCAGACTGGATTTAACAAGTAGATTAGACGTCCATTAGATCGAACTTGGACTGCCCATCTCCTTTCAGCTTGACCAGCCGTAATACTTTACAGGTTAACAGATCTGAGACACTTTCAAGGGTAATAATCTGCTGTAGCAAAAATAACCTGAGCAATGCTACCCGGTGACGGTTTCTAATTATGCAACTAAGCTTTTTTTCTTTTTTCCTTAAAGGTTATAAATAATGCTTGTGCGACTCAGGCTATAGTCAGCGTGTTGTTAAATTGCAGCCATTCAGATATACAACTCGGGGAGACACTGTCGGAGTTTAAGGAGTTCTCCAACAGCTTTGATGCAGCTGTAAGTAAAGAAGTGTGGATTTCCTTTTTCTGGTCACTCTGAAGTGTGGGTTGTGTTCTCTAACTTTTCTCCCCCTTTTCTTCTTCCCTAGATGAAGGGTTTGGCATTAAGCAATTCAGAAGTAATAAGACAAGTGCATAATGGTTTTGCCAGGTAATTATGAAGGATTCTATTCTAATTGAATTGCTCTTGCTGGTTGTGGGGTCATTTTATTTAGGTAGTGGCCTTTGAAGAAAGCTGGTAATAGTCATTATAGTAGAAATAGAGGCCAAGGTGATAGCTTTTCATTACAGTATTTGCGATTAGCTTTATAGAGTGATGCCTTCTTCTAGTCCCCAAAAAGAAGGAGAGAATCCAATCCTCGTGGACGTGCAGCAGCAAACAAAAAAGTGAGGTAACACAAGAAGACGCTGCCGGATTTTCTTTGCAGTAAGAATGCTGCTGACGACCTCATTTGTTTTTTTGTTGTCAAGAGCCAGTTGTTGCCAGCATTATTTACATATACACAGCATTAGATCACACCAGCAATAGCGATGGACACTACTGACTCCTAACGCAGGCACACATTCTGAAACATAGCTGTATCGAGTTTTATATGTTAGACCAATGTTTCCCAAGTCCAGTCCTGGAGTACCCCTTGCCAGTCAGGTTTTCAGGCTATCCACAATGAATATGCATGAACTTCATTTTCATGCACTTCCTCTATTATATACAAATCTTCATTCATATTCATTGTGTATAGCCTGAAAACCTGACTGGCAAGGGGTACTCCAGGACTTGACTTGGGAAACACTGTGTTAGACCATCGGTCTTGTTGACAATATTAAAGGTTTCAATTTAATCCTTTGGAATTCTCATCTTCTTTCACCTCACTTTTTTTGTTTGCTTCTTCTAGTCCCCAGCATTAGAATCAATTGGAGAAAACCTCTTAATTGATTTTTATTGGCTACAAAATTGGTTCTTCCCACACCTGAAATGCAGGATAACTCTGATCAGCTGTAGTATTAAAAAAAATTCCTGTCCTTATACTTTTTCACTCTTTCAGTAGTCATACTGGGCCAGATTAAGGCCAAGTAATGCCCTAAGCACAGCCCAACAGTGGTGCTCCTTGGCCATTTCATTGCTTAACTCTGTGGTTCCCAAACCTGGTCCTGGAGGCACCCCAGTCAGGATTTTAGGATATCCACAATGAATATTCATGAAAGATATTTGCATGCACTACCTCCACTGTATGCAAATCTCTCGCATGCATATTCATTGTGGATATCCTGAAAACCTGACTGGCGGGGTGCCTCCAGGACCAGGTTTGGAAACCAAGGGCTTAACTGATAAAGACAGATTCAAATGCTAAGAAATATCATAATATCATTGTATGAAACAATAACATATATATGAATGATTAGAAAAATACTGAAATTCATGTTGGATAAAGGGTGTGGCAGATGGCAGTGAAAGAGTTAAGGGCATGAGAGCCAGGGAAAAAACTGTGGTGCCTCCCTTCCCTTGATGCCCTAAATACATGCTTATTTTCCTTAATGGTTAATCCAGGGCTTCAGTCATGTTTTACAAATGAGACATAAAAGGTACAATTTACATCTCTCTCTTTTTTTTTTTTTTGTCATGACTGTTGATTTATGAATAGCAGCATTTTGATAGTTTTCTTGCAATTGTCCTGTGTGATGAAATAATGCAGCTGATGCCAGTCCAGTAGCAGGGCTCCTGGTGGTGATTTTCCTCAAAACTAGATGCTTGATTTATTTACTTACAATTAAATGTTATTTTTCTTTATAATTTATCTCCTTTTATCTTGTTCATTTTCTTCAGCTTTCATGTTATCTGCTCCTGAAGCAATTGTGTTTCTTTGTTCTTCATAAACATCTTCTCTCTTAACATAAGTGTTGCTATACTGGGACAGACCAAAGGTCCATCAAGCCCAGTATCCTGATTCCAACAGTTGCCAGTTCAGGTCATAAGTACCTGACAAGATCCCAAAAGAACATAATACATTTTATCCTGCTTATTCTAGAAATAGTGGATTTTCCCAACTCCACCTTAATAATGGCTTAAGTGAAAAATTATTTTCTATGAATTGTTTTAAATTTACTACTTTGTAGCTTCATTGCATGTCCTCTTGCCCTAGTATTTTGGAAAGAGTAAACAAGCGATTCACTTCCCTATGAGGAAAGGCTGAAATGGCTTGTGCTGTTCAGCTTGGAGAAAAGACGGCTGAGGGGAGATATGATAGAGGTATATAAAATACTGAGTGGAGTGGAACAGGTACGTGAATCGCTTGTGTACTCTTTCCAAAAATACTAGGATTAGGGGGCACGCAATAAAGCTACAAAGTAGTAAATTTAAAATGAATTGGAGAAAATTTATTCATTCAACATGTAATTAAACTTTGGAATTCGTTGCCAGAGAATGTGGTGAAAGCAGTTAGCTTAGCGGGGTTTAAAAAAGGTTTGGCTAGCTTCCTAAAAGAAGTTCATTAGCCATTATTAAATTGGATTTGGGAAAATCCACTGCACATTTCTGGGATAAGCAGCATAAAATGTATTGTACTTGTGACCTGGATTTGCCACCGTTTGAAATAGGATACTGGGCTTGATGGACCCTCGGTCTGTCCCAATATGGTTATGTACTTATGTCTACCCGTTCCACTCCACTCATTATTTTATATACCTCTATCATATCTTCCTTCCAAGCTGAAGAGCCTTAGCCACTTTATCCTTTCCTCATAGTGAAGTCGTCCCATCCCCTTTATCATTTTTGTTGCCCTTGTCTGTACCTTTTCTAATTCCGGTATTTCTATTTTGAGATGTGGTGACCAGAATTGCACACAGTATTCGAGGTGCGGTTGCACTATGGAGCCATACAAAGGCATTATAACATCCTCATCTTTGTTTTCCATGCCTTTCCTAATAATATCTAACATTCTATTTTGCTTTCTTCACCGCTACTGCACACTGAGCAGAGGCTTTCAACGTATCGTCATCGATGACACCTAGATCCTTTTTCGGGTCAGTGACTCCTAATGTGGAACCTTGCATCATGTAGCTATAGTCTGGTTCCTCTTTCCCACATGCATCACTTTGCACTTGCTCATGTTAATTGTCATCTGCCATTTGGATGTCCAGTGTCCCAGTTTAGTATCGTCCTCTTGCAATTTTTCACAGTCCTTTTGAGATTTAACAACTTTGAATAACTTTGTGTCATGAGCAAATTTAATTCCCTCAACTAGTTATTCCCATCTCTAGATCATTATGTTAAAAAGCAGCAGTCCCAGCAGGACCCTTTCGGTATCCCACTATCAACCCTTCTCCATTGAAAATACTGACTGTTTAACCATAGCTTTTAACCAGTTTTTAATCCACAATAGAACACTACCTCCTATCCCATGACTTTCTAATTTCCTTAAATTTAGATACACAATTTCAACCGGATGACCTTTATCCACATGTTTGTTCACCCCTTCAAAGAAATATAATATAATAGATTGGTGAGGCAAGATTTCACTTCACTAAATCCATGTTGGCTTTGTCTTATGCTTTATTTATATGCTGTGCAATGTTGTTAATTATACTCTCTACCATGTTACCTGCCACTGATGTTAGGCTCACTGGTCTGTAATTTCCAGGATCACCTCTGGAACCCTTTTTAAAAAATCGGCATTACGAAAGCATTACAGCCCCAACAGCTGGAAAAATAAGAAAGATAACTTAGACTCTGTTAGATGCAGTCAGTAATTACCTTTATTATCACAGAACCAAAAAAATACAAACAATAGTTCTCTCCCTGAAGCAGGTTGTCAGTCAGCAAATGCGCATCCTGAAAGACAAGGACTGCTCAGCTAACACCTCCCGGACATCACATATATACTGTTGCAAATTCCATTTCTCATAAATCGTGTGATTTCCCGTAAACTAGCACCAGTAGGTTGCCTTCTACCATATATGGATTGTTCCTGTATTCTATCAGTCTCTCCTGATGGGAGTTCACGTGCAAAATCGGTACCTATTGGCTAGTCAGTGATCTGTTCTGCGTGCACAGTCAGAACAATACCCTTGTGTCCTCTCTCTGTGTCTCTCCACAAATGCAACATACTGGTAGGCTTCACTGTGTCCTCAGTCCCTTAGCAACTATCAAGGTTACATCCACCTTATATGAAAAACATACTCAGCTGCAAACAAATGTTATGAAGTGTCAGTTCTCAGCTCCTGAGAAGGCAATGATTGTTACAC
This sequence comes from Microcaecilia unicolor, assembly GCF_901765095.1. Taxonomy (NCBI): domain Eukaryota; kingdom Metazoa; phylum Chordata; class Amphibia; order Gymnophiona; family Siphonopidae; genus Microcaecilia; species Microcaecilia unicolor. The sequence continues at coordinate 201,540,428 of NC_044036.1, read as the reverse complement.
AAGATGCTGAGTTAGTAGGCTAACTTGTGAGAACCAAACTGACTGTACAGGCCTTAGGCCAAGCATAGGAAGGCATATACAATTGCATACCCTCCAATCTTCCGGTACCATGCTTGATTTTTAAAGTTAAATTACATATTAGTAACAATAGTTCTGCAAGTTCTTTTTTCAATTTTATCAATACTCTGGGTTCTGTACCATCCGGTTCAGGCTATTTGTCAGATTGCCCCATTACATCTTCCAGGTTTACAGAGTTTTGATTTTCTCTGACTCTGCATTGAGTACCATTTCTGGCACCGGTATCTCTCCGATATCTTCCTCGTTGAAGACCAAAGCAAAGAATTCATTTAATCTCTCCACTATGGCCTTTTTTTCTCTGAGTTCCCCTTTTACCCCTTGGTTATTTAGCGATCCAGTTGATTCTTTTGTTAGCTTCTTGCTTTTAATATACCTGAAAAAGTTTTTACTATGTGTTTTTTGCCTCCAATGCAATCATCTTTTCAAAGTCTTTCTTTGCCATCCTTATCAGTGCTCTGCATTTGGCTTGCCATTCCTTATGCTGTTTCCTATTAATTTCAGTCACATCCTTATTCTATTTTCTGAAGAATTTTCTTTTAGCTCTAATAGCTTCCTTCACCTTGTTTTTTAACCGTGCTAGCTGTCGTTTGGGCTTCCTTCCTTCTTCCTCCTTTTTTAATACATGGAATATATTTGGCTTGGGCTTCCAGGATGATATTTTTGAACAGCATCTATGCCTGCAGCTGCTCCTCTAAGTTGTGAGTCTTTTCTCCTATCTGACAAGCCCTAGCCGCTTTAGCATTTCCTCCATAGTCTCCTTTTTGAAAGTTAAATGCTACTGTATTGGATTTCCTGTGTGTACTTACTCCAGAGCTTATATCACATTTGATCATGTTATGACCACTGTTATCAAGCGGCTCCGGCACCATTACCTCCTGCACCAGGTCATGCGCTTCATTAAGGACTAGGTCTAGAATTGTTCCTTCTCTTGTTGGTTCCTGTACCAGCTGCTCCATAAAGCAGCTCTTGATTTTGTCAAAGAATTTTACCTCCCTAGCATGCCCCAGTCAATATCAGGGTAATTGAAATCACCATTATTATTGTGTTCTCCAGTTTATTAGCCTCCCTAATTTCTGATAACTGTTCTTCTTCTGTCTGTTCATCCTGGTCAGATGGACAGTAGTACACTCCTATCACTATCCTTTTCCCCTTTACACCTGGACTTTCTATCCATAGGGATTCCAAGATGTGTTTCGTGTCCTGCAGAATTGTTAGTCTAATCGATTCTAGGCTGTGCTGGCCATGTGCCCGCATACTGCTGTCCGAAGAGCAGCCACCTGGCTGTGATTCTATAGTTCTGTGTGTCATTACATGTTCCTCTGGCTCTCCTCTCTTTGCATGCTTTAGGTCTCATATGTTCTCCTGTGGTTAAATAAACTGAAGCCCAAACACCTCGAGAGAACCAGATAGCTCTACCCATCCTTTTACCTCTTGATTTCAGCTTTTGCCTCCTAATATCCCAAGCTTGGGGCTTGTTCTGTGATACCAGTGTAAAAAGACATATTGCATTCTTCGGGTAGACCCATCTAAATAAAGGCCCATAGCATATTAGCCTCAGATACTAAATGGCCTGAAGCAAAGCAAATTCAGTGGGGATGATGTGGAGGGATAGTGTGACTGTCTTCCAGCTTTGAGTTAACAAGTAGGGGGTGATTGACCAAGGACATTTTGTAATGATATCCACCCAGAAGTGTTTTCCTCTGCTGTCCACAGAGAGCACATTATAAGTAAGCAGTGTTGCTCTCGGGTAATGGGAGATTTTTTTAAAACAGCAATAAGACAATCCCAGAAATGGACAGGAAAGCTTAACTCCTGAAGGGACTACGTGAAGCAAAATGTGGAAGATTCTGAAGGATGGGTGTGTACTAGCCCCTATCAATTTTGAGTTAGCATGACAAGTGGGGGAATATGGGAGATGCCTTAGAAATGTTTGAAGTCTGCCCCACATGAGGCAAAAGGGACTCCTAATCAGTATATGGTGATTTCATGAGCTGCACAAGTTGACTAAATTGGGATAAAGTACTCTGAGCTGACTGGACTGGAGTAGAGGACATACCTGTGAAGCGTATTTGTACAGACACAGTAGAAATGTAACTTTTGGCAAATACCAGACATGGTCCCACAGAACATCTGATTTGCTCCTTTCAGACTGAACTTTGGGTGATTTATCTGAGAGTTCAGATATTCATCTTGTAAAACGTGTTAATAGCCACTATTTCCCAAGGACAAGCAGGCCTTCAAATTGGTTACATCATTTGACTGAGCCCGGTTCGGATGTTGTAGTGAGAAGAACTTTCTAGCAACATCCCACCGTTTATGCTATAGTGTGTTCCCGCCCCATGCACAAGCGCAGGTCCCTCAGCCTGTGTTTTTTGCGGAGCAGGGAGACGCGTCTACGTGTTCTCCGCATGTGCGATTGTGGGGTTTTTTTTCCTTGTGCCTTCCCATGCGGGTTTTTAAGTCCTCTCGGATAATTTTTCCTTTAATTTTCCCTTTCTTCAGTTTCCCTTTTAATTTGTTTTAGTTTTTCAGCCCTTAGTTTCCTTTATTTTTCACATATTGGTAGGCCCTTTTAGGCCATAGCCCCAACCCTGATTTGAACACTGCCCCTTTTTCCGGTTCAAGATCGAGGAGCTTAATTTGGTCGCGATTCTTGTCTTGATGTCCAAGAAGGCTCCCAGTGACTTCAAAAAGTGTGCCCAGTGTACTCGGGTGATTTCCATTGACAGACTCACACAACTGGTGCATCGGGTGCCTTGGACTTGACCATGAGTCTAACTATTATTCCATATCATCAAGCTGATCAATCCATAGACTGGTGGGTTGTGTCCATCTACCAGCAGGTGGAGATAGAGAGCAAACTTTTGCCTCCCTATATGTGGTCATGTGCTGCCGGAAACTCCTCAGTATGTTCTCTATCTCAGCAGGTGGTGGTCACACACAGCAGCAGCTCTGGCTAGGCCTCCAAGCCTAATTTTTAGGTTTTGTTGAGTGCCTGGGGTTGAGGGCTCTTTTGAGCAAGTGCAAACCTGGTGGTGCCAGGTCCCTCCTTTTCTCCCCCCTCCCGCTGGCTCCGTTAAAGGAAAAAAAAAAAAATTTTTGAACGTCCTTAAAGGCGTTTATTTCGACGTTTATTTAAACGTTCATTGCAGCTACTCACTGGGACACCAGGTCGTTACAGCTCGGAGCGGACAGCAGGTAATTTTTACCTTTTTATAGCGGGCAGGGGGTTCCCCGATTTATCTCCACGTGGCATATGGCGTCGGAGGGCGAGGGCGTAAAGAGTCGCTCCCCGGATCGCTTGGGCGCTTCTAGAGGGGATGCGGGGGTCTTAAAGCTTGATTCGCCCTTGTTGGGTGACAGTTTCGTGGCCGATGAATGTCCCGGTCCTTCCTCCGGCGTGGCGATTTTTCCCGCCATAAACGCCCATCCCCCGCTCCTCGCCTCCGCCATCTTGGCCGGCCACGCGGCTCGGACGGCTTCTTCTTGGGCCGCCCTTGAGGTGGGAGACATTAATGCCATGAACGCCCTTAATTTGGGCGACGGCACAAAAGCGGCTAAAGTTAAGCGCCGTTCTTCCCGCGCGGCTCCTTCGCGGAGTGTCGCGCCGGACGCCATTTTGGATGCGCAGCATGTCTCTCCCCCGCTCTTGCGAGCGCCGGTTGAGGGTGCGTCTAGGGCTGTTGCCCAGGCTGCGGAAGTACACAGTCTGGGGGGTTTCTCCCCCGAGTTTGTTTTGCTGCTGCATCAGGCTTTCCTTATGCAAAACGCTGCCCCTGCTCCCTCGTCTGGTAAAGAGGTTGAGGTTCCCAGAGGTAAACGCCCTCAGGTTGATTCCCAGGCCTTGGAGGACTTTGTCTCCTCCGATGTAGATGAGGGCAGCGTATCTGAGGTCTCCCAACGGTCCTTTGCGGATTCCTTGGAGGAGACGGATCCCCGCTCGGATGGAGCGGATGACCCCTCTGCAGCGCGGTTTTTTAGCTCAGAGGATTTGTCCAACCTGTTGGTACAGGCCATGGACACTTTGAAGATTTCCTCTCCGGAGGACGTCTCTCCCTCAGCCCCTGTTGGCTCTGCCATTATGCTGGGGACGAAGCGCCCGCCTAGAACCTTCCACGTGCATGATGCCATGCACACCTTAATTGCGGCTCAATGGGATGTCCCGGAAGCGAGCCTTAAAGTGGCTAGGGCTATTTCCCGCCTCTATCCTTTGACTGAAAGTGAACGTGAGGCCTATCTGTGGCCTACCGTGGATTCTTTAATCACTGCGGTGACTAAGAAAACGGCGTTGCCGGTGGAAGGTGGCACGGCCCTAAAGGACGCCCAAGATAGAAGATTGGAGGCCACCTTAAGGTCGTCCTTTGAGGCAGCTGCTTTAAGTTTGCAGGCCTCAATTTGCGGCTCCTATGTGGCCAGGGCGTGCCTGGCTATGGTGCAGCGGGCTTTCCCCTCGGATCTTTCCTTGAGGGCTGATTGGCCGGCCCTGGAATCGGGCTTAGCCTATTTGGCAGACTTGCTGTATGATGTCTTGAGGGCCTCAGCGAAAGGCATGGCTCAGACAATCTCTGCGCGGCGGTGGCTTTGGCTGAAACATTGGTCTGCTGACCACGCCTCTAAATCCCGCCTGGCTAGATTGCCTTTTAAAGGCAAGCTGCTCTTTGGGGTCGAGCTGGACAAAATCGTGACTGATCTCGGCACGTCTAAGGGCAAGAAGTTACCAGAGGTCAGGGTTCGGGCTAGTACTCGCCCTGGTACCTCCAGAGGACGGTTTCAGGAAGCCCGTCGGTACCGTCCGGGCAGGTCGGGCTCCTCTGCCCCCTCTTCCTTCAAGAGGAACTTCTCCCCCAAGCAGCATTCCTTTCGCAGAGACCGCCGTCCCGGAGGTGCTCCCTCCGGTCCTCCCCCAGGGTCTCGTACCCAATGACGGGGCCTTGGTCCACGCCCCAGTGCAGATTGGAGGACGGCTGTCCTCGTTTATGGGCGAGTGGACCACAATAACTTCAGACGCTTGGGTGCTGGAAGTCATCAGAGACGGCTACAAGCTACAGTTCTGCCGACCCTTAAAAGACGGGTTTGTACTCTCTCCCTGCAAGTCTCCGGTCAAAGCTGTGGTAGTGCAGCAGACCTTGAACAATCTGATCCGCCTGGGGGCGGTCGTTCCGGTGCCAGAAAATCAGCTTGGCAAGGGATGTTACTCTTTTTTCTTTGTGATACCAAAGAAAGGAGGTTCTGTACGGCCTATCCTCGACCTCAAAGGGGTCAATTGGGCCTTGAAAGTTCAGCACTTTCGCATGGAGACCCTCCGCTCTGTTATAGCGGCAGTGAAGGCAGGAGAGTTCCTGGCATCCTTGGACATCAAGGAAGCGTACTTGCATATTCCCATCTGGCCTCCTCATCAACGCTTTCTGCGTTTTGCAGTACTGGGCCGACACTTCCAGTTCAGAGCCCTCCCGTTCGGGTTGGCTACTGCTCCGCGGACCTTCTCCAAAGTAATGGTGGTCATCGCGGCCTTCCTGAGGAAGGAAGGAGTTCAAGTCCATCCTTATCTGGACGACTGGTTGATCCAAGCCCCCTCTTATGCAGAGTGCGGCAAAGCTGTGAACCGGGTGGTTGCTCTTTTGAGCTCCCTGGGGTGGATCATCAACTGGGAGTAAAGCCAGCTGCGCCCGACTCAGTCCCTGGAGTATCTGGGAGTTCGATTCGACACCCAAGTGGGCAGAGTGTTCCTGCCGGACAATCGGATTGTCAAGTTTCAGGCTCAGGTGGACTAGTTCCTAGTAGCCTCTCCTATTCGGGCTTGGGACTACGTGCAGCTGTTGGGCTCTATGACGGCCACGATGGAAGTAGTGCCCTGGGCCAGGGCTCATATGAGACCACTACAACAATCTCTGCTGCTGCGCTGGACTCCGATGTCGGAGGATTATGCTGTGCGCCTTCCCTTGGACCCAGCAGTGCGCAAGGCGCTGAGCTGGTGGACGCAGACAGACAAGTTGTCTGCAGGAATGCCTCTGGTGACCCCGGAGTGGATTGTCGTCATGACAGAAGCCTCTTTGATGGGCTGGGGAGCCCACTGCTTGGGAAGGACAGCGCAGGGGCTCTGGTCTCCTGCAGAGGCAAGTGGTCTATCAACCTCCTGGAACTCAGAGCCATTCGGTTGGTGTTGTTGGAGTTCATCCCGGTACTGGTGTTGAAGCCTGTACGGGTCCTGTCGGACAATGCCACGGCTGTGGCCTATGTCAACTGCCAGGGAGGTACCAAGAGCGCCCCTCTAGCCAAGGAGGCCATGAATCTATGCCAGTGGGCGGAAGCGAACCTGGAACAGCTGTCAGCGGCCCACATTGCCGGAGTCATGAATGTCAAGGCGGACTTTCTCAGTCGCCATACCTTGGAGCCCGGAGAGTGGCAGCTATCTGCTCAGGCGTTCTTGGGCATCACGAAGCGCTGGGGCCAGCCGAGCCTAGATCTGATGGCGTCATCGGCCAATTGTCAAGTGCCGCGCTTTTTCAGCAGAGGACGGGACCCTCGATCCCTGGGAGTAGATGCTCTTCTCCAACAGTGGCCGACACAAGAGCTTCTCTATGTGTTCCCGCCCTGGCCCATGTTGGGCAGGGTGCTAGACCGGGTGGCAAAGCATCCCGGCAGGGTAATCCTGGTGGGTCCGGATTGGCCCAGACGTCCCTGGTATGCGGACTTGATCAGGCTCTCAGTCGGCGATCCTCTGCGGCTGCCAGTGGAGCAGGGCCTGTTTCATCAGGGTCCCGTGGTGATGGAGGATCCCTCCCCCTTTGGTCTTACGGCCTGGCTATTGAGCGGCAGCGTCTGAGAAAGAAGGGCTTCTCAGACAAGGTCATCGCCACTATGCTGAGAGCGAGGAAGCGCTCTACTTCTACTGCTTACGCCAGGGTTTGGCGTATCTTTGCAGCGTGGTGTGAAGCAGGCTCACTTTCTCCCTTCACTGCTCCAATTTCTTCAGTGTTGGCGTTCCTGCAAGAAGGTCTGGAGAAAGGCCTGTCGCTCAGTTCCCTGAAAGTTCAGGTAGCGGCTCTGGCTTGCTTCAGGTGCCGCCTGAAGGGTGCTTCCCTGGCTTCGCAGCCAGATGTGGTGCGCTTTCTCAAGGGAGTTAATCACCTGCGCCCTCCTCTGCACTCAGTGGTGCCTGCGTGGAATCTCAACCTGGTGCTAAGAGCATTGCAGAAGCCGCCTTTTGAACCCTTGTCGAGGGCATCTCTGAAAGACCTGACGTTGAAAGCAGTCTTTTTGGTGGCTATCACTTCAGCCAGAAGAGTTTCCGAGCTCCAGGCACTCTCATGTCGAGAGCTTTTTCTGCAGTTCACTGAGGCAGGAGTGACTATTCGCACAGTGCCTTCCTTCCTGCCCAAGATTGTTTTTCGCTTCCATGTGATTCAGCAGCTCTGTCTCCCTTCCTTTCGTAGGGAGGTCTACCCAGAGGAATACTCTGCTCTCAATTTCTGGATGTGAGACGAGTCATCATCAGATACTTGGAAGTGACCAATGATTTCCGGAAATCGGATCATCTGTTTGTCCTGTTTACAGGTCCTCGTAAGGGTCTGCAGGCTTCTAAGCCTACAGTGGCAAGATGGGCAAGGAAGCCATTGCCGCGGGGAAGGCCCATACCTTTGCCAGGCATTACCGCTTGACTGTGGCTGCTCGGGCGGAGGCCCGGTTTGGAGCTTCAGTGTTGCGGTCAGGGATTTCTATGTCCCGCCCTGGGTGAGTACTGCTTCGGTACATCCCACCAGTCTATGGATTGATCAGCTTGATGATATGGAAGGTAAAATTATGTATCATACCTGATAATTTTCTTTCCATTAATCATAGCTGATCAATCCATAGCCCCTCCCAGATATCTGTACTGTTTATATTCTGGTTGAATTTTAGGTTCAAGTTTAGCCTTCAGTTACTTCAGGAGGACTTCGTGTTCAAGTTCTTCTTTCACTTGGATTCTTCAAGAGTTGAGACGAGTTTGTGTTACAGTGAGCTGCTGCATTCCTTTCCCCTCCGTTTTACGGGGCTGGATTGAGATTTGAATTCTGCCGGCACTCCCTCCCGCTTCGTGCGGCTGTAGGGCAGCTTTGTACCCCTCACGCTTCGGCGGTGTTAGGGTCAGTCAGCTCCTCCCGCGGTTGCGGTTGCAGGATAAGCCAGATCCCCCCGCATCGGCGGGTGTGGTGTCCCTCCCCCGCTCCGCGGGGATGAGCTGGACGGATTCCCCTCCCCCACTTGTGTGGGGATGAGCTGGGTTAATTCCCCTCCCCCGTTTCGGCGGTGGTGAGCTGGGCAGAGTGTCCCTTCGTGGGTGTAATTCTCTAAGTGCTGAGTCCTGCGGATGGAGCTTTGATATCGACATACTGAGGAGTTTCCGGCAGCACATGACCACATATAGAGAGGCAAAAGTTTGCTCTCTATCTCCACCTGCTGGTAGATGGACACAACCCACCAGTCTATGGATTGATCAGCTATGATTAATGGAAAGAAAATTATCAGGTATGATACATAATTTTACCTTCTCTCTGCAAATGTAGCTGAGGACACAGAGGATGAGGCAGATTCAACAGCTTTTGGCTCCTTGAAGGCCGATACATCGGCACCAGAAGCATTGACCTGAATGGCTCCCAAGAATTCAGCATCCACTGGGAGTGCACTGGCATCGAGGGGGGATTTCCACCTTCCTCGACATTGAGTGCTGAGAATAGGCCCTGAACGTTGTCCTTGTTGGCACCAATGAACTCTGATGCTGTGTATCAGGGGAAGCCAAAGAAGCATAAGCATTGGTCCTCCTCGAAGCCTGGTGCTGGGCGTGCCAAGGCATTGGCATCGCTGATACCCGAGAAGTGCTGGCACCAGGAGGAGTGCTCCTCCTCCTTGGAAGAGGTGCCAGTGCACAAGATTCCCAGCACCAGGTCCCCACTGCCTGCCTGACACCACATCTCAGGCTGCCTTCTTCGCTCACTGCCATTGCTGGTACCTTCCTTTGATGAGTGGTTCTGAGCCATGCTCATGGAGGAGTTGGCACAGATGCTGCAGTTACAAAGTGCTCAGTCTTCAAGGGTGCTTGTGCAAACTGTAGATCCGGCCCAGATTCCAGATTCTCCCTGAGGCTCCTGCCATGCTGGTGCAGAGATCCCCGAGGCTCCTGCCATGCTGGTGCAGAGATCCCCATAGGGTGTCTACCTCGGCGCATACAGGATCGCTTTTGATGACTGGGGAGGAAGCTTCCCTGGTGTCCGAGTAGGACTGTACCTTGGCACTCTTCAGGGCATGCACATAAGTCAACTGAGTCTAGGCAGGCACAGACTTGTTCAGTGCAGTCTGAGTATGGTGAAATCTGAATGGGAGCTCTCGTGGGATTCAGTAGAGGACCTACATTACTTCTTAGAGGATGGATCTTATGGGATACCTTCTGACCCTCCCTACCTCAAGAGATGAGAATCTCCACCTGAGGGTCTTTCACTGATCTTATCAGGGAGATGGCTTCTGTCATCCCATATAAGTTAGAAATGGAGGAAGAGCCCAGGAAAAGATGTTGACTCTCCAGGTCTGCGACTGTCCTCTTAAGGATGGGGTCACTATACCATTGTACCCTATTTTTGTAGATGCACTGATGAAGAACTGGAAATCTCCACTGCCACATCATTCTCTGGTCGTCAAATCTGCTCGCAATCAAGATAGAAGCTCCAGGACTCATGCCCCAGATCCCGCAAATAGAGAGGGCAGGGCACTAGACTCGTTTGGGAGGAAAACCTTTCAGGCCTCCATGCTCATTGCCAGTATCCAGTCCTACCAGCTTTACACGAGCCTTTACTTGCAGTCTTTGGTCTGCAGTACAGTAATTCTTGTGGATACACTCCCACAGGAGCAGGCTTCAGAGCTTTGCCAATTAGCCAGTAAGCAGCTGAAGTGTAGAAAATATCTGGCCAGGGGCGAGTATGATTTTTTTTTTTTTTTAATGAGGCATTCAGACTCTCTGCTGTGGGTGTGGGGATGCGCAGACTTTCATGGCTGCGTGTCTCTGACCGGCAGTTCAGGAAAGGTTGGCAGACATTCCTTGCTGGGCTGACAACTTCTTTGGAGATGAGGTGGAGGAGATTGCTGACCTCATAATGAAACATATGGACACCATCCAAAGTCTCTCGGCACCATACAGCTGCATCCTCTTCCACATGGAGGGTTTTGAGTGGGCCTAGTCGATGAACCTACTCTTTCAAAGGTGTAGATTCCAGCTGCCTTCTTGCTTTGCCCAGCATTCTCTGATTTCGCCAACCCCATCCTTAGATGCTCCAGTTGGAGCAAGGGATGAACTTTTGACTGGCTCCAGGAGTATAGATGCACACAGAGTAACCATTCAGATGGCCTACTTGTAGGGGGGAGGCTGAATATTTTTCCATTACAGGTGGCCCCTTGTAACCTCCCACTGATTGGTTCTTCAAGTAGTCCAGCTCGGTTACTCCCTGCGTTGGTATTAGAGACCACCAAATTGTCCACAGAGAGCGTTGTCACTCAGCTATCGGCATAAGCAGGTACTTGTAGAAGAAATCTCCACCTTTTCCAGGCCAATGCAGTCAAACTCATGCCATCAGGGGATGAAGGGAAAGGATTCTATTTCAGGTACTTCTTGTGCCTAAGAAGTCGGGGAGATTTCGTCCTGTCCTAGATCTAAGGGCCCTGAACAAATTCCTGGTCAAAAGTTCAGGATGATTTGCCTGGGCACCCTTCTCCCCATGATTCAGGACAATGATTGGCTGTTCCATCTCTCTGGTCTTAAAAGATGTCTATATCCACATTTCAATACTTCCCATTCACAGGAAGTATCTCAGGTTTCGAATAGGGAAACGCCATTGCCAGTATTGCTGTCATAAAATGCTTAGCACCCTCCTGAGGTTAACCCTGTGGCCACCTGGAGGGTCTGTCCCCAGCACTGCTGAGGCCTGCCTGCACTTGGGCATATGCTCTACACTGCACCTTCCTCCCACTGAATGGGTCCCACTTGCCTCTGGGCTAGTCTCCCACTCAAGTTATTCCCCGGTAATTTCTAGGACAATGGGGCCATATTCCCAGGGGTCTCACAGTTCCTAGAAAGCACTCAAGAGACCCAAAACACAAACCACCAGGTTTCTTAGTTCAAGAAATCAGAGCTAATAATTAATGGGTTTATTGTCACAGAAATAGAACAGTGAATGATATAAAACAGGTGGAAAAACAATAAGCAATAACAGGTAACTGAATAAGGACCAGTATTTAAAACTATCTAAAGACTTTGTCGCTACCTGGGTAGCACCTAGGGAGTTTTAGGAAAATAACTGCTCACAGGTCTGAATGGGGCCTCAGAGCAGAGCTGTTACCCTCTGCACTCCCTATCTGAGACGGGGGACAATCCAGTACCTCCTGGCTAGATTTTGACCTCCAGGACCAATCAGAGCCAGGGCATGAACTTTGAAAATATCTGGCTAATAGCACTGCAGGTTGCCTTTTCTCGGGGTTTAAACTGAAAAGAAAACAGCCTTTCTGCAACAGCTTTAAAACAGAAAACAAACACCATCTGCTGGCCAAACAAGAGAAAATACACTACATGGAAACAATACAATTCACAGACTTGAAAACCCCT